>NC_091007.1:9375000-10000000 GCF_041146395.1 Eulemur rufifrons | reverse complement strand
ATCCATAAATCACTCCTATGTGGTTTGGAATGCATCATATGAATTTCTTCTTAAAGACATCTTCCTCCACTATGGTTGGCTTTAGTTAAATTTAGTCAAAATGTTAGTATCAATAATAAGTGTATGAAAATTTGGTCACTAGGGGTTGTGATGAAATGTAAGGTATTACTAGCATTTAGGAACAAAATCTCACCGGGAAAAGAAGGCAATAATATGTGATATATGCAGCAACATAAGACAATCAATACTATGAAAATACAAAGAGAAAAACCAATACAGGCGAGACAATCGGAAAAGGGACCAGAGGAAGTAGAACAAACTACACTGTGAAGGGCTGACAGAATTTGTTCAGCAGGGAATGTGGCAGCCAGGATGGAAAACGTAAGCAAAAGCTGGGAGCTAAGGTTTGTATGAAGTGTCCAGAAAACACAGAAAAGATGGATTTGTCTAGCTTTAAAGTTTGGTTCTTACAATTCCTAAGAAAGCACGGTGTTTCTGGGGGGAGCTTCATTAAATACAAATACATTTTACTCCACTTTGTTATGAAAGTTTACAGATCTTTTAATCGCCCGGGCAATGAACTCTGCAGCCCTATCTCATTTGACCTCATTCTAGCAGCAGCCACTGCGGGACCATCCGGGGGCTGCGGTTATCACTGTTCTCTCTTCTTTCTTGTTCCTTTCCCACTTTCTTTGTTGAGACTGCTTTCCCTGCCCATCTCTTAAACAACTGAGCTACCCAGGACCCTGCCCTCAGCCCCTTTTCACGCTAAACAAGGGTTTATCCCTTTTGAGATAGCAAAAGGCACATAAGTAACATTTTTGGCAACTGCAGGGCATTTGGATTCCAGGTTAAGAATTCCTGTTCTAAATGGGCCAACCTCATCACTCCAGTGTTAACTATTAATTATACACTGATGATTTCCAAAATTTTCTCTGCAACCTCCTATATCCCATAGGCTGCTGGATGTCCAACAGATTCCTGAACAATCTATCCACACAGAACTCACACTGTCCTTCTTAACCCTCAATTTTTGCCTGGTTTAACAATCTTGCAAAACACTACCTTCCTCTAGACTGACAACACTGTCGTTCTTCATCACAGAGTTTTCTTATAAAAAAGAAAAAAAAATCCACAGAACCAGTTACTCTGTTGTTTTCTTGCTTGAAAACTGTTAGTGGTTCCTACTCTGTGACTAACAGAATAAAGTTAAACTTCCTGTTAACTTTATTATTACTATCAACTAACTGCCTCGTGTTCCCATTTTTTTCTTTTTCTTCTCTTTTTTCTTTTTGTTTTGAGACAGAGTCTCACTCTGTTGCCCGGGCTAGAGTGCCGTGGCGTCAGCCTAGCTCACAGCAACCTCAAACTCCTGGGCTCAAGCGATCCTCCTGCCTCAGCCTCCCGAGTCGCTGGGACTACAGGCATGCACCACCATGCCCGGCTAATTTTTTCTATATATATTTTTAGTTGTCCAGCTAATTTCTTTCTATTTTTAGTAGAGATGGGGTCTTGCTCTTGCTCAGGCTGGTCTCGAACTCCTGAGCTCAAATGATCCACCTGCCTCGGCCTCCCAGAGAGTGCTGGGATTACAGGCGTGAGCCACCACTCCCGGCCCCATTTCTTTTTTTTTTGAGACAGAGTCTCACTCTGTTGCCCGGGCTAGAGTGAGTGCCGTGGCGTCAGCCTAGCTCACAGCAACCTCAAACTCCTGGGCTCAAGCGATCCTCCTGCCTCAGCCTCCCGAGTAGCTGGGACTACAGGCATGCACCACTATGCCTGGCTAATTTTTTCTATATATATTTTTAGCTGTCCATATAATTTCTATTTTTAGTAGGATGGGGTCTCGCTCTTGCTCAGGCTGGTCTCGAACTCCTGAGCTCAAACGATCCGCCCACCTCGGCCTCCCAGAGTGCTAGGATTACAGGCGTGAGCCACCGCGCCCGGCCCCCATTTCTAATTTAAACTATAAGCTACTTGTGGGAAGGGATGGCATCTTATTCTTCATAGCCTGAGAACAAGCATAGTTGACTACCATATCTCAGGCTCTGTGTAACAAAAAATATGACTACCAAAATGCATGCAACATAAAAATCACAGTAGTAACTATACAAATTCTTAAAAGAAATACAAGCTGTTAAACTGAACCTGGAGGTAGCAATCCATCATTTCTCAATATTTGTTTTTGTCACCTGCTATCTATAGCCAAGAAGTGGCAGCAAACACAAAAACTTTGAAAGAAATATATATGGGAGAACAAAGACCAAGAACATTTTCTGTCTTTCCATTAGCTAATTTTTTGTGCCAATTTGAAAATGATCATTATATTCAATATTAGCATTAGAATAACCTGATTATGAAAACACCAGTGGTTCCATGGGAACACAGTTTGAGAACCATTATATTTAATGGAAAGTCACTGGATTTTCATGCCAGTGACTGACAGAGAGTAGGAATTGTGAGAGCTGGATTAGAGACCCAGCACTGAAAAAAAAAAAAGGAGCCACATGACTTTGGAAAAGTCCTTTCTTGGAGCTTTGTTTTCCCAATCTCTAAAATTCAGATTATAGTCCAATGATTTCTGTGTTATTACAGCTCTTAAAAACCACTTTAGGTGCAATTAGACTTGTAGGAATATTAATCTATTGTTAGATGTGGACTATGCCGTTCGTCTGTGCCATGCAGTACAGTGGTGGTTCTAGAGACATAGACATACCTGTATGCTTTAAGAAGCCAAAGCTGTGGGTCGTATTTATCGTTTACTAAGACAGAAACCCCATCAATGTGCATGGAGACTCTTGTTCTTTACTGCTGAACTAAGTATGTTAAATACCCATCGTTGTATCAGAAAGCATTCTGTATGTGATGTGGCAAGAACACTGCTGCAGAAAAATCACATGGCACCGAGACCAAGTACAACTACAATTTCCATCCTTTAAGTTCAGCTAGACCCTCAACATGAATTCGTAATAGTAACAACCCTTCTGTTCCCCCCGACAGCATTCTTTCCATTTCCCAAGTTGGCTATTTCAGACCTCCTTTACTTTACTCAATGTCTCTATGCCTCTACCCTCCTACGTTATTCTCAGCGGCATGTGATCTTTCTTCCTAATGCAGAGAGAAAGCAGAAACCACCAGGCACAAACTGCCTTAATTTTCAGCCTTGCACAGACATCTAACTAGAGAGAAGGTGGATGTGGATACAAGAGAAGAGATGTACTTCCTCCATCAACTATTCCTCTTCTATTTCTTCAGTTTCTCCCTCTCTACTGCTACTCACTGGCACGTAAACCTCCCCCATTTTTTAAAAGCAAAATAAAACCAAACCTCCTTTGAGATATAAATGCTCGTATATAGAAGGAATCTCTAAAAGACATATTGAATTGCTAAGAGTGAGAGACTGAACTAGGTCGCGGGGTAGAAGATTTCAGTATCTGGCCTTTTATAACATTCAGCTTCTTAAATCACATGCATATATTACCCTCTTTAAATTTTTAAAAATAAAATTATGAACACCCTCACACCCACGTAGCCCTGTCTCTTTTCTTGAAAGCTAAGATTCATACAAATGCAAAACCAAGCAAACCAACAAAAAACAAAAAGAAATGAAAGCCAGCATTCATGGAAGAATTGTCCATACTATACTTTCTTACCACCAATTTATTCTTTAATTCATTCTTTTGGCTCCTCCATCCAGGCCACAGAAGCTGCTCCGAGGGCATCACTGGCCCTCCATTGCTAAATCCAATGGATTCTTGGCAGTTCTTTGATCCACTGTTTAATAGTCTCTTTTGTTCACACGACCTCTCCCTCAGGCTTCCATGATTTATTTACTCTTCCAGTTTTCTCACCATCTTTCTTGCCAGTTTGTCTCAATCTCTTCACCAGGTCCTCCTGTGAGTGCCCCTCACTAACCCTCAGGGCTGGCTCATCCTCAATCCTTGTCCTTCCCTTCTCACATTCAATTCACCTGGAGTACTGCAGTAGCCTCTTGCCACCATTCTGGGCACAATGGCCAGAGTAATGTTTTCAACATGTACATCTCATCATGCCACTCCCTTAAGACCAATTGTAAAATCCTTTTCTTGGCCTGTAACGAGCTGCACTTTCTGGGGCCTGCCCACTCTTCCAGTCTCATCTCGCCCTCTCTTGCTACATCCACGTGCATGCTCTACTCCTTGAAGGCCTTCTTCCTATTCCTTGAAGAAGCCAAGCTGTCTTCTTCCTCAAAACCCTCCTCTACTTATCTCTTCATTCTTTAGTACTAAGTCAAAGCATCAGTTCCTCAGGGACACCTGCCCAGTCTCTCCAGGATAAGTTAGATCCTTCTGTTACAATAGCACTCACCTCAACTATAATGAAAGTACAGTTGTATTTAAGGATTTCTACCCTCATTAAAAGATAAACTCCATAATATCAGAGACCATACCCCCATGTTGTTCACTGCTGAGATTCCCGGCTCCTAGCACAGGCCGTGCTAGATGGCCAATAAATGTATGTTGAGTTCATGAATGGGAAACTGTATCTGCTCCCACGGCTTCAATCACTCACTATCTTTTTTGCCAATTACTTCAAGATCTACATTTCTAGTTAGATCTCTTTATTTGGAGCCACATTTCCAGCTAGTTTAAGTTCTACTTAAAATATACTCAACTTTCCTCCCCAAACGCAATCTATTTCCTCCTCCTATATTCCTGGAAGTTGGTGAACAATAACTAATACTATCTACAGCACTGCCCAAGCAGAAACCCTTATTTTCCTAGATGTGGCTCCTTCACTGCAAACCCCTACCCAACTGTCCGACCACAACCACAGACATAAATTTTATCATCTTATTTTTTTTTTTAAAATTCACCTACTTCTCTTTCTTGCCATTGTTAAGACTTCAGTTCCAGCACCATCGTTCCTGCCTGGTTATTGTGACAGCCATTCAGAACGTGGAGCCGTGCGTGTGTCATTCCCTTTCCTTCCTGCCAACCAACTTTCCTCCTTGCAGTAAGAAAACTCCCTCAAATACAAATCTGATGTGTCACTCTCTATAGAATCTGTCAACTGATTCCCCGTTGCCTTAGATGGCTGAAAGATCCTTTACTCGTCTCTCACCTTTTCCACGTCCATCTCTTACCACCTCATTCTCTAGACAGAAGCCACACTGAAATCCAATGCTTGTCTTTTCACGCCCCACTTGAATATCAGCTTTTCCAGGAAGCTTTCTGTGACCTATCCTAGATGTACCTCCCAAAGATGTTATAACAATGTTTGCCGTAGCATTTATTTTATATATATACTGCAATGGATTATTTACTTGTCAAACTTTCCCACTAGGCTGTTCTTTTTTTTTTTTTTTTGTTGAGACAGAGTCTCACTTTGTTGCCCAGGCTAGAGTGAGTGCCGTGGCATCAGCTTAGCTCACAGCAACCTCAGACCCCTCGGCTTAAGCGATCCTACTGCCTCAGCCTCCCGAGTAGCTGGGACTACAGGCATGCGCCACCATGCCCGGCTAATTTTTTCTATATAGATTTTTAGTTGTCCATATAATGTCTTTCTATTTTTAGTAGAGACGGGGTCTCGCTCAGGCTGGTCTCGAACTCCTGACCTTGAGCAATCCACCCGCCTCAGCCTCCCAGAGTGCTAGGATTACAGGCGTGAGCCACCGCGCCCGGCCTAGGCTGTTCTTTAAAGTGAGGGATTCTTTCTTACTAATCTTTATATTCCCAGTGCCTACTACAGTACCTGACACACGGAAGAAACAAAAATGTTTGCTGAGTGAGTCTATGGGAAGAAGGAGGATGTGTGAGCTAATAGAGTACTGCTATAGTCTAAGCATGAAGCCAGGAAGGTCTCGTCTAAATAGTGATTGTGGGCACTGGAGAAATGACTGGCAAAAAACAATCCAACTCACTAACCACTGACTAAACACTCCTCTGTACCAGGGACTACAGAGTCCCAGCCCTCAAATGATGGACAACTTAGCAGGGAAACCATGACACAAACAAACTATAAAATGTGACAAGCTCTAGAATATTAACAACAACAGTGCTTTGTAAGTCCTGAACATAAAGCACCTAACTTTGCTGGAGGTGAGGGAGGGAGGTTACTACAACAGGTGGTAACCTTGACACTGAACCTTGCAGGCTATGTAGGACTTGCCAAGCAGAGAAGGGAAACAGTAGTAGTATTCCAAAGAGGAAACTGGATGAGAAGAGTAAAGGGCACAAAGGTACATGATGAGCTCAAGGAATTAGAACATAAGCTATGTCTGTTTTTCAGCTATGTTTCCAACGCTTGGAACAGTGTCTGGCTCATAGTATGTGCTCAGTAAGTCTTAGCCAAATGAAAGAATCTACAAGTATTTCAGTGTGGACAGAGAGTAGGATATGCCACAAGAGATGAAGCTGGAAAGGTGGGTGGCCACATGGTAAAGAACCTCAGTTCCATGCTAAGTGTCTCAGATTGGTAGACAACAAGGGAACCAGTAAAAGGTCTAAAGCAAAGCCCCAATGCAATCAGAGCTAGATTTCAGAAACTGTAATGGCATTATGGAATATGGTACTAAAACCGTATTTTTCATAGATAACACAATCTGATCACCTACTAGATTTAGAGGGTAAAACAGGAGAATTAAAAATGTATGAAATTATTAGGTTAGGTAACTGGAAGAATTACCATTCTGTTAACTAAGACTAGGGAACACCAGTACAGGATGTAGATTTGAAAGAGGAAAATACCTGCGATTTTGAATGTGATAAACTTGGGCACCTGTAGAGTATCTAGTTCAAAATGAAGCTCAGAAAGAGGTCAGAGTCTTAGAAAGATTTGGGAGTCACGAGCTGAACAGACATACGTAGAAATCATTGGGTAAGAGGTTAGCTATGGAGCACCTTCAAGGTGAGAAGAGGGCCAAGGACTGGAGATGACTGACATTTCAGAGGGAGGATGGATAAGAGACACTAAAGGACATTCACAAACAATACTAAGAAAAATAGGTGGAAAAAGAAGTGAGGATGATGGAGGTGAGTACAATAATGACAGTAAACACTGATGTAGTATAAATACACTTCAGCCCCTGTTCTAAGCATTCTATCTAAATCAACTCATTAATGCTATTATTAATAGTACTCTATGAGATTGGTACTATAACTATCCTTATTTCATAGACGAAGAAACTGAAGGACAGACAGGCTAAGTAACTTGTTGAAGGTCTCAAAATTAATAAATGATAAGAGTCAGAACTTGAACCTAGGCAATCTCTCCATAGACAATGAAGTTTCAAAGAAGAAAAGGCAGCCAACGGTGTTAAATGTGGCAAAGTACTAGAGTAAGATTTGAGGTTTTCAAATTTGGCAATCAGAAGGTCACCGATAGATTCACAAACCATAATAAAGTGGGTTAACAAGTTAATGGGAAGTGAAATGACAACCTACAGAATGGCAGAAAATGTTTGCAAATCGTATATCTGATAAGGGATTTGTATCCAGTATAAAGAACCATTCCAACTCGATAATAAAATGACAAAAAATCCAGTTATTAAAAATTGGCAAAGGATCTGAATAGACAGCTCTCCAAAGACATACAAAATGGCCAATATACACATGAAAAGATGCTCAGCATCATCAGTCATTGGAGAAATGCAAATCAAAACAAGATACCACTTCACACCCACTCAGATGGCGGTCATCAAAAGTCAGATAATAACAAGTATTGGTCAGGATGTAAAGAAACTAAAACCTTCAGACATAGCTGGTGGGAAAATAAAACAGTGCAGTGCTTTGGAAGGCCGTCTGGCAGTTCCCCAAATGGCTAAACATTGAGTTATCACATGACCCAGCAATTTCACTCCTAGGTATATACCAAGAAATGAAAACTTACATCCACACAGAAACTTGCACATGAATGTTCATAAGAGCATTATTTATAACAGTACCAAAATGGAAACAACCCAAATGTCCATGAAGTTATGAATGGATAAATTAAATGTAATATATCCATACAATGAAATATTATTTGGCAATAAAAAGGAGAAAGTATTGATAAATGCTACAACATGGATGAACCTTGAAAACATGCTAAGTGAAAGAAGCCAATCACAAAAGACCACATATTATATGATTCCTTTTATACAAAATGTCCATATAGGCAAATCTATAGTGATAGATTTAGTGGTTGTCTAGCATTGGAGTTGGAAGGTTATGAGTGAAGTGTTGTGGAGGGCAATGGCTAAGGGATTTGGGGTTCCTTTTTGGGGTCATGAAAAACATCTTAAAACTGTGAGTGTACTAAAAGATGTAATCTGTATCCTTTAAACAGGTGAATTGTATGATGGCAGGTAAATTATATCTGAATAAAGCTGTTAAAAAAGTTAATGGGAAGTGAAGGAGAAGGTAAAAACAGGAAATACTTCCATGAGTGGGGAGGCAAGGTTAAAGAAAGATTTTTGGAGGTCAGGGAAGATCTCAGTGTGTTTACTGATTGGGATAAGTAAGTGAAAAAAAGAGAGCTTGATATAAAAAAAGACATCAGAGATTAACCAAAATCCCAGAGGGGGTGGATAGGAAGAAAAAAGAAAAATGGTGACATCTCCAAGTAAGACTGAGTGAAGATACAGATAGCTTGTGGTGAAGGTAAGTTGAGAGTTCATACTAAAAGGATCCTATTTTTCACTGATGTAGAAGAGGTCTTCAGCTGAATATGAGAAAGTAGGAGTACGGTAAGAAGCTCAGAAAACTAAGAAAAATTAAAAACAGCTGATAAAATGTGAAAAAACAATAGATAAAAAGCTTGTCAAGTAGAATTGAGCAGTATGAGAACAGAAATAAATTTCAATGGGGCTGATAAGCATGATTATATGATATCCTCAGCTAGACTGGTCAGTCCAGAGCTGGTAAATTGAGAGGGCAGAAGATTGGGCTGTTGCAGGGGTTGAAGGATGCTGAGACTATAGATGCAATGCTTGATCATAAGGTCCCACTGAGTGGGGAAGGCAGCGATACCAATGGATATGGACATTTCAGAGGAAGAACTGGATTTAGTGACTGATTCAATATAAAAGATGAAGGAGAAGAAAAATGAAGAATGAAACAGAATACCTCATTCATTTATCTGAAAGAATGGGCAGATCAATGACCAAAATAGAGTTCTTGGAAGGGGAGGTAGGCCAACGACAGATGACTTATTCAAAAATATAACTGTAAGGTTTAGATTAAAAAAAAGCTGAGATGCGGCCGGGCGCAGTGGCTCATGCCTGTAATCCTAGCACTCTGGGAGGCCGAGGTGGGCAGACTGTTTGAGCTCAGGAGTTCGAGACCAGCCTGAGCAAGAGTGAGACCCTGGCTCTACTAAAAATAGAAAGAAATTATATGGACAGCTAAAAATATATTTATATAGAAAAAATTAGCCCGGCATGGTGGCATATGCCTGTAGTCCCAGCTACTTGGGAGGCTGAGGCAGGAGAATTGCTCGAGCCCAGGAGTTTGAGGTTGCTGTGAGCTAGGCTGATGCCACGGCACTCTAGCCCGGGCAACAGAATGAGACTCTGTCTCAAAAAAAAAAAAAAAAAAAAACCCAACAAAATGAAACTCCAAAACAAAACAAAGCTGAGATGAACAACTATGTCATTTTTAATTTATTTTTTATTTATTTTTTTTTTTTGTTGAGACAGAGTCTCACTTTGTTGCCCAGGCTAGAGTGAGTGCCGTGGCGTCAGCTTAGCTCACAGCAACCTCAGACTCCTGGGCTTAAGCTATCCTACTGCCTCAGCCTCCCAAGTAGCTGGGACTACAGGCATGCGCCACTATGCCCGGCTAATTTTTTCTATATAGATTTTTAGTTGTCCATATAATGTCTTTCTATTTTTAGTAGAGACGGGGTCTCGCTCAGGCTGGTCTCGAACTCCTGACCTTGAGCAATCCACCCGCCTCGGCCTCCCAGAGTGCTAGGATTACAGGCGTGAGCCACCGCGCCCGGCCAACTATGTCATTTTTAAGAGGAATAAAGGGAGGCCCAGAGATGTTAAATAAGTTTGCAGAAGCTATAAGGTATGAAACAAAGGCTGGAAATGACTTTGAAATCCAGGACATCCGATTATATCCTAGAGTCTCACTAGTATTTGAGTTTGACGTGATGGTAGGAAATACAAATGGTGACGTTCTTGAGGAGTTTCAGTAACACTAAAATCGGTTTGAAACTCTAAGTTCATTTCAGGTGATAGTGGAGAAATATGATTCAGGAACAAAACGAATGACAGGAGAAGCCAATCTGAGAGCAAACATTTGTTCTGGTAATCCACCACAGAGATAATCAAGAGTTGGGTGCAGAGTGATATGAGCACCTTAAAATATTCTAATGTACGAACATTTTACGCTTCAAAATCCTCTCAATGTTATTTGGCAATACAGATGACAGGACATATAAATTTATCATGGCTGAGAATTTTAAACATTAAGAAGAGCTTCGCTTACTTTTCAGGTTCTTTTTATGTTACAAAAATATGAAATACTGAAGTCTGATTAGGTCTCTTTTAACGAGCTAGATATTTGCCTTACCTTTACTACCTTGTAGTCACACAAGTATTCCACCTCATAATTGTTTAGATTCCTTTTGGTGATTCCAATGGATTTACATGTGAGCTTTTCTTTTCTACATAATTCCTGAAGAGTATCAAGGGAAACTAGGCAAGGCACACACCAAGCTACAATAAGAAAATAGAATTCTTTACTAATGAAATAGCTACTCAATTAAAACAAAAAAGAGAAACTTAAAATCTCTAGATCCCCACCATTTAAATGGTAATTTTACAGTACTAAAAGTTCATATGACAAGAAACCAATTACGTGTCTTCAAGAAAAAATTAAGCATTAAGGAACTATTTTGGTAAATTGGCTTTTTCACGGATTTTAATCCTACTATGTTTAACTGACATCACTTAATTTCTACTAAGCCACTTGAACAAAATGTTGTGCATCTGTAAGCTTTTTGAAGATTATCTATAGATGCAAAGGTCAACAGAGGAACATTTTTGACTTCCATTATATTCTACATAAAATATAATTGCTATTTTAATAAAACATAGATCTCTAGGACATATTGTATGTACACATATCTAAAATATATCTTAAAATGCAATCTTATAATTCGTTAAAGTCACTTTTTCATTTAATTGGACAATAAGAACCGAAATCTAATTGAAATATAGTTGTACAGTTACAAACTCAAATCATTATGTCCTAGTTTTCCCACTTTGGAATGTTGCATGAAATTTTAAATTTTAAATCCACTTATTATTTTGCCCATGTGGCAATGTACTATCATCAAAGTAAATAAACCCAAAAGTTATAGTTTAAAAACTGGAGAGTATACTGATGTTTGTAACGCTTATTGCCTGTATTTTTTAACGCCAAGAGTTACCAGTGTTCAATTTAAATAATCCATATATTGAACTTGAAAAAAACTCAGACATACTCATAATCAACCTTACAGATGCCAGAAACTACTTGTTGCAGATTTTACCCTCAAAGTTCTGTGACCAGTATGCTACCATACTGAATTTAAAGTATAAATTAACAAAGCCATGTTTACGAAAACGTAATAAACTTGGTTTTATGGCTACAGTCATAGCAAGCACTGGGCAGGAGCAAGAGTCCTCTGTCCTACCCCTTGCCTGGCCACGTAACTACATGACTTGAGGTCTCAATCTTTCTGGGGTGTCAGATTCACGGAAAAAAATGTGAGGAGTGGAGAAAATTGGATTTATCAAACAAAATCTACCAGTAAACTCAAGCTTTACTTGGTAGCTCTCCCAGGTAGTTGCAATAACCTTGTGTTTCGAGGTAATTTCCAGGGAAGAGAGAACACTACTAGCTGCTCTAACTTTATTACATCCTTTCCTCACCCTCCCTAAACTCACACAGCGACTTTATTGTCAGACACTCTTAAGCACAATTTCCACTACCCCCACTGGCTGCAGACGACTCATAATTCTAAACCAAGAAAGGGAAAGATAATCTACACCCCCCCCCCCAAAATCTGGGGGGCGAGGTTGATAGCTTTGGAGTGATGGTTTCGGAGGCAGGGCAGCGATGATAGAGAAACGATCCTATAAACCCCTTAAATCTAAAAAACTTGAGGTTGTTTTGGGTAATGTTAACTTCATCATGCTGACCACATTGAAAGGCGGTTCCTCTCGGGGGTCTACCCAAGGTGTATTGCTCCCAATAATCTAGTTGGGAATTCAAAACACAACCCTCCATAAAAATGCTACCTTTGAGAAAAAGGCAATTTGAACATAAAAAACTGCAAACACTTGGTTAAAAAAAATCAGTCTACGATAACGCAGAGAAAGATTTCACTGACAAAAATCAAATACTTCATTACCACCGCAAAAACCTTTCACTAGTTCACATTAACCCCTGCCATTCTTAAAGGAAGAAAAAGGTTCAGGGATAATGAGGTCATAATCTCCGTGGAGAAAAGCAGACCGTGAAAACACCTCTACGTTCCAGAATGCATTGGAAGTTCCAGGTTTTCAAAGCGCGCGCGCCACCCCCCCCCACGGGCGCCACCCCCCCCACGCGCGCCACCCCCGTGCAATTCTTCAGCGTTCGAATAACACGCAAGTTCCTGGGGGGTGGAAAAGTTACCGCAAGCCACACGCTGCGCCCTCAGACGCCCACTTTCTGGGACGTTTGCAAAGAGGCGCTGAGCCTCTGAGCGTGTCCGCACCGGGGGGTCCTCGCTCACTCCCACTCGCGTCACACCTCAGCCCCCATTTCCTTCTCCCCCTGAAATTAAGGTCACGTTCACACCCCCCGTTCCCGCTTCCCAGTTAAAAGGCCAGAGCGCACACCTCACGGCCGCGCAAACCACCACAAAGGAGTCGAGCCGCAGCCGTGCCTGCAAGACGCGGGCCGGGAGGCGGGTCAGCGGCCCGGGGGGGCAGGGTGCACCCCGGGCTCAGAGGCTCAGCCGGGCGGCGTCCACCCATGTCGCGGTCCAGCTGGCCCGCGGGAGCGCCCCACTGCCCGGGCCCCGGGAGCGTGCCTGGGGACGGGTAAAGCAAGGGGCAGCGCTCCAGCCTCACCTCCTCGCGTCTCGGCCCCGGCCGCCGCCATCTTGAGGAGCTTTCATTCAAACTGGCGCGGTCTGACGGGATAGCTCAACTGGCCCGACGCCCCGCCCCTGCCCGGCCAGCGCGGGACTCGGGGGGCCGGGGCTGGGGGCTGGCACCCTCGAAGCGTCCTGACGTCACCGGAGGCCGACCCCCGCCGCGGCGGGCAACGCGCCTGCGCCTTACGGCACAGCCCGGCGGGGGCGGGGCCAGGGGCGGGGCCAGGGGCGGGGGCGGGGCCAGGAACCCGGGCGGGTGTGTACGCGGCGCCGGGACCCAGCTGTGGGTTTGGGGGGACCCTCCTCTGGGCTGGCCATCCCCTCCCTTCGCCCGGCCCACCTCACGCCTTACCACGCTTCGCTTTCGACCTGTCTCGCGGCGACACCGCGGGCGCACTGCGAGACGCGAACGTGCAGCGGGGTACACGGTGCAGAGAAACGTCCCTCGCAGCCCTGCTCCTCGGCCGCCTGCCGCAGCCAGCCCTCGTTCCGTTCCCTCCCGCACCACCGCCCCAGAGCACGAGGTCTGAAGATTGGCCGCACGTGAGGATCCCTGGAAAGGTTCGGTCTGGTCCGGGTCCTGAGATTCGGATTAATTGGCGCGGAGTGTGGCCAGGCGTTAAATCCCCCCAGGCGACTCCAATGTGCGGCGCGGTTAGAAACCACCGGGCGCCCTCAGGGCTTCCCACTTTAAGGGGAATAGCAATCGGCTGGGGGTGCTTGATTTTAATGCAGATTTGAATTTGGGAGGTCTGGGAGGGGACCTGAGCTTCTGCGTTTCTGACTGGTCTGCGGGTCACACTTGGGTGGCGAGGCCACGGGACGCTCTAGTCTCGTCAGCAGGACGGCTCCGGGGTCTCCTAGCTGTCTCCTGCCCGCGCCCACCCACTCTTCACACCGCGGACGCGGCGACTGTTCTGAACACCCTGTGGCAGAAATGTTAGAAGGGCAAGCTGCGGAAACTTTGGTAGAAAGCCTTTTGACCTCTACCGAGGATTTTTAAAAGATTCATGTAAGAAACAACATAAATATTTCCAAGTAGCATGTGTAAATTTGAAAGACTGGAAACGAACGCAGAACCTTAAAATAACGGTTGATTCCATTATGAAATTCTGTCTAGCCATCTAAAAAAAGATGTTTATGAAGCTTTGAGTATCCTGGGGAAGTGTTTCGTATGTTAAGCAAAAACAAAACAAATCCCCTAAAACTGTGTAAGAAAAAATGTTTGGGACAATACCGAAATACAGTCTCTCTGGGGTGATTTTTTTTCTAGTCGTTTTTACATATTAAACATTTTCTATAATGAGCGTCTCCTTGCGTTGATAATAAAGAATACAAGGTCCTGTTCGTTGCTATCACATGGAAGGGCATCCGCTAGGATTATTTCTCCAGACCCTTAAGACTTGGAGAGCGAGCCTCCCTTCCCACAGCGTGGCCTTCGCTCTCCGGATGTCCTCACAGCACATCTTGACCGTCCACGGCTACTCAACTTCTTTCTTGGTTTTCCTTCTACCTCACTGGCCACTCTTCACTCCCCGTTTGGGCTCCTTTTCCTGCATCCAACCTAAATGTTGGCGTTCCTCCGGGGTTAGCCCAGGGACATTTCTCTTACGCTCTCCCTCTGTGACTGCCTCAGTTCCCATGGATTTAAATATTATCTTTACACATAAGATTCCCAACTTTTTGTCTCCAGCCCTGACCTCTGATGAAATATCTTACGGTTTCTTGTTATGGACTGAATGTT
Source organism: Eulemur rufifrons (assembly GCF_041146395.1). Taxonomy (NCBI): domain Eukaryota; kingdom Metazoa; phylum Chordata; class Mammalia; order Primates; family Lemuridae; genus Eulemur; species Eulemur rufifrons. Next base: position 9,985,155 of record NC_091007.1, on the reverse strand, counting down.
AGTGTCCACCAGAGTTCATACGTTGAAATCCTTAACCCTCAATATGATGGTTTAGGAAGCAGGGTCTTTGGGAGGTGATTAGGTCGTGAGGATAGAACCCTCGTGAATGGAATTAGTGTCTTTAATAAGGGCCCCTTCGGAGCTTTCTAGTCCTGTCTCCTGTGAGGATACAAGATGGTAACAGTCTACAGTCCAGAAGAGGGCCCTCACCAGAACCTGACCATGCTGGCACCCTGATCCCAGACTTCCAGCTTCCAGAACTGTGAGAAATACAATAAATTTCCGTGTTTACAAGCCACCCAGTCTATGGCAGTTTGTTATAGCAGCCCAAGCTAAGATACCTCCTGAGACTTCCACCTTATGCATAGGTATTAATTCCCATTTTTATATTTGGCACTCTTCTTTAGACAATGTCAGACATATAAACAGACAAAATTCTAATTTGACATAACCTTTTGCTGATAAGCATTCAAATTTTAAAATATGTATATGACACAGCAAAGATAATTGGCAAGTGCACAAAAAATTATCAAGATGTTCACCAAAAATACCTTAACAGTTGTTACCCTGGGCGGTAGAGGACAGAATGTTTTATTATATTTTTTTCCTTTTGAATTTAAATTTTATAATGAACAGGTAACATTCTTAGAAAAAATGTAAAGCTATTTTTACCTTGAAAAATAAAAACAAACACTAAAAAACTTAGTTGGCAAATCTTTCACAAATTTAGAAGAAAAAATTGTCACTTGAGGGTACAAGAATATTTGGAAGAATTTCATTAGGAAATAGAGCACTTATCGATGATGATTTCAAATTTGATGTCCAGGGGGAAAAAAGCATGCCAAACTGACCAATAAAGTCAGAAGTAGTGGTATTCCTTTCCTTCTTTATTGTGTTTCTAAACAAACCATGAGAAATGCAAAGGATGTATTTAGTGGCCATTTTCCTATAAGACACAAAGATAACATTATTTTTTCTTCCATGTAATTCATTTATTAGATAAACATTTATGAATACGTACTATGTTCATGTACTGTTCTAGGGGCTGAGACAAAATGGTGACTTAAGATGGAGGCTCTCTGCTCTCACAATGCTTAATAATCTAGGCAAGCAGTCAAATAAGTAAATTATTACCTAAATATGGAAGAAAAGAAACTTTTGAGTAAGTCTTATGGTATTTTATTCCACAAATTTCAATAATCTACTTCATGCCAGGCATGGTGGCTCATGCCTGTAATACCAGCTGCTCAGGAGGATGAGGTGGGAGGATCACTTGAGGCCAGGAGTTTAAGACCAGCCTGGGCAACATAGCAAGACCCCATCCCTAAAAAATTTAGCTGGGCACAGTGGCACACACCTGTAGTCCCAGTTACTCAGGAGGCTGAGGCAGGAGGATTGCCTGAGCCCAAGAACTCAAGGCTACAGTGAGCAATGATTGCACCACTGTACACCAGCCTGGGTGACAAAGTGAGACCCTATTTCTTTAAAAAAAAAAAAAAAAAAAAATCTACTTCAGGGTCTGCAAACTTCTGTGAAGGGCCAGACGGTAAATATTTTAAGCTTTGTAGACCATACAGGTTTTGTTGCTATTACTCAACTCTGCCTTTGTAATGTAAAAACAGCCACAGACAATACATATATAATTAAGGGTGCTAACCTCTAATAAAACTTGATTTACAAAAACAGGCATGGGATAGATCTGACTCATTGGCCATAGTTTGCCAACCATGATCTATTTTAAAAATCTAACAATTAATTACAAAATAAAATCCTAAAACACTTTTCCAAAGCATAGTTGAAAGCATTTAGACCTGGCAGGTGAACTAGTTCCACTGGTATTTTCCGATTTTCTGAAGACACTTAATGGTTTATACATACATTAATTTTATTTCAAATTTTTTATGACTTTGGAAAAAATCCTAAGAAATAACAAGTACTCAGTCTTAGTCCAAAGAGCATATATACTTTTGATGCTGCTTCTGTATTTAAAGACTTTGAAGACTTAGAATCATATCTGAATTCACCTCATGGTTCTGTCAATTTGATACAGAACAATCATGAAAAAAATTTAAGTTCCGTTTCTGTGTCTTTAGAAACTTCTAGAAGAGTATTGCCACCCATTTGCATAAAAACAATTTTAGTAAGAAAGCACATCCATAAAGTTTGAATCGATTAAAAGCAGCACAGTTTTTTGTTTTTATTTTACCACTGAGTAAAGGTATCTCCTCTCCTAGTTCTGCTGAAAGCCAAGGAGGGGAATCAATGAAAACTCTCTTGGGGATACAACCTAGATTTGCTCATCTTCTAGCTCTTCCCTGACTATGGGCAGATCAGTTCTCTTGTTTTACTTAGAGAATGAGCTTTTTCACTGGGAGCCCACTGAAGATCTCAGTGCACTAGAGATGTTCTCTGATGAACAGAATATGGCTACCCTTCTCTTCAAAATAAAAAAACCTTCCAATTTTAAAAGAAAAACATGTTTGTTGGAGGGAAAAAAATCAAACTTAACAAAATTGTAAAAAGTAAAAGCCCCTTTCCCAATTGTTGAGTTTATGAGTTTTTTCTTCTTAATGTATCTTACTTTGCATATAGTTCTGCAACTTTTTTTCAATTAATATCAAGGACTTTTAATTGTTCTCTTCATTAATTATCTAACAAGAGTAAAAGACTTTTTAAAATTGGAAAGTATAGAAACAGAAAAACTTAAAAAACATCATGTAAAGTTTCCTTCAACCAACTCAATTTAATTCTGAATAGCTTCGACAAAACACTTGTATTTCCCACCAGTAATTGTTCATCTTACGTGAAAAACAAAAAAAGGGTGCAACACTTACTGATATATTGTAGTTTAATAGAAACATAGCTTATACTGTTCGTTGAAAAAGTATTTTAATATAAACACCACTTATACACAAAACCAAATAACGTTGCTAATCTTGTTTTAAAAAATCCTCAGTTTCTCTAGAACACTAAGATGCCACCTCAATAGTGATAGCTTCACATTTTCCAGTCTCTTGATCTGTGCATGTCACATGTAAAGATCCATCCCTAAACAAACAAAAAACAACACCGCATAAGCTAATTTCATAGAAACAGAAAATCCATAACAAATGACTTGAGGACTTTGAGTAAACAAGGGTTAATTTTAATTTCCAAAAGAATATTCAGATAAAGAACAAACACAATCACAGTGTCTTTAAATTTAGTATCATACGCTCTATTTAGATAGTTGGTCTTAGAAATCTCCTCCTAGAGCACTAAGACAATAGTTATATTCCTCGAAAACCCATGATGGCACACATCTTAAGTTTAAGACTTCATGCAAGCTGAAGATGCATCGGGCCTTTTTCAAGCCCAGGCCAAGTTATACCCACCCTGATGAATTCGACATTCTTCCTAAGTATGGCTTATACAGTAAGTTGTCCCTAACATTAATCTGGAAAGGATTTACTTGTAAGACATAGTGGTATGGATAGCCTGTTGTTAGGGACATGGTAATAGCTGAATTTAGATAGCCATTTATTTCCAAAGATTTTCTCTAGCAATAATGAAATAAACTTATCTTTTCATAGGGCAAATAGTATCAACTATATAAACTTTAGAAAATTATACTGAAAATTGATAAAATTACATCTCAAATTAGCATGGACCAGCTTTTTAGGTTGACTGTAACCAATATAAGAAGTTCATAGGCCGGGCGCGGTGGCTCACGCCTGTAATCCTAGCACTCTGGGAGGCCGAGGTGGGCGGATCGTTTGAGCTCAGGAGTTCCAGACCAGCCTGAGCAAGATCGAGACCCCATCTCTACTAAAAATAGAAAGAAATTATATAGACAGCTAAATATATATATAGAAAAAATTAGCCGGGCATGGTGGCACATGCCTGTAGTCCCAGCTACTCGGGAGGCTGAGGCAGGAGGATTGCTTGAGCCCAGGAGTTTGAGGTTGCTGTGAGCTAGGCTGACGCCACGGCACTCACTCTAGCCCGGGCAACAGAGCGAGACTCTGTCTCAAAAAAAAAAAAAAAAAAGAAGTTCATAAAAATATTCAGAATGCAAACGACTTGAGATATACTTTTCTTTGTACAGTGTAATAATTTTTTAGGGTAAAAATATAATTCCCTGAGAAAATCTTATAGGTTTTTAATAAATGACTTGCCTAGAATGACAATGGGTGAAAAATCAATTCACAAAAGGGTCAAGTTTCAAGTGAATTTTCTTAACATCAGAAGTAGTTTAATTTTGTACCTTTTCATAGTAAGGACAGCTAATATATCACGTAATCCATTTTCTTTTTTATCTAAATCCTGGAGTACAACCTGTTTATGCAAAAAATAATAAAAAGACAATTCAGTCCTTTGACATATTAATGAGTTGATGCATCAGTTGGTACAAAAGGACCACATCTTTCTTATTACTGAAATAAAATTTTTAAAATAAAGCAGTTTTCAATTCTGCTACCATTTAAACAGAATTCAGAGAATAAGAGGAGTGAAGCTTTGTTAACTGGAAATGTCTCTTCGAGAAGGAGGCATTTAAGGTAACTAATGTATTTGTCCCTCTTAAATGTCATGTCCTACGTTAAAATGATTGTTTCTAAGAAGTACTGTTTGTCTCAGAAAATAAAGACTACTCTCTTCTTTGTAATTAAACCATTACTAGTAACATGTAAATTATATTTTGGCAAGTCTTCCACATATACTTAAAAAAAAATCAAATCCTTTAAATACACTTGAAAAACCACCTTTTAAAGGAAATGTGGCAAATTCTTTTGTACCACTAAGATTACGTTTGTAAGTACTGCTAATGAATTTGGTATAAAATTCCCCAGTTTCCTAAAGAATGGTAAACCAATAAACCAAACTTAGAGTCTACCAGTGACTTTTCAGACTTTGCCAAGATCAAAGTTAATGATCTTAGGTAAGTCACGAAATACATTGTTTTACTCATTTGTAAAATGGGGTTAGAACAGATGGGAACTCTGAAAGACTCTCTTCTAAATTCAGTGTTATGTGAGTGACTCTTCTGGAATCTTTAAGTTCGGATATGGTGGTAGTACTAGGATATGAAGAGAAAAGGTACTACATGCACAGGGAGAACAGTTGAGGGACTACTAAGACTGCCATCTGAGTTTAGAACCCTGGCAAGCGGGGAAGTTCTTGTATTTACACAGTGGAATTGTCTAGAAGAGCTTCTAAAACTTTACCAATGGATTCCAAGTTGGTAAGTCTGAGCTGCGGCCCAGGCATGCCATGTATGTATGTATGTATGTATGTGTGTGTGTTTTCATTATTCTTTCATTGGAATTAGAAAAAATATAAGCTAAAGATATACATGTATTTATACACATATACAGCATCTCTCATCACTAATAAACACCCCCCTTTCTCAAAATAACTAGACATTTTAGTCTGATTCCAGGCTTCTATTAATGAGTACATATTTAAAAAAAAAAATAACCATACTCCTTTAGTCATTCTCTTTTGTTACCTACATTTATTTAATTTTACTGTAAAAGTAATTCATGCTCATATCCTGTGCTCTTTGTAAAACATTCAATACAAAATGTAAAAAGTAAATTAAAAAAAACCCTTTTGGTACCCTCAAATGTATCTACCCACTGTGAAGTTTATGAAATATGGTTTAAATACCTATAGATATCTTCTGTATACATGCATGGATACCTAAAAGTACACACCCACTGAAACACCACCTCCCTCAAACACATTCAAGCTCTCAATCTTTTTATTTAAATACAAACGACATCACAGTATAAATACTGTTCTGCAGTCCTTGTGTGTGCACATTTAAATGCAACTTATTTCTTGGACATGTTTTGAAGTAAACAACACAGTTCCACCTTGCTCTTTGTAAAGGATGCAGAGGATCATATAGTGTGAAATCTGTGTTGTGATATTTTGAAAAAGTAAACCTATCTTGTATCAGAAGCACCTAATTACCAAAGTGGACCAAGAGCACAGCAGAGAAGCGGTATAAATACAAACTGTATTTTCTTTGTATTTTCCCAGAACTCTTTCAGGTTAAAATTGCCTATTTCCTCCCTCTTTCAAAAATGAGTAAGCAGAAGCAATCCATTCGTAGAAACGTGTTAGGTGTCCTATCTACATTTTGTATGAATTGAGATATTAAACTGAATCTAATCCAGAAGGAAAAGCTAAACCGTTTGATGTGACTAAGTCATAGTCTCATTTCATGTCTTCACCTGTGCAAACTTGGTTTCCTCTTTGGCAGAGTTTTTCCCCTCGGACTCATAGAGTTCAAGGCATACTGAAGAAATACTTCCAGGGGCTTGTAACATGTGCTGCCTTCGAGCTGGCAAAGGAGTCCCCGACGGAAACAGTACTGTGAATCTGTCGGCTCCCAACTCATCCACTCCCTAGTAAGCAGGAAAAGAAGAGGCATATCCTCTGATATTTGTCTTTATAATTTAAAAAATTATCCCAATTATAAATGAAATATATATTCCTTGTTGATAATCTGGAAACTAGGCAAAGAGAAGAGAAATGATCCATAATCCTATCTCACTTTATTTAAAAACATATTGAAACATACCTCTTTATCTGTATCAGAAGCTTATGATTAAAAAATGATAGCCAACTTTTATTTTTCTAAGAAATTAACGTGTTAGATAAATATGAACTAAAAGAATGTATTAATAAGAAACTCATTAAAAGATTATAAACCTAAATTTAAAATCTTTACCAGTGTACAAAGTTTTATTATACAATCATGGTATGTATGAAAACTTATGGCAATTAATTTGTACTTTTTTATGGAAAAGTATAGAAAAGCTAAACAAACCTTAACTAAAATATCTTTGGCTGAACACTCTATCATAAGACAGTCTTCCACTAACAGGTTTTCTTTCCCAATGAGAATTCCTGCTTCCAGAGCTGCACCAATAGGAATGACCTCATCGGGAGGGATGGAATTGAGAAGCTCGACAGCTGGGAAAAGATCTTTAATCAGTTGCTGTAGCCTTGGGATTCGAGAAGACCCTCCACAAAGGACAACCTAGCAAATGAAAATAATCTTCAGTCATTTACTTTTCAAAAAATGTTTTTTTCTCAAAATAAAGCATAATAGGCTGAATCATCTTCACATACAGTGGTAAAACACAAAAAAAGTCCTATATATTAACATGTTATACTTAACATATACATATATACATATATTTAACATATTATATGTAACACATTCTTCACTCACAACAAAATTTAAAATAAGGAAATCTCACCACATATTAGAAAATACAGTAGAGCTTTGTACGTGGTTCATGATTAATACTGTGCATATGAGGCTTAACCACAAAGAGTCATTTGAATAGAAAACATTAATGTTTTGTACTGTTCCAACTTTTCCCCCCCAACCTTTATTTATTTCTGAGACAGAGTCTCACTCTGTTGCCCAGGCTAGAGTGCAGTAGTGTCAGACTAGCTCACAGCAACCTCAAACTCCTGGGCTCAAGTGATCCTCCTGTCTCAGCCTCTTGAGTAGCTGGGATTACAGGCATGCGCCACCATGCCTGGCTAATTTTTTTCTATATATATTTTTAGCTGTCCATATAACTTCTTTCTATTTTTTAGTAGAGATGGGGTCTTGCTCTTGCTCAGGCTGGTCTCGAACTCCGGACCTCGGGCGATCTTCCCGCCTCAGCCGCCCAGAGTGCTAGGATTACAGGTGTGAGCCACCATGCCCGGCCCCCCCAACCTTTAAAAGAAATGTTTAAGTAAATTCTTAGAGTATTTTTGTGACAAAACAAATATTGCCAATCTCTTTATGTGAAAACTATACCATAGATTTTTTTTGTCTTCACTGTGAAGAATAAGTTTCTTGAGGAAAAAGAAATATTTTATGAAACTGCATTTTAAGCTGTTGATACCATCTTATTAAATCTTTTATCTCTGAAGAACTTCACATAAAGTTGCTCCCCTAAACTGTAAATCCCTTAAGTTCCTCGTTGATTCATCTGTTTAGCACTGTGACTGCATGGACATTCAGAATATTGAATAAACACATTCATAGCCCAAGAAAGCAAAACATCAATAACCACTTCTCATTTCACAGTCTCTTAATGGATGTTCTCCAGCTCAATGTGGCAGAGAAGAGGACTAACTGATGAAAACTTGGCCTCTTTAACATTCAGCGTGCAATGCGGAGGACACCCTATTCTCTCCCGGCGAGGGCGTGAGGACACCAGCTTTGGAAAAGATCCTCAAAAGATCTGCTTTGGAGATAAGTAAAAAGAGAAGTCTTCTCGAAAATTTTATGATTCCAGGTAAATACCATGAGAACAAAAATGCAGAATATGCTTTTTCAAATTTCTCATATTCAACATCAAAAAGCTTTATTAAATAAACAGTAAACAGCACTATGCCAAAAAAAAAAAAAAAAGAATCAAAACCTTAGAAAATCTTGACTTTTTGTATTTTTATTTTAGGATAAAAAGTACAAAATTGGTGATACTATGAATGCTGACAGTAACCAATAAATCTAATTTAAATAAATTCTTAGGCTGAGGTGGGAAGATCACTTGAGGCCAGGAGTTCAAGACCAGCCTGGGCAATATAGTGAGATCCCATCTCTACAAAAAAGTCTTCAAATGTCTAGTCTGCAGTATAAGATTTCTTCTGCAAACTTAGATTTTAATAGAAAATATATATTTCAAGTATAATTAACTATCCTTACCAGGGGCTTTTCAAAGATAATTTTCACAATATTTCATAAAATAAAACTGCTGTTAAAAAAAAAAAAAACCACCTGTATTACTCTGCTTTGGCTGCTACAACAAAATCCCACAGACTGGGTGGCTTAAACAAGAGACATGTATTTCTGCCAGTTCTAGAGATTGGGGAGTCCAAGACTGAGGTGCCAGCAAGGTAGGGAATTCTGGGGCCTCTTCTCTTCGATTGTAGGTACCCACCATCTCACTGTGTCCTTACACGACCTCTTCTTCGTGCATTTTGGGGTGGGGTGGCAACAGCTAGCTCTCTAGGTCTCTTCTAATGAGGACAGTGATTCCACTGGATCAGGGCCCCGCCCTGATGACTCCATTTACTTTAATTACTTCCTTAGAGGCCTCGTCTTTAAGTCATTCTAAGTAAGTTCAAGTACCTGAGTCAAAATGGATTAAATCCCCTGTTTGAATGTGTCTCAGGAGTTTTTAAAGAGGGCCAGGGCAAGAGAGGCAGAGAAGGGGGAATAAAAAAAGAGGAGGAGGAGGGGGCAGAAGAAGCCACCGCTTCATAATGTCACAACATTAGAAGAGCCTGATCGTTAAGGGGCAGGTCATGCTCGTGGACACAAGAAGAGAGGAGGTAGCGAGAGCAAACATTCGAAGAGGACTAAGCCTGGTTTAGGGAACAGGACAGTTACTCTCATCTTACGATATACATCTTGTTCAGATGACGACTGAGATTCAACCACATGCCTCTGATTCTCCCGATGCAGGACTTGGGAGCTGCTGATAAGAAACTTTCAGAAGAAGCCACTGACAGCTCACCATCCAGAGATGAGAGAATGAGTTGGAGCCAAGCAGCTAAGGCACTTCCTTAGACCAATGCAACCACAAAACAGCACCATTCCCCTTTTAAGTGTCTAATGTTAAGAGGGGCCCTTCTGTTTGGACCATATGGGTAAGGTAGAGAAGCCTGAAACTGTCCATCTAACCTTTTATGCTAACTTAGCATAAATAATTAAAAATTACAAATCACCACAGAAATTAAATGTAAGAATAATTCCTCATGCCCAAATAAGATATATCTCAAGAATATAATGACAGTTCCATATTAAGAAATTATTAATTCATCACGTAACTTTAACCTCCTCAGAGGGGAATCTGACCTGAAAAATCACCCTCTGTCACTATCTGGGCCCTTAGCATGCTTTGTTTTTCTTCATATTAACACTTAACACAACTGGACATTATTTTCTTTATGTTTCTTTATTACCGGTATATCATGAGAATGTTCTATGAAGGCAAAGATTGTGCTATATTTAGTACTGCATCCCAGGTGTCTAGAACCCGCCTAAAGCATGGAATAGGTGTGCTCAATAATTACAGTATTTGTGGGTTAATCAGTAAATATATTTGAATGTCTGCCTAGAAAATTCTGAAGAATCCATTGAAAATCACTAATTCAAAGAGTTCACAAAGTGGCAATGTGTAAGATAAACAAAATCGAAAGGCATCCCATTTATCAGCAAAAACAAATTAGAAAATTAAAGTATTAAAAAATCTTACAATGGCAATAAATTCCATAGCACTCCTAGCAATAATTATATAGTAAATATTAAGAAAACACATAACTTAAGTAAACAAGATTTGACTAGAGAGAGATATCAACTTTGTGGTTAGGAAAACTAAGTAACTGTGAAGTTATTACATCATCCCAAGTTATTTATAGACTTAATGCAACTATATCAAAATCACAATGAGATTTTATGTAAAAAGTTGAAAAAATAATTCTAAAGTTCTATGAAAAAAGAAGTATAAACAGAATGAAGAAAATTTCAAAACTGCAATATTAAAAATGAAGGTTTGTATCTACTCAGAAAGTAAATTGCTTTTTGGTGAGCAATTTGATAAATACCAAGTCTTAAAACCTGGGATTTACTTCTAAGTTTTATTCTAAGGAATATTTATTTAAGGATATTCACAAAGTCACAAAGACTGTTTATAAAACTAAAATAACCTACATATCCAATATAAAGAACTGGTTTTATAAATTATGGTACATCAATGCAATGAAATACTATGGAGCTATTAAAATTGCAGGTGTAGAATGTGGGAGCTTGGTTAAAACAGGGATTAACAACCACATCCGTTTATCTGAGCTCCCTTCCATAAGCCCACTAAGCGGACAGTAAAGGGATTTAAGAAGTTATAGACAGAGAAGGACAAAATAAATGGAAGAGAGATCTTGAGTTTGAGATTTCAACAAATTTTCGAAGCTGGAAAGGAGAGAGCTAATTGTTTCAAAGCAGATGAAGTTTGAGATGACCAGAGAAGCAGGGAGGTTTGAGGCACCACGCACCACACCCGGGGAGGGTGAAGCACAGAACTGAAAACACAAGGGCTGATAGAAAGCACACTTGGAGTGATTGGCCCGTTTCCCCCCAGGACCCCTCCCACACCTAGACAGATGGCCACGTGCAAGTTCTCCCAGAATCAGGAAAGGAAGTTTGCAACACGCTGCCACTGAGTTATGGGACTTAGATACAAAGGTACAGCAGGGGCAGGGTGGGGCATGGTGCTAAAAACCAGGGCAAGAAGAGAAATTCTGCATATTCAAGAGTAGGAACCCTGGAGCCCAGGAGGTAGAGGCTGCAGAGAGCTATGATCTATGATTGTGCCACCGCATTCTAGCCTGGGCAACAAAGAAAAATAAAAAAATAAAAAAAGAGTAGGAACCCTGATGCTTCCTGCTTTCAGAAAGCCAGAAACCAGACCTGTCCTCCTCAAGTAAGAGATTACAGAATTCTTTCCAGAAAAAGCAAATACTCCTAATAGTAGACCTTCACATACTAAAATTAGAAAAGCGACGAGCACAAGCATAAAAGAACACGGGGCTATGGAGAAAGCCTGCCTGAGTCCTGGCTCCATCACTTGGGTACCAGCCTTAGGACTTAACCTCTGGAAACCTCTTAGTTTCCTCATCTGAAAATGGAGATAAAAGTGCCTCCCTCCTGGTGCTTTTGGGAGGATTAAACGTTTTAAGGCATGTAAATCCCAATCATTCACTCTTCTCTCCCCTGTAAGAGGATTATCCATCCCCGCCCACTGCCAGGACTTGGTAAGTGGAGCGTATGTCCCTGCCTGCTGTCAGGCCTGGCCATGACACGGAATGTGAACACACTGACGTGTACCTAGCTAAGCAAGAGGCTTTAAAAGCTGTGGATGCTCTGCCAGTACTCTTCCTCTCTTCCCTCTGCCACAAGAAGTGCATGTCCCAAAGCCTGCTCCTTTGGCTTGGGTCCCAGAATGAGAAACAGGTGGAACACAGGCACAGCGGCAGAGCTACAGCCGCCTTCAGCTGCCCTCAAGTAAGCCAAGGGAGAACAATCATCTGCTACAGAAAACCACTGAGAACGGAGGGTTGTTTTGTTACTGCACCAAGGTCAACAACTCAATAGACAATTTCATGTTATTAAGTTCTCAAAAGCCTAAATGTTCGGAATATCTGGAGAAGGAATCTTTCATAACATTCTCAACCCTAAGAGTATTCCATCTCAATTCAAGCAGCTGAGAGCTATACTAATGGCGATAATTAAATGTCAGGACTCCATGACCAGTTAATGAAGGAAGGGAAGTGACACTAATTGATCACCTACAGCCCAGCCCTTGAGCACCTAGAAAAATGCCTGGCACATTATAAGTACCAAAAAACAAAGATAACCACCCCCTCCCAAAAAAAGAACTTGTTCACCTAAATTGCAAAAAAAACCCCAAAGGATTTCTGTCCCACAGCATATACCAAAAAAGTTAAAAATATAAAATTGTCAAGCTATAGACAAGTGAAAAGAAAACAGTATTTAATATGTGTCATACATGTGAGCAAAACACCTGAAGAAATCAGAGTAACAGGTTAATAGACTTAAATAGATAAATAAATCAATCAAACTTCTATATGCCAAACACCTTTCTCCCTAGCAGCATCAAAATTAAACAGTGAAGTACATACATGCCTTTAAGGAAGATTACAGTACATGATAGTTAATATTCTGACTATATAAAGCACTCACACAAGTTTTTTTTTAAATGTTAAAATTTCAATGATTAGGTAGGCAAAATATGAAATATTTACATACAAGGAGATACAAAATTAAATAAACATTTAAAAATAATCCTCTAGTAATCAATGAAATATAAAGTTAAAGATTTTTGTTTTAAATAGTCAACTGGAAATTTATCTCTACATAAAACTAAATGTCAGCAAGGTTATAGTAAAATGCACACTCTTTTGTACTTGATGGGAATATTCAATTCTTTTGGAAAGTATAACAACTTGAGGTAAAAATAGTCTTAGCTATTTATAGTCTTGACCTAATAATTTTATTGTGGGAATCTACCATAAGAAATAATCCTAAATATGGCAAAAGCCTATGTCTGGCTGGGCACAGGGGCTCACACCTGTAATATCAGCACTTTAGGAGGCAGACGTGGGAGGATAACTTGAGGCTAGGAGTTTGAGACGACCCTGAACACCATAGCAAGACCTCTCTATAAAAAATAGAAAACTTAGCAGGGCACAGTGGAGCATGCCTATAGTCCCTGCTACTGGGGAAGCTGAGGCAGGAGGATGGCTTGAGTCCACGAGTTCAAGGTTGCATTGAGGTATGATGAAGCCGTCCTACTCTGGCCCAGGCAACAGAAAAAGACACTGTCTCTAGCCTATGTCCAAAGATGGACATCATTCTGAAAGAGTATATTCAATAAATAGAAATGATTTGGGGGAAAAAAGCAACAGATTAAACAATTCTAATATTTTTGAAAGTCTGAAAATACTTTCCTAAGCAAGTGGAGAGAAGTGGTATGGTGTACTAGTTAAGAGCAGATTCAGCAATGATACTGGGTTAAATCTTGGCTTTATTATTAATGTTTATAACCATGTGATCTTCAGGAGTTGCCTAATCTCTGTACTTATAAAATGCCTTTACTTATAAAATAGGGATAAATAACAGTGCCTACATCACCGAGTTGCTGGTAAGTATTCAACGTGTTAATACACGTAAAGCACTTAAGAAATAGTGCCCGACACACAATAAGCATTTGGGTATCTGCCTGTCTTTGCCCACATTTAAAAAATACACTGGAAAGGAATTATTCTTTTTTGCTAAGAAACTAAATATATATATGAGTTCGCCAGAGCCATTAATCAAAATTTAATCAATTTTCCTTAATACAAAATCAGAGAATATTTACATGCATAAAAATATTCTTTCAGTCCCAAGAGCTATTTCCTAAATTCCAAGTCTGAAACTACTCCTAAAATAATTAAGAAAAATATAAACACATTACCTTATTAATGTCATCTGCTGTAAATCCACTTTGATCTAAGAGTTCTCTGATTGCTTCTATACACTTATTAAAAAGCGGAGAACAAAGAAGTTCAAATCTTGCCCTACACACACACATACACACACACACACACACACACGCACAAGAAAGAGAGAAAAAAGGCTCAGTACCTTTAAACAAAATTCTTTTTCTTGTGACAAGTAACGTACCTTAATGTGATAGTTATCTCATTTATTATGGTCAGAATAGGATACTAAATACCAGCAGTGCAATATCTGGGGGGGGGGAGGGGGAGGGGGGAGGGGAGATGGAGTCTAAGTTATTCATCTACATATGTATAAAGATATTTAACATCAAATTCAGGCGAAAGTGTCTCTTGCCCATGGCCTACTTACAAGTTTTCAAAAAAAAAAAAAAAAAATCTAAGAATATATACCCAGTATATGGCATTCCCAACAATAAACTTACTAACCCTAACCAAATCGTCATTTGGAAGTTTTTGCTATTTTTACATGTTAAAGCTTTGAAAATTATTTTTAATTATTTTTCTTGACAGTCTATGTTATATTTTAATAAACTTAGCCCTTTTGTATTACCTAAGAAGCTTGAATCTTGGCATATAATAAAATTTTAAGAAAAATTTGTTCATGGAAAATGTTCATACTGAACTTCTAAATGCAGATGGGTGATTTTAAAATTTGTTTTATCTATATATATTAAAATATACTTTTATGGTTGAAATCTTTGTGATAAAGGCAAAATTTCCTTAATGAAAAATTATAAATTGCATTTCCTTAATTATTGCTATTAATAAGCAAACATATATTGAATACTTGGACAAACTTAGCACTAAAAAATTAGAGAAATATAAAAATATAAAAATACTTTGTCCACAAAGAAATTTCAATTCAATTTAACACCTTTTCTATCTTCTGAGTTGTAGCTTAAAATCTTTCTGCAAAGATCTAGAGCCGTGCTGTACAATGGACTTTTCTGCTAGCCACTAGCCACATAAGACTATTGAACTGTAAGCTAGTGCTACTGAGGAACTGAATTTTTAATTAATTTAAATTTAAATAGTCACAGATGGCTAGTGGCTATTGTATTGGGCAGTACAGATCTAGTCTTCAGGAAAGCCCAGGTAAAGTGAAGAAACCAAACTAAACAGATGAAAAGATAATGTAATCAAATATAGTCATGAGAATCCTAAAAATAATATAATACTGCAATTCTGGAAATTTTCACTATGTTCCGAAGTCACCTGCTGGGCTGTTGGGAGGTTTGACTAGGCTCACTAACGGTAGCTATCATTAATGTTAGCAAATATGCAACACAAAAAGCTAGGGCAATGTCCTCCACTTGTGCTTTCGGGGTAAAAGTATAATCACTTGCAACCTAGGATTTAGGTTGAAGTTTCTAGGATGCCTTTTTCACACACTGCTAATTATAGCCATAAAATAACTGGGCAGGCAATCACAACTGATAAAATGACTTTGAGAACAGCTAATTAGTCTGACAAAAATTGGTCCTCGCTTGCGACCAATATCTTGATTATATAAGATATGGATATTAAAAACTATTTTATGCACATTAAATGTGTGCTTATTAAATGTCATAAAAGCTATGAAAATGTAAAATACATGACGATGGATGACAAAGCAAACAAAAACAAGACAGATATTAATCTTCAGTACCCAGATGCTCCTCTACTTACAGCAGGGCTGTGTCCTGATAGACCCAACATAAGCTGAAAATTTCCTAAGTCAAAAATGCACCTAACACTTAACCTACCAGACATCGTAGGTTAGCCGAGGCTACCTTAAACATGCTCAGAACAGTTACATTAGCCTACTGTTGGGCAAAATCATCAAACACAAAGCCTATTTTATAATAATGTATTGAAAAGCTCATGTAATTTATTGAATACTGTACTGAAAGTGAAAAACAGAATGGTTGTATGCATACTCAAACTATGATTTCTACTGAACGTGTATCCCTTCTGCACCATGATGAAGTTGAAAAATTGAAAGTCAAACTACCATTAAGCTGGGGACTGTCTACAGTGTAATAGTTAAAGAGTATGAACTTGGGAGTCAAAATGCCTGGGTTGAATCCAAGGTCCATCACTCACTAGCTGTGTGACTTTGGGTAACAAACCCTCTCAGGTTTTAGCTTCTTCATATATAAAGGGAAGATAATTATAGTACCTACCCATCTTACAGGGCTGTTACGAGGATTTGATGACTTCATAAAGTACTTAGAACACAGCATGCTACACAGTGTTAACTATCAAGCTATACTGAATCGTAATAAATCCCACATCAAATTTAAGCAACAAAGAACTAGGGACTATACAGGTAGAACTGTAATTCATAAAGAGAAATCTGAAAGTCTCAAACTGCAAATCCCATCCCACCTTTCTTTAAAAGATCTAGGATTCCTTTTTCACACACTGCTAATTGTAGCCATAAAATAACAGGGCAAGCAGCCACATTGATGTAATTATTTTGGGAACAGCTATTTAGTCTGACAAAAATTGGACCTCAAAAGTAAAGACAGTAAAATTCCTCTTTTATAGATGGCTAACAAATCTCAAACAAACAAACAAAACCCAAGGTGAGAAAATTAAACCTAAGTGAGAATGCTTTTGGAATTTTTTAAGAAAGTTTTTTCAACTTGAGTTTTACCTGGACACATTGCAATCAAAATCTTGACCTTCATATAAAGAGTCAAGGAAACAGTTGGCACTTCCCAAGGTTGACAAAGAATGTTTTGCAACTTCAGCACTGTTCATCAATTTCATCATGGCTCGGGCATTTCCTCTCACATCATGTTTGAAGGATCTAAATTAAAAATGCAGCCTTTCAATTTTAAAATTACTGGGCCATTTAGAATGTACCGTAACTAAAATCTGGATAATCTCTATTAGAATGATAATAAACTCATGAATCAACATTAGATACCACATTTTAGTATTCTGCTTCTAATTCCTCTACACTTTTCTAAGAATATTCTCTGCAATTAAAATGAGGGTCTTCTCAAGAAAAATAACCAATTTACCGAATATTTTGAATTGGTGTATTATGTAACCATAACAGTAGATTATACTTTGAAGCAAGCAGAGTAGACATGATCCTTAACATGAGACAACCAAAGGTTGAAGGAGATTTATGTAACTGGGTCAAAGTCTCCTATGTTACCCTTTATAATCACAACACTATCATTGCTAAATGGTTTAAAATTACCAGCTGAGCATTAGAAGAAAAAAAAAAAAAAACTAAAAGTGCTTCTTAGAAGAAATTTGACACATACAAAATAAGTAAATTACAATTCCTCTATCTCCTAGGAATTCATTTTTAAAACTACTTGCTAAGTAGTGATCGACGGTTTTGTTTAAACAATAACTTTACAACAGAAAGCAGTATAGGTCTTTATTAAACAAGTGAGAAATTACCGTTTTTTCAAGACTTTTTCAACCAATGAATTTAATCAAACTGGCAAAAATATTGTTTTAACCACTTTTTTTTTTTTTACAGTGGCAATATCCAAAGTATAACCGTTATATATTTTAATCTTGCTATGTCCAAACAGGATTAGAATTCTGAATGAAGTAATTACATCCAGTAATAAGGCTAAAATATTCCTTGTGGTGGATTGGTAATTAAATACACTCCGTAAGACGTTAGCTCACTGGAATGTGACGATAACATAATGCAATCTTCACCAGATCTAAACTTAAAGAAAAAATGTTCAGAAGGCAGCAAGGCCTCAGTGCTTATACCAGACAGAAGAGCAGTACATGAAGAATCAGAAACACAAACTTGAGATCCAAGCTCACGCAGTTCAATGTCTGGTGGTCCCTTTATTCTAAGTGAGAAATTCAAGTAGCACATGCATTGAGCACAGCCTGGCCTCCGCTTCCTTGCTATTGCCCAAATAGGACATTATAACTCCAGATATGAAAACATCCAGTTTCCAAGCAATGAAAAAAAAAAAAAAAACCACCACATTCTCCTTTGTAGCTGGATAATTTAAAATACATTAGGAGAAAAATAAAAAACTGGAAGAGAAACTTCTATCAAAATGTATTATCCAGGCCATTAACACTCACCTCTGGAACTCAGAAGCTAGATACTGTGCTAAGGTTTTGGTGAAATGTGCACCACCGATGTTATCATCAGTGTTTGTTGAAAGAACCCGATATATTCCACTGTTAACTTCCATGACACTGAGAGATAAGGATGTTCCGCCAAGCTTAAACACTAAAATATTGCTTCGAGAGAAAGATAGAGTTAGTTATTAGCGAACCGCAACATTTTAAAGCTAGGTTGAACATTAGGAGTCACTTAATCACTTTAAATTATAAACGAGGAAACTGAAAATCTCAGATGAGTAATTAAGCTGTTCACAGTCACTCAGTGATGAATCCAGCCTCAAACCCAGACTTTCTGAACGAAGTCAAAGTTCTTTTTTACTTAGTCATGTGGGTACAACTGTATTCTTCTGAGTAACTAGAATTCATAACACTAACTTTTCAAAGGAAATCAAGAAGACATTTGTGATTACAGTGAATTTTAAGAAAATTGAATATAAAAATTCTGTGTTAATACTATCCAAGTTTCTTAGTGTAATAACATGTTCTGTAGATATAAAACATACACAAAACTAGGTGCTAATTCCCAATTTCTCAAGCACCAGAATTCAAAATTTGGTATTTGTTCTACATTTATCTAGTTTATCTAAAAATAATTTCCTAATGACTTATACATATTAGTTTCCTTCACTGTGAGATATGAATGAGGTGAAACAACTAGGGAAAGTCAACACTATATCTCAATTCATTTCTCTAAAGTTGTATGAACATCAGGTCTATTAAGATGTGCTGATAGCTAAATTAGGAATAAGTATATCTTATTATTTCACCATCAAAAGGAGTCCCACATCCTTATGCTGGATTTCCCCCATCTCCTGTCAAGTCAAATGTATATGAAAGTACCCACTGTTCTAAATATGTCTAATAATTTTTAAAACTGGTAGAAAAATCAGCAGTGCCCTAGCTTGAGTTGGAACTTGGCCAAGCATGTAATTTTCAAATCTTCCTCCAATAAAGGGACAAAATGAAGGCGATTGAAAAAAAGCACAGAAGAGCTCAATCTTCCCTCCTGTTATGTCCTTTCTGCTTTTCCTAGGACCTCTTTCTTAACTATCAATATTTGAAAACCTCTAGGTAAGAGTTTTGATATCCTTCCATCCATGAAGTT
Source organism: Eulemur rufifrons (assembly GCF_041146395.1). Taxonomy (NCBI): domain Eukaryota; kingdom Metazoa; phylum Chordata; class Mammalia; order Primates; family Lemuridae; genus Eulemur; species Eulemur rufifrons. The sequence goes on along the minus strand of NC_091007.1, from coordinate 9,965,855 downwards.
TGGGAGCCACTACATTACATAACAATCCTTACTGATATGATTGCTATAATCTAAAATGTTCTCTGCACCAAAAAAACTTAAATTGCAAATATGGCTTTTACCTTTTTCCAGTAGGGGAGTCTTGTCCAATTCCATAAGCAAGAAGAGCTGCGGATGGTTCATGGATTAATCGCAAAACATTAAATCCAGCAGCTCCTGCTGCGTCTCTGTGAACAATTTGCTTTCAATGAATTTAATATCACAACATATTCAATGTTACATTTTTAGAAATGCTCTGCTACAGATTTCATGCAACAGCAAATAAGATTTCACAAGCAGAACATGAAGTGCAACGATCTTTAGAAGAAAACAGAACACAAGAAATGGATGTGACTTATAAGAGTTCACTTTCTGTTTAAAATTATAATGTTCAGAGCCCATTTTCTTGACAAAGAAAATATGTGCTTATATTGAATAAGGAAAATAAAGCTCTCAAAAATGCCCATGCTAAAAAAAGAAGTTCACTTTCTCCGGGCAGTTTTTCTGGGCTCTCAAAGCCTTCGTGCCATCCAGAATTTCCCCATTCAAGACACTATCACACTTTATCACAATGACTTTGTTATTAATAATTCTGTGAGGTCAGAAACCATGTCTTATTTATATCTATATACTCAACGCTCAATATAATATGGCTTAAACAGTAATCAATAAACGTTTGTTGAGTGAAAAAGAAAATGCCTATGCTTACAAACTTCAGAAAGAGATTAAGACAAATTCATAAAACATTTGAAAATTGGTTTAATGTAGGGTCACAGTTTTTATAAGTAAATAAGGCAATTCTCTGCCATAGAAGCAACTTCAATATTTGCCAAAGCTCCATACAGAACTCTATTCAGCAAAGTCATGCTTGTTCACCAATTACATTTGCATAATGCTATGTAAAAACTAAGGGCAACTTTTTTGTTTAGATGTTAAGATCTAAGATGAAGAAATAATCACAAATATTTTCTAAAATTGCATATTCTTCTGTAATTCCCATTTAAACATTAATTACAGGAAACTAAGCAAAATAATTAATTAATATCAATTTAACCTGGTAATGAAAAATGTTTCCAATCAAAACAGCTAAGAGGGTGCACCACATCTAATTTTACGTTCTCTTAGCTGTTCATAAAGGGAATGTTAATGATCATTACCTTGCTAAGCTATTTACAAATATAATTTTATTGCCTAAGATATTTTCAAATATAATCTTATCTTTTACTACACAGTAATATTGTGAAATTTGTATTTCTTTTAATTAAGCCAATAAGATAGACCCAATATTATACTTACCCAAGAGCCTTTTTCTGCTTTTCTCCAAAATCAAATGGGACAGTAATAACTACATCATTTGCATCTGAGCCCAAGACAGAATGTGCCGTTTCTGTATATTAAAAAATGTAAGATTAAGTCCGATGACAGAAAAAAACGTCAGGTGATACTTCCTGATGTTTATTAATTTATGACAAAGATCTTCTCACTAAAAAAAAATTGCCCCACCCTGTCAATTTTCTTCTCTGCAATCTTAAATCATGCAGTACTTCTTGTGGTTTTGGTTAAAGCTTATGGACACAGAACTAGGTACTTTCCAAAAAGCCTGGCTCTTAGGCTTCAAAGTTTCAACCATCTTGCAAATCAGATTGGTTCCATAAAGAATGATCTTCTAATGCATCAGTGTGAAGACACAACATCATAATAAGGTTAGTTCAATACATTCAAAGGCTGCCCTTCCATCCCACAGGTTCACAGCATCACTGCAGAGCTGAAATGAGCCTTATAAATAATCTACTCCAGAATTTCCCAAATTGTTCAACAGTATACTGCTCAGATGAGAGCCTTTGCCTGAAGTGGTGATAAAAATCAGACCCACTTAATCTGCCCAAATTACTGTTGAGAGTGCATGGTCAATATTGAAGAGAGATATAATATTCAGTATTCACCAAGCTTATTTGGCCACTGAATCTTAAAAAGTTTTAAAAATGCTAATCTGAAAATGCCCATTCCATTTATATTACTTATAGGGCAATTAAAGTCAGGGGAGGGAAGTTATTTAATCAAGGTCACAGCCAATTAGTGCCAAAACTATGTCTACAATTTAGGGTCTGTTTACTGCAAATCCACTCAATCACTCTGCTTCTCCCAAGATCTAAAAATACCTCCAACTTTTTTTTTAAGGGTCAACTTTCAAAAGGCCATGAAAATTGTTATCTCTTTTGCTCTATACCTTTCATTTTACTAAATATCAGTCTGGCAACATCTTCTGGGTTAACAAATTTTGTTTCTTCTCCAGTATCTATTTCGTATCGTAATTTCCCATTTTTTTCAATGACCTATAAAAGAAATAATAATTGTGCTAAATAAGAAATAATTTTAATAAAAATGCAAAGTTTCAAATCAACATTATATGCCACGACCTTGGCAGTTACTCTGTGTGACAGGGAAGCAATAATAGAACCATACTCACCAAACATTTACTTTCCGTGATGTATTTCTGAGCTTGTGGATCATCAGAACTGTTCATAAAGAAAGATAAAGATAGCTAAGTATTAAAATCAGTAGTGTAGGTATATAAGGTTTAAAGACTAATTTTCAATATCACTGGAATATTAAAATATAAATAAAATTATTAAGCTGCATGATACTAACATAGTCTTAAAATATTTACAGGATATAGAAATGGAATATTTTCATTGAGAAATGGAGAACTACATTATAGTAATTCTACTAAAGCACTAATCTTTGAATTTGAAGACTACGAAATGTTTTCACATATATTATTTCACTTTATCCTCACAACACCTAAGTGGGGCATTTTGGGAGGTATTATTTTAGATTGAAACAGGTTCAGAGAGGGGCAGTGACTTATCAGCTGGTAAGAGGCAGAGCCAGTACTTGAACTCAGGTCTTCTCTATCAGGCTACTACTGTTTACACTTTGCCACCCTGCCTCCCACTGACACTATCAATGATCACAGTGCTTCTGATGCTTGAGCAGGAATAGAAATTTGATTCTTGGCTTAAATTTCATCTAAAAATTAAGATGAAATAGACCAGTACACTTCCACTAAAACTAAACCCTTCTTCCAAGGAGCTGTGACTATTCTACTTGGAGACCATCTTAAAGTTTCAGTAAGGAGCCGAAAATTAATAATGGCTAACTGCTGAAGGGTTACAGGACATCTGAGGACCTTAACCTGTGTTAAGGGGCAAATGAAAGAACTAATGGACTAATTGGCTTGCAACTCCGGATTATTTGCAGGTTGCTCATACTTCCTTCTCCATCACCTAAAAAATCAATTAATAATAGTAGAGAAAACAGGTAAGTAGCTTGCCCAAAGCCACAAAGATAATTAATGGCTGGCATCCAAATCTTCAAAACCAAGTTTAGTATTCTTTCCACTAAACCCTCTGCTCCCTTTTTCTAAACTCAATACTTACACTATATCCCAGACAAATACTTTAAGAGTAGGAAAAAACTATGAAGTGTGCCTATAGTGGGTTGGGCAATAGTGTCAGGTTATTAAGTATGAAATGTCTGATTTCCTTAAGTACTAAGTTTGACAGTTGTTATCTCTGACATTTCACTTTGACACTTCTAGTTTTAGTTTTATTGTGAAGGTACATCCTCAGTCTCACAAACATATCATTTGGCTTGTGATTATCTTTCAAATTTTTTATAGCAATTTTTGTGAAACCGTAAGTCAAAAATTTGTGTTATTTTTGAATATGAGTTCTGTATGGAACCAATACAGTGCAGACAGCTCAAAATATCAACGAAGTGTTTGGGAAGGATGTGGCTAATGAACGCATAGTACATCAATGGTTTGAGAAGTCCTGTTCTGGTGATTTTAATCTTGAAAATGAGTCACGTCGGCGGCCTGAGAACAAGGGGGATAATGGTGAACTGAAAACTGTACTGGAAGCAAATCCATCAACCTACATGTGAATTAACAGCAAGGTCTGATCTTACCATTCCAACAATATTGGACCATTTGAAACAAATCAGCAAGGTAAAGAAGCTAAATAGATGGGTTCCACATGAATTAAACGAGCACCAAAGGAGACATCGTCTCAAAGTTTGCCTTTCTTTGCTGTCACTACATAAAGGCAAACCATTTCTACACCGTATTATGTGTGATGAAAAATGGACTCTTTTTGACAATCACAAGTGTTCGGCACAATGGTTTGATAAAGATGAAGTGCCAAAACACAGTTCAAAACTGAATATTCATCAGAAAAAGCTAATGGTGTCTGCCTGGTGGTCCAGTGAAACCTGATTAATTGATTACAGTGGATGTCTACTACAACCATTTGGATGAAAGGAGTAATGCTTGCAATTAAGCAGCCGAGATTGGTCAATAGAGACAGGACAATCCTCTTACAAGACAACGCTTGACCATATGTCAAACAAACAATGCTGCTTAAACTAGAGGCTGGAATTGGAAACTCTCTGTCATCCAGCATATTCACCAGTCCTTGCACCTACTGACTACCACTTCTTCCAGGCTTTGAACCATTTCTTGCAAGGAAAAATATTCAGTTGTCAACAAGCCGTGGAAAACACCTTTCACAATTTCATCCCCACTCGCCCTCTCGGCTTCTTTGCTGCTGACATGAACAAGCTACTGTTAAGGTGGCAGAATTGTGCCGATAGTTTAGGCACACACTTTGATTGTACTGCTTCTTGTTCTTGTTTGAGATATAATAAATTGCACTTTCGATTCAAAATTGGACATTTCATATTTAATGGCCTAATATAATTCCAGTATGACACTTCCTGGTTCTGTTTTCTTTAAAATAGAATTTAAGTCAACCAAGATAATTTATCCTATTATGTGTAGGTTATCTACTACTCGGACAAGATAATTTGCCAGGAAGGATATTTTATGGAACTCATACAACTATTAGAAATGGCAAATTACTTCTGAACTGCCATGCAAAGAGGTCTCTCTCATCTGAAGACAGAAAGCACATGTAGCTCTTAGGGCCACATACAGGCTAGACGCCGGAGAGTGGTTACCAGAGAGGTAGAAAGCAGAGAATGGAGGCGACAAAGGATCACGGCTATCATCAGAAAGTAGTGGACTGACCCGCAACCACATACAAGTAAAAACTTTATTTGTGCACACCAGGATTAAATTACTGAACATAAAACAAAGGTGGTGGAGGGTTGGTATACACAGCACCGCATTTACATCATGGTCTTTGGGAGGCACAGTTAATCCTACCGCTGTATCACAACCGTATTATTCAGCAATGCCATTTTCTCTTCCTCCCCCTTCCCAGGCATCCCTTACTGTCAGCACCCCGCTGGGTCGGCGGACAGCACTCACGTGCTCTAGGGTCTCCTTCCCTACTACCGTTACGGGACAGCACCTTACAAATCTAAAAGCACCCTCACATTCACCTGTTCCTTTGATCCTCACAACACCCCTGTGAGGTAGGTAGAGTGATTATGAGTTTCCTACTTTATAGACGAGGAACCTGAGTTATAGAATGGTGGAAAGGCTGTCCAGGGAGGTACAGGTGTAATGGCTGGGCCTAGCACATGAGCACATTCCTGGCTTGCTTTCCCAGTATTGCAATTCCCTCCCCTTAGTATTTGTAGTGTATTTTTCTGCCTGCTTCTTCAGGACCATCCCTTTGAGTTTTATTTCCATGTTCAGGTCACTTTATCCATGAGATTTTCACAATACTACCTCCGAACTTTAACTCCACTTCTATTCTTCAGCACTTCACTCCTCTGCAAGAAATTCCTGCCTAAGTACTTTCTTACCATTATTAGGATTATGTAGTGCAGGTCTAACTCTCCTTCAAGTACTTCTTTTCCAAGTACTGTTTTTCCAGAAAAATCTACCTATCTATAATAGTATTATCCAGTTATAACTGACACATACCCTTCCATAGCATGACCAAGACAATTGAGACAATGTTATGTATCTGGACCCATTTCAATGCTGTAATATATGCCCTTTTAAAAGAAGCAAGGAATCTGTATGTCTGGTGTGGTGCTTAGAAGTTCATATTAATAAACACTAGTACCATAGAATGCTACCTTACAACTGTTACCAGTATTTCAAACATACATTAATATGCTGCTATGACTGAAAGTACTACAATTAAATTCACTTCCATTTTGCCTTTTTTTAAATTATGCTATTTAAAAGATTTTTAGAACTGGATGGTACTAGAAAAAAGTCACCTAGTACAAGTCCCTCAATTTAGAGATGAAGACACCGAGGCATGCAAAGGGCAAGGGATTTGTCCGATCAAACAAACTGTGAAGGTTTGGGATCCAGGTGTTCTAAGTAGATACCAGCATACTCCCCCTCCAGCTCCCTCCCCCGGCCACCGCACAGTCATCGAGCGGGGTGCCTGCCATCTATTCATGGTTCTGGGCACGGTCCCACTGTTGTTTTGACCACTTCTCCACCCATCTGCACTTCCAGCATTTAGCTAAGCACCCATGCCTGCAAAATATAAAAACCTCATCTCTCCCAACATGCCTACTTCCCCCGCCCCCAGCTTCTAGACTGTAGGGAAGCTTTATAAATCCCAAAGATTCCCATTTGTAGTATTTCCTGAAAGTACTAAGAAAACCACTAAAAGCTTTACGTTAGTTTAATGATGGGCAGTACTGGCTTCCCTTCTAAAGTAAAGTGGAAGTTTGGCATATCACCTTCATCTCTTCCAAAGAAGTCAGGGAAGGGATATGAGTGGTGCATTTGTTGAGGGCTTGTGCTTAAAAGGAGTCCTCTATTCCAGGCAGTCTTTATCCACACCACCCTCTAGTGTCTCCAAAGCTAAAGGGGAAATAAAGCTGTTCTCTTCCACCATACGCCATTAACTACATGAACTTTTGTCTGCAACACTTGAGAAAAAGTAACCTTGGAAAGTTCTTTAGAAGGGAAGTTTTCTAGGGCTTTCCCTCTGTAACATACTAGACAAAAAAAAGCTAGCAGAAGAGAATGAAATTAGCCAAAAGAAGATTGGAAACTGATACAATAATCTGAATGGTTTCTACAATGCTCAAATGGCAACGAAAATGTAAAGATATAACTTAGGCATATAAAGGGACCCAAATACCATGGAATGTAAAGAATTTACTTACATTTTTAAATAAAACAGCCAATACTTAATTATATCAAAGATTATCAATATGAACCATAACATACTATTGTGACTCCCTGTTGGGTCTTAATTATGTCCTTCTATTGACAGGAGACTAAGAACTAGTAAAATGGGGGAGGGAAAGATGGTCTGACTGTTTACTAGTAGGTATGTCAGAGACACAGCAGTGACAATGTAAGAGATAAAGTTACAAATACATGTTGTGCTGATCCTAGCCTAATGAGCCACAGACGGGTTTAAAAAATTAAGATCCCAAACTCCATGAAGCCATCAAGTTAAACTAGTGAAAAAAGATGTACCATGACGATGGTACACAGCCATACTTCTGCATCTCGTAAACTAACGTGCCTCACCCTGGCCCTACTGCAGCCAAGGTCATACGCATTAATAACTTAAATGTGTACAGTACTTTTAAACTCTTTCACATCTATTAGCCATTTGACCCTCACAACAACCCTGTGAGGTAGGCAGGGCAGGAGTTATTATCATCCTCATTTTACAGATGAGGAAAACTGTTGTAGAGAGGTAAACTAAATTGCCTTACATCAGAGACAAAGCCAGGTCGAACTAGCTCTCTTGGACTCGGCTCCATCCATTTCCTATTCATTGGGCCACCCCTCGCATTTCTGAAAGGCCTTATAGTTAGTGGAGAATCTTGGGGAAAGGTACTAGCAAGTATGTTCCTGCTACTCTGCATATTAATGTTTCATCCACTCTTTTTTCTCTGAGGACACAGAAAAGGAGCCAGGGTCCTAGAAAGCAAGTATTGGAACTAGACTTCTACCAGTTTAGGAAATAAACTCTTATAATCAGTTCCTAGCTTTTGGTGTTCGAAATCAACCTCTGAAGCAATTTTTCAAGGCCTAGCTGAAAAGCACCAGTTGCTTCTTCCACTGCTGTCGCCAAACGTCTGACCGCGATGACAGCGTCCCTGCGGAGCTCATTGGCAGTGTCTTGCTGAGCACTGGCCTCCTCACCAATAGCAATCAGCCTGTCCAGTTTTTCTTCCTCACGCTTTGAAAGTTCTCGAGCCAATCTCCTGTTTTCTGCCAACTCGGCTGCAATGGTCCTGGCCACTGACCGCCTTCTTCGCCTCGCCCACCTTGGAGGGGGCTCACTGGTCAAAGGCCTATCCCCACCAGAAACAAAACCAACTCTGGGAGAGGAGACCGGAGGCCGTGGTGCGGAGGCTGCACCAGGAGTGTTGCGGCTGGTGCTGGTGCAGGGACTGGGCTCCCCGGACACACCCAGTCTGGTCATGGGGCTGCTCTGACAGGGAGCAACTGCACCTCTGAAAAGGTTGTGAGAGTTGCTGTAGGTGGGGGTCCCTTGAGAGCACCCTGAAAAACAAAGCAACAACGTTGCAAAGAGGACATTCCTGCTAAGGGAATGCTTGCAGCCAGCAGCAGAGTTTAGAGACAAGTACAAAACTATGGCAGTTCCTGGAAAGATCCCTCTCCGCCAGGGATTGGGAAGAATTCATGTCTTTACCGTGGGCATTTTGGCCTGTTTTATCTTACCTCCACAACTTCCCCCTTGCCTTCTGCAACCCCTTTCCAAGTAGCTATCCAACCTGCTCTACAGCTACAAATCCCTAAGTACCCATTACAAATAATGCTAGAACTAGTTTGGTTCTAGAGAGCACTTCTAGGTTTGAAGAGTTCTAGCACCTTACCTACCTAGGGCCATAGCTTTTTAAAACCTGGAGGTTTTATCTTATTAGGTTTAAAAAGCGGGGGAGCCTTAGGGGTAGCAGAAGTAGGGAATGTGCTCAGGAGGGCACTATCCAAATATACACTGCTGTTTAGAACCAAGTGACTCCTTGGGGACCCCAATCCTTCACATGCTTGGGAGTTACCTGCACCCGGGGATTCATCCCAGGAGTCCTCGAGGTCACTGGTTTCTGGTAGCCGGTCACTGATTCTCAGCTGACAATCCTCATCTGATTCCTTAACTGTTTTCAAGATAGGCTGAAGATCAGCTGCCTGAGTCCTTTTTGCTTTCAGAATGCTGGTTCCCTCTTCCCCTGGGGTGTCAGAGGCCACTAAGGTCTGATCACAGTGCTTGGCCCAAGCAGCATCCTCCATTAAGTTGTCTGGGTCAGTCACTATCTGATTTCGGAGAAGCTGATCCAGCGTATCATAAAATGGACAGTGTGGTGGGTCACCCATACTTGTGGCATGGGCCACGTAAGCCTTTAAATATAACGCCTTCAGAACTTTAAACTTGGAGCGGCACTGACGTTCGGTGCGGCGGAAGCCTTCCTGCTGCATTCGCTTAGACACAGCCTGATAGACATCTGCATTATGATGCACAGTCTGGAGGCGCTGAATATACTCTGCCTCGCCTAGTATGGAGAGGAGAGTTCGTGTCTCCTGTCTGGACCACCGGATGCCCGCACTGCTATTGGTACTGGCCATGGTACGTTGGGAAGGAAGGCTGGAAAGCTCCTGTGCGGCAAGGTGCAAATCTCAAGGTGTGGGGAAGCTCTGTGTGTTCTCAGTGTATTTCCAGGAGCCAGCCGATTCTTCCCTCTCAGGGACAATTGCTGAGAAGCCAGGTCCAAGGACTGAATTTCTGGCTGGAAGGCCACAGGGGAATGAGAGTTACAGGGAGAGCGTAAGGATAATTATGGCAGCAAGTTAAGTGGTGCTACCTGTGAGTAAGTCGTAACTAGGCATGAGGCCAAGACTGAGAAAGCTCCACTTTGGGAGTCTGCCCAGGGTGGACATTGGACCAGGGGCTTAATGGCTTGGTAACAAAAGGACTGGCTCCTCCACAAAGGGCCAAATGCTTCTAAGGCTGAGACCTGGTACAACTATGAATCTGTAAAAATCACCATTGACTGCTAAGTAGGATAGACTGAGAGGGAAAGCAACGTGGACCATGAGGCAGCTAACTCTGGAGAAGCCCTAGAAGGACCATGGTGTAGCAATAGTCTGAAAGGTGCTCATGCTTTACTGACCTCGACCTAAGTAGCACACTGTGGCTGTGTTACCCCTCTGACTACCACTATTCTACTCCTTTGCTAAGAGGTAACTTTTAGGGCTAGAAAACTGAGCTTAAGTTGTTCTGCTAATATAAGACTTTTTGCACAAAATGGCAAAATACAGCCACATCATTACTATAACCATCTGCCCCCATATAGTAGCATAAAACAAAGGAAAACATTGCTATGGAAATGTTCTATATCTGGATGCATCAAGGTCAGTATCTTACTTGTGATACTGTACTATAGTCTGTAAGATGTAATCACTGGGAAGTAGTAAATCCAGTAATATACCAGATGCCTCTGTATTATTTCTTACAGCAGCCACGTAATATTACAATTATCTCAAAGTAAAAAGTTTAATTAAAAAAACAGACATATTGCTGGCTACCAAGTGATTCCAGCTTCCTTCTGTCCAAACTCCAGACTTTATGATTCAAAAATATTTGACCAACTTTTTTATTTTGAGACAAGGTCTCATTCTGATGCCCAACCTGGGTGCACTGCGATCATAGCTTCCACTCAAACTCCTGGGCTCATGCAATCCTCCTGCCTTAGCCTCCCATGTAGCTGGAACTATCGGCGTGAGCCACTGAGTCCTGCCTACTAACTTATTTTTAATGTGCTTAGTACCGAGTTTGTCAATAGGTAAAAGGAATGGAAATCAATCTATCTATTGTCACAAAATGTTGAATTCTAAAATACTATGGTTTTTGGCATAGTGCATAAATATCCTAAGGAAAAAAATTAATATCAAGCTCAATTTAACATAAGTGAGAGATAATAAAAAATATATACATAAAAGAAAAAAATATTAATCTATAATCTCCAAATCCTAAAATCAACATGAGGAAATTTCTATTTAAATGTCTCACTAAACAAAGTAGAAAAGAAACTGGGGCTGAGGGTTTAGGAGAACTGAACTGCAATCTTACCTAGTTCACTCCTCCTAACTATTTTAGAAATGCCACATTTCTTTGTGCCTTGATCTTCTCATCTGTAAATGGGGAGAGATAGTAGTACCTGTCCTATCAATTTTACGGGGATGTTGAGAGGATTAAATAAAATAATAGATGTGAAAGCCCTTTGAAAATTTAAAAACACTATATCAAGTATTACTACTGCAGTGAAAATGAAAACCCTTAATTACCGTAATCTATAATTTGAGGAGACAGAAGTCTGGAGAGGCAAGCCTCTTTAATCTTCTAATTAAAGTTACAACAGATGATTGACCTGATTCTTACATAAGACATTAATTAAGCTGTTTCTCTAATGATTAAATTTGTAAGCCAACTGGAAAAGTTACTTCCCAGAAAGTGTCACAAAAGACCCTAAGGAAAATCAACAGCATCTATATAAATTATAATCAATTGTAATAGGTTTTGCACAATTCAACCACAGTGCAAAGAACTCCTCAAATTCCCACAAAATCTTTGAATTTCCCTCAGTCAAAAAAATATGAAAATGTGAAAAGTCCAAGTTATTACCTAAGAATGACGCAAATTATCAAAATTAAATAAACGTTGTCATTTATCAATACTGACAGACCTGTCAGCAAGAAATGGCTGAGTGAATTCCATCCTTTAGAAGATCCAATAATAATCATCAAAAGAAACAGCCTACTGGGGTACTCGCTGAAATGACTCAGTCATAAAAAGCAACCAAAAAACCAAACTGTGGTGTTCCCAAGTTTCATTTCACATTATACTTAGAATTTATGAACATGTATTTATTACCATATTTAAAAGTATCATTTTGTTCCATACCTTCTGCCAAGGATCTGCTTTACTTTCATTACTGTATTTGAAATATTTCTTATTCTACTTTGTTTTGCTGCCAATCCAACAATCTGAAAAAGAGCAATATATTACAATGGGCGTAATGTTTAATTATTTCAAGGTATAAAAATAAGGAAAATAGTACCTCTTCATTTTCTGAGTAAGCAACAACAGCTGGAGTAACTCTATCACCTGCATCATTTGCAACCACACCAGCCCGGCCATCCTAGAGAGAAAAAACGCACAACTGTATTAGCTCTTCTGAAATGAAATATACAGTCACATTAGACATATACTGACATACGTGAGCCAGTGTTACTTTGCCACCTATGTGGAAAGAAAAACTGCTATATCCACATCTTAAAGTTGTAGATTTAATTATCATTGATTTCCTAGTTTTACAGGTCTACATTCCCTGAGGAACGGCCCCATTTTTTCAGTCTGCTCTGCAGAATCAACAATTGGATCAAATATAATAACCTTTCCATACACAATAATAATAAGCCCATTATTACATGATCCTTCTACTTCTCTGCCTTCTCCCACAAATACATCTTTCTTCCCTTTTATACAAATAAAGTAGCACTAATCCCTTTGGCTTTTCTTTACAAACCACCGGACATGTAAACGTGGGAGTAGGAGCCGGGGAGTTCATTATTACCGTTCCTTCCGCCTCCCCACTGCGGAGAGGAAGGCCACAACTCCTCGTTAAGCTCCCTCACCTGCAGAAAGGCCAAGTCCGGCGAGCATGCTCAATCAACCGGCTTCACAGCCAGACACGCTTCGTAGGATCAAGAGCTCCAGGTCTAGATTGCGGCCACCCCGCCCCTGTGGCTCCTAGACTTTCCGGCCCAGCTCAGCACGCCCTGTGGCCCTGAGGTCTCTGCGACCACCAGCCTCTGGCTATCTCGCGGTCACTACGTCCCCAGGACCACCCGGCTACAGGAATCCTGGGACCCTCCGGGCATCCCGCGGCCCTATAGTCTCTGGGACCCTTCCCGGCATCCTGCCTCCACATCTCCCGAACCTCGCGCGCCGGCGTCGCCGCGAGCCTCCCCCAGGGAGCAGCCGGCTTTCCGGAGGAGGCGCCGCGGGAGACGAAGCTGGGCCCCCTCTGCCCTTCGCCTCGGAATGTCCCCGCAGCAACCCCCCTCTGAGCGCCGTTCCTAGGCCGGCGACACGCCGTCCTCGTGCCTGTAGATGACCCCGCGCCCAGAGAACTGGGTGGCCGACACGAAGCCGTAGCCCAGCGCCGCCAGTCCTCACCTTGTAGACGGCCACACAGGCCGAAGTGCAGCCCAGGTGAACCCCGATGGCCGCCATGAGGCGGCAGGGCCGGCGGCGGCGACAACGACAAGACCCGCAGCCGCAACGGCAACCCGCCGCTGAACGGGCCCAGCAGGCACCGCGGAGACTTCACGTTCCCGCCCGCCCACTGCGTCCGGTCCGCCGCGTCGGCCTCCCGCGTCGCCACCTATCAGCGTGAAGGTCCCTCCTTCCGTCACGAGGAGCGGGCGAATAGCTTTAGTGCGCCTCTGCGCGCTCCGCGGGAGCTGCGCCGCGCGTGTAAGAGTGCGCACGCGCCAGCTGGGGTGGGGGGGAGGAAGAGGCGCCTTCGCCCCGCCCCCTTCCTGCCCCTTTCGTGAGAGCCAATGGAAGCTGTCGGTTGAGTGGCGTCATCTGTCCTAGCAACCCGGGGCAGAGTCTTTCCCACCCCGGGCTCGGTGCTTCAGCCAGCCGTTGCAGGGCGGCTGGCGGTGCGAGCGGTTGGCGGTGCGCGATTGGAGCTGCGGGCTCAGCATGTGGTGCGCGAGCCCAGCTGCCGTGGTGGCCTTTTGCGCGGGGCTCTGGGTCTCTAGCCTAGTGCCGGCACGGTGCCAGGAGGCCGGGGGGTGGCCGGGGGCCGACTGTGAAGGTGAGCGGTGTGAGCCCTGCTTGCATGGCGGCGGCACCGCGCGGCAGGCAGCTGTTGTCCTTGGCTTCTCCCGGCCTTGGCTGTAAATTACATGTCACCCGGGAAATGCGGGCTATGTCCCTGGTTTCACACAGCCCACGCCTAGGCAAAAGCTGGAATTGGGCCCGGTGACACCTTGAGGCCACGTTCTGGTTTTGCTGTGACTATTAAACTGCTGCAATGAAAGCTGGTGGGTTACGATTTGGGTTAGGTTTTGTGCACACGCTGCTAGACTCAGCTGACCCTGGCGCCGGACTAATTCTGCTGCTTCTAACCGGCGAGACTCGCCTCTCCTTGCACAGAAGACGTCTTTCAAGTCCAAGCTAGTCTGTGACTCCCACAAGGAAAATAAAACATGACACTGAGTTGGGGTGGCTTAAATCAGAGGACATGGCAAACATTTGTTAGGACTCTACAGGTGACAGTTGCTTTACAAAGGAGTGCATTAACTCCTTAGGAAAGGAATACAAAAGAACGATCCTTTTGCTGTTGTTGGTCACAGTGTCTCAGCTGTGGACCTGCACTCAGAACACGTGGGTCTATGTCTCGCCAAGCCCACAAACTCTGGGGCTGTTGCACCTGGTTCTTGCAAAATCAGCGTACTTCACTTTAAGAGCTGTTAAGAGAAAAGAAGATAAATAGCTATGCTAGCCCTTTCCTCCTGGACTACTAGCGCTCACTTCATGTGTCCTTGAAAATAGTTACTTTAAATGTATATCCCCTGAGCTTGAGAATCGATCCCTACTGAACAGGAAATTGTAGGCTCACAGTGTATGTTTAAAGAATGGATGAGTATAGTCTGTACTACAAATAAAGTCTTAATAATTGGAGGCCAGCTTTCTATTGGCCCTCCAGTAATCTTTTTTCTCCAGAAATTTAAAATATCTACATTATATTTTAAACTTGACATATGTATTTGTTTAGCTAAGTTATAATTTTGCTTAAAGGTCTTATAGAATTGTATCCTATACAATTAAAGCCAAATTTGTGAAGCATAGACTGTTGATAAGTCATCAGTAATTTATTTTCTGGAGCTTCTCCCTAAAAATGTTTCAGAAGTGACAGCATCTTGATTAATTACATGTGAAGCTTATGCTGTCTTTCCTAAATTTATTACAGCATGTTGTGATTATTAACTTGCATTTCTGACTAACCTGTGTATTTAGTTCATTTGTTAGGTAAAGAGGTGGTATAATCACAGAGGAAGGAAATACTAGTTTGGGGACAAAAAGAACTGCAGTCTAGATATGGCTTTATTACTGTTTATGAGCCTTTCTTATTTGCAACTTAATTTCTCCTCAATGTGTAAGATTAAAATGCTATATTATGTGTAGTAGAGCAAAGGTTAAAAAAAAAAAGGATGGTTCTTGAGCCTCCTCAGGTCAAGATCTATTGATGTGTTTTGTTAAGTTTGCAACATATTTTGAAAATATTTAAGTTAATTGGTTACAGTTTAGAACTGGGAGAGTTCATATAAAAATTCAGATTTCTGGCTTTTTTCAGAAAACCAGATGACCCAACAAGACTGGCCCATGTGGCCATGTAGTAAGAATTAGCTGTGCCTGTTCTTTTTAGAAAGGATATGTGCTCCTCAGGTCTTAAGGGGTTTTTGTTTTGTTTTGTTTTGTCTTGTTTTTTTTTAGCTTAGACTTGTTTTTTAGCTTAACTCATTGATTTTCCTTGCCTGTGGATATTTAAGTTTGTGAGCCCTGTATTAGGTAACGTGAGGCTTACTGGAAACATGTAAATATTTCTGGATCTCTTTAAAAGGATTATATTATTATGGCACCATTTTAAAAAACTTTCTTATTTTGAAATAATTATAGATTCACTTATAAGGCTATCTTTAATAAACAAAAAACTACAACGTAAATAAAAATTGTATGGTCCTCTGAAGTTATTATAACAATAGAAGACATGCTGGGAACCTTAAGTTGCTAATTTGTTTAGTGATTTATGATTCTCTTTGTGTAAGTCCAAGGAATGAGTTTCCCTTCTTGCCTTGACTTCTTTCCCTTTCAGAAACTTTCTTCCCTTGAATGCAGTGACACTACTTTTTTTCCTCACCTTTGCTTCGTGTTTCTGTGCCCATTTGTCCACAGTATCTTTGTGGGCTTCCAATCCTCTAGCCGTGGCTTAATATTAGTAGAATTTTCCAGGGTTCTGTCCTCTGCCAAAAACAAAGTGAAAGTAGAAGCCAAAGCAGGTACAAAAGAACGATGTAGCCAGTTTTGCCTTGAGAGCATTTGTTAGCCAGGTGTTCTAAACGTAGGTCTTCATGGCTTTGGCAAAGGGAAGACAAAATCCAGGAGAATCTGCTATTACACTCCTAATCTGAGTTAACTTGGCACCCCAAAGACCTAGATAACCACAGCCTACTTCTGCGTTTAGAAACTAAAAGGAAATTGTATAACTTGGACTTATTACTGCGTAAAAACAAAAAATATGTATATTTCTTGATAACTCATAATTACAAACTGTGGGTCAAAGACTGCATTCACACTACTTAGGTAATCTGAAATATCTGAAATGAGAATTTTGTTTAAAGTGAGTTTAAGTAGATAGTACCCTTAGGCATCCGTGAATGTGAATCTTGTCTATGGGAACCCACATTCGATCGACCTAGTCCTCAAAGAATTCGTACAGTTAAAGTTCTAAGGAATAAAGCTCCCATTCAGAAAAGTCATAAACCCACAGGGAAGAAAGGCACAATAAGTGACAGCCAGTTGAGACAAGAGACAGAAGAAGCGTACCTGCAAAGGTTTCAGGTATTGAAATGACCAGGCATAGAATACATGATATATATATATATATATATATATATATATCAATCATATATGTAAACATTATATATAATGTTTAAGAAATTTTTTTTATGTTCAAAGAAATAAAGGACGGGATCAAAAATATGAACAAAGGGCAGGAGACGATTAAAATGTCAAAACATCTTTGGAAAAGAACTAAATAAACTTCTACAAGAAAATTGATCAGATCAACAGCAGATTAGATACAGCTGAGAAACGCATTTGTGATTAGAAGATCTGAAGAAATGATCAAGAAAGAATCACTGAGAGATGAAGTAATAAAAACCTGAAAGAGAGGTAAAGGTGCCAACGGAGATAGAGAGAAAAATTCCAACGTATGTTATCTGGATTTCCAGAAAGAGAGGAGAAAGGGAGGATATGGCAGAATAAAAGAGATAGTAGCTCATTTTGCAAAACTGATGACAGCCATTAAGCTACAGATTTGGAGATCCAATATATTCCAAACAGTATAAATGAAAACAATTTTCCACGTAGTTATGTCATAAGGAAATTGCAGAACACAAGAGAATAAATTAAAAAAAAATCTTAAAAACACCCAGAGGGGGAAAAAAAGAACTGATTACCTTCAAACGAATGGCAATCAGACTGACAGATGATCTTTTAAAAGCAACAATGAAAGGCCCAAAGTCACACAGCTAGTAAGTAGTCAAGCTAGGATTTGGACCTAGACAGTTTAATTTCAGAGCCCTAGCAATGAATCTCTAACTATGCTGCCTTCTGATTGTAGTGTTGGGAAACAATTTCTTTAGGAAAACATTATAAATAAAATTGGAACAATGAAGGACTACATAAATGCTCCTCAGCTTATGATGGGGTTACATCCTGATAAACCCATCATAAGTTGAAAATATCGTAAGTCTAAAATACACCTAACATCATAACTTAGCCTAGCCTACCTTAAACATGCTCAGAACACTCATATTAGCCTGCAGTTGGGCGAAATCATCAAACACAAAGCCTATTTTATAATAAAGTGTTGAATAGCTCATGTAATTTATTGAATACTGTACTGAAAGTGAAAAAACAGAATGATTGCATGGCTACGCTTTCTAGTGAATGTGTACCGTTTTACACCATAGTAAAGTAGAAAAAATCATATGTCAAACCATTGTAAGTCGGGGACCACCTGTACAAATTATTGAAAAAGTTCTGGATGTTCTTAAAGTCTTAATTCATTATAAAGTACATTATATTTTTAGGTAGCAATCTTGCCCTAATCGTGGTACCACCAAGATTGATCTGGTGGGTTTTTGTTTTTTTCTCCCCAAAAAACAAACTGTAGCAGATAATGGGGGACTGTCTTTAGTTCTAAAAGATGTGGATGAAACTGCTAAAAATAATGTTTCCTAGCCCACCGATAATTTTATTAATTCCATGAACCCGATTCTAATCATTTTATCATTATCCTTTTGACAAAATTGTAGCTCTTTTCCTGTAGGTGGCATTATTATATTTTTCAAATACTGCTTTTTCCTTTTGGGCTCTGGCTAATTCCTTAACTGAACTGTAATTTCACTTTAAAAGATTAAATTCAATTTCATTAATATTACCAAATATTTTATTGAACATATGGGGGGGGTTGTAATTATCAAACACATCATGAGTTTTTTTGAAACAAATTAGAAAATATTTCAAATGTATAGAAAATATATATATAGTACATACTTAGCATCTAGATTAAATGTTAATATTTTCCTGTATTTGACACCATTCTCTCTTTTAAAAAAACAAAACTATTAGCTGCAGCTCAGTCCAATTCTTTTTTCTTATCCTTCCTGTCATTTTTCAGAGGAAATGTCAATTTAGAAGTAAATGTGTGATTCCCATCCATTTTTAAAAAACTCTTACTGTAAATGTAGTGTTATATAACTACAAGTTTAATAATTTGCACATGTTGTAATTAATGATATATTTAACTTTATTCCTATCACTTAAATATGTGAGTTTTTAAATACATTGAGTGCTTAGGACAGGGCCAGCACCTTTAGCACCCAATGGATGTGAACCACGATGGTTGTTACTGCCTGGCTCCACCTCTCCTGCTGGCTGTGGACACCAGTGCTGAATGTGACTATTCAAATTGGGGTTTCACTTCAGGGTCATGAAGATGGAACATAAAGACTTATGCAAACTACCGAGGGGCGTCATTCAAGATAATTATTCAGGTTTTTGTCTGTGCTTAAAACTAAGCTGTCCCAAGATCATATCCTTTAGAAGGCTATATTTTCTTTTCGGTTTAACCAAATTTTGTGGAAAAGTTCTCATTTTAGGTGGAGCTTGGTTCCAAAGATTGATTGATGAATGGATTCAAGAAGCTCACGTTAAGTAGCAACAGGCCTGAAATCATTCTTAGAGTTTGAATATTGTCACAACACATTGACCCATACTTACTTTTTTAAATGTGGTCAGTGAGTCATCAACATAGGTGTGGTAGTGGTTAAGTTGTGCATACAGACATATTTCTGTGTTCCTTCTAGTATGTAAAGAATTCTTGAACCGATTCTACAACTCCTTAGTAGACAGAGGAGTTAACTTTTCGCTGGATACCATAGAGAAAGAATTGATCAGCTTTTGCTTGGATGCCAAAGGAAAAGAAAACCGCCTGGTATGGTAAATCTTCACCTTTCCTTTTTCCCGTGTGCTTGAATAAAACTATAGTTTCGTTTTTCATCTTGGACTCAATGTCCTCCTACTCTCATGCTTGCCTCAAGCATGTTCGTGGTAGACAGCAAGCAGAAATCTAGTGATTTCTAGAAATCTCCAGTGAAATGGAGTCCTGTGTATTTTCATCCAGAATATATTATCCAGTTTCATTTTACTTCCTGAGTATACCATGGGCAACCATTTCTATGTTTTCTTAAAGGAAATTATAAAATTGAATTCCTGATGAGAATTTACTGTCCTGAGTTAAGAGTGGGTAGACTTTCCATTTCTTACCAAGACAATTAGTCAAACCGATCAAAACATTTCATATTATTATTTATACATAACTAATGAAGTATTTGTTTTCTTATAATGGCATTTATGTGGTGTTTCCCAGGTATACACCTATGGCTTGTTTCAATATACTGTTTTATATCACTAAAGACAATTTCAAGCCAATTCCTTTTTGCCTAAAATTGTCATGTTGAATTTGTCAGGTACATCTGCATTGTTGACTGCTCACCATGGACACGTTGTAAAACTCATGTCATTTATTTGTACCATTAATTTTTATATTTTTAAATGTACAATTCTTAAGTCGGGGAGTTTGAAAAGCAGTATTGCACAATGGAAAAGAGCATGGACTCTGGAGCCCAAATGCTGGATTTTATAATTCTGTCTCTTCTACTTGTGAGCTGGGTGACCTTCAGTTGGCTTGGGTATAAAAGGAGGATAATGATAGCACTTCACAGGACTGTTGTGAGATGTAAATAAGTTAATACCTTTAAAGCACTGAGAGTGCCTGGCACAGAGAAAACATTTAGTAAGTGTCAGCTCTTCCCATTAGTCTTTTAACACCATGTGAATTGCAGGGCACTTCTAATTAGGATGATCACGAGAACAGAGTCACCTGTTTCCTGGTGTCTTCATCAGCAGGGGTTAAACTTTAATAGCTAGACCATGAACACTAGGTTAACCTCCTTTTCACTCCTCCATACTATGTTACTTGCTGTTTTCATTGTCTGGGACACTAAATTCTCTTCCTTTCCCATCAGTGCTATTATCTCGGAGCTACCAAAGACGCAGCCACGAAGATCCTAAGTGAGGTCACACGTCCGATGAGTGTGCATATGCCTGCAGGGAAGATCTGTGACAAGCTGAAGAAGATGGACAGTCAGATCTGTGAGCTGAAATACGGTATCACAGAGCCCGGCATTCTTCCCAACACGTCCAGTGGATTGCCAAACCTCCAAACCCAGGGCCATGTTTTCTAAAGAGTCAGTGTTAGAAACAAAGAAATTCTCCACTCACCAATTAGGGTGCTAGGCTGAAGAATGGTGCCTACTGTCATCTGAGTTTCTTTGAGGGAAGAGAAACAAATAGTACTGGCATAATCTGCATTAGGTTAAAACTGCTGACCCCAAATGGCAATGTTGAAACTCACAACGTACTAAGGCAACATCAGCTATGTATGTCAAGGAAAAATCTCAAAATACAAAGAGAGCAGCTACTCGTGGTGATTTAGCTCTTGGTAACCTATTAAGACAAAAGTTGCATCTATTCACAGATGATATGAGGACTTTGAAGTTGTCAGTGTGATTCTCTCTTTCTTCTTGGGCATGTCTACCATTCCGCCAGCTTTAAATTTTAGGAAATAGGTTATTCACATCAAATGAGGTTTTGCCTGATGAAATAGCTTATCAGAGGGTGCCTAAAATAAACAGTAAGGAAACGAAAGAGATATTCTATTTAAAACATTATCCTTGGCCTTATAAATTTCACATGGATAGATCTATTCTTTTTTTTTTTTTTTTTTTGAGACAGAGTCTCACTCTGTTGCCCAGGCTAGAGTGAGTGCTGTGGCGTCAGCCTAGCTCACAGCAACCTCAAACTCCTGAGCTCAAGGGATCCTCCTGCCTCAGCCTCCCGAGTAGCTGGGACTATAGGCATGCACCACCATGCCCGGCTAATTTTTTCTATATATATTTTTAGCTGTCCATATAATTTCTTTCTATTTTTAGTAGAGATGGGGTCTCGCTCTTGCTCAGGCTGGTCTCGAACTCCTGAGCTCAAATGATCTGCCCACCTCGGCCTCCCAGAGTGCTAGGATTACAGGCGTGAGCCACCGGGCCCGGCCGATCTATTCTTATAGTAAGGATTTATATCTGGGCCAGACTTTGGGGTAGATTGACAAGGTCTGATAAAAGGATGAGGAATCCCTCCCTCAGCCCGTCCTTGACAGCTGAAATTC
Source organism: Eulemur rufifrons (assembly GCF_041146395.1). Lineage (NCBI taxonomy): Eukaryota > Metazoa > Chordata > Mammalia > Primates > Lemuridae > Eulemur > Eulemur rufifrons. The sequence continues at coordinate 9,944,264 of NC_091007.1, read as the reverse complement.
CACCAGGACAGACTCATTTAAACTACCTAAGTTATTAGCATTCAACCCTAACTTACCATAGTCTTATTTTCCAACACAGCTGTGTAATGTGCTTATGCATCATAGCTACATAGTTAGCTTTAAATAGGTTTAAGGTTGGAAGCCACCAAAGACAACCTGTTTCTCAAATTGCCAAGCGCAAGACCTAACTCCCAAGGTAGTTATTATGGGTAGGCATCCCTTTTTATTGGCTTCAAAAGCCATGAAGTAGAGGCAGAAATCACTGAATCTACATAAACAATATTTGCAAAAGGGACAAACCTATGTAGAATCATTCATTCAACAAATTTATTTTGAATAACTTCTCCCATATGCAAGGGATCTTAATAGGGATCCTTAATAGAAAAACTAATCGGATATTGAGAAGAAATGAATGCTTAATGTTTTGGCAACACCGGCCACTAGAGGCCGTTGGGGAGCTGTGAACTAGTTTTAATTTTTGTACGGACCTATTTTTTTTTTTTTTTTTGATAGTTTTAGGACATCACAGAGGTTTTCCCCTTTTTAAAATTAATGCCAGATGCCAAGTTCTTTAGAAGAATTCAAACAACTGACACTTGCAAAAAAGAATTTTTCTCCTTCGACCTGTTATCTTGAATAGATCAATCATTCTAAATTCTCCCTACTTTATTGTTTTCAGCAAAGATGAGATTGAATAGGGGCCTTTGTACTGTGGGATAGTCAAATTTGGGCTACAAAAGTTTCTACTTTTAAAGGTATTCTTTTAAAGGTCAGCCATGAAATTAACAAGCCAGATAAGTGTAAAGTTGGAGTATGTTTTTAATTAGGAAGATGTCATTTGGTTTTTGACCTGAAAGAACGTTTTCGTTTGCTTGCTTTGTTCTTTAAAAGGATGAGGAATCACTATAAAAATTTAAGGGTTCTCTGGAGTACTGTGTATAGCTGACGCCTCAAATTAAAAAAAGACTTTAACATCCAACTTTTGAATTAGAACACACTTACTAGAAATTTTTGACAAATCGCTTGACAACTATTCAATTTTTAATGTTTTAAAATGTTATGTTCTATACTACTCAGGGGAAAAAACAGGGAAAGAATTTTTAAAGAGAAGTCAAGCTGACAAAGTCCTGGGCTGCCACTACCGGTTTAATAAGTAAACTTAAAGGTTGTATTTATGTCCAAAGCAAATATCTGGGGGTCAAAGAGAGTTTCCTTTGAAAGAGGAAAAGTTTAACCCTTTCTGATAGGTAAATTATAATCATTAGTTGTATTATAGATGAGCTAATTTTCTTTTTGCTATTTTGGGCTCGGCAATGGAGAAGTAGCTGAGTTCTTGATATTTTCTGCCCATAATCTGTAAACAAGGAAACAGTAGTCTTGCTAGAGGAGTTAGATGTTGATAACAAGTATTACAGCAAGAATAGTAGGAGCCAGGTTGGCTGGCACCGAAGCACTAGCACTGGAGAAGTGGGTATACTGCCACGATGATTCAGTAATCCCATTATGGGTGGGGCAGCAGGTGAATTGAAACAGAGGTCCAAAACAATTCAGGTTCAGTGAGAATGCTCCTAATTTTGACGACCTGTTTGGTTTTTTTTTACATTTTTATTTAAAACTCGATAGTGTTTTGTCGTGTGTTTGGTCATCTGCTTTAAGGAAAATATATTTTCATATAAAAAGTGAATCACAACTTGCTGCTTTTTATGGTCTATGACTTTGAGTTGGCCGCAAACCAAGGCCATCCCAAAGACACTGACTGCCTCTTACGGCTTTCCTTGTTACCTTGTTTGACGCAAGTATAATCTCTTGGAGAGAAAGTCAGATAAAAACACAAACTGTTCCAATAGTTTTGTATATACACTTGTACCTCCGTGCCTGTGGAGCATTGGTTCTAGGACCCCACTTGGATGCTAAAATCTTTATGCACAAGGATCAGCACATAACCTATGCACATCCTCTCACATGCTTTAAATCATTTCTGGATTACTTATAATACCTGATAAAATGTAAATGCTGTGTCAATAGTTGTTATACTGTACTGTTAAAATTGTTGTGTTCTTATTTTTTGTTTCGAATACTTTTGATCTGTGGTTGCTTGAATCCGAGGATGTGGAACCCGCAGACACACAGAGCAATTGCACTACATTTTTCCTAGAGGGTTTTTTTGTTGTTGTTGTTTTGGTTTTTAATTGTGCTTCTCCTGTTTGGCATTTAGAAAAGAAATTGGACTTGGCCTCCGTCGACCTGGAGAAGATGAGAGTAGCAGAGCTGAAGCAGATCCTTCGTAGCTGGGGGGAAGAGTGCAGAGCTTGTGCCGAAAAAACTGACTACGTGGATCTTATCAAAGAACTGGCCCCCAAGTACGCAGCCACACACCCCAGAACAGAACTCTGACCTTGAACCCGGCACACCATGACTTGTGTTTAGGAAAAAAAAAAAGAATGTCTAGTGTATGGACACGTTCATGAAGGATAACTATAAACCACACTGTATTTGGTCTCATACTTTTTGTGTCACTATTATACCTCTGAATTTTGTTACTTTATGAGTTTTATGAGTAAAACTAATATTACTGATATCGGACATTTGCAGTGTACCAAAACTTAGAAGTACTTTTCTCATATTTTTCTTGGAAGGCCTATGTAAATGACCATTGCCTGTCTCCTAAAACTGGGAAAAGTGAACTGCTGAAAAATTGATGAAGTAAATTGATTCCAAGAGGCAAGAGAGTGTTCGAAGGCTCCTCGCTGCACACGATTTTAAAATGTATTTGACTAGGACAAAAGGACAATGATTAGCTTATCTAACACACAGCTTCAACCCCAGATAATTACCTAACATAATCAAAACATTTTTTTAAAAAGTGAATTTTTTATTTTCATCTGCAAATCACCCTACATGCTAGCTCTCTTTGGGGTCAGCAATGGCTGGGAAGGACTACTGGAAGTTAGTATTTCCCATCTGAAGAAAACCTACTTAAAGAAAATAAATCAAGAATCCACATAAGTATACCCAATGTTTTGGCAAATTGTCACAACACTTGCCTTGCACCTAGCACTCTGGGAGGCCAATGCGGGAGGATCACTTGAGGCCAGGAGTTCGAGACCAGCCTGTGCAAGAATGAGACCCTGTCTCTACTAAAAATAGAAAACATTAGCTGGGCATGGTGGCACACACCTGTAGTCCTAGCTACTCGGGAGGCTGAGGCAGGAGGATCGCTTGAGCCCAGGAGTTTCAGGTTGCTGTGAGCTAGGCTGACATCACGGCAGTCTAGCCTGGGCAGCAGAGTGAGACTCCGTCTCAAAAAAAAAAAAAACAAACCCAAAACGAAAAAACAACACTTGCATCACTAATTGAACCAAGCTCAAGGTCTTTTTCATTCTTCACGGTTACATATGATAGAAGATTAAAACATATTTAAGAAAACCTGTAGGCAACATGGAGCTTTATGTTTCTTAATGCTATTTTATCAGCTTTAAAATTGTCAAATCATTTTTGGTTCCATTTTCTGGCCATATAAAAATAAGAAACCCAGGTAGGAGTGGTTGCCCCTATATGGTAGGTGGAGGTGAGAAATGACAGTAAAACATTTCCTTGGAACTTTCTGGAGTGATAGGAATGTCCTATCTTAATTGGGATGAAGGTTACATGGGTGAATAGGATTGATAAACTTATCTGGTAGTATAGTTAAGATCTGAACATTTTATTGTATGCAAATTATCTGAAAAAAGAACCACCGTAGAAAAATTATTGAAAATTAACTAAAATTAATTGATTCAAAACAACTTGTTCATTCAAAGAATTGCATTTACTGCCTGGGAGTCGTTTTGGGGAGTGGAGTAGAAATTTTCCAGAATGAAAGTATACATTGAAGGTATAATTTTCACTTTTAAATGCTGCAGACGTAAATGAATTTTCAGCTGGACAGCTGGGATGTGACTGAACTTGTCAGAGAATTTGTGGTTCCTAAGGAGAAATGTATATGTATCTATGTAACTGAAAAAATGAGAATAAAAAGCCTTGGTTTAACGAATGACCAAAAGTGGTTGTGTTTCTGGATTTTGGCAGCTTGATCACAGTGTGTAAAACACCTGCTTTATTTTGAATTACATCTTTAAAAAGTCCAAAGTTAGTTTTTTTTTAACTTCTTCTAGCCTTTATGTTTGTTTTTCTTTTTGCATTTTGAACCTATCAAGAAATGTGTTGTTTGAAAATAGCATGATTGATGTCTGATCTCAAAATTGGGTCACACTTCTGTGTCATTCTTTTCCGGATGAAAATCTAGGTAATAGGAACTATGCTCAGCGGGTCCCTGAAACCAGTGGTGTTTAGTCTGGTTTTTCAAGTTGAATTTACTCTACAACAGTGCTTCTCAAACTTCTTGAACTATGCATCCAAATCACCCAGAAATCTTGTTGAAACGTGAGTTCTGATTTGGTAGTTCTGGGGTGAGGCCTGAGATTCAACATGTCTTTTTATTTTTTTAATTAATTAATTTTTGAGACTGGGTCTCACTCTGTTGCCTGGGATAGAGTGCAGTGGCATCATCATAGCTGACTGCAACCTCAGACTCCTGGGCTCGAGCGATCCTCCTGCCTTAGCCTTCCAAGTAGCTGAGATTACAGGTGTGCACCACCATGCCCAGCTAATTTTTCTATTTTTTGTAGAGACAGGGTCTCGCTATGTTGCTCAGGCTGGTCTTGAACTCCTGGCCTCAGGTGATCCTCCTGCCTCGGCCTCCCAAAGTGCTGGGATTACTGGCACAAGCCACCATGCTTGGCCTGATTCTCCATTTGTAACAAGCTCCCAGCTGATGTCCACAGTATACCCTTCCAGGGACCACACTTTGAGTAGCAAGGGCCTAGGTCACGGATCCTGTGATTGATTTATTTTTTCCTTGTTCAGTGCCAACCTAAATAACAGAGAGATGGCCTCTAAAGGAAAATATTAATATGTTTATCTGGGAATAGAGCATTGCAATGGAAACACGCATGCCGTAGGAAACTATGTGTGTATTCAGGAAAGTAAAGGAAGACAAAGGCTTTTAAAGGGAAAAAAAATGAGGATTACATAATTGTTTTGAAATAATTCTCCTTGGCTACCAAAATCAATAACAAGTGTGACACCAGTCTGAGGTTGGACAGGCAGTTGCTGGGCAGACGTCCTTTGCAGAAGTATTTTTTGTGCAAACTTGTGCTTTTTCCAGTCTTTTGTGATGGTTTTTGTTACCAGGCATACAAGCATGAGAACCCTCTCTTCAGGGTCTCCCCAGCTCTATTTGTCAGGGTTCTCTTACCATGAATGACTCCATTTGGGTTCTGATGACTTTTCTTTTTTTTTTTTTTTTGAGACAGAGTCTCGCTTTGTTGCCCGGGCTAGAGTGAGTGCCGTGGCGTCAGTCTAGCTCACAGCAACCTCAAACTCCTGGGCTTAAGCGATCCTACTGCCTCAGCCTCCCGAGTAGCTGGGACTACAGGCATGCGCCACCATGCCCGGCTAATTTTTTGTATGTATATATTTTAGTTGTCCATATAATTTCTTTCTATTTTTAGTAGAGACGGGGTCTCGCTCTTGCTCAGGCTGGTCTCGAACTCCTGACCTCGAGCGATCCACCCGCCTCGGCCTCCCAGAGTGCTAGGATTACAGGCGTGAGCCACCGCGCCCGGCCCTGATGACTTTTCACACCAATCTCAATCACTTAGGTTTTTGATAGAGTCGAATACAGCAAGAACAACAACAAAACCCGAAAACCACAAGTCCAGAGGTAGCTCGTCCAGAAGAAATGTGACAGCTCCACAGAGTTTTTAGGGACTCAGCTCTAGTCTTTTTTCTTCACATCCTGGTCTTAGTTTCCATTTTTAACCCAGGGTCCAAGTTCGCTGCTGGAATTCCTTATTTCAGAAGGGGGAAGGCAAGAAGGGACATGCCTGTAACCTGAGCCACCTTCTTTAAGGCAGCTCCACCCCCACCCTGGAGTGGCACTTAACATTCTGCTTCTACGCCATTGACTGGAATTTAATCACATGTCAAACTTGGCAGCCAGGAAGTTTGGGAAATAACATGGTTTGGTTGGGTTCATTGCTGCTCAAATAAAATCAGGATTTTTTTTTTTTTTTTAACGGAGGAGAGAAGGGGAAATACTTTGTGGCCACAAACCATCTATTCTGGCCACATAGTATAAATTTTTCCTTACCATGAATCTTAGTTATAATTCCTGGTTATCATACCCTAAATAACTCTTCCTCCTCCTTGCTACTTGCATCTTTCATAGATGTTTTTGCTTCTTTTTTTGGTTTGACAAGAAGTAGCTACCATTTTTCTATTTTATTTTTATTTTAAATTGCTTCTTCTTTTATTGTGCATGTGTTTGTGTGTGTGCATGAGCGTGCATTTTTTTTCCATGTGTGTTTTTACCCCAAATCCACCAGCACATAAGATTTAGAAATCAGACATTCTGACAAAAGTGACAAAACTCTGGGCTAAAAAAAAAACTGTCATCTGAACAGTAGTAGGCTGGGACGGCATTACTCCTGATCTAGTCTAGATTTCAAAAACTCCAAGCAGAAGACACTTTAATTTGGTTCTTCAATACACATGGGGGACCAGATATAACATTTAGAGCACAACTTAAAAGTTGTAGCTCTTCATTTGAGTATGAATAATTTGTAATTAACATCCACTAAAAAGCTTTAAATTTAGACTGAATTAGCTTGGCATGTAGGATTAGAAAATATTTAATTAGCAGATCTCTAAACAGTACAGAATTTTGTGATCCAAAGGCCCCATCTATGGGTTTGAGCAGCTCTTGATAAGTTTTTTCTAAGCAGATAGATGTGTACTTTTATCCCATGAATCTCATCCAAAAGAAATGATTGTCAGGTGGCCATTCTTGTGTGTTTGAAATAGAACAATTCCACCAATCCTCCTGGGTATGCTATCATTCTGAATTTAGAAACTTTTTTTCATTAGTCTCTATCATGTATTTTAATTTTTTCTCCTTTTTGTTTTAGCATGGGGATCTCAATCTTATACTATCAACAAGGGATTCAAATTAGAACCTTTATTGCATCAAGTTATTCTTCCCCTAAGAATAATTTTTTCCCAGTAACATAAAACAAAGATCAATAGAAAAGGGAACGAGTAATATGTATTGTTTCACAATTGCTTGTTTTGTGTTTTTTTTTTTTTGTTTGTTTGTTTTTTTTGAGACAGAGTCTCGCTCTGTTGCCCGGGCTAGAGTGCCATGGCGTCAGCCTAGCTCACAGCAACCTCAAACTCCTGGGCTCAGGCAATCCTCCTGCCTCAGCCTCCCGAGTAGCTGGAACTACAGGCATGCACCACCATGCCCAGCTAAGTTTTTTCTCTCTATATATTTTTACCTGTCCAAATCATTTCTTTCTATTTTTAGTAGCGACAGGGGTGGGGGGGGGGTCTCGCTCTTGCTCAGGCTGGTCTTGAACTCCCAACCTCAAGCCATCGTCCCGCCTCGGCTTCCCAGAGTGCTAGGATTACAGGCGTGAGCCACCGCCCCTGGCCAATTGCTTGTTTTTGATATGCTTTTCACTGGCCAAAACTTTGACAATTGGGATTGGGCAGGTACTCATGGGGCTGAATTTCCAACTCTCAACAGTGGACTGTGTGAGATCGATAAATCAAAATTTTAAATGTGGTTGTCAACAGAGGTTGGGCTGTTAATTGTGAGTGAAATGGAACTGTTTTAAGGCACATGCTTTAAACGTGGATTTTTAATCCCTGGCTCAGTGACTCTCAACTTTGCTCTGTCTCGAAGGCATCTGGGCAATGTTTAAACGTCTCGAAGTCCAGGCTGCACCCCAGACCAATCACTTCAGTCTCGAGGTGGTGGGAGGGAGGAGAGAGAGAGTCCCAGGTGTCAGTGTCTTTTTTAAAGCTTCCCAGGTGATTTCAATGTGGAGCCAAAGTTTGAGAACCACTGTCTTAGGCCCTCTGCGTACGATCCTGATAGCTGTCTCCCAGCGTGAGGGTGACTTGGTGCATGAAGCCCAGGTCATGCAGCTTTGCTCTCCTAAAGTGTGATGATTGATGTTGCAACCTAATGCACCTCGTCTGGAAACTGCTGCACTTTCCATGAACATATACCTGCTTATTAAGACACTGTGAATTAGTTGTCTCTACTGAGTAATGCATGATTAACCCACATTAAGAACAAAAAAAGAAAAAGAGCACATAAAGACAGAATACAGGCCCACACAATCCACTACCAAAATCCTTGGAGCTACGTGTTGCTGGAATTAATGATTTTTCAGATTTGAGCATGGTAGTACGGTACCTATACTAATATTGCATAACCTCCCACCCTGCCCCACACAGGGGCTCGGGGCAGCACCCTGGAACACCCTCCCATAAATCTGGGTCAGGTTTTGTCACCAGAAGAATTCAGGTCACGTAAATGAGTCACATACAAGAAGTTTTGATTTCAGAGTTCTTTTTGGATATTGAGATCTTGGGTTAGAGATCGTGGAACTGTAATTTTGCAGCAACTCTAATCCAGGTGTTATCAATCGCTAATTGAGCCTTTGGGCCCTCTTTCACAAAACCTCTAACCTCCCATCTTCCATAGAGTTCTAGAAGTTGGAAAGCACCTGGGGCCTCAGAAGAGCAGGACTCCAAGTGCCCTGCTTTTTTCTTTTGGCCGCTTGCCTTCCCGGAGCGCAGGGCAGGGTAAGCATGAAATGCCCACGGAGGAAACGCGCTCACCCTGTTGGCTTCCTTCCCCACACAGGTGTGTCCGCTGTGGTTTTCCTTCTTCAGGTCACCAGAGCTGAAGCAGCTGTTCCTCCTTTCTGCAGCCCCTACCTACCCTCACGACTCCTCTCTCATCAGACTGAAAGTCTGCCCTGGTCAAACTTTGCAACCCGTTGTCTGCTGGTCTCTCTGCCTGCAACGTTTGCAATTGGCCACAGGAGACGTTGTTTACAGGGCTCTTGCCTTTTTTCCTTTTGAATTTTTTAAAACCTATTTTGGAAAGAACAGATCAAATGTTGGCTCCTTAGTGACGGAGCAGCTATAAATACGTTCTGAGGGATGTTGGGCTGTGCAAGCTCTAGCAGGCGGTAAACTCGCTCACCTGCCAGATCATATCCAAGAATGTGTGTGTATGGCCCTGGAATTCACATGTTCCCCTCACTTCTAAAACCCTTCCCCTGTCAGGTAAATATTTACTTATAAATCTCAATTCTTCTTCAATCCTAAATTAACAGAGGGGTCCTCGGTTCTTTCCGAAAGGAATGCAGAGTTTTCTCCTTTCCGGGTAATATTTAATATGTATAAGTGTATGTTTTTGCCTCACCAGGAAGTTCATAGTAACACAGCACCTTGACCTTGGGTAGTAAGTACTCAAAAGCCTGGTTCAGACCCAGACTTTGAAAATGACCTTTGCAGTCTGCTTTCTTTAATGTACAGTTTGTTGGTGATTTCCAAAGGTTTCATTCTACTCGAAAATCTTATTACTCTCGTAGCATCCTGAATATACAAACATAGAAGTAGCAATAATAAGATGGAAAGAGCACTGAATTGGAATTTGAATCCTAGTATGCCTATGGTTAGTTGTGCTGTTTGAGGTGAAGAGTCATTCAACTTTTCCGGTCCTTGGTGTTTCCTCTTAGAACGCAGCTAATAATGTCTACCTGGTAGGGTTGTTGCAAGGATTCAATGGAAAAGTGTAAGTAAAATATGTAACAGAGCGCCTAGGGTGGAGCAGATACCTCAGTAGATAGTGGTTGAATCAGAATGGGACTTCTAAAAACTTCACTGATTCTCACCGCATTCTGCAATGAAGGAGTGATAACTACCGGCCCATTTTATAGATGAAGAAGTGAGGCACAGGTAACATGTTTGGTAATTTGCCCAGGAAATGAATTCAGGCCACTTGACTTCCGGATTGGATAGAATTTTTGCCTGAGAAATTCAGGGATGACAGTTTGGTGGTTTGGAGAATAGAACTTTAGAGAGATCTTTGGGAAGCAAACACACTCACACTTCATGCCTTTGAGTTCTTAAAGGGATTGCGAGAAATAGCCAAATAAAAACGGCCTAAGGTGATTGGAATTCAATAGATACTATAGTAAATATAATGTGTCCTGGAATGGCAGCTGTGATCAGTGGTGGGCTATATCTTTTATTAACATTAATATTTGGGGCTACTCAATATTTTTGGAGCATCCTTTAATTTTATACACCTCCATGATGCTCTTGCATTATGTGAGAGGCAGGAGAATTTAGGTCAGTTGTTTCATCCAACAGCACAAGAGTGATGAAATACCTTCATGGACCTTTTCATTGCAGCCACAAGTCTCTGGAAATACCTGAGATATTTACTCTTCGGCAGATGTCCTCAGAATGCCTATTGAAACTCTTAAAACTATGGAACCTAAAGAAAAGCATTTTGTGAGTTGTGATTTTTGGAACTAGTTTGGCTATCAGTAATTTTCCCATTTATCTTCCTTTTCCTATTAGGCAAAAAATAGAATATCCTAGAATGTGATATGCTGTTGTTCTATTTTGCAGTGTTTTCACTCCTTTAAATTATTAGAAAATATGAGTTGATGTTTTCATAACAGTTATCACTTATTTTCACCTAAGCTATACTTACTGGCACACATCCTAAATTATGTGTCTTTCATCAAGAGGGAGGGAAAATGTGCAATATTCTGCTTGGGAAAATCAAAGAGTATCTATGAATGTAGATATCTTTGTTTAAAAGCCTATTTAACACTTTAATTAAACCTAGGCCTTCATGGGTAAAGACCATATTGAAAAAACAAAAGGCCACTTAAATGCTTTTACTAATCCTTGCAGTTAGTGCGATTGGATTTTTTTTTCCCCACCCCGAAGAATGGTGTTGAGTTGACGACTAATATTTTTAATGTGACCATCACGTGTGGTTTAAATGGAAGGAGGATTGTAGCCCTGGCATTTGCAAACTTCATTCCAAAGATCTCGACGCTTTGATGACTGTGCCACCTCTTTGGAAATGAAAACATTCAGGAAAGACTCTTAGAACTCCTTTTCTCTTAGCTTCATTGGCCCCATTGTACAAAATCAAAAGCCTCACAAAAAATAACCACACACAAGCTTACTTTCTGCTTATGCCTGTCAGTTAAACTTTGTATTCCCAGGGGATTGGGGGTCAGTTTTGCAAGAGGAATGTCCAAGGCTTTGAATGCTCATCCTGCCTGGACTTCTGCTCTTGCTGTACTTCCTGGCTGCCCCACAGGGGCAGGGGTGATGGCACCACTCGTACCTCTGACCCAGCCCCATCTTGCTTTGGGAAGCTCAAATTCTTTCACCTACGGCCTCTGCCACTCCCCACTTCTAATTACAGAATAATGACATCCACGCAGAAACATCACTATTCCTACTATGTCAACTATGTTTTACACATTTAAAAATCATGTACTGTAGAGACATCAAGAGTTGTGCTTCAGCAACAAGCGCAACGAAGTTGTTTCCTCTGATTCTGTTTTTGCTCATTAGGAATATGCCTGAAGAATTTTACCTGTGCGTTTATTCTGTAAAATATGCACAGTCACGGGATAAGGGGAAAAGTTCCAGGGCCCATTCATAGGTAGGCGGACAGAGACCTCCTAAATTAAAATAAAATAGAGTCTTAAAAGGGAGTGGACTGCGAGAAAGAAATGAGACGAGGATACACCTTGAAATTTGCTAATTACAGTGCTATCAGGTGGGCATGTAGAAAATTCGGGGCCCAATTGATGGGTCTTTATGGTTTTGTCCCTTGCCACAAACCTGGTCTTGAATTTATTACTTTTGAATAGTTGGGTAACCCAAGTCTAGGAATTGTTTTCCTCCTGTGATATTCAGTAGTTCACATCCTCATTTTAAGTACATGATCTTATATAGTAGGAAAAGTTTAGAAAGAAAATAAATATTTTAAAGGATATTAACTGACAAATATCTTCTGATGGGGAATTGGTTTAAAAAAAATGTTAAAATATCAATAAAAGGCAATTATATGCAGCAACGGAAAGGCTAAGATTTATCTATGCTGATGTGGAAAGATCTCACATTTTTAAGCAAAAAAAGCAAATTGTAGAACAGTGTGTACAATATGATCCCATTTTTAAAAGACAGCAACAAAACCCCTGTATGTGTACATAGGCATAGAAAAATGTCTCAATAATGCCTTTCTCTTTCTCTCTTTTCATTTATGTATTATTTATTTTCATTAAAATTGGTGTTGGATTTTATTATATGATTTTTTGAGTAACTTTTATTTTAAAATAATTTTAAACTTACAGAAAATTTGCAATTTCAAAAACAGTACAGAGAAGACTTATATGTCCTTCCCCAGATTCAACAATTATGGACCCACCTCATTTTCCTTAGTTGTTTCTCTATACATCTTTTCCCTCAACCGTCTGAGAAAAAGTCCCCAAAGGCACGATGCTGCACTACTCTCTAAATACCTTAGTGTATATTTTCTTAAAACAAGGGCACTCCTTACACAGCCACCAGATACCCATCAAAATCAGGAAATTAACATTGATACTATGCAATTTCTAATCCACAGATCCCTACTCAAATTTCACTGATTATCCCAGTAATGGGGTCCAGGATCCAATTATGCAGGATTGTATGTTGCATGTAGTTAGCATGTCTGTTTCATCATTTTAATCTGGAAAAGTTATGCAGTCTTTCCTTATCTTTTGTGGCCTTGACATTTTTGAAGTACAGCCCATTTACTTTGAAGAATATCCTCAATTTGAGGTTGTCGTTTTGCCATGATTCGTGCAGGCAAATTGCAGGAATATCACAGGAACGATGGTGTGTTCTCAGTATGTAGTATCAAAAGGCCCAGGGTGTTTGTTGATTTAACCCATCACCAGTGATGTTAACTTTCATCGTTGGTATCTGTCATGTTTCTTCACAGGAGAGTTCATTAATAAGTACTTCGTGAAGGGATTTTAATAAGTATTAAGTATTGGTAAGTGTTGATAAGCATCCATTAAGATGTTAATAAGTATTTTAGAGGGAGATAGTTTGAGACTGCATAAATATCTGGCTGCTCATTAAGACTTTATCCATTAATTTTGGCACCCACAGATGCTTCCTACTGGAACCAATTATTACAATGGCTGATAAATAATTATATAATGCTACCATTCCTTCTACAATTATTAGTTGCATTCAACTATGAGATGGAGCTCTTCCTTATTATTTATTTAAATCAGTGTGGATTCACAGATTCCTATTTTATTGAATCAATTACAATTTAGTATAATTACTAGCATCATTTGCTTTGATCAAACTGACCCAGATTTGGCCAGTGAGAGAGCCTTTCAAGCTGACTTCTTGTTGACTTTTGACACTCCTTACCATTCTTGGAGAACTTCCTTATTTTCTGACTTAAGAAATTCCAACTTCATTTTGTATCTTCCCTGCCCCAGCCATAGAATCAGTCATTTCTCCAAGAAGTTCTAGTTTCTTTTACTGAGAATGGTATTTAGAAACCAATATTTAGGCATGAAAAGTGCTCAGCGCTATGAGGGTGTCACCGATTCCCAGCTCTCTCGGTGGATAGAGCTAGATACATTCATGTACATCCATCCACACATGATTTTTATCTGTAGCTACACATTTTGGGAATTCTGCATTCACACTATTGCCTTCGATTACAACCCAACATCACATGTTATTCTAATCTTCCTTTCTCTGGATTTGTACCTCCCTTCTTCAATAGGGAGAAAGCTGGTTCCCATTATCCTCAATGTATTTGGTTAATTCTTTTGGATGCAACCAACCCCCCGTCCACTGTGGCTGTCTTCTCAGCCCCACAGCCTCTGACTCACACTGGTCAGCGCAAGGCAAGAGCTAATTCCCTCCCCCCACCCCCGTCCTGGTGGGGTGCCAGCTGAGAGTTTCACACCCATATTGTTTTGAATGGATCTTGACTATTTTACTGAGGGGGTTTTTACTTGTGGCTGAGAGCAAGGTGTCTATGGTTAGAATGTCAGGTTTATACAACAGCCATGTCAGCTGTTAGCTGTGCAATCCTGGGCAAACGAGTTCATCATCCCTATGATTCCTCTCTTCAAAGAGAGGCCGTAGCAGGGAGAAGGCAGATCATCCTGCTGCTTCTTGCTGATATGGGCATAGATCCTGAGTCTCAGAATGAAGGATTCTGCCTTCTCCAGTCAAATATCCATCAACTGAACAATGATCAGCAACCTTCAGTGGGAGAGCGTGAGATGGTTCCATCAACTGAACAATGATCAGCAACCTTCAGTGGGAGAGCGTGAGATGGTTTCAGGGCAGATGTTGCTGTACCAGCCAGAGGGGAGGGAAGTATCAAGCAGTGCTTGTCTACATGTCAATCCACTTGGGAAAACCATGACCCACTGCAGAATAATGTCAATTTGGGGCCTCAGTTTCTTGCTTTGCAAACTGAGTGTGGTCCCATGGGCTTCCCTACCTTAGAGAATTATGTGAGGACCAAATAAGCTAATATTCCCCTGCGTGTGAAGTGGGAGATATTGAAAGAATATTTCCCGCTATCCACCCCCACATCTTTTCAAAAGCAGTACATATTCACTCTAGAAAACTTAGAAAACCCAGGTAAGCAAAAGTAAGATAATAGCTATCACTGGTAGTGCTACCAGGCAAAGATAATAATCTTTTGGAATCATTTTGGAATATGTGCTTCCAAACATGTGATTTCTATGCACATCAGGTATCAAGTATTAATACTATGCAATCCCCACACTCTTCCTTCTGTGCAAAGCGAGCACCAGATTCTCTCTGGGCCCCATCCCCCCGAGTCTCCTGAGCCTCTTGCTGGCTGACCCCATAGTACAATATGCCCACAAAGCAGTCAGCAAGCAGGCCAGGTGTATGTGTGCACCGTGTACTCCTCCTGGTGGGCACTTCTGTTGGGCTCCACCCCACGAGGCCTTTCTTCCCTCCCAGGTTCAGAAGGCCAGGGAACAGGTTTCCTCAGTCTTTGATCATAATGAGCCGTCTACTGCGGAAGCTGGCTGGAGTCCACACCCCAGGGGAAACAGCAGTAGGAACCTTTTCTATTCAAATGCTACTCATGAAAGCTTCTCTGGCAAATGTGGCTCTAGAATAGATTCAGAGGATGTGGGGTGATGGATGTGTGAACTCCGGGGGGAGATCACAGCTCTAGGAGATGTACATGCATTCACTCCCGGGCTTCCCATCCCCTCTGCCCTTCCTTTGACGTTGGACTGCCTGTCACCTGGTCCACTGATCATGTGCTTGGTTATTTTTGTAAATAATTTCTATATTCTCAAAGATTACAAAACACATATTGGTGCCTAAGGAAACAAAGAGGGGAAAAGAATAGTAAAAGTGAGCTGCCTTTTCTCAGAATTTTCGCCACCCAACCAATGAAAGGATGCTTGTCCAAGTTCAAGTTTACTTTGCATCTCTGAAGAACCACAGCTGTTCCCATCACATATGCTCATCAGAACTCACAGTCTAGGGCCGTGTTCTGGTACTGTCATCTTTTAGCTTCACTCATTTAATAAACACATTAATATGTGTTACATATTCTGCCCCAAAGTTGTTCCGTATTGTCTGTTGATGGTTTGAAATTTTACCCTGAGAGAGTTGAGACCTTTGCACCTGGAAGGTTTTATTCATCAAAAAGAAAGTGTCCAATTAAAACACAAATGACACTTGAGCTTTGCCCGTGAACACATTGCTGTGTAATAGCTGACACTAGCTCAGCTTTGATGTCTAGATGGAGAGGAGGCCAGAGGGGGACGCCAGGGTGATGGCGAAAGTGCCCCAGAAGGAACTGCTAATAAAACCAAGTAGCATCTCAGCACTGTTGCGGAGTTTGCTGGTTTCATTATTTAGTAGAATTTGGATTCATTTCTGAATGAATTGGTAGCCCCATTGCTTTATTTAAATCCATCCCCTGACGCCAACCACCCCCACCTCCCACCATGTCCTTACTTCCCTTCTCACGAGGCTTAGCAACGTCATGATCATTGCTTTGCACATATCCTCTGCTCCTTCGACCCTGCCCAGTACTCTCCTGGCAAACTCTGCTGAAATCCGTCTCTGGCCTGTGCCACCCCTGCACCTGAGCCGTCGAATGTGGCTAGAGAAAAGCTCACAACCGTGAGGACTGTCGAGCAGCAATGACATTAACTCTCCACCTGCAGGAGCCTGAAATGCCCCCTGGAAGTCCTACCTCATTTCCCTTATCAATGAACTCTTCTAGACTCAGAGAAAAGCATTTCACATCTTCTCTCCTTTTCTGAAACCCCGGCATCTCCTCACTGGTCCTCCCTCTCAGCTGATAAACTTGACTCCAGTTGAGAAAATGGAAGTGATCACAAGAGAATGTCTTCTACTTTCCCCAGGAAATCTACCAACCTTCTTGCCTTTGGACCCAGGTACTTTACTTTCCCTTGTGTTAGATGAGGATAGGTTTATGCTCATTCCTTCCCACCAACTTTGTCCCTGCATCCTTCTCTCTCCTGCATCCTTGGTTTCCTTCCTTCTTTGGGATCATTCTCATTAACACCTAAATAGGCTATATTATTTCCCACTTATAAATAAGTAAAACCCCAAATCCCAGACCCCCCCAAATCACCAACTACTGCCCTATATCTCCACTCCCCTTTATTGCAAAATATTCTAAAAGAATTGTCTCTACCTTTTTATAATACCTTCAATTTCCTATGCTATGAGAAAACAATGTCTTCTCTTAGTACATATATATTTTTTTAAATATAGGCAAGAAGCCCTCTGCTCTATATTTTTCTGTGAGCTTCAGATTCTCCCCTGTGCCTTGGAGGGATAATAGACTCTATACTTTGATGTAAAATTTGAGCTGTAAATAGCTTCAGGGAGAAGGATTGCAGGGTATGGGAGATTTTTACTTTTTATGTGACATTGTTTCCTATGCAGTTCCATTTTCTAACTGTGTACATACATCGCTTTCATTAAAACAGATTGACAACAGTAATCGGAGCAGATGCATGATGGCCCAATTTTGCTTGTTTGTTTTTCCTTTATATATCTCTGAATTAAAAACCTAATACATGTTTTATTATTTTTAATAAAATACATAACTGAAACGTTATACCTGCTGAAAAACAACTCCCTGTTTCCCTCTCTCCTTAGTCCCAGGCAGCTACCTTGCTACTCTCTGCTTCTGTGAGAATATTTTAAATACCTTATATAAGCAGAATCATGCAGTGTTTGTCATACTGTGACTGGCTGGTTTCACTTGGCATAATGTCCTCCAGGTTCACCCATGTTCTCACACGTGGCAGAATTTTCTTCTTTTCAAAGGCTGAATAATAGCCCATTGCATGTATATACCACATTATCCATTCATCCATCCATGGACATTTACGTTGTTTCTGTGTCTTGGCTATTGTGAATGATGCTACAATGGACAGGGCAGTGCAGATACCTCTTCAAGATCCTGATTTCAGTTTTCTGGGGTATATTCTCAGAAACAGCATTATAGGATGATATGGTAGTTCTTCTTTTAATTTTTTTTTTGAGACAAGGTCTCACTCTATTGCCCAGGCTAGAGTGCAGTGGCATCATCATAGCTCACTGCAACCTCCAGCTCCTGGGCTCAAGTGATTTTCCTGCCTCAATCTCCCAAGTAGCTGGGACTACAGGTGCATGACACCCCGCCAGGCTAATTTTTCTATTTTTTGTAGAGACAGGGTCTTGCTATGTTGCCCAGGCTGGTCTCAAACTCCTGAGCTCAAGTGACTCTCCTGCCTCAGCCTCCAAAGTGCTAGGATTACAGGTGTGATCCACCATACATGGCCACTCTATTTTAAATTTTTTGTTTTCTGTGGCAGCTGCACCATTTTACATTCCCACCAATGGTGTGCAAAGATTCCCTTTTCTTTGCCAACACTTATCTTTCGTCTTCTTGATAATAGACATCCTAACAAATGTGAAGTGATATTGTAGTTTTGAGTAGCATTTCCCTGATGATTGGTGATGTAAGCCACCTTTTCATATACCTGCTGGCCATTTGTATATCTTCTTTGGAGAAATATCTATTATATTTATATCCTTTGCCCATTTCAATTTTTTTTGCTATTGAATTATAGGAGTTTCTTATATATTTGGGATGTTAATCCCCTATTTTTCCCATTCTGTGAGTTGCCTTTTCATTTTGTTGATTGTTTCCTTTGCTGTGCAGAAGCTTTTTGGTTTGATGTCATCCCACTGGTCTATTTTTGTTTTTGTTGCCTGAGACTTTGGTATCGTATCCAAAAAATTATTGCCAAGACCAATGCCAAGAAGCTTTTCCCTCATGTTTTTTTCTAGGAGTTTCACAATCTCAGGCCTTACATTTAAGCCTTTCATATATTTTGATTTTATGTGTGGTGTAAGGTAAGAGTCCACTTTCATCCTTTTGCATCTGGACAGCCAATTTTCCCACTACCATTTGCAGAAGAGGTTATCCTTTCCCCGTTGTGCATTCTTGGCACCCTTGTTGAGGATCAGTTGAGCATATATGTGAGGGCTTATTTCTGGGCTCTCTGTTCTGTTCCCTTGGCCAATGTATGTGTCTTTATGCCAGTACAGTGCGGTTTTAATTACTGTAGCTTCCTCTTACATCTTGAAATCAAGAAGTGTGATGCCTTCAGCTTTGTTCTTCTTGTTCAATATTGCTTTGGTGATTTGGGGTCTTTTGCGGTTCCATATGAATTTTAGGATTTTTTTTCTATTTCTATAAAAAATGCCATTGGGATTTTGATGGGGATAATATTGAATTTCTAGATTGCTTTGCGGTCATATGGACATTTTAACAATATTGTCTTCCAATCCATGAAAATCCAGAATTTGAGTCACATTTAGAAAAAAAAATTATTGACTAACAGAATCTTGTATTGCAACCTTCTACTTAATGCTTCTTTCTTATCCAGTGAGTCCAGTGACTACTGTTAACAAGAAATAAAATTCACTGTTTCAGGAGATTTGGAAATTTTAAGAACCTTGAAAATATCTATATTTTTATGTTAATATCTTCATGGGATAATCTAAAATATAACAGGAAAATCATGAAGATTCTCCTTCCAATAGAGGGAAAAGGCTGTATTCATGCAAAGTCTCTATCTCTTTTATTCTAAAGCAGAGAGTAGACATACAATATATACCAGGCAGCCGCTGAACACAGTAACATGAAGATCTTGTAGCAGTGTGAAATACTTACACTATAATAAGTGAAGAAAATAGGATTACTAAATGTTTTTCTGTATGTATATTATATTTTAATTATTAAGTTTTAAAAATATTTAACCAGAGCAATTGACCAAGAATCTGAAATCTCCAGTCTTTATAATCTTCCTGTATCTGCTACTAACTCATAACCATAATCCTGTTTTTCCTAAGACAGGACCCTCGAGGCAAAGTTTCACCAAGCGGAAGCTGCTGGACAAACTCAGAATTGTCCCTGGTCACACGCCCTTCGGTGACCCTCCACGCCAGGCATGGCCTGTTGGTCAGTCTGAATCATTTGTTAAGCATTTGATTATCCACACATCAGAATTCCCCAAACTTCTCGTGTATCCCAACAACTGAGGGGTGTGTTTGCAGATCAAAGATTTGGATATCATTTTATTAATTACAAGTTATTTAATAATATCATTTAATAATGTACAATAGCGCACTGATATCTCACAGAGAAACCCCTCCCAGAATGGTCCCATTGCAGAAGCAGCCCTGGACTTTTATTTTCCAGCCAAGGAAATGGAAGCCAAGAAGGAGCTATGATTTGTCCAAGGTCCCACAGCCGCACAGTGACAGGGTTGAGACTAGAACATGAGACTTCTGACTTGTAGCCCATTATTCTTTGAAATGCATCACTGTGGCCCCAAACACACTGGTTTCATCATTCGGAGGCACAGTAACAGAAACAAGCTTATACGTATATATGATCTTCCAACCAGCAGATGGCAGTCTATTGAGAAACTTCAGGAACATTTTTGGTTCCCTTATAGATTTAGCTTGCTACTCTCCATAGGTAGGGCATGAAGGCTGCTATCCCTTCAGTTCTCTCTACAAATTACTGTCTTTCCACCCTGTCAGGGATCACAGGACTCCAGAGATAATAAAAGTAACATCTCATAGATAAAAGGTGAGAATAACTATGATATCATAAAGATCATAAACTTCTGCTTAAGAAATTGTTTTAAAATTTTAATTTTCTGGTTTACTGTGAGTCAATATAAAAAACTGTTCTATTCTGATCTTAGTTGTTGAAATGTTTAATGTGTTATGAGTCCATTTCCTGCATTAGTGAATGATGTCTATGCAGCATGATTTGCTCTTAGAAGCAAAGGATTCTGTAATGGTTTATGTCACTATTAATTCTCATTGTACAGGACCGATGATGTACATGCAAAAACCTGGGAGATAATATGGCTTAAAAGTAAATCCTTGAAATCATTTGTTTATTTTTTTTTCAAATGCTGCTGTCCTAAAAATGAAGTGTAAAAACCATCAGGATAATTGTGGGTTTCACTCAATCAAATTTTTTTCCATGTGACAGAAATTAAAATTTAGGATGTTTTTCCTGATTCACATAAGCACTGTAAATGAAATTAAAATTCCTGCTTTTCTTTTTCCTGATTCATGTAAACATGTTCTCCATTTGTCCGTCTGGAACCATCTCCTATGCTTGTCCCGCTGTGTCCACAGGAGGTGGACCTGGGGGGACTGCATCAACTGTATTCCCCTGCTTCTGCCTTCTTGTTGGGTTTGCCCATGAGAGGCATCAACAGGTCAGAGGGCAGGAGAGAGGTTGGGTATTTATTTTTCCCATTCCTTGCTTTTCTCACTGAAGTTTTGGCAGCGAGTCCATTTCTCTACGATGCACCAGGTCAGCTTCTGTTAAGCAATGCCGTTTCTAGGACTCCAGCCCACTTTGGGTTCCAGGTACCTTTCCTTGACTTTTCAGACTCGTGAGTCAGGATGTTTTGCCTTCCCTTGTTGGTTCTCTTCATCTCACTCACATCTCTGCACAGTTGCTCATTAAGTTCTCAATTTAATGCTTCGGGTGCACCATCTGTTGCCTGCTTACATCCTGGTTGATACAATAACTAAAACATACTGCCTTGGGAAAATCTAAACATCATAGTGAACAATCCCTTCCTTTGGGGAATTATGATTCTTTACTCCATTATAATTTTCTGCAGTCCATGTGGTCTTCTAATAGTGATTTTCTATTTCCCTTATTTCTGTCTTTATTACTTTGTATTCTACAAGAAAGAGTTGTCTCTTCTTCCCATGTATTTATTTAATCATTTGTTTATATCAATATAGTCTTGTGGATATTGATTTTATTCTTTGAACTATTATCCAATATTAATACTCTTTTGTTATTTACTTTATTATTCAATTTGTTCCAGCTTTGGCCACCGGACACTCTTTCAGGTTGGCTTTTACCATGCCTCCCCCCTCTCTTTTTTTTTTTTTCTCAGTACTTCCTTACTATCTGACATGACAGGATTCACCTAGGCTCATCTTGTGTTTTCTTTTCCCCAACCACTTCTCCGAAGAACCCTGTTTTCTTTTAGTGGAGAATGGTATTTAGAAACCAAGATGTGGGAACTAGGTGTGCTCATTGCTGCCAGGGTGTCATTGTTTCTTGTTCCTCTCAATGGACGAAGTAAGAAATATATATATTTATACTAACCTATGTATACATATGGGTTAGTGTAAACACATATATACATTTATTTATGTATCTATATGTGTAAATATATATATTTGTGTGTATATACACATACATATATACGCCATATATGCACATATATGTGTACATGTGTGTGTGTTTGTATTTAAAAACCATGAGTTTGAATCAGAAGAGAGTGTGGTAAATAAGTACATACTACCTCTAATTTATTCCAGTGAGAGAAGCTAAAGACATCATACTTTTAACTTGGAAAGCAATTTTAATATCCAACAACATAACTTTAAAGGCAAGAAAATATCCTAAGGGACAAAGAGGAGCCTTATATACTGTCAAAAGGAATAAACAGAGCAAGAGGATGTAATCATCATGAGCATATACCCACCTAACAACATACCCTTAAAGTATAAAAAACAATTAATAAAACAGGGGGATAAATGTATAAATCAACAAGGGCAATTGGAGGTTGTACTATAATTGTCTCAGAAATTGATAAAACAAGCAGACTAAAAGTAAGCAAAGATATGCATAAGAATTATGCAATTAAGGAAGTCAAGCTATTAGGTATTATATTAGTTTCTTGTTGCTGCTGTAACAAATTACTACAAACCTAGTGGTTTAAAACAACACAGATTTATTTTCTCATCTCAGTTCTGGAGGTGAGAAGTCCAAATGAGTTTTACAGGGCTATAGTCAAGATGTGGAGTTAAAAATCAAGACACCTTGACATTAACCTTGTTCTTTCTGGGGGCTTCAGGGAAGAATCAGTTCCTTGTCTCCTCCAGCTTCTAGAGGCTGCTGGAGTTCCTTGGCTTGTGGCTGCATCTCTGCAATCTCTGCTCCATCATCACACGCTTTCTCCTTTTCTCTGCTCGAATCTCCCTCTGTCTTCCTCTTCCATGAACACTTGCGATTGCGTCTAGGGCCCATCTGGATAATCCAGGAAAATATCCCCATTTCAAGGTCCGTAGCTTAATCACATCTGCAAAATCCCTTTTGTCATAAAATGATAGTCACAGGTTCTGAGGATTAAGACGTGGATATCTTGGGGGGTCATCAATCTACCTTAGATGTACAATTAGAAGTTGCCACCTAACAGAGAATACACACTTTTTCCAAACACACACGGTGTATATACAAAAACTGAACACACACTAGGCCAGAAGAGAAACCTCAATAGTTTCCAAAGAACAAATATATGAATCTTGTGCTCTCACTGTTATGAAAAATGATTAGAGATGAGTAACTAAGGATATCTAAAACAAACAAAGCTTCCCTTGCCTGCATACTAATTAGTATATTACCAATAATATGGTAAAAAGGAAACATAAGGGAAACTATGATAGAACTGAAGAAAACAGTGGCAACATCTTATGTCAACAAATGTTAGGATCACATCGAAAGCAGTAGTCACAACAGTGCTGTTGATAAAACTTTCTGTGATGGGCCGGGCGCGGTGGCTCACGCCTGTAATCCTAGCACTCTGGGAGGCCGAGGTGGGTGGATTGCTCAAGGTCAGGAGTTCGAGACCAGCCTGAGCAAGAGTGAGACCCCTTCTCTACTAAAAATAGAAAAAAATTATGTGGACAACTAAAAATATATATATAGAAAAATTAGCCGGGCATAGTGGCACATGCCTGTAGTCCCAGCTATTCGGGAGGCTGAGGCAGGAGGATTGCTTGAGCCCAGGAGTTTGAGGTTGCTGTGAGCTAGGCTGACGCCACGGCACTCACTCTAGCCTGGGCAACAAAGTGAGACTCTGTCTCAAAAAAAAAAAAAAACTTTCTGTGATGATGGAAACGATCTATGTCTGCTCTGTTCAAGATACTAGTAGCCAATAGCCTCGTGTCACTCTTAATCACTTGAAATGTGGTTAGCATAACAAAGGAATGGAATTTTTAAATTTAATTTAGTTTTAACTCATTTAAATTTAAAGTTTAATAGCCACTTGTGGCCAGCGGCTACCATATTGTGTTGTGCAAATTCAGAGGGCAATTTGTACCTTTAAATATATTTACAAGAAAATAAAGAAAGGTTGGGAAAAATGAGCTTATGTTTAGTTGGCAAGAGCAACGTGCAAACCCCTTTCCTCATAGAGATAAGGGCAGAAATCATGAACTCGAGAATGACAACAATAAAGAAGACAAACAAAGTCAAAAGTGAATTATTTGAATAGATTACTAAGCTGGAGGCTGGGTGCTAACACCTGTAATCTTAGCATTTTGGGAGGCCCAGGTGGGAGGATTGCTTGAGGTCAGGAGTTCGAGACCAGCCTGAGCCAGAGCAAGACCCCATCTCTACAAAAAACAGAAAAATTAGCCGGGTGTTGTGGTGTGTGCTTGTAGTCCCAGCTACTCAGGAGGCTGAGGCAGGAGGATCACTTGAGCCCAGGAGTTTGAGGTTACAGTGAGCTACGATGATGCCACTGTATTCTAGCCTGGGTGACAGAGTGAGACCCTGTCTCAAAAAAAAAAAAAAAAAAGGATTCTAGTAAACCTGATTAGCATGAATGTACCCATGGCGGGAGGGAGAGGATGTGAAATTAAACAATGACAACTTTACTGGCCTTACCTAGATGACAGCTGTGTTTCTGAGTCTTATACCCATGTCCCCTATTTTCTGCCCCTTCCCTGCCCCTCATATCTTGAGTAGGCGACCTTCTTTCCTCCACACTTAGAAGGAAATGACTCTTCCTGCTACTGCTGTTACGTGTGTTGTCTTGCTGGGACCAGGACTGAGGCTGGGTAAGGGGAGAGCCTCCTGTAGGGCAGAGGATGTTCCCAGCACGACTCACCCAGGAGCAGGAAATGACTAGAAGGTTGACTCTCAGGAGGGAGGGGGAACTCAGGGCCTTGTCTCTTGAGCCTAGACTCTAAGGATTTTAGATGGGCTTGGTGAGGTGGTAAGGTGGTCCCTGCCTCTGGAGACTGGACAGG
Source organism: Eulemur rufifrons (assembly GCF_041146395.1). Classification (NCBI taxonomy): domain Eukaryota; kingdom Metazoa; phylum Chordata; class Mammalia; order Primates; family Lemuridae; genus Eulemur; species Eulemur rufifrons. The sequence continues at coordinate 9,919,616 of NC_091007.1, read as the reverse complement.
AACTCGGCAGGGGGAAGCCGTGGGAGACCCTGGTGCTTTGGGGGCACTGACAATGACGTGATCAAAAAGAAAACATTTTTTTTTTTTTTAGAGAGAGGCATAATTCCCTTTGTAAGCAGTAAAGTCTGCTCACACTCTACAGAGTATTGTCTGCTGAATTGTGTAGGAGAAGGGACAGGTGTGTCCCTTTTCTTGGGCAGGGTTTGTAAAGAGGAGGGCTGTGCCTCCCAAAGCCACTGCAGCAGGGCAGTGATCAGTGGGGTCTCCATGGGGACAAGCCATGGGCTGCGAGGTCAGCCAGCCTTCCCGACTTGGGGCATCGCATTTCTGGGAGCTGGCGGGTGTCCTCACTGCACCTACCACCCTCGCTCACGTGCTCCACTGGCATGTAGGCTCCAAGATGGCAGGGTCCTGGCTCATTTGACTCCCAGCCCACGGCAGCACCTGACTCAGAAGCTGCTCCGTAGCGGGTTCTCAGTAACTATTGTCTGAAGTCATGGGTCCCGGTGTTAGGGCTTCATCTCTGGGTTCTATATGGAAAATGACTGATCTGAAGGCATTGTGACGATGGCATGGAATGACTCAGCTCAACTCTGTCGTCTCTTTGGAGAGATCACCAGAGCCAAATCCTTGACTTTCATCTAAGACCTTACCTAGAACTGAGTGCGTTGGTACCACATCCCCTTGGGATGTTTCCATGCTAGCTTTTTTAAATGGAAGAATTAATATTTGCTACCTGGTTAAGAAAAAGTCAAACAGCACAGCAGGGTATACCAGGAAAAGTGTCTTCTTCCCAGACCAGACCTTCAGGGTCCCCTGTCCAGAGGCAGATACTAACTTCTTGGGTATTTCTTTATAAATTTTCCCTATAAATGTAAGCACATACATGTATATATTTATATGGGTATATGTATCGATATGTACATGCATTTAATATAATTGGAAGCATACTATTAATACGTTCTTTGGTTTTCAGTTTGCTTTTGCCATTCAAAATATTTCTTGGTGATTTTCCATACTGTCCCATGTAAATTGACATCATTCCTTTTTTTTTTTAATTGCATTAGGTAATACTTGCACATGATTTAAATATAAGACATATATGAGAGTTTATAATAGAAGGAATCACCTTCTGCCTCACATATAGCCTTATTTCTCAAAGGCAACCTCTTACAAGTGTTTGTCTTTGGTTTTTCTGCTGGATAGCGCCCTAGTGTAAGTAACATGTTTATGCTTCTGTTTCTTATTGATGAAAATATTATCTATTGAAATTGTGTTGTAATAGATGAGGATCTATCCCACTAACTAATATGCTTAAGCCTCTATCTATAAATTTTAGACATTATTTATTAATGTTACAACAAGATAGGTGACCATTTAGTGGCTCCACCTATGTCCTCCCAATACTGTCCCATCTCTATTTGAAGTTCCTCCCCTTGTCACCTCTGGAACCTCAAACACCATACTTAAAACTCTATTTCTTTCTGTATCAACCATAAGGAACATCTTTTGACTTTGAAATATAAGAATATTAGCAAACCCAAACCCTTCCTGCATTTATAGCACTCCATCCACAATGACCTTTCCATCTTGCAAAATCTCTCAGCTCTCCCTTTATTTTGCCATTGTCAAGGCTGATACCATTTTCATTCTGTTCTGTAACCATAATGAAGTCTTCTGTGATGTGCTGGCATATGTGAGTCACATACTGATGAGGACTCTTTCCGTAGCAAGTGACAGAAAATTCAGCTCAGAGCAAATGAAGCAGGAAAGGAAATTTATTTGCTCACAACACAAAACAGCCAAGTGTAGGGATAGATCCAGCCTCAGGTAAAGATTCATTCGAAAGTGTTATCAGAAGCTGGTTTCTCTCACTCCAGCTCTTAAATTCTGCTTCGTGTTGGTTCCGGCCTGGGTGAGCGTGCCCTCGGGGACAAGATGATGGCAGCTGCTCCATCCTTTTCCTTTCTCAGGTTTAAGTCCAGTAAATCCAGTGGAAGAAAAGAAAGTTTCTTCCAAGTAGTCAAATTCTGGGATATATTCTAATGGGAGCAACATGTTCTCGTGCCAATCCTGGAACAACTATGGGCAGGCTGGCTATCTCACCCTGGGTCTTAGGTTCCACCTTTGGGAACAGGCCGGGAGCCTCACCTGCAGCACAGAAGGGGTTTCCCAAGAGGAAATCAGAGTGCTGTTGTCAAAAAAACAGGGCAAGGATGCTGAGCACCCAAAATGATAAACACCCACCCTAGGCAACAAACTCTAATGCCTTCAGGGTTCTGTTCACATAAATTCGTGAACTGACCCAGTGAAAGATTCAAAGAATGATGGTCACTATGGTCTGACAGCTGTGCAATCATTTTAAAAAATGTCATTAGCCAAGAAAATCTATCTGGAGGCAGAATTTCTCTTTGAGCCACCAGTATGCAACTATTTATTGGTCTTGTATATGTTCATTCTGAAAGTTGAAAAAAATGTGAATAGCATTTATATTGGTATAGCTATGTCAATGGTTTTTTACAGCAGAGTGAATTAATGTTTTGAAATTCTTTAGGATCCCTGCCATGGGGCACTCAATGAGAATATTCCTTGTATCAGGTTGCCAAGATTCACCCCTCCTTATGTTCCTCCAGATTTTTGTTCAGAACCAAGCTGCATTGTAGCTGACTCCACATTTGCACCAGATTCTTATATATTTCTTATATATTAAGAGTGACAGAGCCTGTTGCCTAACCAACTGTCATTTCCTTCCTCCTTGCTAGGATATTTTCTTTTATTTACCTTGGTTGTTGTCATGTTTGTTGCAGATCTTCTAAACTGTCTCGTAATGTCTTGTGATCTATTTGAATTTTTACATGAGGGAGGAGTTTGAAGATTGACTGGGAACTCTGTGAATGTCGGTGGAATTTGGCAACTGATAGGTTTAAGGTAGTTGGCAGAGAGCTATCTATTATAGCAGGGCGCTAAAATACCAGAACAAGAGGCTTTTTGTTCTTAGATCCCAACATCTACACTAGCTACACTCACTAGTTCATAAGACCGTTCAGGAAACAGTTTTAGATAAGACCAACCCTCGCCCCCTGCCTTAATATTTTTTTATTTATTTAGGACTGGAGAGGAAATACCAATTTGTATGCTGTCTGCAGGTAGGGAAGGGTTTAGGAAACGTTTGTCTTCCATAATCAGAACTTCAATTAATTCTCTGATTTCAGACCTTCTTGTAAGGTTGTTCTAGTCTAGAGTTTCTATGGGGTTGTGCTCAGCACGCTGGCTTTCTGACGTTTTTTGTTTTCATTAATTAATAATATATCATGTGATTTTTGTTTTATAGAAATTTGTTGAGTTTTCTCATATGGTAATGACCCTCTTCCCATTCTCTTTAGTATTGTGAATTTAAGCCTTTAAAAGAATTCCATTAGTATTATCTTCATGGTTTCTTAGAGGAGCATATAAATATATATGTTTAACTGACATGACTTATTCAACCTGACATCTCCACATCTTTCTTTTTCATAGCTGCATAATATTCAATATATTCAATTGTTTGGATGTTTTCTTATATATTAACTGTCTTCTATTGATTAGCAATTTTTTTGTGATTATAGACACAGGTGCTATAAACATTCTTGGATATACCTCTACACATAGGTATATTTATAGAATAAATTCTTAGAGGCAGAGTGTTGGATTGAAGGCTATTGGAAAATTCCTCTTTGGAGTGGGCGTGTGCGTGTGTCTTTGGAAAGAGGTGTTGCATACTGATAAAAGCATGAGCTCTGGGGCCAGGCTGCTTGGGCTCATAGCCCTGCCTTTCTTCCTTAGCAGTGCTGTGACCTTGGGCAAGTTACTTAAGTTTCTGTGTCTTCTAATGGGTAAGCCTAGGAAAAATAATATCACCTTTCACCTAGGTTTGTGGGGATCAAATGTATTAATTTTGCTGAGATTCATGTCTGATACTAAACACTCAAGCACCATTGTCTATTAGTGTTATTATTCTAGGATAGACTTAGCAACCATACTGGTCAAAAAAGCCACTGTTCTCAGTGGGCCAGTGCTGGGATTCCAGTTAGTTCAGACATGCTCCTCTAAGCACCCCCATTGAGGGAGGTAAGGTGGTCCCCACAGCGGGGCGGTAAGCCTGGGGCCTTAGCAGACCCGAGGGAGGGACTCTGAGCTTTCTTACCCGGTGGTCTACTGAATGTAGCCACTTGCAAGCTGCATGGTTGTTTTTTTCTTTTTTAAAGTTTATTTTTCATTTGTGTATATTCATGAGGTACAAGCTTAATTTTGCTACATCGATGTATTGCATTGTGGTGAAGTCAGAGCCTTCAACACACACATCACTGAAGCAACACGCATTGTACCCAGCAAGCAACCTCCCACCATCCAGCCCCCATGCACCACCTCAACCTCCAAGTCTCCCTTGTGCATCGTTCCACACTCTGCTTTGACGTGTGCACATTCTTCAGCTGCCACTTATAAGTGAGAATATGCATATTTGTCTTTCTATGTCTGAGTTGTTTCACTTAAGATAATTTAAGGGGGAACTTCTAGTTCCCTCCATGTTGCTACAAAAGGTACGGTTTCATTCTTTTTTGTAGCTGAATAGTATCCCATTGTGTATATAGACCACGTTTTCTTTCCAATCATCTGTTGATGGGCACTTGGGTTGATTCCATATCTTGGCTATTGTGAATAGTGCAGGCTGCATTGTTAACTGCTGTCTCTCCAGGTCCAGACAAGGCTCGGCACGTAGTTGAATGAATAACTGAATGAGTGAATGAAACCAGGTTTAAGAATTGATTTGGCTTTAATGGCATCTTATTATCTCCAAGCTTCCAACAATGTCTTGTGATACTTTGCAGCCTAGCTTTACTGTGAGCACACTTGCTGAGACATAGCATGGAGGACCCTGCCTGAGTGGGCAGTAGCAACCAGGGTGGGCAGAGACAAAATGCAGTTTGGAGGGGTTCCCAGGAACCTGGTAGAAGCCTGGGTTTCCTGCTCCTTGTGGGTGGGGGATTTGGACTTCTTGCACTTGGGCATTGAAAGGAGCATGTGCTGCCAACCCCAGGCACAGGGCCTGCTACATGGTAACCTCTCAATAAATGGCAACTTTCTATATTCTCCTTCTAAATTTTGGTGAAGACTAAGATGATGTGTGCATTTGATGCTATATCCACTCTTTTGCAAGCTGTGTCTGCCTCTGTGTGTTGTAGCTGTGACTGCCCATTTAGAGCCATTTTTCCAGTATAGCTGTGACATCAGTAAGAGATTGTCAGATTGAATGAGACTTAGAGACCAGATAGGACAGCAGGGCTCCTGGACTTCTAACCAGCCTTTCTCAGTGGCCCAATCTCGCCTAAGTCACCTGAAATTTCAAAGAATCTGTTTCTACCTCTGTAAAATGGAGATGAGTGCCATAATAATTACCACCTGTCTGGGTTTAGGAACACATCTTAACATTAAATGAAAAGAGAGAGCAACCAGATAACTTAGAGTGGGTAACATGCCCTGAAATCTTGACCCAAAAGTCACTATTAATGGTAAAACCATTACAGTGTTATGTTTCTGTAACACTCCTAGCAGATGCTTGGCTAAGGAAAAAAAAAAATCTCGATTTTGAATTGTGTTAGAATATAATTTTAATTTATTCTTATTTTTTTACCATTCACATATTCATGCATTGAGAAATAGAAGAGCTATGTTCAAAAACGGGTTACTTTCTGAAATTAGGTAATATATACTGTAGATAGATAGACTACTCCTTCACACCTACATAATACCATCAAATAATAACGTAATACATAATGATAATTGTTAAAATGGGGCTCTTTTTTCTTCTTGGTGTGGTTGAAAACTAATCAAGAACTTAGCACGCATAGTAAAAAAATTAACAAAGACCCACTGATGGTTATCAGACTGAGCAGTACGGATTCTGAAACCAGGACGCTTGTTTGGGGGGAGGATTCGGGAAAGTTCCTGTGACATGGAACTCAAACAGGGATATCGCTCCAGAGGAAAGATTCCAGTCTACCTCCTATTTTAATAATGAAACAGCTGCTAGGGTCGTGGCCCCTCTAGGGGTCTTCGTTTGTGATGGAGAACTGGGTCGTTTCTGTTTTGTTTGGGGGAATAAATATTTGAATGGGGTAACCAAAGAAGGTTTTGCTGGCGTTATGATGTTATTGATACACGGGCGGACGCTATTATGGCGGATGCTATCATGCTACATTATGATGCTACATTATGCCTCCAAGGTAATCTGAAACAGCCGTCTATTGACAGGCACTACCTTACACTGACGCGTCTGCCCTGCCTGGGGACCGTAACCCGAGCCAACCACATACCTCGCAGACAGCTTTCTGTAGCCACTGACAGCATTAAGAGAGGAAGAGCGCGAAATCGCCCGAGATGGATGCTCGGGAAGGGGACCTCGCTGCTGAGTGATTTTTGGGTGGATGGTCTTGCAACTCCTCAACTTCTATTTAGGGACAGTCAGTAGAAGCTCCTTCTCTTGAGGCAAGGAAGTTGTTTCTGTAAGGGAACTGGAGGTGATCTGGACGCTTGGAAAAATTTCCTTTTCCCCTTTGAACTGTGCAATGTTTCGCTGCAGGCCATGTCCACGTGGAAAGCGAGGCTCACCAAAACCCTGAAAGCGCCGTCTAGGAGGATGCATCCGTTTCCGTGCTCAGCTCTGCTCGCCTGTTTCGGGAACACGAGGGAGAACGCTCCCTTTGAGCAGCCCAGCACGGCTGACACTCATGCCACCGTCTATGTTCAGCCCGTGGCCAGAGCGGGCAGACACCCAGGTCACCCGAGAGCAGAAGGAGCTCCAGGGAAAAGGCGAGATTCCAGCACCCGCGCGGAGAGAAATGGCAGCGCGAGTCGGGATGCAAGTGACCGCGCTGCTGCCCAGCCTGCTGAGACGCCCGAGGACCTGCCCGGGTCCCTGGGTGACGCAGGGGACGGTGAAGCAGTTACTTTTCAGACTTCCATCCCCAGACCGTCCATTATTGACATGCCGAAGGTGAGTGAGTGTTCCCGATGCCCTTAGTCTATAAGGGGTGGAGCTCGATGAGAGGTTCGGCCCTTGGGACGATGCTTCAGCAAACAGACTCGTGTAACCTTATGATTGAATAAGACATTCTGAGGAACGCTCACTGGTGTAGAAAGCCTTTTCCTTCTCAGAATGTTCTGGAAAGATGTGGAGGGAGAAAACCACAATAAGCACTGGAGCCACAGCAATGGCCAAAATTGACCTTGAATTAACTGGCTGTGGTGCCTTGGAGCCAACAATGGTTCAGTAAAAGATTAGGAGTAATATAGTCTGGGAAAGCATTTTTTTCTTTCTTTCTTCTTTTTTTTTTCCTGATCTGTAAATTTATGTATATGAAAATCCGTAATAGGAAAAATTTGATCATAGAATTTAAGAAATTGCCTCTACTTAAAATGAATCACATGGGAAAATTTGGAAACACTGATCAATGTGTGCATAGCAGTACAGAAAGGAACTGTCCTATAAAACTATTCATAATATGTGTTTTTGTGATAATTTTCTGAGAGTTGAAGGTAAGAGGAGGAAGTTATTTGAAAAAATGATGCTGCTGCTTTAAAAGGTAGCATCTTGGGTTATTTATGTATTTTCTTTCTCCTTTTTTCTGACATTATTGAATTATAATTGTTGAATATTCCTATTGGATGGAGATGCACAGTTATTTCAAAGTTTCTTGTAATTCCAACTTGGAGAGGCACTGTACTCTGAAGATATCTCTTTAGCTTTTTTTTTTTTTTGCTATCGTGGCCAAGTAGCTTAGGACCAGACTTAAAGAGCTGAGAAGCTTTGAGGGATCTATTACTAAGATATTCTGATTTTTAAAAAATCATTTTTTTTCTCATCTAGTTTAACAAATCATTTTTTGGTCCGACTTGCTGGCTTGAATCTGAGAGGCCTCATTAGCAATGAAAACTGCCAAACAGTAAAGATGGGGTTAAAACATAATTTAAAAAATAGTTTCATTTGTTACTCTGCAGGTTTATATTTAATGATTGAAGCTCTGTTATCTGCATCCTTCTAAAATTAGTCAGAGGTTTTTGCCAAGTCCTCTGTTATTGTAATAACTAATTTTTTTTGCACCACTAAATCAAAACCCAAAACCAATCAACAAAACCCAAAACATTCGTTGTTTGATTTTCAGGGTATAGCCACATCCACATTAAGATATTTTTAGTAGTACTGTAGTTAGCTGATTAGAATTCATGGCCAAGTTTACATTTGTTGGATATTCAAGGAACCAAGGATGTACCATTTTAATGAGCCGGAAGACTTTCTGTTGGGTAGAAATTCTAGCAACCCAAGACCCACCTCATGTTACTGAGGACAGCAGCAAGGATGAAGGGTTGATTTGATGTTATCCTTCTGTCTGAGAGGCATAGGTGACATAAGGCTCAAGGCAAGGACATGTATTCAAATAGAACCAATGACACAGACGGGGGCAACATCGGCAGTTACCGTTCACTTGGCAGGAGCCAAGTCATGGGTGGACTAGAGCGTAGGATGGATTAGAGTCGGGAAGGGTGGAATGGAGAGGCCATTGGAACAATCCAGACAGAAACAGCAGGAAGATGAGATGGGAGGGACCGTGCGGGACAGCACATGTGGCAGGTGACTGCAGGGTCCAAACTGGATGGGGAGGGGAGTCAGACCAGACTGGGCGTGATGGAATGAAAACACTGGCATTAATTAAGTGCCAGGGTGTTCAGGAAGAGGGCATTCTGTGAGCACGGTTTAGGGACATGTATTCTAGTCCCAATGCCAAGAGCTAACCTGTACAGAGCACTTGGGGTCCCCCAGCCATTCTTCGAAGTGCTTTCCACTGAATATCTCATCAAATGCTGGTGACAGTGAGGGGCATAGTCTTATGATCCCATTTTACAGAGGAGGACATTGACACTTAGAGAGGGTGAGACACTTGCCCAAGGACACAAAGACAGGACGTGGCAGAGACAAGATTGGAGCCCAGTTCTGTTTGATTCTCCCCAAGTCCATCCTCTGAATTATAATATGTTTCTACTACTAATTAATTATGTTTGAGGATTTACAATCAAATATTCATACTCGATCTCACTTGGTATGCAATCATATTTAAATTCCATATATATTTGTGTGTATCTATTTATATGTAAGTGCATATATGTAGATAATTATTTGTTACTTATTCATTCACTTAACCTTTTCCCATCATAGCGTCATAGTGTAGAACAACACAGAAAGGGATATTTTCCATTTTGCCTCGTGCTAAGGACAAAGCTTTGTTGACAACAGCATGGCCGTTGCTTTGAGATCTTGTGATTAAAAGTGCCATAGGACAGCCCAGATTTGTCATTTCCAAGTAATTTTGCAGTGGCACGTTCCCCTCCGCACATGATGGATGAGATGCTTTTGTTACAATCTTGCCTGGCAGCAAAAATATTTCCCTTTCGGATGCACTGATTTTCATCATTTAAACTGACTGGGTAGAACCCACAAATAATTACAACTTTTTTTTTTTTTTTTAAGTTCAGCCTCAGAACATAATTATAGCTCAGAAATGGGGACAGATTTCTCTATCCATCTTTAGTTACCTGGTGTTCAGAAAAGATCAGAGCTCATTTAAATGTGAAATAACGGCTGGTTGGAGAGGAAAAGTTTGAGGTAATGAAGCCAAGTGAACTAAGCAAAAATGAAATATTTTTGTTGTGTGGAAATATAGGTGCGTTTGTCTGTATTTAAAAAGTGATACCGATTAGTCTTTCACGTTTTTGTGGTCATCTCTTCCCTGCTTGAGGCCTGAAATCAAGGTGATAACAACCCTAAAATGGGGATATGTTTTATCATTGCTAGCACCTTCTATACTTTTTTTTCCTACTTAGTGATCGTGCAATTGAAGTGTCTTATAATTGATGGAATCTTAGAGTCAGTGAAATACAATAGCATCGCTGTTTTGTTTTTATTTTTTTAGCCAGTAGTATTGTGCTCTTACTTGGTGAGGACAGCGCTCGCCCTGGGGAAGCACTGGGTGATTGAGGTTCCTCACATTCTGGTGCAAGATACAATTGAGTAAACTGGCAGTACCAATGCAGTTTGAGAAGGCTTGTGGGTTAGCAATGCATGTCCTAAGAACACAGTAGACTCCCTCCTCAGCCTTGAGAAGACAGAGGAGGCTGGAATATATGGAGAAGGGTTTTGACCTTATTTTATTATAATTGCATGTCTGACCCAGCACCGCACCCTTCCTTGTTGAGTGGTGCGTTTTCTCCTTTCTCTCTGTCAATAATGTAGCAGTGTGAGAAAGATACAGTTCACACGCTGGTAGTTTGAGCAAGTCTTCCTACAGCAGTCGTAAGTTTTCATCTAGTTCTTACTTCAACTGAGAGTAGCCAGCCAGACGCAGAAAGGGATGGGAATTGTGGTTTGGGAAATCATTCCGGAGTATTTGAACAAACAGTCAATTGTCTAGAAATGAAGGAGAGCAGGGCTCATCTTGGAGTTGACAACTGCATTGCTTTCTGCAATGGGCTGGTTCTGCAATTAAGCAGAGACGTGGTAATCAAGCCATCCCCAGCACCCCAGCGGTGGCCTGGGTGAAGAGTCACAAGCTCAGGTGGTCACTGCTTTCTAGGGCTGAGGCCTCAGCGTTGCTGTCTGGAAACAGTTTTGTCAGTCATCTTTCTCTGAGAGATGGTCTCTTGACATCCAAGCTTACGAGAGCCTGGCGTGTGACTCAGAATGCCTGCGGAGTGGGAAGCTCTGAGAACCAACTGACTGAGTCCTGTATTCTCCCCAGTAGAAAATCACAAGTAAAGAGAAATGAGAACCAAAAATTTGTTGGAAAGCATGGACTCAGAGGAGGGAGAGCTATGTGCCTTTTATTACAGTGAAATACACATAACACAGAATTTACCATTTTAACTATTTTTGAGTGTACAGTTCTATGGCATTAAGTACATTCCCTTTGTCGCACAACCGTTCCCACTGTCCATGTCCAGAACTTTTTCATCTTCTCTAACTGGAATGCTGCACCCATTACACAATGACTCCACGCTCCCTTTTCCCTCCAGCCCTTGACAGCCACCGTTCCACTTTCTGTCGCTATGAATCTGACTACTGTGGGGACCTCATATAAGTGGAATCATATGGTATTTGCCCTTTTCTGTCTGGCTTATGTCACTTAGCATGGTGTCCTCAAGGTCCATCCATGTCGTAGCCTGGGTCCAAATTTCCTTCCTTTTCGAGGCTGAATAATAGTCTATGGCATGCACACCCTGCATTTTGGCTACCTATTCAATCATTGAGGTCATTTCCACCTTTTGGCTATTGTGAATAGTGCTGCTGTGAACATGAGTGAACAAATTCTCTTCAAGACTCTGCTTTCAATTCTTTTGGGTACATACCCAGAAGTGGCATTGTGGGATCATATGGTAATTTTATGTTTAATTTTTTGAGAAATTGACACATTGTTTTCCACAGTGTCTGCGCCACTTTACATTCCTACTAGCAATGCTTATGGGTTCCAGTTTCTCCACATCCATGTCAACTCTTGTTTTCTGTTTTTGTTTGTTTGTTTATTTCTTTTTGATAATAGTCATCCTAATGGGTGCGAAGTGGTATCTCATTCTGGTTTTGATTTGCACTTCCCTGATGATTAGTAAGGTTGAGCACCTTTCCACGGACTCAGCATTTGACCATTTGTGTATCTTCTTTGGAGAAATGTCTATTCCAAACCTTTGCCCATTTTTCAAGCATAGGATTTTTGTTGTTAAGTTGTAGGAGTTCTTTATAGAGTCTGGATATTAGCCCTTTATCAAATATATGGTTTGCAAATATTTTCTCCCATTCTATGGGCTGCCTTTTCACTCTGTTGATAGCATCCTTTGAATACACAGAAGTTTTAAATTTTGATGGAGTCCAGTTTATCTATTTTTTCCTTTGTTGCCTGTAGTTTTGGTATCATATCCAAGAAATTGAATGTCATGACGGTTTCCTTATGTTTTCTTCTAAAAGTTTTGTAGTTTTAGCTTTTACATCTAGGTCTTTGATGTATTTTGAGTTAGTTTTTGTAGACAGCATAAAGTAAGTGTCCAACTGCATTCTTTTGCATGTAGACATCCAATTTTCCCAACACCATTTCTTGAAAACACTCTCTTTTCCCCAAAGTATCTCCCTTTACTTCTCTGCACTCACCTGCTGCTGTGCTCACTGATGGGGAAGCTAGGACTCAGTGGGGTTAAGCATCTGATCCATTACCACTCCAATGATAACCCTCCCAGCAGCCTGGGAAGCCCAGGTCAACAGGTCAGAGAATGAGTTCCACGGGCATTGCAGAACTCACACTACAAATCGCTAAATACGCTCTTATTTGCTGTCCTTGTCTAGGCTCCGTGCCCATCCTTCCTGTTTTCTTGGCACAGTCTTTGTCAACACTTGGGATCATTCAATGAACTGAGTTTCAGCTTCGTTGGTTCGAATCCGATTCCAGCCATGCTATCTTGAAGAGCTATAGCAAGGCCATGTTCATTGGAATTTGGTGTTTGAGAGATTCCTGGGATACTTATTAGCAGAAGAGCTCTTGGAAGTGTTCACCTCTGTAGGCAACTGATCTCATTCAACATATTGATTTTTATTTTCAACATGTTGAAGTTGTCTTGCAGTCAAGACTTGGGGGTACCATCTGTAGCAGACAGTGCTGCTTAGAAACTCATATATAATCATCACATCCCATATCCCATTTGCACCCTACATCCCCCTTATTTAATGGCATCCCTGGGGCAGCTCTGCTGGGCTGCATTTCTATTTTCTGGTACAAACCAATTTTTCTTGCATTTCTTTAGAATAAAATCTTCCTTTTCTTTTCCATGGGCCCAAATGGAAAACAACATAATTCTAGCCTATCTATAAAAACAATTACCCTATTGGTGAAGCTCTCTGCTGAACAGATGATTTGACATAAATATTTTTTAATAGAAAGCAACTTACAAATCCATGCAGTCAAATGTTAGTTTTTTAGTTCCTTGTTATGCTTCTGAGCAAAATCATTATACATCCCTCCCTCCCCAAACAAGAAGGATATCTGAATGAGCTGGTAAGAATCCAGTCTCATTCCCTTTAAACCCTGATCATTTTTTATTCCTGGTTTCTATTTCCAAAAGACGTTAAGCATGATCGTGCATGATATACCCTGTATCCTCAGTCAAGAATTTTCCAAGCTGGAGATTCAGTTGCATCCCAACCGGAAAAGAGAGAGGCAGCTTCTTGGCTTCTCTTAGAATGAAATAAAATGAACAGCCCTCATAAAACCATGAAAATTTACACCGTACAGCTTTGGCTATTGGAAACCATCCATGAAAGACTGCAGACAGAGGATGGCAAAAAATGCACACTTTTCAGATAATTCAGCATTCAGGGCCATATACTATATTCCAAGCTAATAAATAAAAGGTGGGCGTATAATTTAATCAAATTTAAAAGCACCAGTTTTCAAGTGAGGTTACCACTGCATTTATCATTCAGTTAGAAATGACAAATATCCTCTAAGTAGATATTGATATATTGAAGGGAGAAAGGTACAAAGGGAAGAGATTGGCCCATATATTTGAGCAGCACCTATTTCCAGCTCGTCAGAGAGAATCTAGCAATCTGCCTGTGACCTAGTTGTTCCTTTACCCTCAATTTTCACAGATAGTGAATAAAAGAGTAGGGTTTACTTTGTTTGTAGGCAGTGACCTAGAGTGTCTAACCAAAGAGCCACCCAAGAGATTCCAATTCATTGACAAAGACCCACTTCCCCAAAATACCTGCGTTTGTATAGTTGGAATTTCTATTCTCTTGATGAAATAGCCTGTAGAGTTGTGTTTCAGTTCAAAAAGATAATTCCACTATTCCACTCGCCGGGTATGCTGGAAACTTTAAAATTTCTTATGTTCCAGGAACCACAGAGGCTGGATGAATGAATGTGCTATATCAATCATGGGAAATCAGGGATTTTTTTTTTTCCAGCCAAGGACATGGTTAACCTGATCTGAACTGCCTTGAGTTTTCCACTCACAGTTCCTCCTTTCCAAAGAAAATATAGCTCAGCAAGTTAACACTTTTTCCAATATGAGGTTGACACACTTGGTTTTGTAATTCCGCACCAGGGGAGGTGAGAGGCTGGAAATTTTAGGCAATTAGAGGAAGGAGGATCCTCCACAAAGGGCATGGAAGGTGCTATGGGAGGTGTTTATGATCTCGTTGTGGAAAGTTGGTTTGTGTGTAGCCCACATTCAGTTAAGTGGATAATGACAAGTCAGGCGACTGTTAGAACCTGAGCATAGAGGCATGACTTGATTATCCATTGTAATGGAGAAATTCCCCCTCAAATGAGCTACCTGCAGGGGGAGAGTCAGGTCCTGTAACTTCAAACATCAAATCTCAACAAAAAAGCATAGTAAGGTGTGTCTTCTGTAATTTACTATTAATTGTAAGGAATGCAATGCAATTTGCAAATGATGAGCTGGCTTGAAAAACTGAAAGGTTTTATTTGTGATATAAAACAATGCATGGTCTTATACAAGTTCAAACGTCTTAGATGGATACTTAGAGTTGCTTCAAAGTTATCTCTTTTGTAAAATCACTCTCACCGATCGATCCGCTTTCTGGTGTCCTAACTTAAGGCAGGAAGACAGGAGGCAGTAGAGACGGCGAGGTGCTGGCCACCAGGAACTGCGAGCCATGCTTCTGCCCATGAATCGTGGCGCGAGAAAATCACATATACAGAGGCAGAATAAAGGGGGATCCTGTCTAGGGATGCTCTAAAATGGGGGCAGCAACACGTGTACCCCTAACCAGTAATAATTCCTCTCTTATCTGGAAATTGTTTTCCTTTTTGACCAAGCTGGGCTCCTCAGGGGATGCATACATGAAACAGTGATGGATCCAGAAGACCAGCCGGATAGACCCTGGTACGTCGTGAGACGATGGGTTTCCCAGATGCCTCTCGCTCCCGAGCCTTTCCCAAGGACTCCAGAAGTCCTGTCTGTAGGAAGCACAGTCCTTTTGGCAGAGTGTCTGCCTGAACCCATGTGACTAGGATGCACAGGACTTGAATGTCTGTAGGGAGAAGTAACTTAGTGTAGTGGCATATTAATCTGAGTTATTTCGACCATTTGAAGCTGTCCAGGAAATATTGGTAGCTTCCAGCAATTAGAGGCTCATGAGGGCTGTATGTATGCCCGCCCGTGGCTTGCTCTCTGGTGATATGTTACAATAAAGAATGTCTCGCATGAATTCTGCCACAAGTACAAACATCTGGTGGCAAGCAGGCACATAAAGAGTCACATTCCCTGGTCCTGTATACTGGAAGAAGTCCCCAGATTCTGTCCTTTTAAATAGCAGCTCCTTGCCTGAATAAGATAATAGATAGGAATACAACAGTATTCTAATGGCAAAACCAGCACGCCTTCTAGTCAAATGGGGTAAAGGAATCCTCTGTTAATTTTGGCTCCAGGACCAAATGAGGTTCAAGATCCAGGATGCTTTTGTAAAGGAGTTGGACTTCTGAACTGGCCACATTCTTAGCCTTCATTTTGCAAAGGCAAAGATGCCAGTCTGTCATGTCCTTTGAATACCATTCATTGCACAAATGCAAAAATTATGTCCCAAATCTCTTATGCTAATGCACAAGCCCTCCTGGTCAGACTTAGCTAGGCTCATTGGAAATACTTCCTGTAGCCACCTCTGGGTGCAGGCTACTGATTAGGGGCCTTCAAACACTAACTAACCACTGATGAGTGTAGACTCCAAAACTTTCTTTGCTCTCGAGAAGGAACACAAGGAAGAAGGTGCTCAAATTTGGCCTTTGGATATTGTTGAGTGAGGATGAGTTGCTGGATGCTACAGTCACCATCCCATGAGCATGAGAACACAAGCCTTCAAATAAAAACCATCTAGAGGTGACGGCAGAAGGCAAGAAAGAGCCTGGGTCTCTGATGATGGCATGGAACCACTTCAAGTGCAACTAACTATCCTTAGAGTATAGACGCTCATTGTGCTTACACTTAAGTATTTTAATTAGCTAAAAACTATCAGAACAAGTTTGTTTTCCAATGATAGACCCAGTTATCCCTGGGAAGGCTCTAGGTGATCTCATAGCCATCTCAAATTCAATGTATTCAGAAATGAACTATCTTTCCTCCCAAACCTCCTCCTTGTATCACTTAGGATGCTTTTAGCTGTTAGAAACAAAATCCTACTCAAACTTCAAGAATATGTGGGTGGATTATCTCACTTAAAAATAAGCCCTGATGTAGGAAAATAAAACTGTGCGTAATTTTACAAATGCTTTTAACAATAAACTACAGAGATGAGATAAATATAAAATGCCATCTTAGCATTTATTCCCTTATATTGCAGCTGCTTGTGTGCCTGGCTCTTGTAGCCACTCAAAGGCAAAACCAGTGCTTTTATCTTCGAAGCATCCCAAGCCCCTAAAACAACACGTTTTAGGCCCCCATCAAAGTTTGTTGACCTTAGACATGAATTCCTACTCTAAAACTTCAAAGTTAGACTTCACACTAATTACTGAGTAAGCACAAAAGAAATAACCTGCTAAACATTTTATTTGAAGTTATGTGATCCTCATTAAACCAAATTATGTTTTTCTCATTAAACACTCTCCAGTTTAACTATAATATATGTCTTTGGCTTTGCTCTCAAATTTAGATAGTAACCCATTGCGTGCAAGATCATATCCTTCATACTTAAATCAGATCACTTAAGAACATCTTTGCGATATTGAGTTCTCTGCAAATCAGGAAAAAAATTCATCCAAAAGCATTGTAAAGGCAGAATTGTAAAAATGTGCAAAACCATTCCTGGCAATGTCCTTAGTATAGCTAGGTGTCTCATTAATGTGAACAATATCATTTATATGCTTCTCCGCGTGCTATTAAAGTCACAGAGAGTAATGAGGCAAATGTTTCCCTTTGTTTTCTTCTGTTCCTACTTTAATGGTATCATTATTTGTGTTATTAATATTTTATATTTTCCCCTGTAATGCTTAAAGTTCTGCATAAGCAGTCATTCTTTCCAGCACCGTACTAGAATCATAAAAGCTATTATCCGGATTTTGCAAATAGAAAAACTGAAGCATAAAGAGGTTAGATGTTTGTCATGCAAGAAATTTCAGTGACAGGCCAGGTGCAGTGGCTCATGCCTATAATCTTAGCATTCAGGGAGGCCGAGGCGGGAGGATCGTTTGAGGCCAGGAGTTCGAGACCAGCCTGAGAAAGAGCCAGACTCTGTGTCTACTGAAAATAGAAAAATTAGCCTGGCATGGTGGGGAGCACCTGTAGTTCCAGCCACTCTGGAGGCTGAGGCAGGAGGATCGCTTGAGCCCAGGAGTTTGAGGTTGCAGTGAGCTGTGCTGACACCACTGCCCTCTAGCTGCGGGGTAGGGGGACAGAGCGATACTCTGTCTCAAAAAAAAAAAAAAAAAAAAAAAAAAAAAAGGCAATGGGTGAGGAAGACAGGTGAAAGGAAACTGCTTCCTCTGGCTGAGTTCACTTGCAAATAAAATTTCCTGGGTCTTCTGTCTCAAATCTGAGTAATACACAGTTCATTCTTCAAGGAAAAAAAATTATCTTGGACCCGACCCCCAGTGTGGTCTTAAATTATTTCTATCAGGTTTTAGAATAATGAATGGATCCCAAAGATACTGGCGGTACTAAGCAAAGATAAAATGAGAATACATGAAGGCTCTATGCCATAAACTTCTGCCCCTGATTTTGAACATCCTTTCATTTATTCAATAAACATTTCTTAAGCGCCTTCTCTGTGCCAGGCATTGTTCTAGGAGGGAATCGTAATAGACAAAAAGACAAAAGGAGCCAGTGGGGGAGTCAGGCACGGAAACAGACATGGGGTAGTGCTTTCACCGAGGTGAGCCCCAAGTTCCAGGTGAGCCCAGGAGAGGGCGCCAAACCGGAATTAGGTGTTGGAGATGGTGTCAGAAAAGGGTGACATCGCAGGGGACAGAGCAGAGGCTATATGATTAGGCACAAAGAGAGTGTTGACATGGAAGTGTTTAAAGAACAAAGATTTTTTTTTTTTTAAATCCATTTGCTGGCATTTTTTTGTTGTTTTCCTTTCACCTAACTGAGAATGTCTGTGAGCAGCCCCGCCCAGACTTTTAACTGCAGGTGACAGTTTCCTGCTCCGCACTTCCCCAGGGGCTGGCCCACTGGCACCCGCTCCACCCAGGGACCCCAGCTGGGCATCTAAGGCAGCCTGGGCCACGCTCCACCCCCAGCCCCTGCAGATGCGCCCAAGCCCTGCCCTGCTCTCGGGTGCTCCACCATCACTTGGGGAGTTTTAAGAAAATTGCCAATACTAATGCTAACACCCCAGAAATTGGCATTGAATTGGTGAGAGATGGGACCGTGGCATCAGCGTTTTTAAAAAGCTCCCGCCAGAGATTCTAATGTGCAACCAAGATTGAGAAGCACTGATCCACCCCATGGAGACAGGAGAAGTTACCAACGCAGGGATCTGAGAACTTTCACAGCAGACGGTGTTGCTGTGAAAACTCCCAGCCAACATCACACGACAGTTCCTTGATTGTTCTTTGATCCTCAACATTTTTCTAAGATCCATAAGGAAAACAGTTCCCATTACCAGGTGTGAAGGATTCCTGCCCATTCTGCCGTCTAGTCAATGGCAGAACAGAGTCAAGAAGGGAAAAGGAAGTTTCCATGATGCACTGAGGGTTTTTAAATGACTCTTTCACAATCCATAAGTCATGCCTTGTCAAATCTCCTTTGAAATGTGAAACAAAAGTGGCCCTGCCCATCAGCACTGTAGGTGGATTTATTTTCTCCTCCTACCGTGCAAATAGAATCAGTGACACCCTTCAAATATTAGTCTCAAAAGTATAGTTCTATATCATACTTGGTGACTAACTGGAAATCTTTCAAAACTCACCTTCAAGCTCCATGACTTGCTTCCCCAAGAAAGTAAAACCCAGATGGTTTTGTGTAGAGAATAAGGAAGAAAAAGGCAGAAGGGTTTTATCCGTCCTTTCCTGGAGTTGATTCCAACCAAATGCTTTTATCTGGAGACCTTATTTTTCCTTTACCATGGACATTATCAGGAAATGACTCTGCTTGCTTTAAGAAATCCTCACAGGTGACATTTTTTCCTTGGCTACTGGAGATTGCCTCTCTGGATTCACTACATGACGTTGCAGTTTTGAGGTCTCATTCACACCTCACCACCTCCCTGTAGAAGTCACCAGGCAGTGGTTTCTTGTAGCCCACAGAATGCCTTTCGATCTCTCAACTTTCTTTTTTTTTTTTTTTTTTTTTTGAGACAGAGTCTCACTCTGTTGCCCAGGCTAGAGTGAGTGCCGTGGCGTCAGCCTAGCTCACAGCAACCTCAAACTCCTGAGCTCAAGCGATCCTCCTGTCTCAGCCTCCCGAGTAGCTGGGACTACAGGCATGAGCCACCATGCCCGGCTAATTTTTTCTATATATATTTTTAGCTGTCCATATAATTTCTTTCTATTTTTAGTAGAGATGGGGTCTCGCTCTTGCTCAGGCTGGTCTTGAACTCCTGAGCTCCAACGATCCGCCCACCTCGGCCTCCCAGAGCGCTAGGATTACAGGCGTGAGCCACCACGCCCGGCCCGATCTCTCAACTTTCATCAAGGAAATTTTGGACTAGCTCTGTGTGGCTCATTGAATAGTTTATCCAGCCAGGATCTCCCAAGAAACAGTATCAACAGAATATGTGTGTGTGTGTTAGGGTCAGTGTATGTGTGTGTCAAAAGAGAGGGAGAATGAGAGGAGAGAGAGATTTTAAGGAATTGACCCATGCAATTTTGGAGCCCATATCTCCTTTACTTAAAGTCAACTCATTGTGGATGTTAACTACCTCTACAAAACTCTTTCACAGCGACACCCAGATTAGTGTTTGATTAAATATCTGGGTACTCTGACCTAGCCAAGTTGACAGGTAAAACTACTTGTCCCAGTCTGACAAGAGAATTAAATTATTTCCATCAATTTCTAGAGTAGTGAATGGACCACAAAAATATTTACAATACTAAATGAAGATTAAATGCTACGAATATATAAATGCCCCAAACCATAAAGTTCTCACCTGATTTTGATTTTATTGATTCAGTCTTTAATTTATTCAGTAAACATTTATTAAGTGCCTTCTATGTGCCAGGCATTGTTCTAGGTGCTAATCATAATAGATAAAAGAAAAAGAGCCCCTGTCCTTAAATTTCTCACAGTCTAGTGGAGAGTGAGACACATAAACAAATATATTTTTTGGATTTTGGGATCAGAAGACCTGAGCTCTCCTCTCCCACCCACTTGTTAAGTGGATCTTGAGCTCATCTCTTTAAACTTTCAGAGCCTAATTTTACTCTTCTGGAAATTTGGGGATGGGGTACAGATAAGACATTCCTAAGGTAGTGACGTCCCATTCGACTCTAAAATTCTGAGTCTTTCAAGATAATTCAGTATCCTGAATGCTTTTCTTCCTCATCTTAAAAATATGAACACCCTGTCGTTAAGGATTTTGTGCTAGAGAGTTTCAGAAGTGAAAAGGTGTTCTCTGGGGAGGAATGGATGAAACAGGAATTGATGGTGTGCTTTCTAGAGAGAGCAGTTATAAGGGAATTGATCAAAAGGATTTTGGAGGATGACACCGTAGCTTTGTGACTACAGAGCCTTTGCTTGAGGGATCTGAGTGACTTTTGATTCTTTTGCTGGTAGCTCTATTCTCCTGGACCCAATCCTGGCCTCTTACCTACTGTGACATGCTCATGCTCAAAATAAATTTCTCCAGGACCACTGAATCATTTTAAGCTTAATTCTGACCCTCGTTGGTGTTCAACACTCCACAGAAGTGTCAAGTCATGAAACCTATATGTTTGCTGACTTGGTTCAGATGGTTGGTTTCCAAGTTTCTATTCCTCCAAAACATGCTTTCCCCTGGCAGTGAAAATGTTGTCAGCTACATTACATTGCCACCAAAATAGCTCTTAACTCACGCCCTGGCCCTGGAAAGCAGAGATGACCTCAGATCTGTAGTTAGGAATCAAATCCAAGCTTTGGTGTTCAGAAGTGTTTTTCATTTCCCCAGATCTGTGTTTCGTCTTTGACTGAATAATTTTGAAAGGAAAGAGGTTTGTCAGTTTGCAGTATGTAATGGATTTCCCTAAGAAAAGTAAAGTTATCTGTGTTTGCAGAGACTTGGCAGACACGTTGTATCTGGCAAGGTGCATTTGCATCTTAGTGCCAGAAATCACGACTCAAACCATTAAGGAAAGTACAGCTTTATTACTGAAAAGTCCAGAGTTAGTGGCTTGATACAGTGGCTTGAAGGTGGCACCGAAGACCAGCTCTTGCCATGTGACCTCTGCTTTCCTGGCGTCAGCTCCTTGAAGAGGCTACATGGGTTCCCAGTGGTTCTTCCAGCTTTGCGTGTTCACATACTTGTTCAGCTGGGAGAGAGACAATTTCCTTCCCAACCATAAAGCAAGTTGTGGACTTTCTCTAATTTTCCTTGTGTCCAAGGGAATGAGACAACATCTGCCTGGACTAGTCAAGCCAGATCCTACTCCAGCTGGAAGTGAGACAGTCCTGTACATAGTATGTTGCTTTTCAGCAAGGGGAGGGGCACAAGGGGTTCAGGGGACACACAATGACGCATTCATATGGATTTCAGAAATTCCTTGCATTCATTTTTCCTTTTAAAAAATTTCATCTGTGCTATGAAAAGTTGGTTAGTTGAATTCAAGGTGATTTTTTTAGCCATTGCATTCATTATATTTTATATCAGGGAGGAGGATGTTGAAATGTGGGAAAACAAATCACAAAATACTTTCTGTAGTTATGGAAATGGAAAAGTTAAGCATATTTTTTTCCCTTCTTTGAGAAGCAGTAAAATTTCTCTTTGCCATTGAAGAGTAGATGGGAATTGAAACATTGGAGTCAACAGAAAAGGCAGTCAGTCGTTTAAATATTTACCCTCACTTTTTTATTCCATTCCTTTCCCTTATTTGCTTTCTACCCATGCACACGTAAGACATATAACATAGATCTGAGGAAAACTAAAAGAGAAGAACTCTGTTTCACCATTGGAGTTAAGTGGCTCTCTTATAAAGCTTGGGGTTCTTCCTGCATATTGTGAATCTTGCCAAAGCATCAGCAAGTCTGAGGAAGACCTGCCCATGATGAAGGTGTGAGGCTAGTGAGGGAGAATGTATTTCTTAAATCTCTAGGGCTTTGTTTTCGTAGAATTTTATGCTCCCATTCATGACTCCTGGTCACCATTGCTGTCTGGTTAGGAGCGAATGGTGGAGCTTGTTTTATTAGGAAATGGATGGCCATAAAAACTTTTTATATGTGTGCTGTTGTGCATGCGTGTTTGTGTGCATGTGTGTGTACACATGTGTTTGTGTGTATGTGTGCATGTGTGCATTATGCGTGTGTCTGTTCACTGTGATCTATTACCACTCTTTTTACCACCTTTTTGGGAATGTCATAAATAGCTTTCGAACTAGAAACTTCGTGCGGTTAGCTTTGTACTTTGGGAACACTTATAGCTTATTGAAATTACACTAGGGCTGATAAAAATTACCCATTCTAGGCATTTTCCCTCATACAATATGCATCCTCAGTCCCTTGCAGGACAAGGGCCACGTATTGCAAACTGTACAAACAGAGAGTGTTTCCCCCAAATGCCCTCTAGTTTTGAAAGCAAAGAGAGGTCCTTTAGAAATTCGCATTGGTGGGTTTGTGTTGGAGCATTCTCTTTGGGGAGGCCAGGGTGGGGTCTTTGTGTTCGGACTCTGCCTCTCCCCAGGGACCCTAAGAAGGAAGAGAGGACACAGATGTGCAGAGCCCATCTGCCCAGCTGGGGCCACCCCTCGTCACCTAGCGGATGTCGGCAGCAGATGGGGCCAGTCCCTTCACGGATGTGCTGACGCAGAAACAATGCCTGAGGCTGACCTGCTCCGAATAGCAGTGGGACTAGTGCAAGAGTGGAAAAGCCCAGGGCTTGTGCCGCCCCCAACTCTGCCTGACACCTTGAGAGGCCTCTAGCACATGCCCATGTATCCTGCAGCCTGCAGGTCCCCTCTCTGTCCCCTCCCTCCCGAAGGAGCCACTCCTGAGCCCCCTTCCTGGCTAGAGCTGTGTATACCTGCAGGGGGTCCACCAGGAGCACAGACCCCAGGAAGAAGGCCCCATCTGGAGGAGTTTGATCAGGGAATCACTGGGTCCCTAGCACCTGGAGCTCAGTCTACAAGGGGCAGAGGTGCTGGTTGGGCACGTCCCCTGGCCTTGAGGATGCTCTGAGTGGGGTTCTCTCGAGCAAAGTGCTGTGGACAGAGGCCCTGGCTGCCTGGGTCTAAGGGCTAGATTTCGGGTCCTACAGCTCCACGATGTCCACGGTACAGTATCAGTAAAATAGCTTGCTATGTTTGTACTTTTCATAGACCTGCATATTTTTGCCATTGATGGCTTTGCAGTGCTTTAAAAACGTGTTTCTGGGGAATTCCATTGTTATGCCTTTTTAGTATGATGCGGCCTCCTTGGTTTCCAAGACACCCTGTGTCCCAGGTCTTGGCTCCAGCCACAGTCAGTACTCGTCTGGGGAGGACACCTTTAGAAGACATTGGTGAACTAGAGCCTTGGGAATGCCACCAATGGGTTTCATCCTAGCTTGGCCTGGCCCCAGGTGGTTTTTTCTAGGTGTTCTCCTCTCTGGAGCTACTCACTCCCTTCTCTTGGAGTTCCCAAGTGCCTTAAGCCCTGACCCTGACGTGCCTCCACCATGATGGGCTCCCTGGGTGTTCCCAGATGGAATTGGACCTTTCTTTCCTTCCCTCTTCCCTGTCTTTGGTTTAATGAGCGGATGGTCATGTTGCGAGAGCTAGGTGAAATAGCCTACCAATCCCCTCCTCCATGCAAAAAAATACAAAGCCAAGATGAAATCTTTTGGTTTCATCCCCTTGAGGTCTACTCTGTGGATATGTTCCTGGCTGTTCACGATTCCACCCAGGACACATTTGCGTTGGCGTAACATGGTCTTGGAATTATGCCTTATCTCAAAGGACATGGATGCTGGCAATTTTAGGGACTCGGCAGGACAGGAGGGAGGATGCCATTGGGAGGAATGGGCTCTCACTGCCTCTGCTGCCTGGGATGGAAGGAGCCAATGGTGACACACGGTCCAGGTGAAGTCATGTGCCTCGTAGCAACTCCCGTCCCACTCGCTCGCTTTGCATCCTGGTGAACACCTCGCCGTGGCTGGGTAGCAAACTTTGGTCATGCCTCGGTTCTAATAAGGCTGTTACATTATTCATTTCACCGAGGAGTAAGGATGCTGCAGCCAGGGGACATTATTATATGATGAAATATGTGTTTTACTAAACAGATGAACTTGCTCACAGCCTAGCTTTGATCTGCAGAGTAGATTGGAACCAGGAAGAAGGGAGGAGGCACTGGGGTCTCGAAGCCACGTTGATTGTGAGGGGCTGGGGAGGGAGGACCTCGCTGGGGGTGCGGAGCCAGCAGCACGTTGGAGCACATGGGAGGGAAAGTTCAGACAGCCCCCAGGGACACCCCCCTCGGAGTGTCCCTCAGGCTCCAGGGCCTTAGACAAGCTGGCTCTCAAGAGCCTGGCAGATCACACAGTCTGGGCTTTTGTTTCTTCTTCGTGGCATCGTTCCCTGGCTTACAAACACAGCCATTCCACCTCGGCGATTCATCCTTTCCAGAAGGGCTGGACCACACTGCAGCTCTCTCGCCGCCCTTTAATACGTCTCATCTGGTGCTGAACGCTGAGCACAACACAGAACACGCAGGCTTGGACTCCGTGACAACCATTCCAGATTTTTTTTTTCTTTTCTTAAAGGAAAGTTACTCTAGATCCCAAAGGTATAATCAGATCTATTCTTACACCCTGCTTGAAGGAAGGACAGGGGTAAAATCCAGGCCAGTTGGCTCTCAAGCAAGCAGGCCACATTGTCCCGTTTGGGACCGCTGAGGCTTTGAGGGCCCTGGAATTTTACCTGGTTTTCTTTGTGCTACATCTCGGTTAAATGCTGTACCTTTGAAACCTCTGGGGATCGGTCAGGGTTTGTAGTTGTGAGCAACAGATGCTGCAGCCAAATCCTCCGGTTCTGCTGGCTGGGGACACTTGTACCTCTCCCGTTGCTGGCCCAGGAATGTGAATTTGCTTATTGGCCATTGTTTCCAGTTCCTCTGCCTTAAATTGCTGGCTTCTCATTCAGTGTTCGGGGAGGGCATGGCTCTGGCTGTAGGAAGTCAGGTGACAGCCACTGCCACAGATGCAAGACAGATGGGGATAGAGGACTGATATCTTTAGCATCTGCAGTGGGAGGTGGGCTCTGTCTCCAACTCAAAGTGAGCAGTTTCCTTGACATTGGAAGAAGGTTCAGATACGGGGTGGCTAAAAAATAATGACAGATGTCCACTACACTCTGTTAGATCTCACCTTGACCTTCATGTACCAGTTCCCAGCTTGGGGATGGTCATTCATTCAACAAACATTTATGGAGCATTTTTTAACAGCCAGATACTGTGATTACATCTGGGAATATACATATAAAAGACGATGACCTTTTTCTCAAGTAGCCCATAATCTAGTTGGGAAGATAGACTAGTAAACAGAATAAGAATAGTATAGTAAGTGCTTTGACAGAAGTATGCATTGAGCTACCCCATCAGAGGAGGTGACATGCAAATTCAATCTTGAAGGTTAAGTAGGAATCTCTGGGGGACAGAGGATGGTGAGTATGTTTCAGGAAGAAGAACTTCACTGTGGCCACACGTGGTTGCAAGGAGGAACCTGGTGGGGCTGAGGGATGGAGGGACAGACACAGACAAATCATAAAAGCTTTGCATGCCTTACTGAGGAGTTAGGATTTTTATATTGGAGATTGTGGAGAATCATTGGGGAAATTCAAGGCAAATCATTTTAGAAACATCACTTTATCATGGGAAATAAATTGCAAGGGACAAGACTGAAGGTAAAGAGACCAGTTAGGAAGTTAACTACAGGAATCTAGGGGAGAAATAATGACAGAGAGATTCAACAATGATATAATTTAAGAGATGTTTTGGAGATAGAGTTGGCAGCATGTGGTAACTGATGAAGTGTGGGATTTATAAGAGCTGGAGAACTTTCAGATGAGTTATAGCTTGACAGCTTGGACAATTAAGTGTACAGTGTTGTCACAGATTTGGAGGAGAGGACGTGTTTGATTTTTGGAAATACTGAGTTTGAGGGGGCTGTGAGGCATTGGAGTGGAGACAGCTGGGGCAGAGAGACATGACGATCTGAATTTCAGGAAAGTTCCCTAAGCTGGAGACAGAGGTTGGAGACCTTCAACATCTTGGCCATCCTCGAAGTCGTGGAAGTGGCTGATATCACTTAGCGAGGCTCTGTAGTGCGAACAGAGGATGGAGGTCCAAGGACACCACACAGGCTTGAGTCATGGTCATTTAAAGAACAGAGTCAAGGGACCTGTGACAGAACTGGGAAAGGTCATAGCAGAGGCAGGAAGAAAACCAGAAGTGTGTGAAAGCCAAAGTAAGAGAGGGCTTTAAGGAGAAGGAAGTAGAATGATCAAGAAACACAGAGACTAAGGAGTGCGCATTTGGTATTGGTAGAAAGATGTCATTGGTGACCTTTAGGAGAGCTGTTCCAACAGAGTGGTGACCCGGAGGATCACAGCGAGTGCAGGAGCCAGGGAAGGTTCCACAGTGGAGATAAGGAGTGTAGGCTGTTCTTCAGGGAGTTTGATCATGAAGGAGAAGGAGCCAGACAGGGCAGGAGCTAAGGGGCGATGGTGCGTCCATGGCGGAATTGCTAAAACCTGGCCATTACTACCTTTCCAGCCTCCTTTTACCAGGGCAGATACCTACCTTTGAATGCATGCAATTTACTGTTCCTTTTCTCATTCTCTTTCCTTATATCAGCCAAGGAGGAAAAGAGAAATAACTTATCCAGCATTTAGCAAATATCTAGGAAGCACCTACCATACTCCAGGCACCATTTTCAGTTCATTAGTGAGCAAAACAGGCAATGATTGCTGACATCGTTCAGCTCAGATTCTCCCGGGGGTGGGGCTATAATAAATACATAAATAGTGCAGTATGTTAGTGACAAAATGCCAAGGAATAAAGGAAGAAGGAGGGTACGTAGGGAGACTGGGGATGCCTATTAGGTGACACGCGATTGACATGTTAAATGGTCTGGCTGGAGTAGGCTTCACTGCGAGCTGACATGGGAGCAAAGCCCTGAAGATGAATCCGGTTCAGGTCAGCTTTTCTTAACTCTCACTAGACGGGTAGCAGAAGTTAAAGAAGGAGCGGACGGTCATGATGCCAGCCCTCCTGGTGGCTCAAAGAGAGACACCATGGCCAAGGGGGCTTCTCTTTGTCCCTGAATCTTAGGAACCATGTGTCTTTATTCTTATTTGTCTTGGGAAGTGGTTTTCATAGCTTTTGATTTTTGCTTTTTAAGGAAAATCAGTGAAACTTCCTTTTCAAAGGAAATCTTATTTGGAACCCCAAAACAGAAAGCAGGTAAAACAGCATAACTGCTGGGGCTCAGAGCTCCTCATCACCCTCCGAAGCTCCCTGGGAAGCCCCTCAGAACGCTTGGTTCCTAAATTTGAAGAGCTTCTAGAACTTTCTTTTGTTCTGTTAAGCTACAGCTTCACTTCGAATCATCCTGCCCACCTTACTCTGTCGTACTGGGTACATGTGGCTTTATATTTCTTGGGCTTGGTTTTTTTTTTTTTTTTGGGTGGATGAGGGGATTGGTAGGCTGTTTCACCTAGCTCTCTCAATATGACCATCCACTCATTAAACCAAAGCCAAGGAAAAGAGGATGAGTTTGGTTGCCTTGAGAGAGTGTTCTTAATTGTTAACACAAGCAGCATCGATAATGCACTTTGTTGGCATTGTATGACGCCAAACTACACACTGAGCCCAGGGCTGATCTGCAGGCCTCTTTGGAGAAACAGTTATGACGTCACCTGCAGATGATTCTGTAGCGCTTGTTAATTCATGGGCAAAATGCATTCAGAAAGTTGAGGGCTTATGTGTGGAAAGAAGAGGAAAGGAAGAATAACACCATCTTGTCATGTGCAACATTAGAAAAAAAATCGTGCTGGTGCCTGAGTTTGAAGGAATTGATGATTTTTCAAGAACAGTATTTAAAACAGACTCTCCTCAGGGCTCAGACCTGGATTCTGTGTTTGGTGGGGCAGAGGGTGCCCTTCGTCCCTCCTGGAGATGCAGAGATTCGCACCTTTCTCCACTCGGCACTACTTTCCCTCCAAGACGTCTTTGTGGGCCAGCGCAGTGATCTCAGAGGATGCTTGGTCTGGCCTAAAACGTGGGGTTTCTCTCCTGCCCTCCTCCCTCCTTGCTCTCAGGTGGGGCACACAATCCCTGCTTGCAGGGTCACTCTCCCTCTGCTTCCAGATGGTGGGCTTTACGCAACACTAGTCTGACACTCCAAGCCTTAACCATTTCTTGATATCTGGTTTTGCCTTGTTCCCTGGGCCACATTGTCTTGACAATCTGTTCAGTATCTCAGCCTCTGCCTCACTCTTTCCATTCCCCTTTCTCTAGCCCAGAGTGCTGCCTCCGGACCCTCACCTGGTACCTCCATTCTGGCTGCCATATTGCCTGCCGCGTCTCTGACTACCAAAGCCATGGGGAGCCTCATCCTAGTGCTGCCTGCTAGAATAATCCTCTGTGGTTTATTCTCAGGGCTTAAGTGAGTCCTCTTATAGTCTTCACATGTCATTTCCCAGCCACCAACTGGATTTCCTCTCAAGACCTTTCAGGACATTTTTGACCACAAGTGACAGAAAATGAACCCAAGCTTGCTTAAGCTTAAAAGAGAATGCATTGACTTGCAGCTGAATATTCCAGGGGACAGATTATTTTTAAGCATAGCTGTATGATAAATGATGTCATCAGAACTCTGTCTAGCTCTTTTTTAATAGATTCTATTTTTTAGAAAGTTTTCAGATTTCCAGGAAAATTGGGTGGAAAATACAGAAAGTCTCCATATACCCCTCCACTCCATGTCCCCTCCCCCCTTCACAGTTTTCCCCATTTTTGATATCTTGTATTGGTGTGGTACATTTGTCACAATTGATGAACCACTACTGCTACAGTGGTATTTACTAAAGCCCATAGCTTACATTAGGCTCATTCTGTGTACTGTATAGTTTCTATGGGTTTCCACGTGTGCATAATGTCATGTATTTACCACTACAGTATCCTACAGAACAGTTTCACTGCCCTAAAAATCCTCTATGGCCCACTTATTCCTCCCTCCCTCCCCTTGAACTTCTGGTAACCACAGCTCATTTTATTATCTGTACAGTTTTGCATTTTCCAGAATGTCATATAGTTGGACTCAAACAGTATGTAGCTCTTTCGGATTGGCTTCTAATTCACTTAGCCATATGCATTTGGGGTTCCTTCATGTCTTTTTGTGCCTTGATAGCTCATTTATCATACCTGAATCATAGTCCATTATCTGGATGTACCACAATATGTTTATCCATTCACTTATTGAAGGACATCTTGGTTGCTTCCAAGTTTTGGTGATTCTGCATAAAGCTGCTATAAACATTCACGTGCAAGTTTTTGTGGGAATGTGAGTTTTCAGCTCATTTGGGTAAGTATGAAGGAGCGAGATTGCTGGATCATGTGGAAAGCCCATGTTTAACTGTGTGAGAAACTGCCAGGCTGTGTTCCAAAGTGGCTGTACTGCTTTGTCTTCCCACAGGGAATGAATGAGAGTTCCTGTTGCTCCATATTCTCACCAGCATTTGATGTTGTCAGTGTTTGGATTTTTGCTTTTCAGCTGAATGGTCCAGAGGACAGACTCATTTTAAGCACAGGTGGATATCAGATGGTGTCATCAGGACTCTGTCTTGCTCTTTTCACCTCCCAGCCTTCTTTTTTCCTGGGTTAGCTTTAGTCTCTTACAGGAGTTTACCTCATGGTGTCTCTCATTGGCCCTGAGATTGCATGCCTATGACTCCAAGTTTAGCATAAGGAGAATATCTCTTTCTGGTTGTTCTAGCAAAAATCCTACAATTTGAATCATGTATCCATCCCTGAAACAATCCTCGTGGCCTGGGGGAATGAGATATTTTTCCTTTATTAAGTAATTAGTTAATTCATTCACAGCGAACACCTGCTATGTGCCAGCCATGGATAATGATTGATCAGGCCCAAACCGTGTGCTCCTAGGGTAAAATCAACCTCTACCCAAACCCCGTGGACCGTGGGCTGAGGAAGTAAAGTTCTCCCAGATCCTTTTGGCAGAAGGAAGCTGGATGGATCACAGTTGCTGGGCAACCAACTTGTCCTCCCCCTACAACTGCGGAGTCTGCCCACAGAGCCTGCCCCACCCAGAGGATGGGTATAGTCTATGTCCTGGGTCATTCCAACTTCCCCAAACCCAGCAGTTCACTGGGCCCTTTCTGGCCAGGTCCTGAGGTCGGGCACCATGGCAGATTAGCACTCCTGTCACTGCCTCCCCTCCTTGTGACTCTAGGCCACTCTGTGATTGCTTGGCATGACAGAGTATAATAAAAGTAATGCTCTTCTATTTCTGGGCCCAGCCTCGGGAGGGCAGGCAGCTTTTACTTTGGTCTTTTAGGAGCCACCCTGCATGTTAGAAGTATAACTACCCTGAGACCACCATCCTGGGAAAAGTCTAAACCACAAGGTGGGACCCCCGGGGATGAGACACCATGTGGGGAGAGGCTGCAGGTGTGTGGATGAGGAAGCCATGGTGGAAGGGACCCTTCAGCCCAGGCCACCCCAGCTGATGCGTGTGGATCCAAGTTAAACAGCTCAGCTGAGACCTTTCCAAATTCCTGATCCACAAATTGCGAACAAAATAAAATAGTTGCTTTAAGCAGCTAGTTTTGGGGTTGCTTGTTATGCAGCCATCATACCCACGAAGACGACAACTGGTATTGTGATACAATCAACTGAAACTTAGCACACCAGCCCAACGGGCCCACTTCCTTTGTCAGTTGCAACATCTGGACACCTGGATTCCACTGATCCTACAGGCGGACCCACAGGTACTGCTGACCTCATTTTGTATTCACTCCTCTAACCTCCTTTTTCAGATGGCGTGTGACGTGTGACATGCTGCAGGCTACCTAGAAATAGGCTACTGCTGGGAGTCCTAAGGGACTTTCTTGGAGCTGAAAGGGCCCTGAGAGCCCATCTCATTTTACAGCTAAGATTTAAAGAGGCCCGGGGAGGCTGAGGATGGGTCTGTGGTCTGGAGAAAGCCTGGCCTGCAGCCCCAGATGACCAGCAGCTACAGGACTTTCCTGTCAACAGCTGATTCTCTGTGTCATTGGGTGGGCGCAGTGGCCTGGATAATTCCAAGTTTTCTCCGAATTATACCTTACCTTTTCCCTAACTCCCACCCCCAACAGATTCCCTACTCTGATTGCTTTCTCTTATCTCATTTAAGACTATTTTAAGACAATCTGGGCTCTGGAATCAGATGTGGATTCGGGGCCCCATTTAGCCATTTGTTACCTTTGCGACCATGGGGAAGTTACTTAAGTTTTCCTGAATTTAAGCTTTCTTAGCTGTAGAACAGGGACATCTTCCCCCTGTGGTTGCTGTACATTTGTGAGTGATATTGTTAAATTCCAATGACATCACGCGTGCAGATTGGTCCTTACAAGGCAAATGTTGCACGGTGGTGGCATTAGCTATGGCTGTGTCCGGGGAACCAAGTGCCTAGAGAAAGGGCTTTTGTGCACGGGTAGGTTTTCTTCCAAGATCACCACCAATCAGGGGGATAAACTGCATTTTCAGATGGAGAAAAAAGTAAATTGAGGCATGGAGCTGGGGGCTGTTCCAAGTTTAGCCAACGAGCTAGTTTAGAGAGAACAGCAGCCCGTAGGATGGGCCGGCCTGTGAACTTGGGAAGCATTTTCAGAGATAAATTTATCTCAGGGCATTTCCCTGTGGAAATCAAATCCTTTTTCTGTTGAAAGGAAATGCCTTTCTTCATTCTTCTGCCCTCTCCCGTCTCTCTTCCTACTTCCTTATCCGCCCCGTATCATCCCGGCTCCAACTGTGTGATATATGAATAAAAGAGAGACCAGATGAGCAGAACAAGGGCCTCTTCTGTAAAGCAGAGACAAATGGAGTCTCTGCTTTTTCTCAGAGGTTTTGACAAGATCTCTGGCCCCGTGGGACTCTGAGAATTCCTCTCGCCTCACTTGGTTTTCACTTTCCTTCTTCCTTGTCCTCCTGTGGGTTCCCAAACTTTCACACGCCTCCCTCGTGCTCAGACAGTGAGGTCTGGTGTGTGGCTGTTCCCCAGCAAGGCCATCTGGCACCGAGCGCCCCTACCAAGGCTGCGGCGGGTCCCTCCGCAGCTGTAAGCCACAGCACTCCCGCTCTGCGCTCTTGGCAATATTTCATGTTGCGGTCATCGCGAATCTATTTTTAGATAACCCCTTCAAAATTCTAGCAGTGACTCTTCTGAAGTCGTATTGCACGCTTGCGAGTGGAAATAAATCCCAGTAATATTTACCCCTGGCTGACGCTCAAATACATTTTTGGAAATGACCAGTTAATGATTTATGAGGTTTGTACTTAAGTGAAAGTTTTGAGTATATCTTGGACTTAGAAGACAGCATTGATTTATGGAGCCAGTGAAGGAGAAACGAGTGATAATGTATTTTTGTTTTTGTTTTTGTTTTTTCTCTGGAGGGTGTAGCAGACTCACTGTGCTTATATAAAGGATTATTTGCTTTAGTGCGAGAGGAAGTTGAAGAATATACAAATGGATGGGGTCTTCATTGTGAATCTATAAGAAGGCTGTTACAGACAGCTTGGCTTGTCCCTCATGTGCTTAGAGACCTGCTAAAAATAGGCTGACAAGTTGCCATATCAAGATATTGTTTCTTTCAACTTTCACAAACACCGCAGTAGAGCACCAGTTTTGGACTCTACCTGTGTTTTTCTTCAGCTCTGCCTCACTCTTGACAGGTGACCTTGGCCTAATACCTTTCCCTCTAGGGGCTTGTTGCTTCACCTGAAAATGAGAAAATAAACCTGGGGCCCTTTCAGTTTGTCCAGTTTAAGGCTGGCTGTCATAATAGCGTCTCGCGGCACATGCTATTCTAGAGGCTTTGCCAAACAGAGGAACTTTTCCTTTGGGGACTGTCACCTTTGCCGCCTGCCCTCTCGCCCTCCCCCAGGCACCATAAATGCAACCTCTTATGGTATTTTATTGCATTTAACCTATAATCACACCCTATTGTCTTCATGGGCTTCCTGTAACAATAAAATATGATGATATTAACACATACGTAATAGCACTTTGGGAAATTTTAGAGTAATACCCCCAAATTAGATGTTAACATTATTACGTTTCCCAGCCTGAGCAAGAGTGAGACCCCGTCTCTACTAAAAATAGAAAGAAATTATATGGACAACTAAAATATATATATATACAAAAAATTAGCCGGGCATGGTGGCGCATGCCTGTAGTCCCAGCTACTCGGGAGGCTGAGGCAGTAGGATCGCTTAAGTCCAGGAGTTTGAGGTTGCTGTGAGCTAGGCTGACGCCACGGCACTCACTCTAGCCCGGGCAACAAAGCGAGACTCTGTCTCAAAAAAAAAAAAACAAAAAAAAACAACAACATTATTACGTTTTCTAGGGAGGGCCTCTAGGGTCCGCTTAGTAATAAAGCTAGGCGGTCGCAGGTTCGTGGAAGTTGGCTACGAAGGGCGTTGTAGGCTACGCTCTGGCTCGGAGAAGCTCGGCAGAACATAGGCCACTCTTTTGCTTTAAATTCTTAGGGAAGGAGCCTTCGCAATCTCACGGAATATTGCATCCCAGTGCCTCTTCCCCTTGCAATTGGGGAATTCTTCCCAGACTCACTCTAAAGCACACTGTCCTTTGTCCCAGATTTTCTCGCTAATCTTTTACTGACGAATTTCAGCAAAATGAATCTGGAACTTAAGCTCCTTCTCCTTTACTGGGTACATAGACATCCCGAAGAGTCCTCTTGCTAAGGCTTGTAAGGCTCCGTCCCAAATAGCTCCAACGGATGACAAACTGGCCTATCACAAAAGGCCATCGGCTCTTAGGAGATGAATTCTACTTATTTTTCCTGCCGCGACGTGCAGGACCTCAGAATGTCTCAACACTGAGATATAACCCAGTTTTGCACTCGAAGCCTGGAGACAGCAGGTGGATGACATTTTGCTGGACACCGATGCGTGGCTGGCTCGGGATGCCACTGACTTGGCAGTTGGTCTGCAACAGATGGCCTTGCGGGTGCCACGGGAGGAGGTTACATAGATTCGTTTGTTTTCTTCAAGGGATTTGTACAACTGTGCTCACTGCATTTCACTACTAAGGTACCTGACAAATGAACTATTTAAAAGCACCAGGGTGTAAGGGAACGCCAGGAGCAATGTTAAATTTATAGACCCAGATTGTCACTCAACCTGAGCAATGGAGACATGTCCTAAGCTTTGGACCACAGGTTCTGCTCATTCTTAGTAATCACTTTTACAATCATTTAGTAGATGCTTCTGCCTCCCTGTAGGTCGGGATGGGCCCATGCAGGCAAACTGTAACTGAGCTGTAGTTTGTGTCCGATGGCCTTGGTGTCGCTGAGCTCACCGTTCATTGCCAGGGAGAATCTTCAGCTTGTCTTTCAATTCTCTTTCTCCCCACGGCTTATGAAGCGATGATACAATGGCTCTTTGATCGTGTGTGTGGCAGGACATTGATTCCCCTTGTTATCTTAACGTTTTAATCTCATTACAAGTTGCCTAGCGTTGTTTTCAGTGAAGAAGCCTCTGTTGAAGGAAGTCCGAGTGTGTGGGCTTAGACAAATCTAGTCCCACGTTTGTGTGGGGGTGGCTAGCAGTCCATTCGTTTGATTCAGTGGCTTAAGCGATGGTCACATTGGTTTGGTAGCAGTTGTTGTCCCAAAGCCCTCTCTAAACACCAGGAGACCAGAAACTCATTTCAAGGATGTTCACTAAAATGGCTTCCAAAAGGCTTATGCAGTTAAAATTAAAAAATCTGTTGGCCAGGCGCGGTGGCTCACGCCTGTAATCCTAGCACTCTGGGAGGCCGAGGTGGGCGGATCGTTTGAGCTCAGGAGTTCGAGACCAGCCTGAGCAAGAGCGAGACCCCATCTCTACTAAAAATAGAAAGAAATTATATGGACAGCTAAAAATATATATAGAAAAAATTAGCCGGACATGGTGGCGCATGCCTGTAGTCCCAGCTACTCGGGAGGCTGAGACAGGAGGATCCCTTGAGCTCAGGAGGTTGAGGTTGCTGTGAGCTAGGCTGACGCCACGGCACTCTAGCCTGGGCAACAGAGTGAGACTCTGTCTCAAAAAAAAAATAAATAAATAAATAAAAAAAAATAAAAAAAAAAAATGAAAAATCTGTTGAAGAAAACATTGACAAGCAGTGTGGTTTTTCTGGAAAGAGTATGAACTCTGGAGTCAGACTTGGAGTTGAATCTTGCCTTGGCTACTTTCTTTCTGTGTGACTATGGGCAAGCTGCATAGCCTGTCTGAGCCGCAGATTTCTTCCTGTTGAATGGGAATGATCAACCCACCTCCCAGGGCTGTGAGATTAGTAAATTAGTTAATAGAAGCTGAATTAACCACAGTTGACCTTATCGCTATTGTGGACGACATCTCCCCAGTTCTGTGGATATCTATTCTAATATTCCACAGCCCCGTGATGTATCATTTGCCAGTGTAATTTCCTGGTTGTGACAAGCAGACTGTTGTCACTCTAGCCTGAATTTAGGAACTAGCTTGTCGTCCTGCATAAAACAAGACCATCTTGCTAGACATCATTTCTGCTGAACATACAACTTTAGTCAGGTTTGCATGAAACTTGATGGCATTTTATTAACCAAAGACCTCAGTCATCTTTGCATTGTGCTAACAAAATTGAAATAAAATATGATATCTGCTGACGAAACTGAATCAGATACGTTAGAGTGACTCTGGGGCTATTTGATTTTGTAAAGTTCCGGGAGGTTGATTGCATATACTACAGCTTATATTTTTTTCTGTTATAGAAGTTATAGTGATGGCTGAGAAAAGTTCAAATGCTGTATGTGATTTGAATAATTTATTTGGTTTCTGAATATCTAATATTTTATCATATATAATATTATGCTATTATATAAAATATATTATTAAATGTCATGTGTTTAGCAATATTATTAAATAATATGAATAACATAATAGTATTATTATATACATGTCTTCTAAATATTTGTACTTTACACACAGACATTGTATGTTTCCATCAGCAAGAGTTATATTTTGAATTAACTATGTCAATTATAATATGGAACATCAAGTGTATTCTATTTTCATATTTAGAATACCTTACATTTTGTTTGGTTCTTCACAGTTTAGAAATACTTTCCCATACATTTGCTTCTCAAAACACCCCTCTAAAATATTGTATCCAGGCAGATATAATTATTCCCATTTGAAGATAAGGCCACTTATTGGGGGACCAATAAGTGAAACGATATCTAGTAAATGTCCAAGCCACCATTGAACACAGCTCTTTGGATTCCTGGTCGAATCAATATTTTCCCACTACCCAGCGCTGCCTCCTGACAAGTTGATGAATTGTCGATCTCCGGGAGAGGCTGGTTTATAGAGTGGAGAAGTAGATTTGTTTCATTTCCTCGCTCTTGCTCGTGGGATGCTGGGACTGCAGTCAATACCTGCTGAACGACGGTGTCTGTGCGGACAGATAGCGGTTGTAGGAAAATGAACACAGAAAATCAATGGCGTGATGGAGGTGGTGCAGAGAAGGTGGTTACAGTTAGCTCATGACATACTCACCGTAGAAACTGGGGCACTTCTGACAACGGGAGATGCTGTGCTGATTAATTGCACGGGGACAGCAGGTGTAAACTGGTACCGTTCCAGGAAAGCAGATGTTTGGTCATCCAATAAGTAGTAGCATTATAGGAGAACAAGTGGTGGAAACAGAAACACAGTCATGCATCGCTTAACGATAGGGACACATTTTAGAAATGTGTTGTTAGGCAATTCCCTCATACAGACAGCACAGAGTGAACTTACACAACCTAGATGGGAGAGCCTCTTACACACCTAGGCTACATGGGTGGCCTTTTGCTCCTACGTTACAAACCTGGACAGCAAGTTACTATACTGAGTACTGCAGGCAACTGCAGCACAGCGGTAAGTATTTGTGCATCTAAGCATAGAAAAGGTGCAGTAAAAAACAGACAAACTGTGTTATAATCTTAGGGGACCGCCATCATCTCTGTGGTCCATCGTTGACCCAAATGTCACTATGCAGGACATGACTGTATGTGGGTTGGGAAGTTAAAAAAAAAAAAAAAAGCATTCTTGTTGAATTATTGATGGAGTCCCTCTCCCTCACTGGATTGAGAGCTCCTTAAGGGTAAGCCCGTCCTCTGTCTTGTTTTATCAGTGCCTGGCACCTAGAAGGTGCTCAATAAATGAATCAGTGGATTGACAATATTTGGGTACTGTTATCCACATTTTGGAGTTTTGCTTAGATACATCAAAGTGAGCAGGTTCAAAACAAAGCCTGTGACACCTGCCTGTGCCCACTGAAACCCCTCCCCCTCCGATGTCCCGGTCAAGGTGACAGCACCCATCCGCCAGAAACAGGCAATCGGTCTTGATCCTCTGCCTCCTCTCCCTCGCTGCTCAAGTCAGCTCTTCCCCCTGCATCTCTAAAATCTGTCCACTTTGTTCCATCTGTGCTGCCACTGTGGTAGCCTAGGCAGGTTGACCAGCTATCCTGGTTTGCCCAGGATTGAGGATGTGGGACTTTCAGTGCTAAAATCAGAACATTCCCAGGCAAGCTGGGGAGGTTGGTCACACTGGGTCTCGGTCATATTCTTGTACCCATGAACCAGATCATGTCATCGGTGAAAATCTTTCAATGACTCTACAAATATTCAACCTGCCACCTTGTCGATCTGGTCCCTACAGACCCCCAAACTTATCCCTGTGTTCTCCCCTAGTTCCCCAGATCTTCCCACACCCCGTATTCTCTGGGCCTTCATACATGCCGTCATCCCTGTGTGAACTGCCCTGCATCCTATACATGCCTGCAGCTCCGAGCTTTGCCTTTAAAACCCAGCCCACGAATGTCATCTCTGGAGACAGTCGTTGGGTCTGGGTGGCTTCACCATAGATCAATAGTTCTCAGCCTTCGTTTCACTCACCTGGGAGAACTTTCAAAAAGCCCGATGCCCAGGCCACACGTCACACCAAGTTGATGCCCATCTCTGGGTACGGAGCCAGGCTTCATAGTCTGTAAAGCTCTGCAGGTGATTCCGGTGCACCGAGGATTGAGAAGCGCTGGTCTGTGGCAAAGCTTCCCTGATCCTGTGACTCTTCCTAGTCCCTGTGACCAGTGTGGATCCTTCCCACTGTCTGCTTCACATCTATGTACCTCTGACACTCGTCACACTGCCCTCAGGGCAGGGACTCTGGCTGGTCCATGTTAGCATCCCCAGAGCCCAGTACAAAGCCTGGCATGTAGCACAGGTTTGATACGTGTCAGTTGCATACAGCAATGACCTTGGGCAACTTACATATCCTTTCTGGACTTCATTTTTTTCCCCCATAAAATGGGGAGAAACATATCAACTCGGAAGAGTTGAGGATTGGACGATTGATGTAAAGCGTCTGGCTTGTGGTCTACTTGCTGTTATCATAGGTTGGTGGCAGATCAACTGGGGCGAGCATTCCTGCCATTTCCCCATCATGCCTGCATCTGAGCTTACTTTTAGCAACATCAGAGGGAAAATGTGCCCAGAGTGAATGTCCACGTACTCTATCTCACAGGCAACATGAGGCTGAATAAGATCATGGCTTAAAAGTGCTCAGAGATGGGCGAGAGGTGAATATCAAAATAGCGTTAGGATAATGACTGGACACTTGGGAAGCATCTGTGTCCTCCCCTGCTGATTGCTGTGCAAGCCTGTCTGTGACCTGGAGTTTTGCAAATAAATCACAGTGCAGTAAGAGGGAAGCGACATGACCTTCCAACCCAACATTATCATCTATAAGGAGACATCAGGGTGGGGAAGCTGTTGACAAAGAGAAGAAGGAATGTATTTCTTGAGGTCCTCGATGATGGACAGCTCACGTAAATTACCCCTGCCAGCCCGGCTGGACCACTCCGCCACTTGGGTGGGTACTCTGGGGGTAGTTCTCTTCTGCTCCCCCTGCAATTCTATTTAGTGTGTTCTGTCTTTATATTTCTCACTGGCTTTACTTTCAAAAATCATAACTTCTACCACTGGCAATGAAAACCACCCCCTAACACACACCCCACAACCAGAGAAATCAATATTGATAAAAAAAAAAAAGGGAGAAAGATAATTGTTGGCTGTTTTTCAAGAAAGTTGATGGACGAAAGTAAGTTTTGATCAATGGAAAACCTTGGGCTAAAAAAAAATGCAAATGCAATCGATCTTAAAGATTCAAAAAATAACCCAAGCCATGGCTTTGGGCCCAGATCTCAGGCCACCCACAAACTCACAAACATTGTGTTGGCTGGACATTCCATTTTACTTTGTAGGTTGCTCAATAGGCTTTTTAACTCCACAAATATATGAGGGTATGGGTGGCAGTAAATGAGAGAGAGAGAGAGAGAGAGAGAGAGAGAGAAATACTGATGATAGGTGTTAATGATCACTGGCACACTTAACCAAGTCCTTGTTTCCTTGTTTGGAATTTAACAGTTTGCTGCTAGGGTGTATTTCATGTTTTTTTTTCTTTTGTTGTTGTTTTTTTCATCTGCTTAGAGCTTTTCTATTTACCCCAAACTTTCTGAAATCACATTTTAAAGTTTCTTACTGAAGATTAGGAAGTGAGGTGGGTTACTAAAGCATGGAAATGTAGCTAAGCATTTTGGTGTCTGTTTTAGTGTGGGCTTCCCCAGGAGCCCCAGTGGGGAAGTGATCTAAGGAAGGGAAGTCTGTTATGAAGTCAGCTACCACAGGGGACAACTAGAGAGTAACCCCGTGGGGAAACTCTGGGAAGCATGTAAAACACGTGTTTTAGAATGGTCCTACTGGAGGGTGAGGGAGCTGGGGTACTTATACACCAATTCCCAAGAGGCATCAGTGGAGGGTGTTCATTGAGTGGACGTCCAGCCTGTTGAATCCCAGGCTACCATCTTCCTTGGCTCTAGAACAAGCCCTATGGCATGGACTTGCATCGGCTGATGGCTGAAGTCTAGGCTGGAACACACCGTATAGTTAAGATCCTAGAGCTGTGGCTCAGACAGTGTGACCAAAGCCCAAGCGTGACTGTGCTATTTCTAGAATAATACATACCTGCTTTTGAAGACTAAAGTCAGAGTTTAAAGGACCATTCACGGGGGCAGGCATAAGGAGGGCAGCTGACAACTTGGGAAATATGGAAAAGTCATTTCATCTGCCCTGGTAATTTGGGGGCAGTACTTCCTATGTAGGATCCAGCCATTTGCAGAAATTCGGCCGTGTAGACTTCGAGCTGCCATTCAGCTAAATGTGGTTTCTACGGGGAAGCATGACACTACTGTTCTTGGAATATTACCCCCCAGAATTTAGCCCCAGAGATCTGACAGATGCCTGTTTTTCAAGTCTGTCTCCACGTTGCACTATACTATGGCTTTGATCCTTTCTTCCTTCAAGCCTGATGCAGACGTCCTATCTTGCTGCATCTGTATGCTCCACTCTGAAGCAGGCACACAAACTACACCATTGTGCCTGTTTATAACAGGAGATGCCTCCCACTTAGCATTTTCACGTGTTTTTTTCACTTTCTCCCAGACTTGAATGTTTTTGTCCTCCCAAAATTCACATGATGAAGCCCTCACCCACAATGTGATGGCGTTAGGAGGTGGAGCGTTTGGGACATAATTAGGTTTAGACGAGGTCATGAAGGTAGAAACCCCATGATGGGATTTGTCCTTATAAGAAGAGACACTAGAGAGCTGTCAGCCACCCCCATGTGACGCTACAACGAGAAGGCGGCCACCTGCAAACCAGGAAGAGGGTCTTCAGGAATTGGATCTGCCACTGCTTTGATCTTGAACTTCCCACTTCCAGCACTCTGAGAAAGAAAAATTTGCTGTTCAAGCCACCCAGCCTATGGTATATTTGATATAGCAGCCCAAAATGACTAAGACAGGAGCTTTGATTGAGCATGAAATCCAGAGGAAAAGACATTTTGGGGTTCATAAACCTTGCCTTTTGGGGGAACAGCTCAATCCCTTTCTCCATCCCCCTTGCCTTTTTTTCTGCCACCTGCCCCATTCTCATTAAGAGACCCCTAAGTGTCTTCGATTGCAAGTAGAGATTCTAGCCTCTAGAAAGCCCAGCCAAGCTTCATAAACCAGCACGATGAGCCTGGCTCTGCAGGGAGGCGGGAGGATACTGAGGGGTCTGAGAGGCTCAACTCTTCCTGCAGGCAGTTTACAAATGCAAAGCCCACCCAAAGGCATCTGGCCCTCAGGTGCTGTTTCTCTTCGCCCTTTGGAGCTGGGTTTATTTTCGTGGAAATTGAAATCATATGTTTCTGTTTCATTTACACCAAATTCAAAGCAATGTTGTTTCCTCGCATCCTTTTGAAGTTACGGGAGCCTTATGGATTGAGTCTGCAAATGCCTTATGGATTGAGTCTGCAAATGTTTACTTTTGAGACTTCATTCTCAAATGAGCTTTAGAAATGTCCCTGCTTCACTTTCTCACAGCCAGTGGTCCTGGAAGGGAAGAGACAGGAGTTTACTGCTTTAGGACCCTTGTGTCTGGACCCTGAGGACTTCTCCACTCTTCAGATGTGGACAACCTTCTGTCATCTCAGTCTTCAACCTTTTTCCTGACCTCACGATTACTGGGCTCCTGGGAATTTGTGTGAAGGCTGTTTGGGGACTGATTTTTTTTTCCTTCTGAGAGGGTTCTGGTCTAAGCTTATCCTCCTAGAGAATGTTCTCCTCCTGGAAATGAAAGTGTGAGCACATGCTCCAGAAAATTGCCAGTTGATCCAAGAGCTTCCCAGTAGAGCTGGGGTTCTGTGTCGTGCTACTGGATAGACCATTGGAATATATGGGATTTCTGCAAAACCAGGCTAGCAGCTCTCTGTAAGCCCCTGAAGCTAAAGATCACATCTTATTAACTTTTATGTTCTACCACATCCAGATAGTACCTAGCATGGAGTAGGTACTTAATAAATGTGTGTTTAAAGAGTGGACAGGTGACTACAGTAAAGCAAGAGAGATCCACAAAAGCACATATGACTATAATACATATTCATGCATGTGCTCGTATATGAAAATAGTAAGAGGAGTAATCTCTCAAATTAACATGGCCCTGTATGCCCAGGTTCTAAAATGAATCAAGGTGTTCGGTTTTGGATTATTTTTTTCACTATTTAAAAAAAGGGGACTTTCTCTGTATTGCTTAGCGTAAAAACAACCTTATATATATAAGTATTCAAGATTTGTCAAAGTAAGAGAAGCTAAATTAGTTGGGGTGACACTAGATGCTGAAACAAATGCTGAATTGTCAGATGTTTAAGACGATGGAAATTTATTTCTCACTCACGTAACGATACTTGTA
Organism: Eulemur rufifrons; assembly: GCF_041146395.1. Classification (NCBI taxonomy): domain Eukaryota; kingdom Metazoa; phylum Chordata; class Mammalia; order Primates; family Lemuridae; genus Eulemur; species Eulemur rufifrons. Next base: position 9,876,837 of record NC_091007.1, on the reverse strand, counting down.
GGCAAAGAGGTCTGCGAGGCCCTTCCTACCCGGTTGTTTAAGGATCTGGGGTGATGGAGGCTGCCAAGGTCTTCCTAGGAGACATGTATATTCCCCAGCCAAGAGAGAAAACGAACAGGGAGAAGTTTTATGAGCAGCCCAAGCAGTGGCATCACTTTTCTGGACACTCCGTTAGCTCAAACTGAGTCAAATGGCAGCACCCAACTACATAGAGGATGGTCTTGGCTGCATAGCCACTTCCCAGTGACAGCTCTATCTATGGGAAGGGAGTATGAATTTTGAAGAACAACAATCTGTCTTTGCCACAAGAGCCAAAAAAGTCCATCAAAAATTCCAAAAAGAAATGGTGAGATAGTTTCCCACTTTCAGCATTAAGAATGCATAAGAGACAGAGGCTTGGGGATGGATTGCCCCAGCCAGGGACAGTGCACCCCACCTCCTGCACCCCCAGCCTTGTAAACACTGTCCAGCAGCAGTACGCCTGGGAGTCCCTCTTGGGGGACTTGTGTATGTATGTGAGAGGAGCTGTTCATAAGTTCTCCGCTGAGAAACCTGCTGTTAGCCTGATGGGTTTTCCTTTGTATGTTAGTTATTGCTTTCATCTTGCACTTATAGAATTTTCTCCCTCATTTTGACTTTGGACAGCTTGATGACTATGTGTCTGGGAGATGTCCTATTTACTATGAGTCTTCCTAGTGTTTGATGACCATCTTGTATCTGGGTATCTGAGTCCCTGTTGATACCGGGGAAATTCTCCTCAATAACTCCCTCAAATAGATTTTCTATGCTTTTTGCTTTTTCTTCTTCTCCCCCTGGGATACCTATAATTCTTATATTATCTCATTTCACATAGTCCCATATTTCTCTGCATGATTGTTCATTCTTCTTTATTCTTTTTCTGCATCTTTGACTAACTAGGTTATTTCAAATGTCTTGTCTTCAGACTCTGAGATTCTTTCTTCTGCTAGGTCTTGCCTGCTCTTGAAGCTTTCTGTTGTATTTTGTAGTTCCCTAAATGATTCATTTATTTAAGTTCTGTTATATCCTTTCTTATGTTGTCTATCTCTTTATCGAGTTTTTCATATTTTTCATTCATGTCCTAAAATATTTTTTTTTGTTTCTTTGTGTTGGTTTCGACTTTCTCTTCAATTTCATTCATCTTGTTTGCTATCCGTATTCTTAATTCCATTTCTGACATTTCAACAGTTTCCTTTTGGTTTGGGTCCATTGCTGTGGATCTATTGTGATCCTTTGGAGGTGTTTAACTAGGTTGTTTTTTCATGTTGCCACACTTTTTTTGCTGGTTTCTTCTCATCTTAGCTCAGGGTGACAGGTTCGCAGGGCACCTATTCCCCCTTGCTGGGAACTCTCCTATTCAGTGAGAAGGAGGAGAGGTCCCTAGACAACGCTTTTGTGTCCTATTCCAGAGGATTGACCAGGTGGGAGAGGAATGGATGCACTGAGAGCCTGTAACGCTTGCTGTTCTCCTGCGTTGTCTCAATCCCCTGAGGTTGTCACAGTCTAAGCTGGTGCTGGGGATATTCACTGGGACTGGTGCTTTGGTCCCCAGGCCACTGTTGACAGCTCGGGCAGGGGGCTGTGAAAGTCCCTCTCCACTGATGTGGGCATTGTGGGAGATTGCTCTGCCCAGGTCTCCTCATGGTGGTGGCTGTGGTATTTGGTGAGGCTAGCTAGGCATTGGCCACAGGTGTCAGTGTGCAGGCATTTGCTCTATCCATGTCTAGGTGTAAGGCAGTGTGTGTGGTAGGGGGTGGCTTGTGGACCTTTGCTTGGTACCCAGGTCCACGGGAGCGTGGGCCTCAGTGTGGCAACACACGGGGCCCTGGGGCTTGTTCCTCTGGTCAGCATGCAGGGCCATGGGGGCTGGGCTGCTGGATGGCTGGGGCTCTCTCCTCACACATGTCAATCCCTTGAGCTCTGCTCTCATTCCCTTGTGGTGGTGGGGGGGAGGGGCACCCAGCTCCCAGTCATGGGTGTGTGCGAGCATCTGCTCTCCCTGCTCCCTCCCCAACCTGGCAAGAGGCGATGTATGGGCAGCTGCAGCGAGGCTGATCCCTGTGTAGACCCGGGAGCTCCAGACCTGAGAGCTCAGAGTGGCATCAGCTGTGGCAACCTGGGAACCAAGGCCAGTGGGTCCCTGTTGAGCCTGGTCTCCAATGCACCCTCACTCCAAGCAGTTCCTGGGTCAGCACGGAGGCCTGCGGTGGTGGGCCCCAACCCCCACAGCTGGAGTTGCAGTGTCTGCACGTGGGGAGCATGTGGGCCCTCGGGCTCTGTCCTTTATCCTTTCCCCAGGTTCCTTCAGATCTTGGTGAGTGGAACACCCTGTCCCGTCTCCTTCACGCTGGGTGTCTCCCGTTGGTTCTCTGATGATCTACCACGCTCTCTCTAAGAGGGTCCATTCGTGGGTGGGCATCTACTTGCAGTTTTCAATCCTCTCCTAGAGAGTGGTGTGTGTGGGCTGCTTCTATTAGATTCCAGCATCTTGGCCTCCATCTCTAATTTAATTTAAAAGTGTCTATCTTTTCCCTGAGGACAGTCCAATGAAGTAGGCCAAGATTCTTATTTTAGAGGCAAGAAAATAGGGCCAAGACAGAATGTGTCTGTCTGGCTGAAACTCTGAGGCCTGAGTGCGTGTCACTTGGGCAGGCTTAGTCTGGTGAACCCCAAATCAGTTGTTCTGAGCCCATCGTGTGACAGCTGAAGCCCATGTGACTGTGAAGGCTCATCCCCTCCTGTCACTGGCCAAGTGCATCTGATGGGCTGGTGATGGAACAGCCCTAGACCCCGAGAAGGCCTGAACTCTAGTCTTAGTTCTGCACAAACAAGTGTGATCTCAGGACTTCACCTGAGAGGTGCTGGTGTAAGTCCTGGAGTACGAAGCCCTAAAACCAGAGCGCTGAGGTCCAAAGGCAGGCAAAGATGGATGTTCCAGCTCTGGAAAAGTGAGTGAATTTCCCCTTCCTTCACCTTTTTCTTCTATTCGGGCCCTCATTGGTGGGTGATGCCTGCCCACACTGGTGAGGATGGGTCTTCATTACTGAGTCTACTGATCCAAACACTAATCTCTTCTAGAAACACTCTCCCAGGCACACCCAGAAATAATGTTTTACTGGCTACCTGGGCATCCCTTAGCCCAGTCAAGTTGACACATAAAATTAACCAATACAGCCACTAAGTATTGAGGTAATTTGGTAACTAATCCAAACTCCTAATTTTCTTCTATTTTTCTATCTTACTGATCTTTCTCTGCCTGTTTGTTTTATTTTTTAGGAGACTTCCTTGATTTTGTCTTCCATCCTCTTTTAATTTCAGCTATCATATTTTTATTTATAAAGATTCTTTCTTGAGCTCTGATGGATTCTTTTTTGCACATCGTCTGTCCTTGCTTTAAGGGTCTTCTCCTTTCTCCGTGAAAATGCTACGGATTTTTTTTTATCCCCAACCCCCCCTTTGTTATCTGATTCTTCTGAGTTTTTTTTTTCCCCCTTTTTCTCTCTTGTGCTAGAAGTTCTTCTCAAACATCTGCTGACCCCCACTTGTCCATTCACACTTGGAAGAAAGGGGGTTGGAAACTTTTGTTCTGAAGGCTGGAGTTTGCCAGTTAGTGATTTCACTACGGGATGATGGGTGGACTACAGCTTCCTGTAGTCAACACCCAAACATCAATATCTGCTGGTCTTTTCTCTGTTCTGTGAAGGAGGGTCCTCCAACCCCCTGCCTTGAGAATAAACCTGACTATATGTATGATAAATGCAGTGGGGTTGAACATTTAACATAGTACTACTCAGATGAACCAAGAAACATAGTTTATTTTTCATCATTGATGTAATCCTGTTTCTCTGGCCTGCATTTTAGGAAGAAAATAAAAATTCTCCCAGATTTTTCCAGGAGAGGTAGTCCCTTCTAGGTCAGTTTCCTTGGACAAATGTTTAGTTTTTCAGGTTTCTTCCCCCACCCTCAGCTCCCTCCTGATAGTGATCGGAATATCTAAGGGACAGTGGTTAAAGGGTTTGGGTCCACATGCTACCATCTGTGTCCTCATTGCCCTCTAACGAAGAGTGCAGGTCTGGATTTGTCCCAGGTCCTGCTGTTTGCTGGGGTGGGGGCAGTCTCTTAGGGCCTTTTGAGCCCATATATGGCTCCTACCACTGGATGTCATGGTTTCAGCCATTTGCATCTTGTTTTGAGTTCTAGTGTACTGTCCCCTCTGTGTCCTCAGCCAAGGCCTCCACTGGTCCACCATCCTCTCTGCCTACACCGAGGCTCATGGAGACTCACAAAGTCCCTGAGCTAACAGAGGCTGTGGGAATCCAGTAACACGGCCTTGGAGTCCTCTTCCCAGCTCCTTCCTCCCACCAATGCTACTCCAGCCCTGTGTTGGACGAGGCTGAATAAGAACCTTCTTCCAGATGTTTGCAGAAGCCCCCGAGCTAGGAAACCATGAATCCTGATATCTTCTTTCCTCTCAACTCATTTAACATCCTCTGTTCCAGAACTTTGATGCAAAACAGGGAAAAAGAGAATACCAGCGTCTATTTCCCCCCAGCTGAGTTCCCCACTCTCTTCCCCCTCCTTGAGAAATGGCAAGAGATTTGTACTGTTTCTTCCTGATCAAAGACTGTCCTTGGGTCACAGATTCTTCCACATCTCGATGGCATTCCCTCTCCCTTCGTCTTAGGGCCATAATGGTGAGTGGTTACAGGGAACTTTTTGTCTGAGGACTAGTGACCTGTCAAATATTTTTAAAATGTTTTCTGTGTAACAGTATCCGTGCTGTAAAGTGAGCATCCTTATAGGTAAAGCTTCAGTTGCATTTATGGAATGGCTAGGTCAGGGGACATGAACAACATGGAAGCTTTTGATGCACATTGTCAATTGTCAAGGGACGTAACCTAATAACCCATTATCCTCCATTGCAACAACGTGGTCTCTTTAATCTGATTAGCCAGAGGAGAGCATGGATTTGAGTGAGATTCTAAACCCGTCCAGTAGAACAAATCGTGGCAGGGAGTCTGGTCCTGGGAGAGCGGAGGGAAGAAGGCTCAGTAGCCAAGGACTGGGCTGCAGCAGAAACCTGGAGTGTAGGAAGAAAAGTTCAAGAAGGAAACAAGAGGCCCCAAAGTGAAAAGTGCTCCCACTTTAAGTTTCAGTGGCCATCAAGGAAATTCTTAGAAACTAGAGCCCAAGGCAAATATGAACTTTGGACTCATGTTCTAAAATAAAGCCCTTCCTGGGTAGTTCCAAGAAAAGGAAATTGAAGAAAGAAAGAAAAACAAAACACTTCATCTGAATCTCTGACCATTTTGTTTCTTAAAGCTTTTCCCCAGCAATGGTTTTGTAACTCATTAAGCCTTAGATTCACTGTACCAATGATCTCAGCTTTCATCCATTTATCCCAACTTCTGTAACTTCCTAAAGTATTAATAAATCTGTGTGCTTTTTTTTTTCTTAAGTGATGTTGACTGGTTAGGGTTGAAAGAACTCTATTTTTGACTTTGTTAAACCTGGGGAATTTCTTGCTCTTTGAAAAACCTGTGGATTTAAGCTTCAGCCTATTGCATAGAACACACATGTACCACTGAATGCTAATTATAGTCATGCATCACTTAATTATGGGGTACATTCTGAGAAATGCATTGTTAGGCAATTTCGCCGTTGTGCGAACATTGTAGTGTACTTACGCAAACCTAGACGGTAGCACCTCCTACACATGTAGGCTCTAGGGCACGTAGCCTATTGCCCTTAGGATACACACCTGTATAGCATGTGACTGAATGCCGTGGGCAACTGTAACACAATGGTAAGTATTTGTGTATCTAAAAGTAGAAAAGGTACAGTAAAAATAAGGTATAAAAGATAACAAATGGTACACCTGCATAGGGCACTGACCATGATGGAGCTTGCAGGACCGGAAGTTGCTCTGGGTGAGTGAGTTGAGTGACAGGTGAGGGAATATGAAGGCCTGGGGCATTTGCTATACGCTACTGTAGACTTTATAAACACTGTGCACGTAGGCTACGCTAAATGTATAAAAAATTTTCTTTACTAATAAATTAACCTTAGCTTATTGTAACATTTTTAGTTTATAAACTTTTAAAATTTTTTTTTTTTTTTTTTTTTTTGAGACAGAGTCTCACTCTGTTGCCCAGGCTAGAGTGAGTGCCGTGGCGTCAGCCTAGCTCACAGCAACCTCAAACTCCTGGGCTCAAGCGATCCTCCTGTCTCAGCCTCCCGAGTAGCTGGGACTACAGGCATGAGCCACCATGCCCGGCTAATTTTTTCTATATATATTTTTAGCTGTCCATATAATTTCTTTCTATTTTTAGTAGAGATGGGGTCTCGCTCTTGCTCAGGCTGGTCTCGAACTCCTGAGCTCAAACGATCCGCCCACCTCGGCCTCCCAGAGTGCTAGGATTACAGGCGTGAGCCACCACGCCCGGCCCTAACTTTTAAAATTTTTAAAAACTGATCCTTTTGTTATAACACTTAGTTTCAAACCCAAGCACATTGTGCAGCTGTACAAAAATATTTTCTCTGTTTATATCCTTATTCTATAACCTTTTCTCTATTTGTATTTATTTATATTTTTTTTACTTTTATGTTAAAAACGAAGACACAACCATACCCATTAGCATAGGCCTGCACAGGGTCAGGACTCTCAAGCCATCACTAGGTGATAGGAATTTTTCAGCTGCGTTATCATCTGATGCATATGTGGTCTGTCTGTCATTGACCCAAATGTCATCATGTGACACATAGCTATAAACCGGAATCTCTGGGGTGGGGTCTAAGTATCAGTATTTTTTTTAAACATTTCCCAATGTATATTTTTTAATTGATAGACTTTATTATTTTTTTAATAGTTTTAGGTTTACAGAAAAATCGAGCAGAGAAGTACAAAGAGTTCCCATATACCCCCCCTTCCTCCTTTCTCTTATTATTAACATCTTGCATTAATGTGGTACATTGGTAACAATTGCTGAGCCAATACTGATACATTATTATTAACTAAAGTTCGTTGTCTACATCAGGGGTCACTCTTGGTGCTGTACATCCTGTGGGTTTGGACAAATGTATAATAATACGTATCCATCATCATAGTGTCATTCAGCACAGTTTCACTGTCCTAAAAATCCCCTGTGCTCTGCCCATACTATTCTTCCCTTTCTCCCCCGGTATCTCTGGAAACTGCTATCTTTTTACAGTCTCCATAGTTTCATCTTTTCTAAAATGTCAATATAGTTTGAATCATACAGTATATAACCTTTTGAGATTTTTTTTTAAAATTTCACATAGCAGTATGCATTTCATGTTCTTCCATGTCTTATCTTGGCTTGATAGCTCCTTTCTTATTTTTACAGAATAAGATTTGGTTGGATGTACCACAGTTTATCCATTCACCTATGGAAGGACATTCTGGTTGCTTCTAGGTTTTAGAAATTATGAATAAAGCTTATATAAGCATCCTCGTGCAGGTTCTTGTGTGGACATAAGTTTCCACTCATTTGGGAAAAACCAAGGAGCACAGTTGCTGGATCATGTGGTAAGAGTATGTTTAGCTTTGAGAGAAACTGCCAAACTGTCTTCCAAAGTAGCTGTACCATTGTGCAACCCACCAGTAACGGATGAGAGTTCCTGTTTCTCCACAGCCTGGACAGCATTTGGTGTTGTCAGTGTCTTGGATTTCAGCCTTTCTAATAGTCATTGTTAAAATAACTCATTGTTATTTTAATTTGCAATTCCCTACTGAGCATCTTTTCAAATGCTTATTTGCCATCTGTATATTTCTTTTTTTTGTAGAGATGGTGTCTCACTCTGTCACCCAGATTGGAGTGCAGTGGCATGATCATAGCTCATGGCAGCCTCAAACTCCTGGGCTCAAATGATCCTCCCACCTCAGCCTCCCAAGCAGCTGGGATTGTAGGCGCAAACCACTGTGCCTGGCACAATCTGTACATTTTCTTTGACAAAGCATCTGTTCAGATCTTTTGCCCATTTTGAAATTGGGCAGTTTGTTTTTTTTATTGTTGAGTTGTAAGAGTTCTTTGCATATTCGGATACCAGTCCTTTATCAGCTATGTGCTTTGCAAATATTTTCTTCCAGTCTGAGGCTCATGTTTTCATTCTCTTAACGATGTCTTTTGTAGATCAGAAGTTTTCCATTTCAGTGAAGTCCAACTTACCATTTTTTTTTTCTTCAAACACACTGCTGGGTAGAGATGCAATGCTCAAAGCAAAGAGTCAATCTGTCCCCAATGCATGTTTTCCTTACCATTGATGTCAAAGTGTTTCCCAAGGGAATTTTGCTTCCTGGGCCCTAAGTGAGAAACACCGTATCAGTCCTTGTTGTTGCTGTTGGTCTGAAATGCACACAAAGTCACGAGAAAGGGGGATGGTCAGGTTGATCTGAGGTTCAAACCTCCTAAGGTGAAGCGACTGGGCAGGGCCGGAAACGGAAGGGTGGGAGCGTTTATCAGCACAGCTCGGGGCTGCAGGCTGGACCATTTGTGGCTATTTTAGCATGTGCTGTGCCTCCCACACCCTGGTCTGAATTTGTATTTTTCTCCCTTACAAGCTTTCTGTCTCCTCCGCAAGCTGGGATTCATTGAGAGACTCATGAGTTCTATTTAGAGTGCTTTTTGAAAATTCCAAAACATATGCATGTTTTACTAGTGTGAGAAAGCGGGAGTAGGGTGCCATGTTTATGGGTGGAAAAAGCAAAGTGATTTTAACAGAACGAAGAATGCAAAAGAAAAAGAGAAGGAATACGTGGGCCCTCCCACTGAAGGCAGTCATGTGGCTCCTTAATCTGTCCCGGCTGCCACGGCTCTCGAGGGGCGTGGCATGTTTGTCCCCGTGAGACCTGTGTGAGTTGCAATAGATGCCCACAGAGATCTCACAGTGGGGGAAGAGCCTTCTCCTTTGCAGGCCTGAGTCACCTCTCTTCCATCTCAGGACATCCTGCTGGGAGATCATTGTTCTTTTTGTTCTGGTGACCCCATTCCTACTACAGCTCTCTGGGAGGTACCTGAACATACAAACTCTCTGAGCTGCTGGGGGTGACGATCCAGTCTCTCTCTGTGTCTTTGAGGAGAATCTCACTGTGGGAACACAATGGGTGTGGAGTAGATGAAAGGTTATGGCAGCCTATGAATTCCCCTAGCAAGTGGCTGTGATTGAATCAGAGCTAGACCACAGAAAACCATCTTTACTCTGTTTCCTTTTGTTACAGTGGTGGTAAAATACACATAACATGAAATTTACCATCATAACCATTTTTACGTGTACAGTGTATCATCCAAAAGACCACCAGATGGCTAAGAAATACAAAGGAGAGTTTTATCGGAGATACCAGTTTGCAAACCAGGAAGAGAGAGTCTCCCTCATGGACTGAGATGCTCTCTCTTCAAAGAGGGAAAAGGCAGGTTGGGTTTTATGCCTCACAGGGTCTGATCATATAATAAAGTCATACATAGTCAGCAGGTAGGGGGGGAAGCTATACATATTGATGAAGGGATTGAGAACATGAGCAATGGGTAAACATATATGTAACATACATCCTATGTTCACTTTGGAGCAGGGTTTTAGCATTAAAGTATGGTGGAATTTGGGTCTTTACATCGAAAGGTAACAAAGATAATTGTGTGCAGTCTCTATAACGTGGCTAAAATGGGCTTAAGTTCTGCAGTTGCTTATCAGAAAAGAATGTTCTTAAGGTCGGCTCTCTGTCCAATGAGAGTTGTAGGGTCTGGGGTGTAACTCAGAGTTAGGAGGGGTATGATAATATGCCCAATAGCTCCTATTGTTAGGGAGTTTAGCAAGAGTGCGGTTTTTCTTGTAGCCTAAAAAATTCAGAAATTTGCCATGCCACCTGGGCTTTTACCCTTTGCCCTGTAGGTAACTTTTGTTTCCTTAACCTCAGGATCTGTCTTAGTTGATAGAAGGGCATCTATTTTGGTCTTTCAGATCACAAGTGGTATCAAGTACATTCACCGTGAGGTACAACCATCACCACTATCCATCTCCAGAACTGTTTCATTTTGCAAAACTGAAACTCCATACCCAATAAACCCTAACTTCCCATTCTCCTCCTCCCAGCCTCTGGCAACCACCATTCTGCTTTTTGCCTCTATGAATTTGATGACTCCAGGGACTCACAGGAGTGAAATCATACAGTACTTGTCTTTTTGTGACTAGCTTATTTCACTTGGAATAATGTCTTTGAGGTTTATTCATGTTGTAGCATGTGTCAGAATTTCCTTCCTTTTTAAAGCTGAATGATATTCCATTTTATGTATATACTGCATTTGTTTATCCATTTTTCCATCAATGGAAATTTGGGTTGCTCCCACCCATTGCTATTGAGAATAATGCTGCTATGAACATGGGTGTACAAATATCTGTTCTAGATCCTGCTCTCAGTTCTTTTGAGTAAATACACAAAAGTATAATTGCTGGATCACATGGTAGTTCTATGTTTAATTTTTTTGAGGAATGCCATGCTGTTTTCTATAGCACCTGTGCTGTTTCACATTGCTACAAGCAATGCACGAGAGTTCTGGTTTCTCTACATCATCAGCAACACTTGTTCTTTTTATTTTTTTATTTTTTTATTTTTTTGAGACAGAGTCTCACTCTGTTGCTCAGGCTAGAGTGAGTGCCGTGGCGTTAGCCTAGCTCACAGCAACCTCAAACTCCTGAGCTCAAGCGATCCTCCTGTCTCAGCCTCCCGAGTAGCTGGGACTACAGGCATGCACCACCATGCCCGGCTAATTTTTTCTATATATATTTTTAGCTGTCCATATAATTTCTTTCTATTTTTAGTAGAGATGGGGTCTCGCTCTTGCTCAGGCTGGTCTCGAACTCCTGAGCTCAAACGATCCGCCCACCTCGGCCTCCCAGAGTGCTAGGATTACAGGCGTGAGCCACCGCGCCCGGCCTCTTTTTATTTTTTTAATAGTAGTCATTCTAATGAGTGTGAAGTGGTGTCTCATTGTGGTTTTAATTTGCTTTTCCTTAGTGATTAGTGATGTGGAGCATCTTTTCATATACGTATTTGTCATTTGTGTATTTTCCTTGGAGAAATGTTTATTCAAGTCCTTTGCCTATTTTGAATTCAGATGTTTGTTTTGTTATTGTCAAGTTGTAGGAGTTCTTTATATATTCTGTGTATTAATCCCATATCAAATATATGATTTGCAAATATTTTCTTCTGTTGTGTGGGTCATACTATTTTGATTTCACCTTGGAAATTTCCGATTTAATTTTTAACCATCCCAAACTTTGGAGACTGCCCATCTGGACCAGGTGTCTCCTCTATATTTTGTTGATTGTGTCTGAGACCTGTCTGGATAAACCCACATTTCTGAAGATAGGCTCTAACCTCTCAACACTTTTGGAGTAATTGTTGGAAACCATTTGTTATTGAATTCTCCTATGACTTTTAGTACTTTGCATGCTATCAGTTAAAACCTGTTCGTTTGTGTTTGGATGATTCATTCATTGTATTTATTTTGCATATAGCAATTTACCTAAACCTTTATGATCAGCCTCTTAGACTATTTCAACTTTATGAGAAAATAAAGGGATTGGATTTCTCCTTGTAAGCCTTAAAATCTCTAAAGCCATTTAACATTCTTGCAGAATATATAATAGGCCACCTGGATGTGTTATCACTGAGCATAGAAAGGTGACTCCTGCCATCTATAGAACGGGAATCACGGTCACTGCTCCCCTGAGGTTTATGCAAAATCCACAAGGGTCACTTAGCACCAGCTGGGAAGAGAACTTAGGTTTTTCCCCAAACATGTTACCATTTTTCTCTTTTCCTCCCCCACTTTAAAAATTTCATCTTAAAATCGTCATGCTTGGTTTTCTACCCAATTGTTTCAGTTGCCACAGAACCTGGGAAGGAAGAGAAACTGTAGTCTGTGATGCTCAGCTGTTGTTCATAAACAGCAGCCTTAAAGAAATTCGAGGTAGCCACTTCTGAAAAAAGACAACTTTCAAACCAAACTTGACATCAAGTCCTGATGTAAGTGTGAAACCTGGAAGCTCTTCCTTACTGATTGCTAAAGCAGAACTGGTTACATTTCAGTATAACTCAAAGAAGACTTAGAAATGAGTCAGTTTCATTTTTAAAAGACTAGTTTTTTGTTTTGTTTTGTTTTGCGTGTTGTTCAAACTCAGAAAGACCCTGTAGGGGCAAAGGGGAAACTTCTCCTTCAGCCTTCAGAAGTTTCACTGAAAACTCCACTGACGAAGGCAGATTAATAGGAGAAATGGCATGCAAATTTATTAACGTGCACACAGGGAAGAAGAACAGAGTGATTGCCCAATATCCCAATGGGACCCACATATTTATATATCCTGATTTCAGAGGAGAGAGAGGAGATGCAGAATGTATGTAATTCTGCTGAGGGGCAAAAACCCAATTACTAGGGAGAATGACTGGATATTTGGGAGGACGAACAAATGGGGGAACAGAGCTTAACTTGTAAATGGTTCTCTTTGGAAGTTGAATGAGCCTTAGAGACAGACGTTATTTTGTGAAAGAATCTGATCAAGTCTTTTCTGCAATAGATAACGAGAAAACAGGGAGGGGAAGGCAAAAACAATTCTTCTTCTTGGTGAATTCATCTGGTCTTTATGTAGATAGAGGAAAAGCCTCTTGCAGCATCTGCTGACATCTTAGGGCTTTTAATTCAAAATAATCATTATACCAGGGAGCCGTGTTTTGGGGTGAAATTCCCTGAGCTCCTTCAACCCAAACCTTACTCTACTATGGGAGAGCTGGCCTTCCTGCTGTGAAGCCCCAAATGCTGGCTTTCTACCTGCATCTTAAGAAAGATGATACATTAGATTATTAAGTCAAAAACTTTATGGAAAGGAGCAACAATATTCCAACAAAAGGTTAACTGAATCATATCTGTCCTAAGAAAAATATTGAGCGTAAGACACAGTCCTTAGATACACATGTACACATATTAAATCTACATATAGTATTGTGTATGTGCATAGATAAGCCATATATTTCTCTTTGTTCCTTAGTAATTTCATGGAATCATTCGTGGAAAAAATAAACTCTGAAAAATAATGTAAAGAAGTTTATTCTGAGCCAATGTGATTGACCACGGCTCAGGTATACACAAGCCCAAGAAGCTTTAGAGTAGGTGGTCCAGAGGTGGTTGGGTTACAGTTCAGTTTTATACATTTTAGGGAGACAGGAATTGCAGGTAAAATCATAAATCAATTCATGGAAGGTATATATTGGTTTGGCCTGAAAAGGCAAGCTATCTCAAATCCGGGGGCTTACAGCAGGTTATAAGTGGGTTCGGAGATTCTTGGATTTGTAATTGGTTAAAGAAATAAAGCTTTGTTTAAAGGCCTGGTGTCAGTAGAAAGAAATGTCTAAATTAGGATAAGGAAGTCTGCTAATTATAGAGCAAGCCACAATGCAGGACTCAGGGTGATCTGTTAAGCAAATCAATGGCCTGCAAGTGTGCCTTAACCTTTGCCTTGCATGGCCTTAGGTCTTGTTTACAATTTAGGGTTTTATTTCCACAAAGAGTCTGTTTGGTCAGTCTTGTGGTCTCTGTTTTAACATTAATGCTGGTCAGTTGTTGTGTCTAAACTCCAAAAGGGAGGAGTATGAGGAGGCGTGTCCAACCTCCCTTCCCTTCATGGCTGGGAACTCAGTTTTCAAGATTTTCTGGGATCCCCTTGGCCAAGAGGGGGTCTACTCAGTTGGTGGGGGAGCTTAGGATTTTATGTTTAGTTTACACAATGCTCTTAGTCATGGAACAAATTGTCATAATTTCTGTATTCACTTATCAGTGTATTTTCTGTTCTTCATTTGAAAAAAAGAAATACAAGAATTTTTATTTCTGCAATGTGTCTTTGGGGTGGGCATCTATTGCCAGCAGCAGGAATCCTGAACCTCTGAGAGTTTGTTTTCAAACACTACTGAAGTTGCAATGATTGTTTTATTATGCCTGTTTGCTGAGAAGTAAATTTGAGTGTGCTTAAGGGCTCTGTAATCTCTGCAAACCCTCTTCAGGCTCCAGGACCTCCCTTGCTCATTTCAAAGGCCAGCAGCGTTTTGCAAAGAGTCAGTGTTCCCAAAGGTTACCTCTCTGACACCACACAATTTCTACTTGCATCATTATTTTTGTTGAAAAAAAAAAAAAAAACTTTGCCTAGGGGCAGTCATTTCATCTTTCTGGTCTCTGTTTCCTGAGAGGTAACACAAGACAGTTGCTTTGGATGACCTGTGCATTGTTTTACTTTCCACATTCAATGATTCCGTGAGAGGTAAATATTCTTGGAGCCGCTGTGACCATTTAAAATGAAGGGCTTTGCTTGGCATGAAGCTTTTAAAAAATAAATTCGTTGGAGGGAATTAAATGAGGTTAGCCTTGTCCATGCCAGTGTCAGGGAACATGAGGTGACATTAGGACATTGAAGAATGGTTTCATAGAAGTGGCTTAAAATCAGATGAACTCAATGCTTCCATAAGGAAGCAGCAGTAGAGAGAGAGTTTTCCAAGGAAAACATGACGGGGCTTCACTTCTGGCCCTCGTCCTGGCATCAAGAAGAAGCTCTTGCTGACTTACAGCACCCCGGGGGCCACGTCAGGAGCAGGGTGTGATGTGTGTGTGCCCCGCTTGTTGGTCACTGTCCTGACGCCTTCCAAGAAGGCCGATTAAGGTCACGAGTGAGCACAGCTCAACTTCTGCGCTCACCCCTCCTGCCATGTTCTCCCTCCTGCAGTCAGCATGCAAGTGACCAGCTGGGCCTATAGTTCGTCCAGGGCTGCTGCGATTCTAAATAACTCCGGCTGTCCGCGTTGCCAGCAGAAAGTGGTTATTTAGTCTATTTCAACATCACGAAGGAGAGCGTCATCGTTGTTTATGGCAGGAAAGGGCTGGCCTGGGACCTGCAGCAGGACACACAGCGTGGGTCTAGCTCAGGGTACGGAGAGGAGCACGGGCTGCCTTTCTTAACTCCCACCCCCACCGCCTCGATCTTATTGTCATTTCTAAATCAGGACATTCATCTTTTTATTGGCTCTCATCTGATGTCTGCGCGCTAATTACTCTCCCTGCGTTAAATTCTGTGCGAACACTGAAATGCCCTCGAGGGTTCCAGATGGAAGTAAACCACTGGTTGCATTTTTCTTGAGTTTGGAAAGTTACAAGTTGGGGAGCCAGAGGCTCTCTCTACCCCCAGAGTGCCCTAGTAGATGCCAGGCTTGATGGCCATTCATTGTGACTGTGTTTTCCTCGGGCTCAACAAATGATGCAAATGGCTCATCTTCGAAGAGCAGTCTGTCTACGGGGGGTTATTTCTTGACTCTTTGCAGATTTTCTCCTGGGTTGTGTTTGTCCCTATTTACTTGGCTAAGTCTCCCTGCATCACAATTGTCACTACTGCTTTTTTAAAAGGGACTCCTTGCTGTTCCCTGTGCTCACAGGCTCTCCACTCCCCGATCCAGCTGTGCACTGTTGCCAGACCGGCCTTCCGGAGGGACATTTTTCTGCTCCATTGCACGCTTCCCACTACCCTGAAAATTAGGTGAAAACCTTCACCGTGAGGCTCAAACACTGTACGACATGTATGATGGTTAATTTTAGGAGTCAACTCGACTGGGCTAAGGGATGCCCAGATAGCTCGTAAAACGTTATTTCTAGGGGGTGTCTATGCGGGTGTTTCCAGAAGGGATTAGCATTTAAGCCAGGAGACTGAGTACAGCAGGTCACTGTCACCGATGTGGGTGGGCGTCAACCCTTGGATAGATGAACTGGATAGAACAAAAAGGTAGGGGAATGGCGAGTGTGTTCTCTCTGTTGAGCTGAGCCTTCACCTGCCCTTGGGCATCAGTGCCCTTGGTTCTCGGACTTTTGGACTTGGCCTGGGATTGACACCACTGGACTTCTGCTTCCATTCCCTGGGGCTTGCACTGGGACTACACCACCACCTTTCTGGGTCTCCAGCTTTCAGATGGCAGATTGTGGGACTTCTCAGCCCCCATAATTATGTGAGCCAGTCCCTCATAATGAATCTCTATCTGCGTCAATATATCTATGTATCTCTACCTCTATCTCTATGTATCCTCTGGGTTCTGGTCCCCTGGAGACCTCTGACTAATACAGTGCAGTTCAGCCTATTTCTCCCTGCCCTACAAATGCCCTCTCTACAACCAGAATCTGTCACATCGTATTTTCATCTGGCACCAGATTTGTCTTGCCTTTGCTCACCCTGTCCCTTAGTTTTCAGTGTACCCCCTGCCTCCCATCTCTCAAACCTATTTCTGTCATCACGATTTTCCTCGTGTCCTCAGAACCCCGACAGTCGGTGGAATGTGCCTGCACCTCGGTTACGGTACACGCCTGCTTTGTGCTGCGAGTTGTTTGTGTGCATGTCTCAGTCTGAAAGAGGGAAGGACGATGCTTTCTCATCTGTAGTTCCCTGAAAAGCCGGCATCGGGTGTGCGTAAGGTCAGCCTGAGCAAGTTAGCGGGGACATGGCGGAATGAACACCAGGCGGAATATCAGCAGGTCCAGAGCTGAGTATTAGCACGCGATCTCGGCCAAGTCACGTGTGCTGTTGAACCCTAGCATGCACAGGTGTAACACGAGTATGATATTTTCCTCAAAGGGCTGCTACATAGATCATGTGAGATAACATATGTGAAATATCTTTTCAAATTATGAAGTACAGTACAGCTATGTGTAAACAGTAAATATCTGGAGAATTAAATTTTAAAGTTTGCAAATAGTTTCTAAAAATGTTTAGGGCACAGGCATTCAGATAACCCTCCCAGTGTTGTATGAGCTCTGCCGACATTTGTCAGTGCATTTCTTTCTCCTTTTGCACAAATAACTCTTTTTTTTTTTTTTTTGGAGACAGAGTCTCCCTCTGTTGCCTGGGGTAGAGTGCTATGGCGTCAGCCTCGCTCACAGCAACCTCAAACTCCTGGGCTCAAGCAATCCTCCTGCCTCAGCCTCCTGAGTAGCTGGGACTACAGGCATGCGCCACATGCCCGGCTAATTTTTTCTATATATATTTTTAGTTGTCCAGATAATTTCTTTCTATTTTTTAGTAGAGACAGGGTCTCACTCTTGCTCAGGCTGGTCTTGAACTCCTGATCTCGAGCGATCCTCTCTCCTCGGCCTCCCAGAGTGCTAGGATTACAGGCGTGAGTCACTGCGCCCGGCCTCAAATAACTCTTTAAACTGGGTCTTTGATCCCTGCACTAAAAAGAAACAGGGAACAGCACTCAGTAGATTTCTACCTCCCTCCTAGCAAAGCCAGCATGATTTAAGTTGGCTTCAGGGTACTGCTGCACGAATGATTTGTTCCGGTGCATTTTAAAATTACTATGGACATACATTATTTTTAAGCTTGGTGTTCATGTTTGGAAATAGAAATGTTGGATTAGGGTTGGGCCAATGTGTGTCAAGTGGTCCCACAGCAATAAAGGTACAAAATTGTAGACACAGGTAGAGGCCCGCTGAGACCTAGGATGTCAGGAACTCCACACACACAAGGAGATAGACGGTGGCTGTGATAGTGGGGAGATCATGGCTGCCTGAGCCTAAGCACCCCAGGCAATGCATCTTGCAGAGGAATAGAATAGCTTCCAAGGTCACCTTTATTTCTCCTAAAAATGAAGCCTTTGGAAAGTAGTTATTTCTATTCGTCCCATCCCCGTTCCTCCAAGACTGCTGTAAGAGGAAGGAAAACAGATTCTGGAACACAGTAGTTTACAAATTGTTTGCAGCCAAATTCAAATTTGGCCTATGATTAATTCCTGCTAGCGTGGCAAACTTTCCCATTACACAAACGCAGAGCTCTGCATTATTTCAAAAACACATGGTACTTGCTCTGGAAATGATTCCAGATTCCAGACCATGGCCAATCTGCAGGAACTGCCCACCGCTGTTTCTGTGACTCGGTTAGGTTTGGAGAATGCTGGGCTGGGGGTAGGTCTCAGGATGGGGGCAGAGGAAGAAAGAAGCGTTGGTCACAAGCTGATGAAGGGGCAGAGAGAATGAGGTGGCCCTTTCCCGCTGCTCTTCTAAAGGGCTAAGGTAATTACATCCTTTCAGTCCATAGCCTCAGCTAGAGACCCAAGCACAGGACTGGCTCCCTGTCCAGGCTTTGGGCCAAATAGCATGTGCTTTGGTGACTCTTTTTCCCTGTGCTTCCCGACCCTTTTCTCTCTCTAGACTGTCAAATTTTCAGATATTATCTGGATAAAATTGTTAGGCCCTCTTGAGTAGCGGAGGTTGGGGACACAGTTGACTCAGGCTAAGAGTAAACAGAATGGAGAGGAGCAGATCTTTGACACTCTTCTGAGACACTAGAGGAACAAGTCACTGAAATCCAACCACAGTGTCCCTGGGCACAGCCAGTGGGCCTTCAGGGTCTGCTCCCCCCATCCCAGCCTTCTCTGAGAAGTCAGATGGATGAGTTGGCAAACGCAATCCATGTTCAGAAACATCTGCTGAATTTAAGTCAGACACTTTATTGAGGTTTGTTAACAGGGGACTGAGATCGCTGGATATTTTGTTATTGTAAGCACATGCAAACACCAAAAATGTAATAAAAAAATCTCCCAACAAAGAAAAGCCCAGGACCAGATGGCGTCATGGCTGAATTCTACCAAATATTCAAAGAAGGATTAATACCAATACTTCTTAAACTCTTCAGAAAAAAAAAAAAAAAAGAGCTAGGAAGAATAATTCCAAACATATTTTATGAGGCTATCATTGCCTTGATAGCTAGCTAGACAAAGACATCACAAGAAGAGAAAACTACAGGCCAACATCACTGATGAACATTGATGCAAAAATCCTCAAAAAAAAATTAGCAAACTGAATCCAACAATACTTCAAAAGGATTTTATATCATTACCAAGTGAGATTTATTCCTGGCATGCAAGCCAGGTTTAACACATGCAAATCAACCAATGTGCTATATCACATTAATGAAATGAAAGATTAAAAGACACATGATTATTCCAACTGACGCAGAAAAAGCATTCAACAAAGTTCAACATACTTTCTTGATAAAATGTCTCAATAGTTTAGGTCTAGAAGGAAAGTTCTTCAATGTAATAAAGGCCATTTATGAAAAACCCATAGCTGATAATATAATCAATGGCGAACAAAAGAGAGCTTTTTCACTAAGATCTGGAATAAGACAAGTATGCCCACTCTCACCACTTCTAATCAACACAGTACTAGTGTTGGAAGTACTTACTGGAACACAGTACTTACTGGAAATACTAGTAAGAGCAATCACACAAGAAAAAGAAAGAAAATGCATCCAAATTGGAAGGGAAGAAGTAAAATTATCTCTATTTGCAGATGACATGATCCTATATGTAGAAAGTCCCAAAGATTCCACAAAAAAACTGTTAAAACTAATAAATAAATTCAGTAAAGTTGCAGGTTACAAAATCAACACACAAAACTAGTGGCATTTCTATACACCAGTAACAACCTAGCTGAAAAAGAAATCAAGAAAACAATTCCACGTATAACAGCATAAAAAAAAAAATTTAGGAATAAATGTAACCGAGGAGGTGAAAGATCTGTACACTGAAAACTATCTAAGGTTGATGAAAGAAATTGAAGAGGACACAAATAATGGAGAGGTATCCCAGGCTCATGAATTAGAAGAATTAATATTGTTAAAAATGTCCATACTGCCCAAAGCAATATGCAAATTCAAAATAATCCCTATCAAACTCCCAATGGCGTTCTTCACAGAAATAGAAAAAACAACCCTAAAATTTGTATGAAATCACCCCAAATAGCCAAAGAAATCTCAAGAAAAAACAACTGGAGGCATAATACTTCCTGATTTAAAATTATATTACAAAGATACAGTAGTTAAAACAACATGGTACTGGCATACATAACCAGTGGGACAGAATAAAGAGACCAGAAATAAATCAAAACGAAAACAGTCAACTAATTTTTGACAAGGGCACCTAGAAGACACAATGGGGAAAGGGTAGTCTCTTCAATAAATGGTTCTGGGGAAACCGGATTTCTACATGCAAAAGAATGAAATTGTACCCTTATCTTATACCATACATAAAAATCAACTCAAATTGTATAAAAGACCTAAATGTAAGACCTGAAACCATAAAATTCTTGGAAGAGAACACAGGGGAAAAGCTCCATGACATTAGCCCTGGCAATGATTTTTTGGATATTATACCAAAAGCTCAGGCTACAAAAGTAAAACTAAACAAATGGGACTACATCCAACTAAGAAGCTTCTGGGAAGCAAAGGAAACAATAAACAAAATGAAACAACAACCTAGGAATTGGGAAAATATTTGCAAACTATACGTTTGATAAGGGGTTAGTACCCAAAATATATAAAGAACTCATATAACTCAAGAAGAGAAAAACAAATAACCTGATTTTAAAAATGGGCAAAAGACCCAAATAAACATTTCTCCAAAGAAGACATAAAAATGGCTGACATATGACTTAGCAATCTCTATTCTGGGCATATACCCGAGAAAATAAAATCACCACCTGGTAAAGACAACCCACATTCATTGCAGTATTACTCATGATAGCCAAGATATGGAAACAACCTAAGTGTCCACTGATGGATGAATGGATAAACAAACTGTGGGATATATACACCGTGGAATATTACTAAGCCTTGAAAAAGGATATCCTGCTATTTGCCACAACATGGATGAAACTGAAGGACATTATGTTCAGTGAAATAAGTCAGACTCAAAGAAAAATATTGCATGACCTCACTTATATGTGAAATCTAAAAAAACCCAGTCAAATACTGTGTATAGAGATTAAAGAATAAAATGGTGGTCACCAGATGTGACAGGGGCGGGTGGGGGGAGGAAATAAGAGGACATAGGTCACTGGCTATAAAGTAGCAGATATGTAGGATGAACAAATGTAGCGATCGAATGTACAACATGATGACTATAGTTAATAAAATTGTATTGTATTTGGGATTCCTGCTAAATGAGTGAATTTTAGCTTTTCTTGCACAAACAAAAGCAAAAATCCACAAAAATGGATTCACTATGTGAGGTGACGGATGTTAATTGGCTTCACTATAGTAACCATTTTAATATCTACATGTATTCCATAACATCCCATTATATACCTTAAATAGTCACAATAAAATTTATGTTTAAAAACACACACACAAGAAGAGATGCAGACCTATTGGAAGTTAGAATTCCACTTGATAAAAAGCTTAAGTCCCTGAGCCATCACCACGGCTGGGTTGATTTGCTAGATTTCTCCAAGATAACAGAGAACCCGAGTGAAGACTGACTACGTCACTGGGGTTTTTGTATGGCCCTTCAGAGGCCTGTGCATTAAATGATCTCTTGAGGTTGTTTCTAGCTCGAAGATCTATAACTCCATGAACTACCTCTATTTGTTATGGCTCGTAAAAGTCACTGGCCGCATACTTTATCCCCACTTGGCACATAAAGGATCAGAGAGGTTAATTGAATAACCCAGGCCCATGCAGCAAGACCACATTCATTCTGCCACCAGACTTGGGCTATTGGAAGCTCAGAGACCCACTGCTTCACACTTCCTTTCTTGATCAATTACATACAACAAGGGACGGTGATCATTTATCTTCCAAATTGACACTTTGGAGAGTAAACGGGGACACCATTAATATTCATGTGGAGATGACAGGCGTAAACCATGACATATGGGTACTTAAGCCTAGCGGGAGAGTAAGGTAGTTTTTTTTATGAAGATATCAACGGGTCTTAAATTTGAATTCTACAGAATTTATGGGGTACTTGAAATTTACAATCATTTGTATTGCCTGCCACTCATAAAAACCCTCCGGTGTGATGAGGTTTGGCTGCTCTTGTTGCCCAAAGCAAGCATATGGTGAATCTCAAGTAGAACAGCCTCAAATTCCAAACGTGTTTAATACCCTTCTTACACATACCCCAATCTCTGCCACCTTCTCAAAGCAATAATTATTAGATAGTTCAAAGGGGAAAGCGTGTCCACAGAAGCTAATCTTTGGTATGTCCTGGGGTGCACCTTGTTCTGCTTGCCGCTCTAATTTCTTTCTAATCCCAGAACAAATTGTTATCTGAGGTCTGATTCGGCCATGCGGAATCTGAAGGGGTCCCCTTTCGGTTTGCTTCTCCAGCCTGTTTCTTACTGTGTGGATTTAATAACAGGGATTAAACCAAAATTGCAGGATAGCCCTTTGCTTCCAAACCTATAATTGTCTCTTAGTCTCCAAACATGCTTTGGTCATGGCCGAAGAGGACTGTCTATTCCTGGGAGAGATGAAGCCATGGCACAGTCTAGAGTGGGGGCCTTGGTTGCAGACTCCGGGGCCAACACAGCTGCTGCCAACTCCTAGCTGTTTCATGTTTTACGCCTCCGTCTTCTCTTCTGCAAAACGAGGAAGACAATGCCTGTTTCATAGGGTTGTCATGAAGAATATCTAATACTGTGTGTAAAGCTTTCAGCTCACTGTCTGGCCTGTACCGACACTTTGTGATTAGGGAAGGTTGGATCCCAAAGCTTCGGTCTCATTA
Source organism: Eulemur rufifrons (assembly GCF_041146395.1). Classification (NCBI taxonomy): domain Eukaryota; kingdom Metazoa; phylum Chordata; class Mammalia; order Primates; family Lemuridae; genus Eulemur; species Eulemur rufifrons. The sequence continues at coordinate 9,854,219 of NC_091007.1, read as the reverse complement.
CTGAGCAGGTGAGGGGGCTTGACCCAGTGTGCAACCGGCAGAGTGCAGACCTGGTACTCAGCGGGTCTTAGACTTCCTCCGCTTGCTCTTTTCTTTTAGATACGTGGACTTTGGATGCCTGAGCTAGATTAGATTGTACCCTCTGGGAATACAATCCCATCTCTCTCATTCTCCCATCACCCATAGCTATGGAGATTATATTTTCTAAACATCAAATTAAAATATTACTATATGCTCTGACCCTAATAAGGGATGTTGTAACTAACACTGTCTCATAAAAGCCAGGAAGTATGGTTTCCTTACCCACTGTCCTTTTTTTTTTTTTATTTCATCTTGTTATGGGGGATACAGAATTGCAGGTTACATACGTTGCTCCTGTACCGCCTTTCCCCCCAAGTCAGAGCTCCAGGCGTGTCTGTTCCCCAGGTCGTGCGCGTTGCACCCATCATGTAGGTATATATCCCTCCCTTCCCCACTCCCCCCTTCCCGAGTCAGCACCTTCAAGCGTTACCCACTGTCCTTTTCACGTCGTTGGCCATTGGTCAATAAGTACCCGTGGAACGAATGAATGGATCAACCAGATACCATCACTACCATCACTGGCATGTATACAGTTTTTGCATCCTGTCCTCCTCATTGTGTTTGCCATATCAGTCAGGGTCCCAACAGGAAACGGATGGCCCTCAAATTAGAATGATTCAAGGAGAGATTAATAAAGGGACTATTTATGAAAGTGCAGGTGGGGTGTAAAGAAGCTGCGAGGGATACTAGTAACAGTGGAAGAGCTGTTGCCACTCCTGGGCCCAGAGGGATGAGGGGAGGAAGTAGAAACAGGGACCTACAACAAAGAGCCTTTCATAGAGAAGACTGCCTTGCCAGGAGCCTTGGCCGTCAGTGACCTCAAGGTGAGAGCCAGTGGGATAAGCACCTTGACCTCACTCAGATCTGCTTGTGACTCCCGTGGACTGAACCCAATGAGATGCCAGAGGGCAAGGGAACCCTTGATGTAATCCATTAATGCGGGAACAGAAGGATGGGGCACATGAAGATGGTGGGTACATGTGCTGTCTCGGAGATGCAAGGTGTTTTTCTGTTTTTTTGAGACAGAATCTTGCTCTGTCACCCCAGCTAGAGTGCAGTGGCATCATCATAGCTCACTGCAACCTCAAACTTCTGGCTCAAGCAATTCTCCTGCCTCAGTCTCCTGGGTAGCTGGGACTACAGGTGCATGCACCACACCCAGCTAATTTTTCTATTTTTTGTACAGACAGGGTTTTATTCTTGCTCAGGCTGATCTTGAACGCCTGGCCTCAAGCGATCCTTCCGCCTCGGCCTCCCAGAGTGCTAGGATTACAGGCATGAGCCACTGTGCCTGGCCTGTATATTTCTTAAAGAAGGAATTAACAGTGAAAAATATTATCAGAGGATTTGTTTCCTTAAGCAGCTCCCTATCTGGAAGCTGGGAGAGTAGAAGGAAGATGTCTCAGGGAAGATGGTACATGCCACCAACTCCACCTTCCTGGCACCCGCCATCTTCCCTGAGACCTCTTCCTGTACTCGCCTCTCATCACCTTCAGACAAGAAGGTGTCCCTCCTCCGTACTCCTGGTCACCTTGCCCTTCACTCTACCTTAGCACTTCCCACTTTGTAATGATTGGTTTCCTTCTCTCGGAGCTTCTTGAGGACAAGGACCGTATGCTGGTCCCCTGGTCTCTCCCACACTAGCCCAGTGGCATGCACATAGTAGGTGCTAAGTCACTGTTTGCTGAATGGACGATGTTTCCCATGGAATGAAGGAATGCTTGCTCTTAGATTACAACAAAGTTCTCCCTCGGTTTTCTAGATTAAAGCCAAAATCGACCTCCTTCCCCAGTAAATCTCTCTCCTCCCCCCTCAGAGGAGTAGGCATGTTCAGACTCACAGAAAGAGGTCAAAGGGCACTGATGGGTTTGGACATCTGGATGGTGTTAGCGGTGGCTGTGGGAAGCAGCAGGCTCACAGGAAGGTGTGGGTGGGGAGGGTGGTCAGACTGTGGAATGATGTCTGGAAAAAGAAGACTCCGTTTATTAATTTCTTGTAAAGGAATCTTGGGCATAACTTAAATTCACACTTGAATTCCCAGCAACACCCCTTCCCTTTCTGGCAGCTCTGAAAAAAGAGATTGCAACAAACGGCACGTCTCCTGCTATAGAGATCAGAGGCAGCGACAGGAGGCGTGGGAAGGCTGAGCAATTGAAAATCTCTTCACCAGACTTACTGTTTGTTGTTTTCTTCACTTTTGGTTGGCTGCGTGAATGTGTATTTGAATGTGTACCTGCATGTGTGTGTGCTTGTATGTGCATGCGTGTTTGTGTGTATGCATGTTTGTATGTATGTTTGTATGTGTATGCATGTGTGTGTTTGAGTGTGTGTGTGCACATATGTTTATGGGTGTGCTTGTGCATGTGAGTTACCTCAATCTTTAGATCTAGAAGTGGTTCTATCAGACTCTATCCAGGAGTTAAGAATTGGGCAGAGAAATATTTATAGGCAGAAAGGGAATGAAAATGGAAGTAAGTAACGCTTGAAAGTACTTTTCATTATAACCTATCCTTCTCCACCTCCACCTTCTTGTTCCCTGGCTGGATTTTCCTGGGTGCTTCATGCAGACTTGAAAAGCTCTGTAGGGTGAGGTTAGTCCACAAACAATAAATATCTACTCCATGATCGCTGTGTGCAAGGTGACAGGATTCTATTCATTGTGTTGATTTTGTATTTGCCCAGAAGTACCTGGGTTCTGTTGAAGCCAAAAGATAAATACTGACCTTTATAATTATCTCTTTCCAAATAACAAGAGTGTTGAGCCTTCTGTTGTTCCAAAGAGCTCAGGATACTGTTCATGCTTCCTCTCTTCTTTCATTGGTAACTATGTTTGACCATGAGGCTGCAAAAAAGCTGTTGTTCTCTCCTTTTTGTTAAGGAGAAAATGAAGCCCCAGGACGTGTGAACTTGGTCAAGTTCACATAATTATGTTAGAGGAGCGTGGGTCTCCTGACTCTCATTTTCCAGGAGATAATACTGCCTTTCTAAAATGAGGTCAACAAGGATTAATGGGAAGAATATGTTTTTTTACAAAAATTATTGTATTATCGATAGCCTGAAAGATGAGCAATATATACTCACCCAAGGAAATCCTTAATCCCCTTATGAGGCTTTGCCAGCTTTCTTGAGCATCAGTTTTCTTGAAATTCCTAAAAAGCTATCAGTTGCATGACATGACTGTAATTAAAAGAGCTGGCACAATTATATTCAAAAATAACATTGCTTTAAAAGGTACATGAAGAGATATGCTTCGTGAGGGCTCTGTATATTGGTGGGGCCTGAGAGAGAGCTGGTTCCCTCCCTCCCTCTCTCCAATTCTTCAGTTGGCGTTGAACAACCCTAGTTCAGCATTTCTTCCCAGGATGAATTCAAACTGTATTTGCAGTTCATGTGGGCAATTTGTGAATAGTACTTTGTGTCAACTCAAGCTTCAGGCAAGGAGCTTGGGTGTCGGACCTAAAGTCTACACTTCTTTATCACAACTTTAGCTTCAGCAAGGACTGGAAAAATTTAGAGAAAAAAAAAATTCACCACCAAGTTTCCATTTATTCTGGAAGGTTCTACAGGAAACCAAAAGAGTTGTTGGGTGTCATTGCCTAGGGCTGTGACTTCTGCTCGCAGACATAATTCCAGCTTTCACAAACACCAGGGCTTAGAATAAGTTCTGAGAGTGGGATTGGTCAGGATATGGAAGCTGGAACTCAGAAATAGTCTCCAGGTCTCTCATGAAAGGGCTCCCCCAATGGCGTGTGAGCAGGGGGCCCGGTCTTGCCTTTCTTTACAGGTGTGTGGTGGTGGGGCTCAAATTCCACCTGTAGAAATTCCACCTGCACAACCTGCTCTTCCCACCTAGCAAAGTTATTGAAGGAGTCAAAGAGATCATGTATTAAGTAGTACCTTATAAATGGAGAGGTACCTGATAGATATGAAGTATTACCAATTTTGTCAACCAATGTAGAGACAGAATAAAAAATGGTGCCCCAATTTCCAACAAAAACCCTCATTCTCTCATGCACAATGTTTTTATGAAATCCTTTTGGCACCGTACTGTGGTCTGAATGTTTTTGTCCCCCAAAACTCATATGTTGAACTCCTAAGCCCCCAGGTGATGGTATTAGGAGGTGGGGCCTTTGGAAGGTGATTAGGTTATGAGGGTGGAGCATCCATGAATGGAATTAGTGCCCTTTAAAAAAATTTATTTCAAAGTACTATGGGGGTACAAATGTTTTTGGTTACATGGATTGCTTTCGTAATGCTCAAGCAAGGGTTAAATGTGTGTCTGTGACCCAGATAGTGTTCGTTGTACCCTTTAGGTAGGTTTTCACCCATCCCCTCCTCCCCCTTCCCTCTTGCTTGATTTCAAATTAGCGCTATTTTAAAAGAGGCCCAAGGGAGCCTATTCACCCCTTCTTACATGTGAGGATGCAACTGAGAAGGCGCCATCTGTGAACAAGGAGTGGGGCTCTCACCAGACACCGAGTCTGCCACTGCCTTGATCTTGGACTTCCCAGCCTCCAGAACTGTGAGAAATATGTTTCTATTGCTTATAAGTCACCCAGTCTATAGTATTCTGTTAGCAGCCCAAATAGACTAAAACAGACATTTCTCTCAAACTGTGCATTTTCCAGGGATATGTGCCAATGTGTCCTGAAGCGCTTGAGGCCACATGGTATGCATACATAGCTTCCCAGATCGTCCATTTTACGCAAAAAGAATTTTGGGAGAAACGTATTTCTTTAAAACAAACATAGTTCATTTATTTATTTATCTATTCATTCAGTAGGTGTTTATAGAATGCCTGCAGAGTAGAATGAGATGCTATAAGTAGCTGAAGAGCCACGATTCTCTCTTGTCACTCACTCATGACCTGTAACACATACACTCCATACAATATATATAATTTTCAACTCATCGGTATAGGCAACCAGTCTAACTTCTTCTGTTCTCCAGGAATTTGAGAAGAGTTTACTTTAATTCAGATAATTTTTGCAATCATTGTGGAACTTTGGACTTCAGGCTAGTAGGTTGAATGACAGCCAAAAGATTGTGTCAAACTTCCCTATGCAACTGGTTCTGAAATTTCCACCATGTGATCAAGGTTGTTTTGTTCCTGTGGTTTTCTTGGCATGGGGCTCTCTAACCCTCAAAACACACAATAGTCTGTCTTTGTAAAAAGGCCTCTCCTAACGGTGAGGAACAGTCCCTCATTCGGCTGCAGAACTGTGCCACCTACACTCTCCCTTACCTTGAAGTTCTGTTCACTAAGGAGAGCTATTCAACAACTTTGTTTTTCTTCCACTGAAGATTAAATTTTTCAAAAATCAAAATAACACCAGCAAGGAGCAAACATTAAGGAAGGCAGTGTGATATTGATGAAGGAGCAGGTGCTTTGAGCCAGGCAGATGGCATGAATTCTTGCTTCACTTAAAAGCATGTGTCCGTAGACAAAGTCTTCACCCCTCCGGCTCCTCTTCTGTATAATGGGGGGACAAATGTCTACACTGCAGTTGTTCTCATGGTGCTTTTCAATCTTTGCTATCGGAGTGCTCTGTATGCCAGAGATTCCATGTCCAACTTCCTTGACATTTCATGTTCATCCTACACATTTGTACGTATTCTATGTACCCTTCTGCACTGGAGCCAGACTTGTTTCGATACACAATGTTTTCCCTCCCAAATCTTTGAGCAAGACTGATGCTCCCATAAGAGGCCTTGTGTAACTCCAGCACACAACAGCATACCTCCAGGATGTATATATATTCTAGAAGTATGGTTATTAAGAGGATACTCAAGGCTGAAAATTCTCAACAGGATGCATCTGTAAGAACATATTGGCTGTTAAAATATTAAATCCACTTGTTCCCACTAGTTAAACTGTGCTGCCTGGGCCCTTGAGTGGTATACATTTCCTGCATCACCCCCTCCCTGGACCCCTGAACTCTGCATGGTCCATGAACTAATGGGTTAAGGCCTGTATCCCAGGGACTCTGGGAACCACCCTGTTCTCACTAGCCTGTGCCTTTCATGTTGTTAAATGTTTCAAAAGCCATCCCATGTTTCATGGAACCTGTATGAAGCCCCTGGTGCAAGCAAGGCACTACATGAGCAGGAGGTATCTTTAGCCCCATGGTGGTGATTAGAATTCAGTCTGCTTGGGAGTGAACCATTGTGTTGTGCATGTTTAGAACAGCACTGTGGCCTGTGGCCGGCATTCCTTGCTCTTCTGCTTTGGGGGACAGTCTTGTTTCCTTTGGGGAACTTTGCCTTCCCCATTCCATGAGGTTCTGAGAGGCTTTCAATCACAGCATTCCCTTTCTCCCTCCAGTGGCTCTGGGAATGGGCAGTGATTTGGGTCTGGAAAATCAAAGCCCCCACCAACTCCCCTGGGAGTAGTGATAGGCATGTGCCTGTGACTTGGGGTAAGTGTGTGACCCAAGATGGACCAGTCAGAGTCTTGTCCTGGAACTCTGTCTATGGATGTAGGGACTGAGAAGCTCCTTGTCCTCCTTTGAAACGTGAGCCAAAAAAGCTCCTGGTGACTTTGAGCCTTCTTGGAGGAACTGCACCAAAAAGTACTTGGAAGGATATGTTTGAATTCTTATTGTGGGATGTGTTACTGTGTTGGCCGTTAAACACAGATATCAAGTAGGGGAACAACTGAATTCATCCAACAGTTGTTTGGTAAGTTTGGTAAACACCTGTTAAGGGAGAGGATAGACTCTGAATGGAGCCTGAAAGAGGAAGCCCAGCCTCTGCTCTGGAAGAACCTATAATTTAGTGGGATAGAAAGGGCTTAGATATGGGATTCCATGAAAAATTAAACATATTTTTATTAGTAGCAATGCAACACAGTAGGAGAGACTCTTGGCGCTGGAATGGTGGGTGTTGGATATCAGTTTCTAAAATGATTTCCAATAAGAGACTCTTCATATCCATCAAAATGTGGAATTAGATGCTACTAGAGAGGTTGTAATGAAACTTTCACACTTGAACACATTAACTTGCTGAAACATTTTTAGGGGTAATTTTGAATCTGCATCAAGGGCCTCAAAGACACTTGTTGCCTTGGATCCACAATCCTACCCTTGAAATGCTAATCCAAAACTATTTGAAATAAGAAAAAAATATTAAATAAAAAGGTACACACCAAAAGATGTTCTTTGCAGTATAGCTCATAGTAGAGAGAACTTGAAAATTGCTTAAGTGTTTGGTGATAGGGAAATAATCATTTGAAATTAAAATTCAATCTTCTTAGAAAGGAATGAGTCATATTTGGACCCATTTTCCAAATGGAGGAAGTTGAGGCCAAGAATCCGTTATAGACTTGGTACAATGGGTGGAGACAAATAGGACCAGGTGACGTCAGGAATATGGAGGAATAGGAAGCTCCTGACCCTTCTCCACCCACAGATGCACCAAATAAACATCTGCCCATGGGTCAATTCCCTCTGAGAGAAAGTCAGAGACCAGTTGAGAGGCTCCTACCCACCGGGCAACTGAGAAAACATTCACAGTGAATGGATAGGAAAAGCTGAGACACACTTGGGCACAGATCCCACCCTGGGCACTGTGCCATCAAATTGGGAAAGGAATCCCCAATGCCCAGCTTTTGGGTGAAGGTCTGGGACCCACATACAGGGGCCTGACCCTAAAGTTTTCCCGTGGCTTGACACTTAATTCACCAACCTTGAGAGTGAAGAAGATTAGATGCATATATGTCTCACTAGACTGTAGAGGGAAAAATGGTTTAATATGGGCATGCAAGAACTTTCAGGGACGTCATACTCCTGGGATCAGTGCAGAGAAGGAGGTTAAAAAACACACCCATTGTTTTTTTCTTTCTTTCTTTTTTTTTTTTTTTTTAAATAAAACACACCTTCACCGGCTATCTGATGGGCTGGCTTCTAACTAACATGTACAGAGGAGTTAAAGAGACAGTCAATTATCAACCCACCACCAGTCAGGGAGAAGTTTGCACTCACACCAAGAGCCTCAACCCTTATATCATCCACCTAAAAGACTGCATCCTGAATCTCCTAGCTCAGGGAGCAGAAAGGACTGGCAAACACATGTCTTTCAAGACTGCAGGAAAAAAAGCAGTGGTTTTATATATCATTGTGCAAGCTCTTTAAAGCTGTGGTCCCCAACACCTGGGCTATGGCCCTGTACCAGTTTGTGGCCTGTTAGGAATTGGGCCACACATCACCGCCTGAGCTCTGCCCCCTCCATCTATGGAAAAATTGTCTTCCATGAAACTTAGGAACGGGGCTGCACAGCAGGAGGTGAGTGGTGGGCAAGTGAGTGAAGCTTCATCTGTATTTACATTTGCTCCCCATCGCTTATATCACCGCATGAGCCCCCGACTCCCCCTAACCATGGCAAAATTGTCTTCCATGAAACCAGTCCCTGGGGCCAAAAAGGTTGGGGGCTGCTGCTTTAAAGGACTCCATCCCCCAGGGAACACTGCCTAGAAGGGGCTTAAAAAATACAGCTGCTTGTATATCCTGGATACTAACCCCCTGTTGGATGAATAGCTTGCAAATATTTTCTCCCATTCTGTAGGTTGTCATTTCATTTTGTTGATTCTTTGCTGTGAAGAAGCTTTTTAGTTTAATATCATTCCATTTGTCTATTTCCACTTCTATTCCCTGTGCTTTTGAGGTATCATCCATAAAATCTTTGTCCAGACCAATATCCTAAAACATTTCTCCTGTGTTTTCTTCTAGTAGTTTCATAGTTTCCGGTCTTAAATTTAAGTCTTTAATCCATTTTGAGTTGATTTTTGTATATGGTAAGAAATAGGAGTTGAGTTTCATTCTTTTGTGTATGGCTAGCCACTTTTCCCAGCACCATTTATCGAATAGAGTCTTGGTACTCAACTCAACAACAAAAAAACCCAAAAACCCCAAATAATCCAATTAAAAATGGGCAAATGGTCTGAATAGACATTTTTCAAAAGAAGACACACAAGTGACCAACATTACATGAAAAAATTCTCAACATCACTAATCATTGGGGAAATGCAAATCAAAATTTCAATGAGTCAGTTAGAATAGCTATTATCAAAAAGACAAAAAAAAAAAAAACCAAAAAACAAAAAATACAAATGCTGGTGAGGATGCAGAGAAAGGGAAACTCTTATACGCTGTTTGTGGGAATGCAAATTAGTACAGCCACTATGAAAAAAACTATGGAGGTTCTCAAAAAACGAAAAACAGAACTATCATATGATCCAGCAATCATACTGTTGGGTATATATCCAACGGAAAGGAAATCAGTATGTCAAAGAAATATCTGCACCCCATGTTTATTGCAGCACCATTCACAATAGCCAAGATATGAAGTCAACCTAAGTGCCCATCAACAGATGAATGGATAAAGAAAATGTGGTATACATGCACAATGGAATACTACTCACACATAACAAAGAATGAAATGCTATCATTTGCAGCTATATGGATGACCTTCAGGATGGAACTGGAGGTCATTATGTTTGGTGAAATAAGCCAGGCACAGAAAGACAAATATCACGTGTTCTGACTCATATGTGGGAGCTAAAAAAGTTGATCTCATGGAAGTAGAGAATAGAACAGTGGTTACCAGAAGCTGGGGAAGGGTAAGGAAAGAGGAGGAGAGGGAGAGGTTGACTAATGAGTACAAAATTATAGTTAGGAGGAATAAGTTCCAGTGTTCTATAACATAGTAGGGTGACTATAGTTAACAGTGATTTATTTTATATTTCAAAATAGCTAGAAGAGAGGATTTTAAATGTTTTGACCACAAAACAATGATGTTTGAGGTGATGAATATGCCAATTATCCGATCGGATCATTACCCACTTATACATGCATTGAAATGTCACATGTACCCCATAAATATGTGTAATTATTATGTGGCAATTTAAAAAATAATGGAACCATGCCTCCTTAATCCTTGGTCAGGATTTCTATCTCTCTCTCACACAAACTGCCTACTTGCTTCTAAACATGCCACCCTGGAGTGAAATGCTGATTGTTAGTATTGCCAAACTTGAGGCAAAGTAAAATGAATTATTGTTAGTGATGTATATTAGTGAAGTTATTTTGTTCATGTTTTTGCAAGTTTTTTTCTTTTCTGTTTTCTTTTTTTAACTCAATGTCCAGGTGAATCATAGGAAAAGAAATTAATGTGTATCAAAATCATACCTCGAACTCACTAAGTGTAGACTCAGAGTGTGGGTTAGCATTGGTTTTTCTTTTTTTTTTTTTTTTTTTTTTTGAGACAGAGTCTCACTCTGTTGCCCAGGCTAGAGTGAGTGCCGTGGCGTCAGCCTAGCTCACAGCAACCTCAAACTCCTGGGCTCAAGCGATCCTCCTGTCTCAGCCTCCCGAGTAGCTGGGACTACAGGCATGCACCACCATGCCCGGCTAATTTTTTCTATATATATTTTTAGCTGTCCATATAATTTCTTTCTATTTTTAGTAGAGGTGGGGTCTCGCTCTTGCTCAGGCTGGTCTCGAACTCCTGAGCTCAAACGATCCGCCCACCTCGGCCTCCCAGAGAGCTAGGATTACAGGCGTGAGCCACCGCGCCCGGCCGCATTGGTTTTTCAATCAAACACCTTGGGATTAGTTCTCAAAGGAGATACAGTCATGTACCATATAGCATGTCAGTCAACGGTGGATCCCAATACAACAGCATTCCCATAAGCCTATAATGCTGTATTTTTACTGTACCTTTTCTACGTTTAGATATGTTTAGATGCATGAATACTTAGCACTGTTTTACAGTCGCCTACAGGCTTTAGTACAGTAACATGCTGTACAGGTTTGCAGCCTAGGAGTGATAGGCTGTACCATGCAGTGTAAGAGTGCACTAGGTGACATCACAAGGGTTGTGTAAGAACACTCTAGGATGTTCACACAATGACAAAATTGCCTAATGATGCATTTCTCAGATTATATCCCCATTGTTAAGGGACAGATGATAGTAGATGAAAAGTCCAATTTTTTGATAAACTTTAATACTACCCACTTGATACATCATCACAGTCACATTCAATTTAACGGCATTGCAAAGCATGATGGTTTGTGAGGTGAAGAACCAAAGATCCGCACACCTGACTCCTGGCTTCCCACAGATCTAGAGATATCAGCTAGGACTTGTTCTGTTAGAAGGGACAGAAAACCTGATAGAAATCAGTTTGATTAAAAAAAGAAATATATACATTTAAAAATAAAAGGAATGTATTAGCTGACTTATGCTGAAAGGCCCAGGGTGAAATGTGCATCAGGCATGGCTGAATTGCGGGCTCAATTGACGTTATCAGGACAAAGTGTCGGTCCATCTCTTGGCTCTGTCTTCCTTTGTGTGGGTGTCAGTCTCAGCCCCATGTGACAGCAAGATGGTGGCAACAGCAAGAACTGTTGTCTCTGGTCTCCAAGCCAGTGTAGAAATAGGAGTCATATTCCCAGAAGTCTGGGTCACATGACCACTCTGTACCAATCAGAGGGAACTGGGCATAGGCCTAGGTCACAGGCTCCACCCCTGGAGTGGGGGGGAGGGGCAGGGAGCATGGAGCCAGTTTCATGGACCACATGAAACCACAGAAGACCACAGTTCCTTAAGAGTGGGATGAGATGGCTTTAAAGAGGAAATCAGGACACACTTACTAGATAGAGAGTGAGTGAATGCCCAGCAGCAAAACCAACAGATGTCCACTATAGTTGGACTGTTGTCATTTTATTCTAGCCTTGCTGGGAAAAAGCCACGAAGAACGAATTCAGCAAATCACAGACTTTCACTGAAGGGAAGAGACACAAGGATCTGAGGAGCTCAGCCTCTTTTCTCTAAATAGAAAATAGTTTATGCTATCGAAGACAGATGCTTGTTTATCCCGTGCTGAGAGCTCTCCAGAGGAGGATTCTAGACACTCTTCCCTCTGCAGATTGTGGCAGGGCTTTGCAACTCTTACTAGTTAAAGAGAAACTTCAGGAGGGGCTATTTAAAATAGAGTAATAAATATGTTTGGAGGAAAGCTAAAGGCTATTATTTCACAATTCTGGAATTCAGAGCAATAAAGAAGTAAACAGTCTTATTGGCTCAAAGGGGAGAATCTTTTCATCTCTGAAACAACTTTATTTGGATTATTTTGGCATCTCAAGAGACTTTCCCTGTGGCTGTGTTATAAAATAACTCCTTGTGTTTTTATCATACACTGTTCTGTTGGCCCTTGTGAAACAAGAAATTACTTGCTGCATTTAGTTGCTGTGTGATGGGGCTTTTCTATAATTTATGTGTTCTTTGGTATACTATTAATTCACACCCTTTTTTAAACATGTAACTTTAGAAGCCATTTTCATTAAAATTTCTTATAAGAAATAAATTTGAGATAATTGTACTGAAAGCTATTTACCCAAATTGCCCATGCCAAAACTACTTCATGGGTTCTAAAAGTAGGACAAATTTCTGGAACTGGTCTTTGACAATGACCATTTATTTGGAGATGATTTTTGATCTCTGGAAAAACATTTGTTCCCAACGCAGGTAAAATCAATTCCCTTATGAGTTTATTCTGATAGGTGTTTAATGAAGCTACTCTTTATAAGTGACACACCTTTTTAAAATTTTTAATTGATACATAATATTTGTACATATTTATGGGGTATATGTCATATTTTGTTGTGTGCATAGAATGTGTAATGATCAAGTTAGGGTATTTAAGATATCCATCACTTTGAGTATTTGTCATTTCTATGTGTTGGGAACATTTCAGGTCCTCTCTTTAGCTATTTTGAAATATACAATACAGTGTTGTTAACTATAGTCACCCTACTCTGCTATTGAACACTAGAACTTATTCCTTTTACCTAACTGTGTGTTTGTACCCATTAGCCAACCTTGCCCCATCTCCCTCCAACCCTTCCCAGCCCTTGCTATCATCATCCTCTTCTCTACTCCCATGAGATCAACTTTTTAGCTCTCACATAGGAGTGAGAACATGTGATATTTGTCTTTCTGTGCCTGGCTTATTTTACATAACCCAGTGATCTCCTGTTCCATCCATGTTGCTGCAAATGACAGAATTTAATTCTTTGTTATGTCTGAATAGTTTTCCATTGTGTATCTATACCACATTTTCTTCACCCAACTTTTGATGGACATGTAGGTTGATTTCATATCTTTGTTATTGTAAGTAAGTAGTGTTGTAATAAACATGGGAGTACAGGTGTCTTTTGATACAATGATTTCCTTTGAAAAGGACATTTTTTTAAATCTCAATAACTGAACTCAAGAATCTGCTGGATTCTGATCCAGATGAGATATTATCTAAGAACTGGAAAATTTAGAGCAAATTTGGGAGTGTTCGTATCATAGCAAATATCAGTTACGGGGTTCAATTGTTCCACTCTGGTTATAGAATAGCCCCAGTTTTTATTGATGGAACCTCACACCCATGTGCTTTCTTATGGTCTAGAATATCTTCTATTCAGTTAATTTCTTAGAAAGAACAAAGTATGCACAGAAAGCATGTCAGACAAGAAAGGAAGCCAAGTAGGCAACTCTCTGCAGTATAATTCAAGAGTTGTTAGAGAGGATCTTGCTTAAAGATTGAGATCCCATCGAGATAGCTCATAACAGACGCTCAACAAATATCTGTTCAATGAAGGGAAAAATAAATGAATGAATCAGCATAAAGTCATCTTGCAGACAAATTAGAAAAGTGTCATTTAGACATTCCTCTTAATTTACCTCCCTCACTTCAGACAGGGTCCACTTTTGTCAGTGTTTTAGCAGTGACAATTGTCATCAAAGAATATTATAGCACGACTCAGAGAAGAATGTGTACACCCACCTTCCCAGAGATAAAAATAACTGTGAACAGTGAGAGAACTTTCAGAAGGACATGAATCAACTCCTTGAATTGTGAAAAATAAAACTGTCTTGTTCCACCGTACTGGCAGAACTTCTATGTTATGGAGAAACACATCACCATCATGCTAAATGATGAATGCCCCAAAATGTATTAGTTATAGGGGACCTTGGGTTGTACTTCTCCAACAACAATATTCATACACGCTACCATGTGAATGGTACCCTGGAGTTGTGTAACCCGACATCCCCATAGTTATTCTCCTTGAAACCTATTGTGGAATTTGTAGCTTGTCCAAAACCTCAGTTTTTTAGAGCTTGGTCTAATTTTTTGAGGTCTTGATCTTGTGTGAATTAGGAGGTTTGCAAAAAGTGTTGCTTTAAATTAATGCGTTATTTTTACTTTCTCCCTGCTTTTCTGGTTGGTGGGGCTGGAACTTAGGAAGAAGGATTTCAAGAAGAGCCTAAATGCCTCGATTCGGAACAGAAGATGACCTCAGGTAGAGTAATTCAGTGTGATTCCCCCTTTTCCGGGCCGCTGTTGCTGACAGCACGTCTTAGAGCACCCGAAAGCTCTGCAGAGCTCAAAGGAAAATCTGTATGTTCCAAACGATTGGAAACACGACTAGAAATGTCACATGTGATGTATTCCAGGCGCAACATCTGGGCAATCTGCTCACGATGCAGAAAATAGCTCGTTCTCGTCTTTGTCTTCTTTCTTTTATTGATTACAGTTCTTGATGAACAAACGCTTACAAAGAAGTAGATGATGATAATGATGAAGAAATTTCAAATTCAATAACGCTAAAATCGGGAGTGCAGTTATTTCTTGAAATATTTATGATTATCTTGGAAAACGTTATTTGGATAAGTTTGCGGGGTTTTTTTGATGTTAGTGGATAAAGTATTCTGCTTGGCTAAAGTGATTTACCCCATAATAGGACTTCCCGTGAGCTGATGTGAAAGGAAACAAATGGCAAGGGAGTTTATAACTTAGTTTATGGCTAGGATCAGTAATGATGAGATGCAATGGTCATAAAAATAAACATCAGTAGAATGGACCTAATAATAATGAAAGCTAAATCTTAATACTCTCAGCCTCTATTTTCTGATGGCTTTTAGTTTGGTGTTTTCTATGAGTCAGTGTTAGAGGATGACTCCAGATGTGTTTGCTGCTGGAAGAAGGTCCTTTTCTTACAATTTAATGAAAATGAAGGAGCAGGATGAAGAAACTGGAAATGGTAGATGAACAGACTATGCAAAGTGAGAGGAAAGTGGCTCCCTGCTCCGGCAGAGATGGAGGAGAGACAATCAGCAATGAACCAGCTCCTCCATTGCTTTCCACACCTGTTCCCTCCCGCGTTGCTTAGGGGTGGGGAACCTACAGCCTTAAAGCCACACGTGGCTTCTGGATCCTTGAGTGCAGCCTTTTGACTGAATCCACATTTTACAGGACAAATCTTTTAATAGAGAGATTTGCTCTGTGAAGCTTGCATTCAGATCAGGGGCCACACTTGGGGATCTGGAGGGCCCCATGTGGCCTTGAGGCTGCAGGTTCTCCACCCCTGTGACACATTTTCATATTTTTCATAATGCTTTTATTCCGATCCAACATCGTCTTTCTATTGATCTGTGGTTTATTAACTTATTGTCTCCTAGAGAGCAGGGATGTTGCCTGTCTTGTTTAAGGGTATCCCTAGCACCTTGGACAGTGCCCGGCACATAGTAGTCATTCAGGAAACTCTTAAGTGGCTCCCTCGTGTCCACTATGTGCAAGACACTCCCTTCCTCTCTGTAATGGGGACACAGCTGGGGTGGGTCTGATATGGGCCTACTTTATGCCAATTTTAGATTTCTGGGATATGAAAAAGAATATGACATGGCACTTGCCCTCAAGACAACAAAGTATGTTTGCAACAGGAGAAATAAATGGAAAAGATTGATAGAATCAAAGCGCTGCTGGGAGCACCCAGGAAGGGGCGATGTAATCTGCGCTGGGAAGTAGGATCAGAGAAGGTGCCTTGGGGTTGATGGTGCCTGTAATGAAGTTTGGAGTTTGAAAGCAGGGGCATGGCAGGGGCAGGGCTGGCACTTGCATCTCGTACCTCTGAAAATTGTTCTGGGTACCACTTTTGCACACTGACCTTCGATTTTCAGTTCCTCAGCAAGTTGAGAAGGCTGGGAGGACGGGTGGTCACGACTGTGTCAATGCAAATTCAGCCACGCCAGAGAGTGTCCCAGCTGCTGTAATAAATGATTTTATTTGCTGTCTTGGCATCGTACCCACTGTGGGGCAGGAAACAGGATGTGCTGAAACAGAGACAAAGGCAGGGGGGCTGGGAGCACCATAGGGGGAGAGAAGCCCCATTTGGGAGGATCCAGGATGTTTTCCAAGAGAATGTGGCAAATGAGCTGGACCTTGAAGGATACAGATGAAATTCATTTGTGAAAAGAGACACAGTAGCCAGGGTATTTATAAAGTGAAAAGCAAACACTGTAAATGTAAATTGAATCCAAAGTGATACCTGTTTGGACTTGAGCCCATGTGTTGGGAGGGCATCGCTTCTCGCCAAGGATTTTCTAAGACATGAGTTGACCCCGCTGAATTCTCGCATGACATCTCAGGGTGAGAAATTAGACATCTCATTCTCAAAAGTCTGCTAGGGTCCCCAGATCTTTAGACTCTCGAGCATATTATTAGACATCCAGCAAAGCAGGATAGATTTCCCTCAGCAAATACATTTGGAGTTGGACATCCCTCTGAACAATAATTCTGCAGAAAAGGAGAAACAAAGCTTAGTTAGAAATCAAGAATCTCAACTTCTTTGTGATCAACTGGTCTGGTTTTAGATTTTGGACATGTGAATAAAGGGCTTATTTCCCTGATTTCTTCAAAAAACATATAGTAATCCTCTAAGTGGACATTTCAAGAAGAAAATGCAGAGTTTCTCACTATTTCTAAAAAATGCTGGGACTGCCTGACTTTGGGGCTTGTTATAGAGTCCCTCTTCTTTATTTGGGATTTATTCCCAAACTTATGTCTTTATATTGTGTTTCCTTAGTGCACTTGTGTCTCTAGTTTTAGTTCATTCGATTCAGATCTCCCATATATATTAACCATTCTTTGAAATCCTGTTAGGTATAAGTTATGTCTACTAAATTCTTTGAAAAGTATGAACACATTTTCATGCAAGTAATCTTTATTTAGTATCCACTAGGTGCTAGATACTTCAGTAGGAATTATGCTACGCAGTCATGCATTGCTTGATGACAGATGCATGTTCTGAGAAACACATCATTAGGCAATTTTGTCGTCGTGCTAACATCAGAATGTATTCACACAAGCCTAGACGATAGAGCCTGCTACACACCTAGGCTGTATGGTGTAGTGTCTATTGCTCCTAGGCTACAAACCTGGACAGCACACTACTGCACTGAATACTGTAGGCAACTGTAACACAGTGGTAAGTATTTGTGTATCTAAACTTATCTAGGTGCAGTAAAAAAATCCGGTATTATAATTTTATGGAACCACGATTGTAAATGTGGTCTGCTGTTGACCCAAATGTCATTATGTGGCACCTGGTTGTATATACAGTGGTAAATCCAACAGACATGACTCCATGCCTCATGGAACTTAAGGAAATGAGAAATGCAGCCATTAAACACATAAAAAGAAAGCATCAGTATAGAGAAACGATAGCCTTTAAACAAGTATAAGGTGAATGTTGAAGGAAGCAGGGTGCTGACGGTTCGACAGGGCCTGCAAAACATGAACACGTGACACTAAGACCAAAGGTAGGATACGGGACGTGTTGAAACACAGCCGAGAGCAGGAAGCTTGCGGGTACTAGAGAGGTGACAGGGAACCCAATTTGGGAGGATCCAGGAAGTTTTCTGAAAGAAGGTGGCCTATGAGCTGGGCCTTGTAGGATAGATGTGAAATTAATTTGTGCAGAGAGACACATTAGCTGAGGTCTTCATAAAGTCAAAACCAGACACTGTAAATTGAATCCAAAGTGATACCTGTTTGGAGTTCAGCCCATTTTTTTGGCTGGTGACCTAATCCTTAGGCATCTGACACTTTATCCTGAGGTCTATAATTTATACTTGCGGGGGCCACCCCGGGGCCAAGGACAGGCTAATTAGGAGTGTGTGTAATCTTTTCCACCACCGTTACCCGTCTCCTGCCCTCGAATAATTCAGTCTACGTCCCTTCGAGGGTCTTCTCAGTAGGTGACTTGTCTGTAATAGCTAGGACCCTAGTGCCCATTTGGACTCAGGTGGCACCTCCCCTCCACTCCATGGATATATCAGTTCCATGGACATATTAGCCCATTTATAACAAGTCCCTCTTAATGTGACACTGTGTCGGTTGCTGTCAACAGGCGCCCCATTTCAGCAAGAGAAGTGCTGGGCAGTTTCTGCAGGGAGATGAAGTTGACCTTTGTCCCCACCTGCCCTTTCTGTGTCCTGCTTCTCCTCAGTGGGACTCCACCCTCACCACCTGCGGTTCCAGTTTCCCTCCCATCAGAAGGGCACGACTCAGGCACGCACACTTGGGTACACGGTGTCACCTCTCTTGAGCCTGTTGGTACTTTTAAGTCTCAGATCTACCTAAGGAATGGGAAGATGTGGCGGTTGTTAGAGGTTTGAAACATCAGCAAACGGGGAAAGAAGGACGGGGCGGGGGGGGGGGGGGAGAGGAAGTTGCTTTCAGCGGATTACACCGCATGGTGAGTCGCTTTCTCCACCTTAGCATAGGAAGGCCCTGGATCATGGCAGTACTCAGTGGGGACTCCCTTAGACTGTGTGCTCCCTAACAGCGGGAATTGCTTCTGCTCAAAAGTGAGGTGAGATCCTTTATTGAAAGGTTCCATTTTAACAATACATTGCAGCCAGGCGTGGTGGCTCATGCCTGTAATTAACAGTGCTTTGGGAGGCTGAGGCGGAAGGATCGCTTGAGGCCAGGAGTTCGAGGCTACAGTAAGCTGTGATCACACCACTGCACTCCAGCCCTGGTGACAGAGGGAGACGCTGTCTCTAAAAATAAATGAATAAATAGATAAGAAAGATGCATTGCCATCCTTTGGATATAATATTTAGTGCAAAAATAAAGAAAAGAATACGAAACTGAACCTAAGCTATGCTTATAACTCTGCACAGGGAAGAAGAAGAATGAGGTAATAGGCCCATGAAAATGGTCATATGTCGGGTGGAAACTTTGTGGAGGAAAGTTTTCCATACTTAAGAGTTCCTTTAATGTGGTCAAGATGTTGTTCAGATAATAGAGAATAAAACAGCCGGATATGGTGGCTCCTACCTGTAATCCCAGCATTTTGAGAAGCCAAGGCAGGAGGATTACTTGAAGCTAGGAGTTCGAGACCAGCCTGAGCAAGAGTGAGATCTGATCTCTATAAAAAAATAGAAAAATTAGCTGGGCGTGGTGGCACCCGTATAGTTCCAGCCACTCAGGAGGCTGAGGCAGAAGAATCGCTTGAGCCCAGGAATTCGAGGTTACAGTGAGCTATAATGACACCACTGTACTCCAGTCTGGACAGATTGAGACCTTGTCTCAAAATGAAACAAAACAAAACAAAGATGCTTTACTGATAGTGACAAGGAGAAGGCTATGGCTATAATGCCAGAGAACTGTGTGTCAGTGCGAAGGCACAATTCGAAGTCTTAAAACATGACTCTGAGGATAAGCCAGTTATTGGAAGTGGCTGAGGAGAGGGACAGACAGTGGTTTACCTGTTCTCACCTGGGCTTATGCTTCATTCCTCAGCAGCTGCTAAACCAAAAGCTCTCTTTCTTTCTGTATTAGTCAAAGTTCTCCAGAGAAACAGAACCACTGGGATATAGATATAGAAAGAGATTTATTATGAGGCATTGGCTCACATAAGGCAGCAAAGTCACACAATTTGCCATCTGCAAGCCGGACATCCAGGAGACCTGGATAATTCTAGTGGTGCAATTCTAGACCAAGTCCAAAGGCCTGAGAACCCGGAGAGCTGATGATGTAGGTCCCAGATTAAGGTCAGGGCGAAACTGATGCTCCAGCTCAAGCCGTCAGGCAGAAGAAAAAGAGACAAATTCCTCCTTCTTCCACCTGTTGTTCTATTCATACCTTCAACAAATTGGATGCTGCCCACTGAACACCGGGGAGGGTAGTCACCTTTACTGAGCCCACTGAGTCAAATGCTAATCTCATCCAGAAACACCCTTATAGACATGTTTAATCTGGGCACCCCAGAGCCCAGGCAAGTTGACACATAGAATTAACCATCACACTTTCCCTGGGTAGCTTCTTTCTCCTTTTTGCCTTTCCATTGAACACGGTTCTTTCCCAGAACCTTCTACAGTTGCTCTGCCTTTTTTATATCTCAGAGAGAACATTTTAACATGAGGTTCCATTTAATCTTATCTGAAAGTCTCTTGGAACAACAAGCCAAGCACCACGCATATATACAACAGCTTATAAAACTAACTAAGATTAAAATCGAACATTTCTTTTTTAGTACAGAGACTCGGGTTTAAGCTAACCTACAGAAACTACAGACCCTGCCCTTACTAACTTTATTTGTAGCTGAATGAGTAGAAATGAGGTAGTACTACTTGTGTAAAAAGAGAGAGATTAGCAATCTTTCAGAGGTGGCACATCACAACTGTATTCATGCATTCATTGCCTTGTGGGCAGGAGATAGCTAAATGGGCCAACCATGCTTTCTTGAGAGAATTCTTTTTGCAAATGAGTTGCATCCTTTCTGGTGGCTATGTTTAAAAACAAAACAAAACTCAAATGTGTTTGAAAAATGTGGGCACCGTCTTGCCATTCTTCTTGCTCAGGCACTGCTTTAGAAAGAGGCCGAGTAGTTTTGAATGCTGAAGCAACTTTCAGGTGTGTGCAAAACTCAAGAACAGCTCGTGGCACCATTATCTTTTAGGTTGCACTCACCCTGTGCCACCAGGGCCTCAGAGATGACAACACTCGGTCATACGAGGGGAGAACCCTGCAAGTTGGAGCCGTGTGCAAACAGTCCCGGGATTTCATCAGAACACCCCCTTTTTTTTTTTGCTAAAGGTCACCTAGAGCTGAGTGGGGCCCAGCACGTTTTCGGAGTTGGCCGTGTCTGTCATCTGCAGTTAGTCCAGTTTCATTTCCTGTGGTTTGTAGGTTTCTTAAGTGTGAAGTAACGAACCCCAAACGGTTAAAATCCTTCTGCTAAAAATGGATGCAATGAAGAAAAAAATATATGTATTTTTGTAACTTCTGTGGGGAAGTGAGACCACGGTTTCCCTGCGCAGCTCCTTGTGGCCGCACGTGTGAGGCCGGCCCTCTACGGGACAGCCACACGCTCGGAGGTCAGGCCTTCCTGCTAGGCGAGGCACTTCAGGAGGAGGGAAAATGAAACCTATTTTCTGATCATTCAGACACATAAAGTGTCTGCTTTTACTTTCATGTCATGGGAGAACAGTCAAAAGTGAGGTTTCCACCAGCACCAACTATCTTTCAATCACGCTCTCCTTTGATTTTGCAGAAAAGTTAACTTACCTTCCACAAGGACCTCTGAGGCTCTGGCTAAAGAAAGCATCGAAAACTGTTCAGGGAGGGAGGTTAGGAAAAAGAGAAGGAGGATATTTCCTTCATCCTGAGTTTACTTTCTTTCTCTTAACCCTAGGACAGATGGCCTGAGGGTTCATGGGAGGCCATCTCTTAGGGAAAATGCTACAGGGGGTGGTGGATGGCTCTCAGTGAAGACCTGGTCCCTCAACGTCTTTATGGGACTTTTTGGTCTGAGGTTCACTTGTTTTTTGTTGGTTTTCCCCTTCCAGAAGGCAAGCGCCATAGAGGCAGGGATGTTGGACCATTTCGTGTCTTGCCGCACACATAGTGAATGACTGGAGTAGAGCCTGACCTTGTAGCAAGTGCTCAGTAAACAGTCATCGAATGAGGAAGGAATGCCTTTTCTTTTTAAAGTCTTGCTAAAGCAGTTAAATACATCGGAAGCTGAACTCTGCGTCTTCTTCTCTTTGTTTCCCACTCCCAGCCCCAGCTCCTAGCATAATGCTTGCAATATATCAGAACTCAAAATTAACGGTTGTTTAACTAGAGTATGAGTGCAGGACTGAAGCATCGTGTCTGATTTATAACCCATTTGTGATACAAGAACTGGTTTTCATTTGGGTATTTAAGAAACACGAAGCCAACCATGACTCCGTGGGGAATCAAAGATGATTCAGACATGGGGCTTGCCTTCAAGAAGCTAAAGGTACTTCCCTTTTCTCCAGTTTACTTTCTTTCCATTCCCTTAACCCTAGGACAGACAGTCTGTCCATTCGTGGGAGGCCTTTTATTAGGGAAATGCCACTGGGAGTTGTAGAGGACTTTTAGCAAAGACTTGATCCCTAAATTCTTTTATGAGACTTAATTATCACACCTGTATTTTAGTCTAAAGAATCTTACTATTTTGTCTCAGTTTCAAATAATAGTGATTGGATTTTCACTATTATTATTATAATAATAATAACTATTATTATTATAAATTCTTTTCAAGAAGGGAAGGTGACAATATGCTTGTTGCTGGAGATTTACTTAAGAAACACAGACTTGTGAAAATGATGTATTCCCTATTCCAAGAATTTAAAACACTACTGGACTGGAGGCCATGGGCTCTAATATATATTTATTGAGTAAAGAGAAGGTGTTTCTAGAATGTGCTTATAGGTCTTGTGTTATCAAGTGTGAGTAGTAGGAGAAAGTTGTTTGGGTTTTTTTTAAACCTAGATTTTTTTCTACCTGTTAAATCAGTTGGAATCACCCTAGAATGCAAGGAGATGTTTCTCTGGTGACCAGGGCCAGGGGCAATGTTTGTCATTGGCAGGAGAAGGCAGCCATGGTTTGCTTAGTGTGTGAGGCAAAGGGAGACTTCCTGGCCTGCCTAGGAAAGAGGTTCCAGTCTGCTTCTAGCTCACTGCCATTTTGCATTGAGAAGGTGTCAGGCTAATGAAATAGGGTTTCAGTGTTCTCAGCACTCTCGTAGGCCGAATGTGTTAAGTGATGTCACCACCCATGGCTCTGAAACCAGAGCATCTGTCCCCCTCAGGGTCATCTGGAGAGCAGTCTCTGTGCTTTGCCCTCTCACCATGGGCAGAGAGCTAATTGTTTCCAGAATTTTTTAAATTCAGGAAATTCAACAGACCACTGATTGTTCATAAAGGGAATGGAAAAATACAAACATAAATAAAAATGAGAATGCAGTTTAGTCATCCGTGTTCAAGATACACCTGAAATGCCGTGGATTGACGAGGCTCCTGTGCCCTAAAGGAGAGCTGGGCTGCACCTAGATAGTGAGCTGTTCAGTCTTGACCTTGTGCCCACATGCCCACGGGACACCTTGGTAGCCCATTTAGTATGGTGGACCAGTCTCCACCAATCCTATGTCCTCTTAATGCAGTGGAAGTGGAGAAATGGAACTTTCTAGAAGTGTACCCAAGCTGCAAGGTGAACTGGTTACCAGGAAATGAAATTTTCGGTGTGGTAACACTTGGAGCAGAACTGCCTGTTTTGTTTGTTTGTTTATTGTTTGTTTTTTGTGCCACAAGATGTGTTTCTATACTATTTCACTTTCTTTTAGTATTATCTTATGTGTTTGTTTAAAATTTAATGTTGGCCCTTAGTAAACATTTTTTAGAGGAAGAAGAATTGTGAAGGTGACATTAACGTCCAAAATCAGAAGTAAACGGATGGTCTAAATGTTTCCACCCTGGAGGAATCTCTCTGCCCACTTCCTACTTCTCACTTTCCTTCCCCCGAAAATGAATAAAAAGGCAGAACTTGTGTTGCGTGCCATGAACTTGGACGTGCAACCTGCTCTCTCCTTGGAGTGCACCTTTCTCCCATTCTCGGGGTGTGGAAGGTGGACATCATCATCTAGGGATTCCAGCTGATGTGCATAAGAGAGAAAGCCCGAGGTTTGCAACTCTCCAAGATCGTTGCTGCTGGCGTTGTTTTTGCTATTTACTCGTGTTTCTCTGCACATCTTTAAATGAAGTGACATTTTTGGCCCTAGAAGTCCCCTGTGATGTCAGTTTCTTTATTTCCCCCAACTCTCCATACTCTGGTTCCGCTTGGCTTAGTAGCCTCCACACCTTACTCTACCACTGCCTCCTGTCCTGGTCAATCAGTCACTGCTCCAGAATTTGCATATAGGAAGGGCACAGGGCCAGCAACGTGATGGAAGAGACATTACGGGACTAAATGTCCTAAAGTCATTCTTGCACAGCACTTTGTGTAATACTGAGAAAATGTCAGCTGTGATGACAAGGATTGGGAGGCTGTTGAAGTTGGGATATGTGGCCGACACTCAGCATCCCACCCTGTCCCTTTGTCCTTCACCTCAGTGCACACTGGCCCCACTTCCTGCACATCTCTCCCTAAAGCCTTTCTCTTACCTACCCCAGAGCCCACCTTAGTCCCTGGAGAGCAGCCCTCACCCAATCCCTGATGGGACTTGGTGAGTACCGACACCTACTTGCCCTGGAGTAGATAGCTGTGGCGCATGCGCCGCACCAGCTCTCGGGGTTTCCCCAGCAGGGCGAAGCCCCAGGTCCCCACAAGAGTCACTGGCTGGGTAAACCCTGTCCCAATTCCCCACCCCTCCTCCTGCTTCCTCCACCTCCCACATATCTGCTTCTATCTGAATCCGCATCTCAGAGTCTGCTTCCGGGGGAACTCAGACTAAAAGAGGGTCCCGTGGGACAGTCACTGTGTTGAACACAACTATAATATATTGAAAAGCATCAGTGAGCCTGATTGAGATCATACACGCACACAAAACTATCAAAAAGAATTCAAAAACTAAATGCAAAGTAGCTTCTTTGACTACTTACTTAATGCCTCACTAACCGGTCAAACTGATGGCATTCCCAAGCCTCTTAAAATTCACTGACGTTTTTCTGAATGCAGTGTTTTATCTTGTGTGTCCATTGGGGGATGTTTCCTGATGAAAGGGAATGCGATTTTTCCATCTTGAAGTTGACTGTCACAAAGTATATCTGCCTAGTTACTGCCATATTCCAATTCAATTCGAATGTGCTTGCTTTGGGTTTAAGAGTGGATTTGAATCATAAGATCATTCATTTTTGAGCCCCCAAACGTGGGCCCTAATGTTCAGCCTAGTTGCTGACTGTTCCTTGTGAACTTGAATATGTAATCACATCCTCTGTTTTAAGCCTTTGTTTTGTTGTTGTTTTTCTAAAAACAGCTTAGAAAAGAACACCTCTGGCGTCTTTTCCTTCATCACAGAGAGCTGAGGAGAGAAAGGAGTAATATTTTGCATCTTTTAGCTGGTACCTCCCCATCCTGCCTGGCTTCCCCTGCAGACATTCGAAATTTAAACACCAGGCTTACGCCATGAGGAAAAATTTGCGAAAAAAGGAAGGAACACAAACAAATGATAAACCTTACAATTTTCAGGCAAGAAGAAACTTCCTCGCATGTTTATAGTTTTATGGACAGTGTGGTCTTTTTGGTATTTTATCAGAAATCTCTTCCTTGGGTGTGGTCTGGGGAGCAAGTAGGCGTGTGTGTGGGCCATTGCTATGGAAACGAGAAGAAACACTTAACATCATGGTGCTTAGCTTGAGAGTGCTTACCTCGGTGGGTGATCTTTACACAATTCCCCAAAGTTTCCTGCAGTTACATTTTACTCTTTGTAAGAGGCTAATACCATACTATTTAGGGGCTTTTTGTAATTTGGGCAATGGAGGATTACAAAACATTTTGCAACTAGGAAGGATACTGCCAGGAAATGGAACCATTTAATGGATGGGCGTGGCTGAGCAGCTAGAAAGAACAGTTCTACCTTGTACCATCATGGCACAGGTGGTTGAGGTCTCAGGGAAAGTTCTAGAATCCTGAGCTTCTCCGCTAAGCCTTCTCCTTTAAGGAAACTTAGAGGCCTGTGCACTCCAGAGAGGGCTGGGATAAACAACAGCTTATCCTCTAGCTCAGCAAGGCTGATGATATAAAATTGCCTTTGTGAGCATTTGCTCGTCTGGCCGTGTGCCCTTTTAGATGGATTTTGATCAAGCATCACTCCAGTGAAGCCACGGAAGCAGAACAGATCAAAGACTCAAAAAGTCAGGGCACATTTTGCAAAGGCCCGATTCTAGTATTTGGCCTCAATTGTAAATACCATGGCATCGGTCCATTCAATCACAAGTTTAATTTGTCCATGTGGTTTGGTGAGCATTTATGAAGCCTTCCCTCTGTACAGGGCACTAAGATAGGGCTGTAAGTTTTGCATTCTTGGTTTTATGCTCAACCAGAGCCGGTTACCGCTCTCAGCCCTGATGGTCAGGTTTCCAGAAGTTGATGCCTTATGATTTTCCTTGTGCCTGGATTCTTTTCATGACTGCCCTGCTCTAAATAGGTTCACCGTACATAGTTTCCGCCAACAACTTGAAAAGGGTTCAAGAAAATGGATCATTGCATCAATTCCTTCAGGTGACTGCAACTTTCTCAGCTTCTTACCAATTCTAACCCACTGGCTGTGTCCTGAGTTCATCTGGTCCAGCTGCCATATTTGATTTTAGCACATTCAGGATCATGTTATCTTAATTGGTCTTTTGTCATGACTGAACACAAGGCATCTGGTGTCTGTGCTTGCCTTGATACTATAGCAATAACAATAGCTAATATTTACTAAGTACTGTAATTGCAAGGGGCACCATGCTAAGTGCTTTACGTGGATTTCTTATTAATCCTCTTATCAGTCCTATAAAGTACTACTATCTTATCTCTACTCTGCAGATAAGAAAGCTAAAAAGCTAATTTATCCAAGGTCGCACAGCAAGAAAG
The DNA here is from genome assembly GCF_041146395.1 of Eulemur rufifrons. Classification (NCBI taxonomy): domain Eukaryota; kingdom Metazoa; phylum Chordata; class Mammalia; order Primates; family Lemuridae; genus Eulemur; species Eulemur rufifrons. The sequence goes on along the minus strand of NC_091007.1, from coordinate 9,827,422 downwards.
GGCTGGAGCCAGGACTCAGCCCAGTCCTGGTTGAGTCCAAAGTCCAAAATGATGAGTCTTCATTGGTTGATTTTATATCCCTCTGATTTGAGGGAGTTTCTGAGTAGGGATCTTAGATCTGATACCCTTTAAAAAGCCTAACCTTCCTGGTTTCCTGGAAGGAGGAAGGTCTGGGTCTGAGTTCTTGGAATTTCCCCTGAGCATATAAAATCATGCTTTGATTGAGATGAAGTATAGAAATGAGAGTCACTACTTTAAAAAAAATTTTTTTAGATTTGGTGAAGTTGAGTAAATGTTTTAAATCTTACTTCCCTTTTTTGGGATGTCATGTTTAAACCTGATAGAATCAATGACAATAACAAATATCCCCTGAACTTGGCTCTTCTCTCTGACTGTACCACTTCTGTTCATGGTGCCACCATCCATCCTGGCTGCCAGCTTCAAGATCGTGTTGGATTCCTTCTTTCCACTTAACCTCTGTATCAAGGTCACTGAGCTCCTTTGCAGTATTTCTCGTACCTATTCCAAATCTCCAGTCTTGGTGTCACACTCTACGTCATTATTCTTTTATACCCAAACACTTCTTTATCGTTTATTAACTGGTCTTTCTGTGCATGCTTTGCCTATTCTGGTAGATCCTACACACCACTGCCAGAGTATCTCCTCACCTAGTAAAATCACTCCCAGACTTGAAGGTCCAAGTCAAATTCTGTAGTCTCCATGAAGTAATGAAGTACCTGTGAACAAGTAATCTCTCCAGTACCTCTCTTATGGCCCATAATTTGCAGTGATGTGAGGCTATGTCTTATCTCCTGTGGCAGAGATGGCCAAGATGTTGTTTACCCAATATTTATATTCTCTTCCTTAGCCACAGATCCTGATATTTTTGGGTGCAGTTATAGACCCAGCTCTAAAACTACACTTCCCAGTAGTCCCCCTCCCCCACCGCCTTATAGATGGGGTACCCATCTGGCCAATGATATATGAGCTTGAAGTTGTCAAGGGGTGTCTTCATTTGGTTCCCCCAGAAGTAGACCCTGAGATAAAGCTTCTAGTACAGCTTGTTTATTTTGGAGGTTGTCTCAGGAAACACAGGTAGTGGAAAGAAATAAAACAGTATAAAGAAGACAGCCAGTAAAGCATTGGTTTATTCAGAAAAGAATCACTTTTAATGATTAGAGTTTCATCCTACTGGGAAATTCCAGGATGTATCTCAGGTGCTAGAAGATTCCACCACTATCCTTAATGTTTAACACCCAACTTATCTTTAGGTTGGGGTGATGTGCACTGAAGGGGTGAGAGCAAGAGAATATGCTGGGTTGTTTTTTTTTTTTTTTTTAATTCATTTTTACTATGAGCATATACTACTTCTTAAAAATTTAGTAAAGTGGCCCAGTGTGGTGGCTCATGCCTGTAATCTTAGCATTTTGGGAGGCCAAGGTAAGAGGATCACTTGAAGCCAGGAGTTTGAGACCGCCCTGAGCAAGGGTGAGACTCCATCTCTACAAAAAATAGAAAAGTTATCCAGGTGTGGTCCCAGCTGCTTGGGAGACTGAGGCAGGAGGATCTCTTGAGTCCAGGAGTTTGAGATTGCAGTGAGCTATGATCATGCCACAGCATTCTAGCCCAGGTGACAAAGTGAGACTAGTCTATCTCAAAAAAAAAAAAAAAAAAAAAAAAAAAAAATTAGTAATGTAAAAAATGGAACAAAAGCTAATGATTTCATGCTGTGTGGAAAAAAGTAGCATAAAAAACTGTTTACTGTAGTTATAAGTACAGAACACAGCAACTGATGCATAGCTTTACAAATTGAGGAAATAAATCAGAATGCTCACCGCAGTTGCTCACCTTTGCAGCCCTGGCTCCTAGCGCAGTACGTACGCAATAAGTATTTATTGTTCTTAAATAAGTACTGGGATTAGGGATGAACTCATTTATCTTCCAAATTTGCAGTAATGAGATTCTGTAACCTTCATAATGAAAAAAAGGAACTCTATACAAATAAAACTGATTTTACAACCTGAAACAACACAGGCAAAGAGGCTTTAATGTTGTTGCTCGAAAGACTTCAGATGTAGCATCTACTATAGTAGGGCTTCTGGAAAGCTCCATCCAGGGAGCACATCCTTCCTCCTTCTTCCTGTCTGGAACATTACAGGATGTCATGACAGTCACCTTGGACCAGGTGATGACCTCAAAGATGAAACCCACGTTAAGGATGGTGGAAGGAGAATACAGGAGAAGGCTGGGTCTCTGGTGACCAGGGGACAACAAAACCGACTCTGGACCGCCTACCTGCAAGTACTTCTTATGTGTAAGGACCAAAAAAATGAAACCTGCCATCTTGTTGGCACCGCTGTTACTTGTGTTACTGTGGTTGGTAGCCAGCCTAATCTGCATTTGTGTTTCTCTTGTAAGATGTGGAAGCTTCTTCAGGGGAAGATTATCTTTGTGTGTTTCTGCCTGTGTCCCCTCTCCCGAACAGTGCTTGTGGTCCTCAATGGATCTTTGTGGAATGACGGAGTCGAATTCATTGAACTTGGAGAACCACGTGTGAAACACTGTGCTAGGTGGTTGTGGGATCAGAAGACGAAGGAAACAGTGTTTCGCTCTTAAGGGACCCAAAATGAAACTGTGTGCGGTGTGTCACTGTTTGCCACTGACACGCACCTGAGTGGGAAAGGCAGAAGGTCTCTGAATAAAAACAAGATGCCCATTCACGTCTGGTTGTCCCCCGGCCCTGTGGGCTCTGTGGCGTCTGCTGGGAAAGCCGGGCTTTGCCTGGGGTTACCGTGATGTCTGAGCTTTGACAGCCGCTGCTCCCCCACCCCCGAAGTCGGGGAGAGATGATTCCAGCGATATCTGAATAGCTTGAGTTAGCTGTGTATGAACACAGAGGAAGTGGTTCCCTAGCAACAGGCGCCTGTGAAAGCCTCTTAGCGCTCAGCACTTCTCCAGCCTTTGTGTTTCCTGTCCTCCATGTCGCCTGTCAGCAAATGGCCGGAGCCACTGCACCTGCTCCAAATCGGGGCCAGACAGTTCAAATCCAGCCGTTCGGTTTTACTGACTCAAGGCGCTCTGTTCCTTTCATGGTCACATGTCCCTGTGAGGTGTCTGGGGCCTCTTTGGCACCTGGTCAGACCATAATTACCTCAGACCATACTTCCTTCTTTGTTGTTTAGATTTTGACCAGAAACGGAAAATACTGAAGTGACTGAAGAAAATTTTAATTGAATGGTTTAAATAATACTATTTGGGGTGGCGGGGGGAGGGGGTGCAGCACATTTTTGCATAGGTGCTAAATCTCCTAAGAAAACGTTTTATTTTAGTCATCCTTTTTCCCCTGCCTCTGAAAAATGGATTCTCACCCCATTCTTATTTTCAGTTTTTCTACAGGAAACAAAACAATTTCTTCAGTCCTTAAATATGCCAGCATCTGAATCCATATTTGAATATGCAAGATGGTTGTGGTGATAATAAAGTTTCTTCTTAGAGTGTGTTTGCTGTGTCGCCTCAGGTTCTAGGGACAGTCCTACCTGGGGGCATAGGTCCATTTGTATGGACCATAGGACATAACTCTGGCATAGGTCCAGAACTGCTGACTGGAAATGCCTTCTTTCCTTTTCCAACAGCAATCTGTGTGAGAACAGCAATCTCACAGGAGACATTAGACATCTGTGCCTACCAGTTGACTAGCATCGATTCGTAGCGTTGAAAACCTGGCCAAGGCCGCCAGTGATAAATGACTGCATGTAGCTAAATTATAATGGAGCCTGACACCCTCCAGAATTCTTGTCATCCATACCTTTGAAAATAATTTTTTTGCATTCATTCAACTCACAGATACTTGTAGTTGAGCATCTCCTACGTGGAAGACGCCATTTTGTGTCTTATGGGAAAAACATGAATGGCTGGTCTGTAGCCGTAGGGAGATCTCAATTTACAAGAGGAGGTAAGTAAGATATATACCGGAATAACTAGTAACTATCAGGCAAGATCATAGCCTCAAGAAAGATAAACCATGCCTTATAGACATTCTCTTTAATCTCCTCTTCCTCTGAGACTGGGGTGGTGGTTTAGGGTGAAGCCATCTTTCAGAGAAAGATGGAGAGCTGAGGAGGTTGTGTCTGTTCTGTAGATAAACGGAGGGCTTGGTTTCCAAGACTATTAGTCCGGTTCTTTTCATTAACCTTTCATTTATTAAAGTAACAAAACAGTAAGATCCCACTGCATCACGATATTCTGTTTCCACCCAAATGGGCTATTTTTAATCAAAGCTAAGAGCTTGACATATGTCAGCCCAAAGTGATGTAAAACAGAAATCTGGAAGAGAATTTATCTGGAAGCTGGGAAAAGTAAAAAAAGAAAAAAAAAACAAAAAACAAAAAACAAAACCCTAGCTTAAGGGCCATTTGAATTGCCACTGTTTATCTCATTTTCCTCCCAGTTGTTATTTTCCAGGAGTAAATGAGAAAGGAAGAAAAATCCATCTCAGTAGCCAAACCCTCTGGGAGCGAGGCTGTGTCTTTAACAGCCGTATCCCCGACAAGCAGAGGCATCTCTCTGGGGTAGCGTGCTCACTTATAACCATGGTCACGGTGAACCAGATAAAAACGAGTTATAAATGAATGGAGATGTGGGGGAAGAAAGGAGCCACTGAATTAGACAGCCACGGTGTGTGCTTTCTCAGGCTCGCTTAGACTAGCGGGGAGCAGGAATCTGAAAGCCATTCTTCATGTACACAGGTGACAAGCCTTTGGGGATCATTCCAGATTCACTAAAACAGCCACTGCCTTCTGTGCTGTTGACACCTCTTGAAGATTTATGAAGTGGAGAATGGGAGACAGGCAATAAAGGAGCTTTTTGTAGCCCAATAAGTGATTTGCACCCTTGGGCAGAAAGGACAGTGATGTCTCACCCATGAAAAGAACCTGAATTTCCCCAAAGACATGACCTGAATCATGAGGCCAGAGCTCTGATGTAACTCGGTGGTTCCTAAGGCACAGTTCCCTCATCCCACCACACTCAGTATTTTCAATTTTGAATCTGATCACTTACAAGAAAGATCATGGCTGGTGATTAGTGTTGGGATACTGCAAATGGATTTCCCATAGCGCTGGGTGGGCAGGTGGGTACCAGGCTTTGCCTCCTATGCCCGTTCACACAACAAAGCAAGGAAATTAACATTTATCTAACACCTACTAGGTCATACATTCTACGTATATCCTTTCTTATAATTAAGAAGCAATTTATTACTAGTTCCTGCTTTGCACAGCTGGGCAGGAGATGATGAGTTAGAGGAAGACTATAAAGAGGGCCTCTTCTGTCTGCTATACAAGATGATTTCTGTGCTTTGTAGCAAGCATGATCATACCAACACCCACATTTGTATTAATATAACATTCTTCATAACACTTTCAGAATCATTTTATCTGCATCTATCATTAAACACCTTGATGCAGGACGGGACAGATAAAATTTTTACTTTACAGGTAAAGAAACTGAGTCTCAGAGAAATTAAGCAACACGCTTCAGGTCATATGGAAAATTAGAAGCAAAACCAAAATGAGATCTGACTTCCAGCCTACAGGAGTGTATCGACCATATTTGTATTAATTATTTCTGCTCATTTACATGTTCCTAATGGGTCTTAGCAGGGGCAGCAGCACACGTGTGAAAGAACATGGGCTTCCTGGCCAGACATGCTGCATGCAAATCCCAGCTCAACTTCTGGTTTGTCGTTTGACTTTGGGACATTTCCTTATTGGTAAAATAGGATAACAAGACCTACTTCATAAGTTAGTTGTGAGGATAACACAATATACTATATAGAGTGTACAATGCTAGTTATAGTAAAGGATTAAATAGAGAATTAAATGAGAAGAGTGCCTGGAACATAGTAAGCATTTGATGAATGTTAGTTGTCGTTATTACTATTGTTGTATCATTGTAGAAGCTCAATATATATTGCCACTCCCCTCACAAGTCTAATATTTTGCTGCACTAACAGGATTAAGTACACAAAGGAAGAGAGAATAAAAATATGAAGAGGGAGAGGAAATATCATTCATTCTCATACTTGATTTCTCCTTCTCAATTACTGGTATCATTAGGTAATTTCTAAATAAATGATACAACAACAGCTTTAAAAAAATCTTAAACGGGGCAGTTGTTTTCTTACGTCTTTTCCCAAAGTGACATCATTTAAATTGCTCTCTGGAATTATTTCTTGGAAGCCTGCAGTGGCTGCTGAGTGCTGAGGTCATGTCCCTGAGGATCAGTATAATGGTTAATTTTATATGTCAACTTGACTGGGCCATAGGGTGCCCAGATATTGGGTCAAACGTTATTCTGGGTATGTCTGTGAGGATGTTTCTGAAGGATATTAATGCTTGAATCAGTAGATGAATAAAACACATTGACCTCCCTGATGTGGGTGGGGCTCAACCAGCCAGTTGAAGACTTGAACAGAACAAAAAGGCTAAGGAAGAGGAAACTCTTCTTGGCTGACAGCTTGAGCTGGGACATTGGTCTTTTCCAGCCTTTAGAAACAAACTAAAACGCTGGCTCTTCTTGGGTCTTGAGCCTGCCAGCTCAAGATGGACCGAAACTTCACCATCAGCTCAGGAGTCTCTGGATTGCTGACTTTGATCATGGGATTATCCTCCCTAATCCTATGAACAAATTCCTTATTATCCTATCATCTATCTGTATATCTCTAATCAGTTGTTTCTCTGAAGAACCCTAATATGAATTTTGAAGCCAAGTAGTGGGAAGGTACTGTCACAAATACCTAAAAATGTGGAAATGATCTTGGAATTGGGTCATGGGTAGAGGCTAGAAGAATTTTGAGGTGCATACTAGAAATATGAACATTAGGGGGTGATTCTGGTGAGGTGTCAGGAAGAAGTGAGGATGGTGTTATTGGAAAGTGGAGGAAAAATAATCCTTGTTATAAAGTGATGAATTGGCTGAATTGTGGTCTAGTGTTTTGTGGAAGGTAGAACGTGGAAGTGATGAAACTGAATATCTAACTGAGGCGATTTCTAAGCAGTGTCGAAGGAGTGTAGTTACTCCTGACTGCTTATAGTGAAATGTGGAAGGAGAGAGAGGAACTGAAGAAGGAATTGTGAAGCCAAAGAGAACCAGAACTTGAAGACTTAGAAAATTCTCCGTCTTTCCGTATTGCAAAACAATAAGAAAGCATGTTCTGAAGAGGACACTGAGGGTGTGGCTGGACTACCACTCAGTGATGAATTTATAGGGTTATATGAGCAGAAACACTGCCAGTTTGAACTGAAGCGAGTGGAGAGGAGACAAAATGAAGGAAGGCTGTTGGACTTCTTGGATTAGACGGGGCAGGTCAATGGGGCTGTTTGGTTGCAAATGTGTGCTATTCTCCAGGAAGAGGAAGAAATGATGCTAAAGCAATTCAGAAACCATCAGGACCATGACCTTAGGTCCAATAGGCTGAAAAGCCTCTACCTGGAAACTTGGGGACAAAATCTGCCAACAGGACCCACTGCCTGGAAGAGCCATAGGGGCAGGCCCGGACCCATCCCTGGAACCCTGGGAATGACGCTGCTACCCCAGTGGGCCTGGAAGGTGGGACATCGAGCCCAAGAGGATAATCTTGAGACTTACGATCTGATGGAATTTGCCTTGCTACGTTTTGGACTTGCTTGGGGACTGTCACTCCTTTCTTCTTTGCAATTTTTCCTTTTTGGAATGAGAATGTCTGTCCTGTGCCTGTCCCACCATCGTATTTTGGCAGTGCATAACTTGTCTGGTTTCACAGGTTCACAGCTGGACAGGACTTTTGCCTCAGAATGAATTGCTCTTCAAGTTTCATCCATATCTGATGTAGATGATATTTAAATGACTTTGGAATTTAGACTTTAGAATTGATGCTGGAACAAGTTAAGATTCTTGGGACTGTTGAGATGGAGTGAATGTATCTCATATGCAAGAAGGATATGAATTTTGTGGAGATGGGGTGGAATATTATAGACTGAATTGTATCTCCCCTGCACCCAAATTCATATGCTGAAGCTCTAATCCTCCATGTGGTGGTATCTGGAGGTGGGGCCTTTGGGAGATAATTAAGTTTAGATGAGGTCATAAAGATGGGGCCCTCATAATAGGATTAGTGCCCTTAGAATAAGAAACACCAGAGAGCATTCTCTCCCTCCCTCCCTCTCTCACTCTCTCTCTCTCTCTCCCCCCTCTACCCCATGTAAAGACACAACAAGAAGGTGGCCATCTGCAAACCAGGAAAAGAGTCCTCACCAGAACCTGACCATGTTGGCACTTGAATCTTGGCCTTCTAGCCTCCAGAACTGTAAGAAAGTAAATTTCTGTTGTGCAAGCCACCTAGACTATAGGATTTTGTTATGGCAGCCCAAACTAAGATATACAGTCACCTTAAACTGGCCAAACTTGGTTTTGCATCTGTTTTTCTAACTCAAGTACAGTGCTCAATGCAGCCACTTAAATTTTCCCAAACCTATGTTGGCTCAAATTATTCAGAATTCTCACATGTCAGAAGACCCCAAACTCACAAAATGTGTTTTATGTATTTATCTATAAAGGTTGGCAGTTACTATAAGCTTGGTGATTGTAATGATTAGGAATGGAAAGTACTGACTTGGTTATTTTATCTTCATAAGAAGAAACTACAGAGGGTAGCACGGCTTTGTTGATGATCAATTATATTATTTAAAGCAAACACATTTGGATAAAGCACATTTCCCCTTCTGCTAAAGCTGCTGGTAAGGAAAGCAAAGTAGTCTCTGCATTTGTGAGACAAAAGAACATTCATCTGATAGGATGTTATAGAACCACCATAAATCCTTTGAATCTAAGCCAACTTGGATGTCGAAGCCATAGATAATTATGTTAGGGAAAGGATGAAACAATTAAATCTAGATTATGACTCCTTTAATGCAAGTTTTTTCTTTATAAAATGGGAAAAAAATGTCAGAATTGGGCATTGCCCTTGGAAAAAAAGATGTGCCAATAGATTAGATTTTCTAGTATTTTATCCCCTCTGGACTCTGGCTCAGGAATCACTAACTAGCTGGGTAATCCTGGGCCGTTTGACTGTTTTGCTGTTATGAGCCTCAGTTTCCTCGTCATTAGATTAAGGAGTTGGAATGCATCATCTGTAAGGTCCTTCGAGCTCTGAAATCTCCATGATGCTAGCTAGGATTTCTGCAGGGTGCTTATCTTAGGAACCCAACAAGCAAAAAGAAAATGCACTGGTTTTATTTCAGTTGCAGGAAAGCAGCTATGTATTAGCCGGTATTTGCCACTCAGCTAAGTCATAGTGGGCTCATGTCGGAGCTCTGTTGATCCAGGGTTGGCCAGTCCTCTGCTTTTCTTCCAAGAGAACTAGAGCAGATGAGAACCTTCCATGAGAGATGTGAACCAAAGAGGGTTTACCTTGGGTGTGCTAAAGTGAGCAATGAAGGCATATGGGAAAGAAGAGTTAATCACCACCTACCATTCTGGAGAAATCATTCATGTGTGCACACATTTATTTAACCAACACTTATTAGGAGGCCGTATAGTACATGGTTAATGGTTCAGGCTCTGGAATTATTCATAGACGCTCTGGGTTCAAATCTCAGCTTGTGTGTTTTGTGGCCTTGAGCGAACACCAAATTTCTCATTCCCTTCATCTGAAGTCCTCATCTCAGAGGCTTGCTGCAAGGGTTAAATGTGTTAATACATGAAAAATATTTGTAACAGTGGCCAGCACATAGAAATTATTCAGTGAATGTCATGTGTTGCCATGGCCACCTCTGTGTTAGATACAGATGGGGACTGAGAGATGGCACTATGGACAAGAGTGCAATTGATGTACAAAGAAGGAAGTGGGTGGCAGTCAGGGAAAACTTCACAGGGGAGGTAATTCCATCGGAGTGTCAAAGTTGAGGTCGAGATAAGCCTTTGTTAGACAAAGAAAGGTTACTCCAAGTAGCAGAGGCAGTGTTCGCTGAAGGAGGAAGGTACAAATTCTGCTTCTATTCAGATAACTGTGTTGGGTATGGCTGGAGTTTAGGAGAAGGGGAAGTGGGCGAGGCTGAAAGAGTAGGTGATTTCATGGGGGGGGGGCACTCTATGTCCCATGGAAGCCACTGAAGTCATTTTAAGATGGAAAATGCCATAGCCAGGAAACCCTCAGGTTGGGAGCGAGGCTGGAATGGGAATGAGAAGGGAAGTCAAAGAATGGGGTTGGACTTGGATCCAGGGTCTGGTGGATCCTGGGGGGGTAGGCTTGGGGACATGCTCTCTCCAAAGGGGCCTCACTCAGTGAGGTGCTTTGGAGCAGCTGTGATTTAAAATCAGTCGCTTGTTCCTGCAAAATGGGCACTTCTTGGCCTGTTGCCCCCTCATCTCTGTCCTCTGCTGGTCGGACTCTCAGTGCCTTTGCCACCCACTGCATCTCTCCTTCCCTTTCTCTTCTGTACCTACCCTTTCCTGGAGAAAAAGTTACTTTTGGATTTCCTTTACCTAATAATTCTTACATGCAGATTTCTGAATCCTGTGGGAGGATTCCAAGGATGCCAATGGCTCAGCATCCTGCACTTTCTCCATGGGCTACAGCCTGTGCAGCCCTACAGGGACCTGCCTTTAGAAGAGCCCTCACTTGGCTTCATCCTCTGCTCTCACCCTCTGGAAATGCTAAATCATCTTTTCACAAATGGCCACACATTTTCATTTTGCATGGGACCTCACAATCTCTGTAGCCAGCCCTGCGTTAGAGAGAAATGCTCACGGGCTTGCGATTCACTGTGGGGCAAAAGGGAAGAATCAGGGCCGATGCTGAAGTCACTGGGGTGAGGACGAGGAGGCGAGAGGAGGAGGGGGGAGAGCCTCTTTCTCCCTGAAGATCTCCTTAAATTGCAGGGCCAGCTTTGGGGGACCTGGTGGCAGACTTCCTATAAATCAGTCAGGGAAACTTCTAGATGATCACAGTCAATTCTGATCTGCTCCTGAGGAATCTCTGCCAAATTCCAAAGAAACAAGCTGTCTCTAAGAATAGATGGATCCTACAAGTCGTGCCCTGGAATTTGCACACCGGTCCATCTCTTCCATCTGAACAGGTAACCGAATATAAAAGGATAGACAAGATTATTTTCCAGGGAAGTGATGAACAAAAACTTGTCCTGAGATGGCACTTTCTATGGATGTTGGTTGTAAGATTTTATCTAGGGGGTTCAGGAGAGACATCCTAGGAGAGCAAACCAGGAAGAGGATTGGGATATAGACCTGTCGAAGAAGAGTAAGATGGTGCCCAGGCAGAGCTTGGGGAAAAACACTGAGACTCATATGTGAGAAGGAAACAAAAGAAGACGTGAGATAATTACAAACTGTCCTGGGGAAAAAAAATGTCTATGTTGATCCTAATAGAAAGGTCTTTGTAATGACCAGTACAATAGAAAGAGAGACAGGGTTTAGATTACAGATTCATGCCTTTCTGTTTGCTCTGTGTTCAGTGCTTTGTTGGCTCTCAATAAATGTAAAATAATAATAAAAGTCCATTAGGTAAACCATTTCAAACAGACTCGATCCCATTATAATTCATAGAATTCAAACAATAGCATTTGAAGGTCCTTTATTGATGTTCTTTAAAAAAAAAATATACAGAATTGATGGCGCTTAAAGAGAATGAATTTCAAAACATGGTTTTGAAAAGGGGAAGTGAATGTAATGTATATACATATGTATGTCAAATCCAGCTCTGCCTAAATGCATTGTTTTATTTCTTTTTTGTTGGGATTCTTTGGCAGCAGTAGGCAATTCTATATTTCGCTAATGATCACTGTGGTAAATCTTGCAATTCAGCTATTTTTTTTTCCTGCAATTCTGTTTCCATTGTTTCTTTTAGCAGAAGTAAGGCATAGTAAACTCAACAACCATGTCTTAAGTGTGTATGGAGCATAAAGAGTTTATGTTACAGCTAACTGCTGAAGTGAGCAAGAGAAGTTTTCTTGAAAGGCTTGATTATTGCACTGAGATTTAAGTATGAAGAACAGGAAATTCTTCAGTGAAGGAAACTCCTATCTATACCCTAGCATCCTGGCGGAAGGAGATAAAGTTCCACCAAAGTTTTACCATGCATGATAAATACTGTTCATTTATTGTATAACCTCAAAGAAGATATATACATTTTCATGTACCTTAGGGGAAAGATGGTTTGCACTTTTGCAACTTATGTGTTTTTTAATATTAACACTTGATTTTAAAAAGTAAATTTAAAAATCATGATTTTTCCTTACATTTATAAATGTTATACTATATATTATGCTAACAAACTTTAATAATTACTTTTATGTCCTTGATTAATATTTGATCCCACTTATAAACTTAAACTCCTTCAAACATTTTTAAATTGCATTCATATTTATAGATTTTATATATATTTAGCTTTCTTTCTAAGTTCTTCAATTTTTTAACATCAAGATTTTCCAGACTTGTAAAATAAAGCTAACATAGATTAATAATATATGCCTTTTTATGATCTTAAATTCTCCTAAGCTTTTCAATACTGTTTACGAATGTGGTTTTACTGTTTACGAATATGTGTCAAATTAAAAGTGAGTCTAAATCTATTAATCACGCCAAGTTGTTTTAGATAATATTAATGCAAACATTTAAAATGTAAGGCACATGCAAACATTCCCCATCTTCACACCAAAATATTAACACCATGAGTGTTATTTATTTAGTCATCTTTAGACTTGGTTTTAAGCTTGTTTGGGGTTAAAATGCAGACACCTAACCAAGGAACCAATCACAGTATCCCACATTCATTCTATTTGTCTTTCCAAGGAATTGGGGAATCTTCTTCCAAAGAAGTTGGGGTTTCCGTTCCAATGCATTGGGGTTACCCTCTCAGAGCCTGAGCTGTACGTGACTAGAGAGACTGGCCGGGCTATGAAATGTAGAGCCACAGACTTCCAGCATCACTTCTTACAAACAGGCTGTTGTATTGGCCTTTTGATCGTAATGGCTTGTACAAACTGTGGACTCCAGGTCAATGTCCTATACCCTAGGCTCCCTGAATTCATTCTCATCCTTTGTAATTACTCTAAATTGTGTCCTGTGATTAGGGCAAATGATACCATGTAACTTTCCCCCCAAATTCCAACGCCAGTCTCCCTCTTTGCTTCCTTTCCTGATTGGATTCAACCCCTCTGTTTAATGTTTATTTCTGCTCAGAATTCTTTTTCCATTCTTTCTATCCGGCAGAGCCATTATGTTAACAGATATGTGCATGATTTTAACAGATATGTGCATGGCACCCTGTAGATTCTATTTTTCTCCTCCTGCCTGTTTATCCATAGGGTCGGTTTCTAAAGTCATCCTAATGATAATATTCCAAACTTAACATTACACAGATTGAGACATAGAAAATTAGGACTGTGATAAAAGTACATTATGGTAGAATCAGATTACAGCACTTTAAGAATTAATACTATTCATTTAGGAAATTTTCCTTTTTAATCCTATGACCACAATTTAGACTCTGCTGTTCAAGCCGTGGCAATTTTCCTAAATTGCCCGGTGGTGATGGGGGCCGGGAAGGGGCTAGGCCACCCGTGTTTGTCTTGTAAGTATCCTGCCTGAAACACACCTTCAGGCCATGGTCATATCTAATTAGGAGCATCCTGAGAGGGGAGAGCTGTTGATGAGAACAGGGAACATAGCCAACGGGTGCAGAAAAAATCCGGATAATAAATGAGGATTTATAAAGGGATGGCCAAGAGATGGAACGAGATACAAACAGACCATGTGGGCACAGATGGGAAACTAATTCAGAGGCTGGTGATCAGATTTCTCAGTGGTGCTTTTTATGCATGGCCCAAAGAGCTTTGCTGAGATGCACAGAGATTCTTACAGGAACCAAGCAGAGTAAGACACCTAAAGCTATAAAATGATCCATCTCAAATGCCAAAATTTGTTTCCATAAAAGTCAGGTCCTGTGATAACCGGGATCCCAAATGAGAAACCAAATAGCAGAAGCGTTGTGGGAGAAGATGCTCTTTTACACCTAAATTCCAAGGTTTCCAGCTCTTCGACCATTGCACAATTGGAAACTCCAAATTGCCATTCAAGTATAAAACGGCATTGTTTTTATTGTTTATCTAATGAATTGTATATTGAAGACAGAGGAGAGGGGAGAGACCTCAGTTAATTCATGCTACATGAAGAGAGGCTTCTGTCACTCTGAGGCCACCCAGGCACTGGCAGTGACCAGCAGTGACCAGCCCTCAACAAAGTAAATGAAATCATCACCGTAACAGGAGATGGCTTTTCTCTTCCCTTCTGCTTTGCCAGCTTCAAAACAACCACTGTCTCAAAAGAGTCCCAAGTGTACCGTGGGGGGACCCCATGTCCTGAGCCTCCTGCAGCCCTAATGAGGGAGGAGGATGTGCTTTGCTTTGATGTACAGCTGCATGTTTTCTAACGATGCAGGCAAGAGATCAGATTCCATTAGGACTTCTCCTTTTAAGCTTTGATTATTCAGCAGCCCCGTTGAAATTAGCTGTTCATTTATCCACGAGCAGCTGCATGGAGGGTTGGGTGGTTTTGCTTGTAGTGTCAAACCGCGTGGGTCTGGGCTAAAGCACTCTTGAATATTTATTTAATTCAATTATGCTTCTCTGCCGCTTTTCTTTTTTACCCTTCTAAGCAATAGCACTAGATTCTGCAAGCACTAGAATTGCACCATAAAAAAGACCAAGAAATATGATCTGGATTGTAAAATGCAGCTCAGTTCTAATATGAGACAAATCGTTTCTGCCCCTTCCGCCTGTTTCTCCTGCACGCGACATTAATGCCGATTTTGGCACGTCATGTCACAGCTGCAAAGCAGAGCTGGTCCCTCCTGTTTCCCTGTTCTGATGAGCTCCCGCAGGGCTGCCAGAGCAGTCGTGCTTATGACTCTCAGGCTCTGGCTGGAGCAGTTACAAAGTCCTCATCTCAGAGCAGCGGCCAGGCTTTGCTCGCTGCCCTGGGGACGTGGGTGGGACTAGATGGCGCTTTGTCAGAGAGAGGAAGAAGAAGAAATGAAGGATGACCCGGAGACAGGGCAGAGATTTAGTGCCAGCTTGGACAATTGGCAGGGTGGGAAGGGATTCTCACATCCACACATACACACATATATACACACACACATGTACACACATATGTACACATACACACATATACACACACAAGTGACATTCTGATCAGTAGAACTATTGCCATCCATTTAGATCAGTGGACTTCTAGGAGTATAAGAGTTTCTTCCTCTTGAAGACTTACTGATCAAGATACATAAACTTTGTTATGTATGTACTTTTTATCAGACCTCTGTATTATTGATTTAATAATCCCACCCACCCTGTTCTTTTATCCCTGTTGGCCAGCTGTTTCTGTTATTATATTGCATTTGTTGTAAGGACAGCTTGTTGTGCCCAAATATGGAAAACTACTCAGGAACATTCAAATTCCTCGGGAGTTGACCCCCGAGTTCTTTTGACTTTGAGATGAAGGAGGGTTAGACTAAGTCTTGGGCCATTTCTTGTCCAGTTTTTTCAACCAACATTGGGGCAGCTTCTACATGTTTCACATCTTCTGATGGATTTCATGATCTTATTTCTTGCTCTCATGGCCACTACATTGTCAATATTGTTAATAGATCTTTTTCAGGGCTTCTTTCTAGTGGTTTTTGAATGGCCCTCCATGTGTTTTCTGAATCAGCCCCCAGCTTCCCTCACCTGCCTCTGCATTGTCTTACGTTTGCTAGGAACCGTTTAGGGGCAAGTTAGGGGTTGTTAATGACACGAGCAACTGATATCTTATGATGCTCCACTCGTCAGAAGAATGTTTTATAACTGGTGTTGGCAAGTTCATTAAAAAAATGGTGTCTTCACCAATGTATAGTGCTAATGTTGAGAAAGATGAATTGGACATTTCTATTGAACAACAGAAAAATTAAGGAAAATGGGCTGTCTTATATAGCTTTAAAACACAATGATCAACTGTGAGATATTTAGCTTGGAGCCTGAGCCTGTCCCCTGGTTCTCTCATCTATTTCTGCTTCTTTTGTGCCCATCTCACGTCTCTGTGTTGGTCACTCTCCTTCGCACGTCTGTGTATCTTCTGTAGTACATATTCTTTTACCAGATCTCCACTTAGCCACCGCCCTGATGAACTGTCCCCTAAATCCATGACCTGCTGGACTCGTGCAGCTGGTGGACTATTCCCCATACACTTCTGCTTCTACTGATCGAGTTGTTTGCTTATGAAGAATAAGGTGTGTTTGCTTCAAACTTGTTTGTGCTACTTGTACTTGTTATTGTCACACTGACACATAATTAAACATTAAGTCATACGAGTAGAAAAAGAAAGAGGGTCGTGATGATAAAAATCAAGTCAAATGCTTGGAAAAGGACGAAGATGAGCTGCTTAGGACGAATTGCTGTCCAATGAGGTGTGGGCAAGAGAATTGTATCAGACTGATGAATTAGCATCCATCAAGAAGGATTCTTGACTCAGATCGCTTTGCAATTCTCTCCACACTCTTGCTCCCCTTTAAAGAAACAGACTTGAAATGATGTAGTTGATGCATTATGGGGGTGATTTCTGCAGGAAAGAAAACAAAAAACAGGGAAAGCTTAAGCTTAAAGAAAAACCCAGACCCTGCAATCAACCAAAGTGGGAAACAAATGCCCAATAGGTTTAAATTAAATTAAGTGTTTAAGGCATACATTATGTTTCTGTAAATTCCTGTTCTGATTAACTGACCATCTACCTGAACCAAAATAGCTGGTAATAGAGGGTTTCTAGTGTCTGGAACCTTTAACGCAGTGCTGAGATGCAATCTCCTCCAGGAAGCTTTCTGACTCCTCTCCAGCCTGGGTTACGAATCCCCGGTGCTGGCTCGCAGATGTTTGTCCATCACAGCATTTTATCACATCGTCAGTGTTTGCTGTATTGTCTTTCTCCTCTGCTGGGCTGTGAGCTTGCTGAGGGCAGTGACCTCATTTTTCCATCTCTATAATCTTAGGTCCCAAAACACTGCCTGTACCCCAGTGTGGATGCATGGATATTTATAGAATGAATGTTGAAAGATGGGCTTTATTAAAGGTGTTGATGGAAAAGCTCAGATTAAAAAACAAACAAACAAACAAACAAAAAAAAACCAGGTCTGTTACTTTATGGACAGACTGTTAAAAAAAAAAAAAAGAAAGAAAGGCTTTGCTGGTATAAGGGGGTCATTTCTCTGGTATTTAAGATGTGTATGATTAGTTTCAAGAGAAAAGATACGGGGATCACAGAGCAACTTGAATATATTTTGTTGTTAGCGTTCATTGTCTTAACTGCAAGATATTTTTGTATGTCTTTTTCACCCCAAAGAATTTTTCCTGCCTTTTCATTTTGCTTTCCATGTGTTATATACTCTGCCCCCAGCAGCTAGCAGGCGAGCTGTGCAACAGGGCTGGGACCACCCCACAGGGGCTGGGAAGGCCTCAAAGAATCTGAATCCTTCTGTTTCAAATCTTGTTTATGCTCCTTCCTCTCTTCCCCAACCTCAAATCAACAGATGCTTCTAGTCTGGAAACCCAGGGGAGTTCTCAAGGCCGTGTATCCTGTTTCTTTTAATAGCATTACAGCCTAACTAAGGTAAGAATTAGCTTCTTTTCTGACCTTTAGATTCTTTAATTCCTTGGTCTTCACTCTTTAATCAAATGTCTTGCTTTAATTTTTCCTTGCCCTGTAGCGTTTGGTTTATGTCTAGCCACAGAATGTTCTATTTTGTATACATTTTTAAAAAGTGGACCACAGGAGGAAATATTCCAGCCAAGGGGAACATTATAGTTTGAACCACTTAAGATCTCAGAATGAAATAGTCTGCAGTAGGAGTCAATCACAAAACACAAATAACACAGGCACGGTTTAACAGAAAAATTTAAAAATGAAGCCATGTAATATAAACAGCAGTTAAACGTGTGCTTTCGGGGTTATTAGATATGAAACTGAATCTCATTCCCCTCACTGGCAGTAGGCATCCCTCCTACTGCCCTTGAGTTCCCTGAAAGGAATGGCAAATTTTTAAAAATAGAGAACCTAAGAAATATTAATAAAATGGTCTTCATTACAAATGGCACCATTATCTACATTAACAGTCCCAAGGGATTATTTAAAAAACTACTACAAACTAATATGTGACTTTGTCAAGCTCATAAGATACAAGGTCAATATATGGGAATCAACTGCATTTCTATATATTAGCAATAAATAATTGGAAATTGAAGTTTTAAAAACGTATCATTTACAATAGCAACAAACCAAGAAATATTTATGGATAACTTTAACAAAATATGCACAAGGTTTGCATGCCAAAACGTACAAAATATTGGTGAGAGGAATCTAAGAAGACCTACACAAGTGGAAAGATATACCATGTTTATGGATTAGAAAACTAGATATTGTTAAGACATTGGTTTTCCCCAAATTGATCTATAAATTTGATATAGTTTCAATTAAAGCCCAGAAAGTATTTTGTAAAGATCAACATGTTATTCTAAAATGTATATATAAAAAGCAATGAACCTAGCACAACCAAAATAATTTTGGAGAACAACAAAGTTGGATGACTCACATAGCCTGATTTTTAGACTTACTGTAAAGCAAGACAAATAAGACAGAGTGGATGGAGTTGGTGAAAAGGGATAGATATATAGACACACTGAACAGAATAGTAAGTCCAGAAATAGATCCACACTTACACAGTCAATTGACTTCCAGCAAAACTACCAGGATAATCAATGTATAAAACATAGTCCTTTCAACAAATGGAGCTGGAACAACTGAACAGCTGTGTGCTTAAAAAAAAAAAAGAAAAGAAAAGAAAGAAAGAAACAAACACACTCAACCCTTATCTAGCACCATATGAAAAGGTTAACTTGAAATAGATCATAGACTGAAGTGTAAAAGCAAAAACTATAAAACTTCTACAGGAACACATAAGAGAAATTATTTGAAACCTTCACTTGAGCAAAGGTTGTTTAGCTAGGACACAAAAACACAAGGCATAAAAGAAAATATGGATAAATATAACCATCACATTTAAAGTTTTTTTTCTCCAAAAGACATTGTTTAGAGAATTAAAAAAAAAGTCACAGATGGGGAGAAAATACTTGCAAAACACACATTTGATAAAGGATAAAAGAACTCTTACAATTCATTAATTAAGAAAACACACACAACCAATAAAAACTGGAAGACAGACTTGAACAGAGGCTTCACTAAAGATACGCTGTTGGCAAACAGCATATGAAAAGATGCTCAACATCATTAGCCATTAGGAAAATAAATATTAAAACCATTGTACACCTATTAGAATGGTTAATCAAAAACACTGATAATACCAAGTGCTAACAGATTATAGAACAACCAGAACTCCTGTGCATTGCTGGTGGGAATGTAAACACAGGCACTTTGGAAAATAGTTTGGCAACTCCTACTAAGCAAAATATACACTTACCCTTTGCATCATTTTCCTAGGGTTGCTGTAACAATGTAGCACAAAGTGGGTGGCTTAAAATAGCAGAAATTTAGGGCTCACACTTCTGGTGGCTGGAAGTGAGAAATGAAGGTGTCTGCAGGGCTGAGCTCCCTCCGAAGCTTAGAGGAGAGTACCCTTTGCATCTTCTAGCTCTGGTGTTTGCCTGCAATCCTTGGTATTCCTTGGCTTGGAGATAGATCACTCCAATCTCTGCCTGTATTGTCACATGGCCATATTCTTCCTGTGTGCCTGTTTCTGTATCTCTACCCCCCTTCTTTTGAGGACACTCATCATATCGGATTAAGGGCTCACCCTGCTCTAATATGACCTAATCTTAATTAATTTCATCTGCAATGACTTTTTTCCCAAAGAAGGTCACATTCTGAGGTCCCGTGGATTAGGGCTTCCATACATCTTTTTTGTAGGGGGACAGACACAATTCAACCCATAACACTACACAACCCACCACGATATTTACCCAAGAGAAATGAAAACATATGTTCTCACAAAGACCTGATAGCAGCTTCATTCATAGTCACCCCAAACTGGAAACAAGCCAAGCATTCAATCAACTGTAAATGGATGAATTGGGGAAGATCCATCCAACGGAATACTTGGAAATAAAAAGAACAAACTACTGATGTATCCAAGAACATAGCTGAATCTCAGAAGCATTATGGGAAGTGAAAGAAGCCGTACGGAAAAGACTGTAAACTACATGGTGTCATTTCTTCCACCTTCTGGAAAGGGCAAAGTTATGGAGCAAAAATCAGAGTGGGATTGCAGTGGCTGTGGGTGGGGGGAAGAGTGTTCAGCACAAAAGGGAGCAAGTCACCTTCTTTCAGGCAGTGAAATGTTCTCTATCATCATTGTGCCCATGGTTACCCAACTCTATCACATTTGTCAACATTCATAGAATGGCACATTAAAAAGAGTAAATTTTGCTGTATATAAATTACACCTCAAGAAAACGGGCACAAAAATTCTTAAACACTACGATTTGAAAACTAAAAGCGCTTGGGCCGGGCGCGGTGGCTCACGTCTGTAATCCTAGCACTCTGGGAGGCCGAGGTGGGCGGATCGTTTGAGCTCAGGAGTTCGAGACCAGCCTGAGCAAGAGCGAGACCCCATCTCTACTAAAAATAGAAAGAAATTATATGGACAACTAAAATATATATATACAAAAAATTAGCCAGGCATGGTGGCGCATGCCTGTAGTCCCAGCTACTCGGGAGGCTGAGGCAGTAGGATCGCTTAAGCCCAGGAGTTTGAGGTTGCTGTGAGCTAGACTGACGCCACGGCACTCACTCTAGCCCGGGCAACAGAGTGAGACTCTGTCTCAAAAAAAAAAAAAGAAAACTAAAAGCGCTTAAGAAAAAAAAGGTCCAAGATTTCTTTGAGATTCAAAGAGTGAATGAATACCAAGATTCGCTGTAGGTAATCTATGTGTAAACTATTCTAATTTGAGGAATTATTGTTGCTAACAAAGATTGTTAGACATATTAGGGTTAACTGAAATTCGTAAAAAAATCAAGAAAATTAAAAAAAAAAAAGAAAGAAAGAAAAATGCAGGAAATCTCCAAAGAGGCAGGGTCTGCTTTGAGAATGGTCCTTTGCTGATTACAGGCAACAGCCCTAACGACAAGCTCAGGTCTGGGGAGCAGCAGTTAGGCTCCCAGCTCTGGTTCATGTGCATAACTCAGGCTATGTCTTTGGCATCTTCCTAAATTGTTCCCTAGTTCTTGCTGCTTTTCTCCTGACAGCCCTTTCCTAGACCTGCCTGTGTTCTGCCTTCCCTCCCAGGACAGCTGGCTCTTGGATTACATCTGCCGGTGGCTCTGGGCTCACAGTCTGACTTTTGTCTGAACTCAAATGTAGACAGCGACTTCCACGTTTCAACGATTCAAAGAGGCCATCAGTGGTGAAATCATGATATCTTAAGCTTCAAATGCTAGAATGTACAATTTTATATGAAATCATACTCAGTTTATACCATGTTTTTAAAAGATGGTGTCTCCTGAATGGCTTAACTTCTCATGAGCAAAACCAGGGCTCTCCCCCACTTCCTGTTTCAAGTTTGAGAGACGTGCATCCTCCCCAGGAATCTAAACCAGCAAGGGCCCCATCCTTCAGGTGCAAACCCCTTCTCTTTGCAGATATTCTTTTCTTAATATGCAACAGTCACTGGCAAGGTGCATAACAAGAATTATACGCATGCCTCAACAGGAAGGTTTGTTTCCTGAGTCTTTAATTCACAGTGAAAACCAGAGCATGACCTTCCAAAAATATCTGAAAATATCCCAGTTGGGCTAATTTCCTTTTCCTTCCCTCCTACCCCATTCTTGTCTATGATTAGTTCTTCCTCTTCATCTTTTTTCTTCTTTTTCCTCCTTTTCTCTCATTGGACCTCTTCTCTTTCTTCTCTTCCTCATCCTGCTCTTATTTACCCACCTGCCTGCCTTATTTTTATTTTATGTTTTTACTTTCTTTACTCCCATTAGCTGACTGTCACAATGGCTCATCTATCTTTTGTTACTGCTGTTCTTATTCAAAAAAGTTTTGTGTTCTCCGATAAGCCTAGAAGAAAGTCTGCCACAAACTTGCCAACAATATACCCACGGGGTCTTTCCATTTTTTTTATACCAGGCTGACCTAGGCAATGGAACAATACCTTTTATCGGCTTCTTGGTGTGAGTCCAGCTCATGCATATTCATTTTCTACCTCATTAGTAGTCCCCTGGGCTTCCTTTATGTCACTGGGGGAGTGGTGGAAATCTCAGTAAAAACAATATCTCTTGTCTTTTCCTTTGCCACGGTGTTTTTGAAGCTTGAGTTTCTAATAGCTCCATAGAACTGCTAATCAGATTGTTTTCCTTTATCTAAAACTGAGTCTTAAGAATAGTCTTTCTGGCAAACGTGCAATGTGCCCTAAGTTCAGCTTGATCAAAATGTCCCATAAAGACACACAGTTCTGCCATCTATAAGCAGATGAGAATCATTTTTGAAAAACACTGCCCTTAAGGATCTTTCTTTAACCCAACAAAGAAATAGCTAACCTCTTTTAGAACGTTTTAAAATAACTGTTATAAAAATATGTGAAGGAATAAAATATTAAGCTAAGTTTTTATGATTATTTCATATAATTGACAAGTAGTAGAGTGATGCCTTAAGCAATTCCAGTATACTGATTTTTAATATAATTCAATAAATATCTACCTAGCTCCTAGGATGAACCTCTCATGGTGGTAGATGCTGAGGAGATTGAAATATTAACTCCTGCTCGCCTTCAAGATTTACAAGGTAATTAGGGGAAAAAAAAAACATGTACAAAAAATTATTTTATAGGACAGATACGTTATTTAGCTTCTTGAGTGTAGATACCATCTAGAATACAAAAGTTAGGGAAGGTCTGGCGGCAGAAGTTAAGACTTGAGCAGAAACTTAATATATGGGTAGAACTTTCGCATTTCTGCTGGAGGGAATGTCACCAACAGAGATTCCGAGGTGGGAGGAAGCGTGTTCATGCCAAACCGAGGGAAACTGGCTGAAACAGAGGGTTCTCTTCACTGAGGCCACAGTTGAACGTCTAGAAGACCAAAAAGGATATTCACTAATCCTCTCACTACAGTGTCATTTCAGCTTACAGAAAATCATCCATTTCTCGCATTTGTAAGAAAAAAAAACGAAACAATTCAATGAAACATTTTGCGGCCCCATATCCCCCTCAGTCTACTTACCGTTGACAAACGTGGCTCTACTAGTGGCCTCCAATTCTTCTCCTCCTTGTCCTTTCTTGACACCACCCCGGCCAGGCCTCCCTCTCCCCAGCCTGCTCCCCTGTGACACTCTGGTTGGTACATAGTCCCTCTCTCATGTGACTGGCAGTTGCTTTGACAAAGGTCACCATGCTCTCCTGCTTGAAACCCCAGCCTTGCCTGGCTCCCAGGCCCCAGGCTCCCTTGTTCCATTCTCCCTCACTGGCCACTCCTTCTCACCCTCTTTTGTTCGTTCCCAGCAGCTCCTTGACCCCTAAATGACAGGGTGGCCCAGGGCGCAGTGCTCAGCCCCCTCCCCTGTTAACACGCCCAGGGCCTGGTGTCAGCATCACACACACGCTGACGACCCCTGAGTTTAGAGCTCCAGCCCAGACCTCCCGCTCAGCTCTTAACCATATCCAGCTGCTTCCTTGGTATCTTCATGAGATGCCAGGTAACCGACGGCATCTTGGACCCATCGTGGCTTCTCATGCAGCCTCTCCCTTCTGTAAAAGAGGACATTTCATCCTCTCAAGCCCTCAGGCCAAAAACACTGGAGTTGCCCTTGACTGTTGTTTATTCCCATTGCACCTCTATTCCATGAACAAATCCTGCTGCTTCTCCCTTCAAAATATCCGTCACGTGATCATTTCTCAGCCCATCCCCTCCCTCTTGCAACAGCCTTCTGGCTGGTCTCTCTGCGCCCACCTGTGTGCCCCTAGAGTCTATTTTCAACGCAACAGCCAGGTGGTCCTCTTAAAATGTCCATCAGACCAGATCCCTCCTCTGTTCAAAACCCTCCAATACCTTCCGATCTTGCTGAGAGTAAAGGCCAGAGTCCCTAACAGCCCACGGGGCGCTCTGTGATCTGTGGCCCTCGCCCCCGCCCCAGGGCTGCCCTCATCATTGGCATCCATCCCTTCCGGCTGCTGTCCCTTGAACTCAGCATGTGTGCTCACCTCAAGACCTCTGCACTTGCCATTCCAGCTGCCTAGAAAGCTTTTCCTCCAGGTACCTGCACAGTTAATTCCTTCACCTTCTCCAGGTGTCTGCTCAAATGTCACTTTCTCAGAAAAACTGTCCCTTGCCACTTTATTTAAAATGACACCCTTCCCACTTTCTCTCTCCAGAGCATAGCAATAGTGAATGCTGACGTCCCATAAGTGTTTCTATTTTTCTTATTTATTTTCTTCTTCCTTCCTGCCATTCCTTTTCCTTTCTTACTTTCCTTTTGGACTCCCTCTTCTAGAATGTACGTCCCATACTGGCAGCGATTTTTTCTGTTTTGTTCACTGCTGTGTCCTCAGGAACCACAACAGTGCCTGGCACAAAGAATGTCCTTGCTAAATATCATTTGCTAAATAAATAAATAAATAAATCCCCATTTTGCTGATGGGAAAACTGAGTCTTAGAAAAGTTGAATGACTTAAGGTTCCTCAGCTGATAAGGGGGAAATATGGGACATAAGCTCATATCCTTTGGTCAGTGGACCTAATCACTATAGTATCTGGCCCCTCTAGCAGGCAAAGCAAGAATTATTTCCTTTCTTTTTTTAATGACAGGGTCTCGCTCTGTCACCCAGGCTGGTGGAGGGCAGTGGCCTGATCATAATTCAGTGCAGCCTCAAACTCCTGGGCTCAGGTGATCCTCCTGCCTCAGCCTCCCAAGTGGTTGGGATGACAGGTGTGTGCCACTGCGCCTGGCTAATTTTCTTTCCTTTATCTTACACAGACATGGCGTTATTCTCCAAGGCATTTTTAATTATATTATTTGATGACTTCTCTATAACTTGAAAAATGTATGATGTTTTTCCCATTATTGAGAGTCACAACTTGCTCAAAAATAAATAAGGGTGATAAAAGAACATAGGAATTCCAAATTCACGTGTTACTTTATAGATTACTAAAGGTTTTATTTGGGGATTCATTTCTAATTTGAGAAGACAGAAAAAAATCAATAATTGAATTAAATTCATTATCAAAGTAGTAAAGCAGATCAGAAAAATTCATGAAAGCAGTGTTCATAGTCCTTCATGACTTGGCTTACCTAT
This sequence comes from Eulemur rufifrons, assembly GCF_041146395.1. NCBI lineage: Eukaryota > Metazoa > Chordata > Mammalia > Primates > Lemuridae > Eulemur > Eulemur rufifrons. The sequence continues at coordinate 9,802,050 of NC_091007.1, read as the reverse complement.
TTTCATCCTAAACATACAGAGAAAATAGCTAATTGGGGAAGAATTATCTAGACATATGTTTTGATAATTGTTCATAAGACCCAGGTCTTTCTAAATCATTAAAGATGTTACTATTTCTGAAGAATAGTAAAGTTTTCTTTGAAAGTGATCATTCTGATCAGTAACTACAATTCATGAGAAAATGCATTATTTTGAGAGTGAAATTCTCCTTCCTCTGTGTATTTTCTTAATTGTCAGCTCAGGTGAACTCATTTACATTGGTTCCTTAGGATAACTGTTTAGGGAAAAAGAAAACCATTTCTTTCTTTCTTTTTTTTGGTTGATTTTTTGTGTCCTTTTCCTTCCATTTATTTTTTATCGTATATATTCATGGGGTACAAGTGCAATTTTGCTACATTGATACATCACATTGTGATGAAGTCCAGGCCTTCAGTGCAAACATCATTGAAGCCACCCACATTGTACCCACCAGGCCACACCCCATCATCCACTCCCCCCCCCCCGCCCCCCACCTCTCCAAGTCTCCACTGTCCATTGTTCCACACTCTTCTACCATGTGGGCACGTTATTTAGCTCCCACTTATAAGTGATGGAAAGCCCTTTCTTAAAAAAAGAAGTAACTCTGCATTTTAATAAAAGAAAAGCCAATGGTCTGGCTTTGAGGGGGAAGCATTGTGTCATTTGCTTTACTGGCTTAGCCGAGCTGATGTGGCCTCCTTGGGAGATGGCTTGAGTCACAGTGTCTACTGCGTGGGGCAGATGGAAGGAAAGCCGTAGTAGGTGACAAGCACTTGGTGAGGCTTATGTATGCGTGGGCCAGGCAGACTTTGATAAGAATAAAGAGGAAAATGTGAATCTGGGAGAAATGATAGAGAAAGCAATAGCTTGGCTTTCTCACCATAATAGATGTGGGGCCTGAGAGAGGAAATGAAGATTATCTTGAAGTTTGTGCAGCAAACTGCCGGGGTGTTCTTGATAAGGGACTACAGGGGTAAGTAGGGAAAGAAAGAGTGAAAAGGGGCTGGGCACAATGGCTCACACCTGTAATCCTAGCATTTTGGGAGGCCAAAGCCGGAGGATTGCTTGAGCCCAGGAGTTTGAGACCAGCCTGGACAACATAACGAGACACCTGTCTCTAAAAAAAATAAAAATAAATAGCTGGGTGTGGTGGCAAGTGCCTGTAGTCTCAGCTACTTGAGAGGCTGAGGCAGGAGGAGCACTTGAGCCCAGGAGTTGGAAGCTGCAGTGAGCTATGATGATGCCACTGCACTCCAGCCTGGGCGACAGAGCAAGACCCTGTCTCAAAAAAATAGTGAAAAGAAAAGTTCTGCTTTTATTAGTCACACTGATAAACTGTCTCTTAAAAGACTATCAGTCTTTCCAACCAAGCTAAGAATTATCATGAGCAAATCATTATTAAAATCAATGTTCATAGCACTAGGTTCCTCCTATTCTGTGAGAAAATTTTAATGTCCAGTCCAATTTGTTCAAAGTTTATGGTCCCCTCTAGGTTACCTATTTCATCCTGAGTCACTTGTAGCACGTTGTATTTTTCTAGGAATTCTAAACTTTCCAAGAAAGTTGTTCGTAGTGTTTTTGCGTTCTCGTTTCAGTTTTGGGTATATACAGTTATGTCTCCATTTTCGTTCCTAATATTTTTTGATTTGTTCTTTGTGTGTCATTGTCTCTTAGCCTCTTTTGTCTCTGTTTCTCATCATTTTGGACAGAGGTTTGTCAACTTTGGGGGGCTGTCGAAGATAAAGATGGTGTCTACCGTATCTTCACATTTCCTTCTTTCTTTTATCCCTAGGAGTAGCTGTGTAGGAAGTGGTGTAGATGACAGCAAATGGCTCCCACAGTTGTTGTAAAGAGAAATGAGCTGGCAAAACAGGTGCCCGTCCAAGTACAGCGTCCTGCAATGTGTCTCAGCTGTTGACTTAGAAAAGCGAGGTCACTGGGGCAAGTTGGAATCTGAGGACAGGGCGGGTTGTTCAGAGTCTTGGTGGTGACTGTCTGAGAGGCAAGCAGGGAGAGCTGGGAAACGTGGCCAGAAGCTGCCCTCAGCTGCCCCGGAAGCACTCTGTCCTTTTCTCATTCATTCAGGCCTTCGTTCTTTCTTTTGTTCCTTCTAAAATTCAAACTTACATGAACGTTAACATGATCTGGCTGTTGCTAACACCAGTTTGGATGTTCGTTCATGTTCAGTTTTGTGTTGTCACTTGAAATGCAGTTTTAAAAGTCTACTAATCGGCCGGGCGCGGTGGTTCACGCCTGTAATCCTAGCACTCTGGGAGGCCGAGGCGGGTGGATCACTCGAGGTCAGGAGTTCGAGAGCAGCCTGAGCAAGAGCAAGACTCCCCCCCCCCCCCAATCTCTACTAAAAATAGAAAGAAATTATCTGGACAGCTAAAAATATCTATAGAAAAATTAGCCGGGCATGGTGGCGCGTGCATGCCTGTAGTCCCAGCTACTCCGGAGGCTGAGGCAGAAGGATCACTTGGGACCAGGAGTTTGAGGTTGCTGTGAGCTGGGCTGATGCCACGGCACTCACTCTAGCCCGGGCAACAAAGCGAGATTGTGTCTCAAAAATAAAATAAAAGTCTGCTAATCATTAGCAGTTCAGATGTGTGGGTGGCACACTTCTCTACGCGGAGTTAATAAGCAAACCTTCTCTGGCAAGATTTAACCTTAGCTGCAGTTTGGACTTTACTGGCAAGCTCCGAGTGGGTCAGAGTGACCCTCTTTCTAGCCAAGTCTGGGCAGCAACACTGCTAGTGCCAAACTTTTTATACACATGAGGACTAATAAATAAATAAGCTACAAAATCACTTACCATTAAGTCCCGAAGAAACTATAGGCTACGGTGAGTTAAGTATCTTATCCGAGGTCACCAAGCAGATCACTTTGGTCCTTGCCTAGTCTTCATTTTATTATTCCATGCACTTATTTTATTAAAATGAATAAAAGGCAGGTGAATACATAAAAACGGTGTTCAAGTAGTTATTACTAATCCAAGCATGCCAAAGGATACTTCATGCTAAAGGAAATGTGTGTATCAAGAGTGAAAAACAGAAAGAAGAAAAAGTTGGAGCACATTCTAGAACGTTCTCAGTAAAATGGCCATTTGTATTATACGTTAGTTAGTTGAATTAAGAAATACATAGGAATTATCTTTATTGTGTTTAAATACAGAGGTGGTTTGTTTACTCATTAAGATCCACTAGTAAGGCATCTTGGTATTTTTGAGAGGGTGAGCAGTTGAAGATTCTTTCTTCTCTCTGCTTTGTAGAGATTTTCGTTTTAATATGCAGGAAGACTCTCAGGAAATCCTTTTTTCTGCTTGTGGATTCATGGAAAGAAAAAGACATAAAACTCACATCTTTGCCTCCTGCAGTAGTTCACGTGACTAACAGCAGTTACAAACGAGAACCACCATTTTACAGAGTCCCTTTAATTTTAAAATTGTAAACAACAAAGAGCAAGTGTTTTGTCAAAACCCAATTAAGCATTGTAGGCGATACATATATTAAAGGTTTTGAAATTAAAACTCTCCTGAATTTTAAACTCTCTAGAAGTGGCGAAGTATTCGGCTACATTGTGAAATACAGCTCTGTGTGGCAGAGCTTGCGAAATGCTTTGTGTTGGGTAACGACTGCGCGACAGAATCTCCGTCTTTATTATTGGCGCTATTAGCATATTTAATGAAATGATTCCACTACTTTGCTCACAAATGCTCATGCTCAGAGGCTGTTTTAATGTAACAGCTTATCGTCTAGTTTATAACACAGCCATTCAGATTTGAGTGCATCACTTGGATCCCTTTTAAGTGCTACTAGTTTTAAAGGGTAGAAATGTGCTATATGTCCTTGGCAAACCACACATCTTTTCACAAAAAATTTTCCACCAATGAGTTCTATAAGTCCCTTCATTGAAAAGCATCATCCTTCTGGGCTATGGAACATTACGTTAATGTCACGCAATAACCGTGCAATCTGGTCAAGCGAAATAAGGGAAACACTATTATATTCATATTATTGTGCTATTTAAGTGATGAAATTAGGGTGCCATGTTCTTAACGTTGTTTTACTTTCCCTATGTTTTCAGCATTCAGGTTGTCAGGGTTCAGTGAAGACTGACTCTACCCATTGAGCTGTGCAGGAGCTTGGTTAATACCCATTAAGAATTCCTTCTGGCTCCTAGTTTACCTGAATAACTGCTGAGCTCTGTGTGCAATGCCTCTGCAAGTCTCTTACCTTCCGCTTGCCCTTACATTCTCTAAGTTCTATCCTAAAGAGCATCTGTCTGTCTGCCTGTTCATCCATCTGTTGTAGAATTCTAAGACAGCCTCCACGATTTCTGGCACCTGGTGTACACACACCTTCACCAGTTATTCAGCCATATATTCATACTAATCTAGGTATTGCTGGGAAGGGATTTTGCAGATGTAATGAAGGTCTCAAATCAGTCGACTATAAGATAGGAAGATGATCTGGGTGGGGCCTGCCCTGGTCACATGAACACTTTAAATCTGAGTCTAGAGGAAGTGAGAGATTGGAAGGCCAGAAGGATTTGTCAAGCCATGGCTCATGGGGAGGACCACATGGTGAGGTATGTGGACAGACTGTGACAGCTGACAGTGGCTCCCAGGTGATAACAAGGAAACTGAGATCTTAGTCCTAGAACCACAAAGAACTGAATTCTGCCAACAAACTGAATAAGCTTAGAAGAGACCTCGAACTACAGATGAGATGAACCCCGAACCCTGCCAAGATCTTGATTTTGGCTTTGGGAGGCCTTCAGCAGAGAACCCAGCCATGCCATGCCTGGATTAACAATGAGCCAATTAATACATGAGGGTTATGTTAAGCCTCCAAGTACATGGTAAGTTGTGAAGCAGCAATAGATGTCTAATACACCAATTTAGAACCTGGTCAACCTTAGCTCCATTCGAGTCCTAAAGCCTTTCTTCTTTTTTCTTTCCCTGCTCCCCATTATTATTTTAAAACAAAAACAAATAAGCAGAAATTAATTATTTTCTTTGACCTATCAATTCAGGATATGAACACCAGTTGATCAAATCTGTTCTTACAGGTGTTATGTTCAACGGCAAAGGGCTTTTGTCTTGTTTATAATCAGAGAGATTTCCCTTGAGACTATTGTAGCACCTGTTACTGTCACCCTCCACTATTAGTTCCTCATGTCTGATTCCAGGGAAGATTATCTGCAAAGAGGGCCACACCAATTCCTCCTACCGTAGGACTGTACTCAGGTCCCTCTGCAATGTTACTACTGCTTCTGCCATCAAGGGATGGAATCTATTTCCCTAATCCTTGGATTTGGGCTGGCTTTGGGATGTTTTGGAATGAGCGAATGCAGCAGAATGACCGTGAAGCTAGAACCTCACCACTTCCTCTTTCGCCCACGTGGACCTGGCTGCCACGTGGGGAGGTCTCAGCCATCTTGCTGAGGAGGCCCTGAGTAGGGCATCTGAGATGCCCACGCCCATAGCTGCAGTCAGTCACCTTCTGGACTTTGAGGCCAGCCAGGACGAGCCAGTCCCTGGCCAACCTCCCAGTTGACTACAAATGCAAGACAGAGCTCAGCTAATACCACATGGGGCAGAAATGAGATATCCCAGCAGAGCCTTGTCCAAACTGCCAGCCCACAGTATTGTGAGCAAATCACGCACTCTAGTTTTAAGCCACTATGTTTTGAGGTGATTTGTTACACAATAATAGATCATGGGTACAGATTTTAAATGACATGGCTTAAAATATATAATTTTAAAATTAAAACTTTCTTTTTGAATGTATTACTACCTATTCAAATGTACCTGTACACAGTGCAAAATTTAAGATACAAAGAGTATACCTGTAAAAACAAAATTCCCTCCTCTAAGACATTGTTAAGCATTTCTCATCTTTTTGGAGCTCTTCAGGGTGATGGTTAGTGCCTAAAGTAACAAGATTATGTATGGGGAAGATGACCAAAGTGGAAGATAAAAAACAACATATCTTATTCTAAATTGATCCACTTTGCTCCGTTTTATGTCCCCAAATGTTCATTCCTGCTTTCTTCAATTTTCCTTAGGAATGAACTTAAAAGGCCTCCAGATGTCAAAGCAAAGGGTTGAGGTTGAAGCTGAGTATAAGGGTGAACTCTTATGGGTTAGCAGGCTAAGATGGAAAATTGTTATGTATGTTTTCCAGTAATGTGAGATTAGAGAATCTCTCACCACTGATGGGTTAAATGACTCAGAAACCATTCAGAGGAGTATTTTCTTTGCATTGTATTTGGAGGAAGGAAGTCAGTAAAGGCCCTCCCTGCCACCTGAAAACCATGTCAGCCCAGGAATAAAAACCTAAGCACAGCACAGCAGGTTCCCAGGCCACCGGCGCCCATGACCTTTCGCAGAGTGCTGTCCACATTCAGGAAGTGGAATCTACAGGACATGAGACCAGGCTGAGAGTCTGGTTTCACTGGTGGAGCCCTGGGAAGTCCAGCTGTGTCCTGAAATGCCCGGCTTCCTCATTCAATGGACACCTACCACACACAGAGCGGGATGTTGCAGGTGCTACGTGGATGGTATGGACACAAATATAATAACTATCACCCTACTTCATAACCCTGAAGTTCTTATTTCTGGGGTCCACCCACAGTGGCTCCAGAAGTCCCAAATCAAATTGGATACTTGATCTTACCTGGATCAAAATCCCCCTAAGATCTCCTAGGGATGTGAAATAGCCCCAAAGAGTGGATTTAATAAATTGGTGTTGGCCTCCTGTCTTTTTATAAAGCTTTGAATTGAGAAATTCAAAGTAAATATTTGCTCTCCACTTACTTGTTTTTAGTTTAAAAGAAAGTATGGTTATCAGTGCAGGGGGGTAAGGTCATCACTTCCAGCCTGTAGGCTTTTGTACCCCAGCCGACGGAACAAGCCTCTGTTTCCATTTCTTCCAGATGACTGGGAAGAGGCTGTGTGGTCACTTATCACATACAGACTCTCTGCCCCATGGCTTGGTGTCACAGATGTTTGTCCAGGTTGTGTTTTATGGACAAGTCAGGCTCACTGGTGGGTGAGTGCTTTACCAACGTTAGACTCTAGAATCCAATGCATGCTTCTTACATTAGTCTGATGGGGCTGCCACGACAGAATACCACAGGCTGGGTGGCTTCAGCAAGACATTTTATTTTCTCACAGTTCTGGAGGCTGGGAGTCCCAGATCAGGGTGCCAGCAGGGTTGGTTTCTGGTGAGGCCTCTCTTTCTGGTTTGTAGACAGCTCCCTCCTCGTTTTGTCTTCACACGGCCTCTTCTCTGTGTGTGCACAGAGACTGAGAAAGAGATTTGGTGTCTCTTTCTCTTTTGATAAGGTCACCAGACCTATGGGCTTAGGGCCTCACCCTTATGACCTCATTTAGCCTTAATGACCTTCCTATAGGTCCAATCTTCAAATACAGTCACACTGGGGGTTGGAACTTCAATATATGAATTGCAGGGGGCAGGGGGACGGGTAACCCAATTCAGTCCGTAACATTCCTAATATGTCAGATATTGCATTAAGCACAGGGTGGTAAAGATATATTTGTATACATGTCCAGCACAAACTCTGTGCTCAAAGAGGCACATATTTACAATACAGTGCAATAATGACAACACCATGCTAGGGGCGGGAGGGGTGGAAAAGACTCATTCAGTGATCAGGTCAGGAAAGGCCTTTCGGAGAAGCCTTAGTCTTAGAGAGGAGATGAGCTTTTGGCGGTAGGAGGTGGGGTGAAGGTATGTCAGGCAGAGGTGGAGGCACCTTAGAGGAGCGTAATGAGTTGATATACTCAGTCTGCCAGCCAGTTGTCACCATCATGTCACAGAAAGGGCCATTTAGCAAACGTGGCACTCTGGCTGAGGTGGGTCCCCTGGGTGTTTGGGGGATTGTTTAGGGGCTGTAGGAAGAACTCACAGAAGTGGTCAAGGTGGTATCAGAGAAGTAAGCTGCACTATGGGCTGCTACTATACTAAGGAGCTTGGACTGGATCATGTAGCAAGAATTGGGCACCCATTAAAGAGTTTTAAGCAGAGGAAGGAGCTGAGCAATTTGCACTTGGAAAGTCCACTGGGGAATCAGTTGGGAGGAAAAGAGTGAGTGAGCCTAGGGCCAGTTAGGAACCCCCTGCCACAGTGTGGTGACAAGGTCCCAAAGCAACTCTGGCAAGTGTGGGTGGACAGGGGAGAGGGAATAGTAGGCATCTTGTACAATGCACAGGACTTGGAGTTGTTACCAGTGTGGGGAGGGAGAGGAAATTTTAAGTTGGATGCTATTAATAGGTTCTGGTTTGGTGACTGATGGAGCCATTGTCAAGAACAGAAACAGTGCAAGGATGGGAAGAGAAGGAAGAATCGTAGGAAACACCACAGACAAGTTCACACATCTCAGCTTCTTGGCTGGGAAGGAGCTTCTCTCGCCAAATCCTGTGGCAGATGACCCCACCTCTCAGGGGGCTTCAGGGACCTAGCGATGGCCAGGCCCTGACACAGCTGCGGGGCTGTGGCTTAGGGCATTGTCTGTGATAGATATCCTCAGAATAAGTAATTTGTTTACAAAAATCCGTGGTTGATATGACTTTTCTGTACGACTACAGCCCGAGCTGTTTTAGTGAGAAAAGTTTCCCAATAAATAAACCCTTAGTCATCCGTTGCCAAGACAATGAAAAAGTTTTTGATCTAAAATCCATGAACCTGTTGTCCTTTTGGTTGCTCTGAAACAGATCCCGTTTCAGATCCTGGTTTTGTGCCTGCTGTAATTCAGGTAGATGGTAATCTCAGAGCCCTGGGGTTGGCCAGAGAGGCAACTTGCCGTGAGAGAGCTGAAAAAAATGAAAAGCAGGGAGAAAAAGAGATAAAAGAAACCCTTTCTCCCTCGTGCACACATTTAAATCTCTAATTACCCTTTGATGAAGGGAGTAGGTGGAATGTGAGTCAATCTCCAGGTCACTGGGTTTTGAGTCCCGGCTTGGCAAAGAATTGGTCCAATTTACAACAAATCTGCTTCCTTTTCCTCCCTGATTCCTTTTGAGTTTTCTTCCAAGACGTATTGGCAGGATTTCAACCGGGACAGGAGGAGCATCACAGTCGTGGATTGGACATGAGACCAGACATTAGGTGGCCAAACACTCCTGAGAACCTGAGAGAGACAGAGAGAGAGAGAATGTGAGAATGAGAGAGCACGAGGGCTTTGCTCGTGGCTGTGAACTTGGGTCTGCCACCGTCCTCTCTCCTGGTGACGCTCAGTGTTTTCCTTCAAACGTTCCCTCTCCCCTCCCGAGAGTCCCCGAAGCCAACCCAACAGAAGCGACACCAGCCCCTCCCGACGCGACCCCAGCGCCCCCCGCGTCTCTCCTGGGGCCCCGCGGCGCACGCGGGCGGGCGGGGCGGAAGGAAGGCGTGGGCGTGGCGCTGTGGGCGGAACGGGGGCGTGGCCTAGCCGGATTAGCCCCGCCCCCGGCCCGCCCCGCTGCTTAATTCGGACGCGCGGAGCCGCGGGGTGCGAGAGCCGCCCTGAGCCGGACGGGCTTGCGGGCCTGGCCGCCGCGGAGCCGCCCTCGCGCCGCCTCGGGCTGCCGCCGACCAGCCGCACCGCCGGGGCCGCCGCGGGCACCCGGAGCCGGCCGCAGGGAGCCGCGCGCCTTTGTGCGCACCGAGGTGGGTTCGCCTCCCGCACTTACTTTGCACACAAAGACGAGGGGCTCGGGGAGGCGGGCTGCCCTCGGGGAGGCTGCGCGGCGGCCGCCCTGCCAGACCCTGGCCCGGGGACCCTCCCAGCGGGCGGGCGGCGGGTGGCGGTGGGGCTGGGGTCTCTCGTGCGCGGGCGTGCGTGGGGCCCGGTCACCCTGCGCCGCGCCTGGGGAGGTGCCGGGGCGCGGGGCCGGCGCGCGGCGGGGCCCGGGCGGTGGCCCCGGTTTAGGGACGCCGGGGGGCGCTGTGAGGGAAAGGGGCCCGGCGGCCGCTCGGCTCATTGTTGTTTCCTCGGCCCTGCCAAGGGGAGCCCCTTTCCGGAGCGGGGTGCGCTGCCCGGCCTGGGAGCCCGGGGTCCGCGGCCCGGCGCCAACCCCTGTCCGGCAGACAAAGGCGGGGCCGCGGGGGGTTGCCCCGGCTCGCAGGGTGGCCGTGACACCAGTTCCAGTCTGCAAGTAACTTTTCCCCTTTCGGCTCTGCTCCGTGGCCGCTGCTCCAGGGAACCCAGCATATGGGTGGCATCTGCACACCAGAAGTCCTAACATTTTGGGTCCCATCATTTCCCTCCAAGCATCTTCAGGTCCCCGGGAGGTGGCACTGATGCGTATGGCCAAGTTTTAACATGCTGTGTAGGGCATGGTGTCGACAAACCCATGCGATCTTTGAAGAGGAATCCTACTGAAAGGATAAATTGCAGATCTTATTCTCTGTAGCAAGGTACCAACCAGACCTTTCCTTGCTCGGAAAGATTTTAGTGACAGATCAAAGTTACTTGCTTGGAATGGGTGAGATATTGAGGGGACATTCAGCAAAGCAGAATGAGGCCTGTTAGACTTTACGTTCCTAAACTTGAGATTTCTTGCCAACAGGTACATCAGTTCTCTTCTGTGGCCACATCCCCCCTCCCTCCAAGCCTTAACTTTGAAATTTTAGCCGACAACCAAGTTGCTTTAAATTGAGGTAGTGTCTGGGATGCCTGTCTAGAGATTTCTTCATGCTAGTAGTTTCAAGTTTAAAACCGCTAAATATAAGATTATATTTAAAATTGAAAAAAATGCATAAAAAAGATCACCTACATGCCCATCACCCAAACACACCGGAGGATGAAGGCATCTTTGCTTGATTTGTGGTTTGGGCCATGGTGTGTTTGTGTAGATAGCTAGAGAGACAGACACAAAGACTAAACGAAGGTGTTACTGATCCTTACCTGTACTTCTCACGTCTTTAGTAATGATAGTTCTCCAATAACAGTTTGCCACTTTCACACGTGATTAATACTGACAAGTTGTTTTGAAATATATTTCTTATAGGCTTGTAAATAACCACCTGTACAGAAGGGAGAGGGAAGATACAGGAAAAACAATGTAATTTCCACTTTATTTGGAAGACTGAGTTGACAAAAAACTTTGATGGACTGTAGTCTTTCAGTTTCAGCAGTAATCTAGGATTGACTTCTTTTTTTAAAATGAAACCATCTTTCAGCTTTTAAAATATTTAAAAAGTAAAATCGTGTTCTGATTCATGAGAAATATGTGTTGAAAAGGAATTCTTTTTTGTAGAACAAGGAATCTACGGCTGGCTACATGCTTGCTCGGAAAGACTTTATACTGAGAAACTAAAATAAGGGTTCCCTGTGAATAGTGAGTAGTGTTGAGTGCATGTCTTTGGTGCAGACAGAAATCGTTATTCAGCCACAGACTAGGTCACTGGACACTTTTGTCATCACATACTTTTATTTCCCCTTTGTAAAATCTTCAGACATTTGAATTCTCTAATATGCAAAGTAAGAAGAGGTCTTTGAAGATGCTAGGTGCAGTGGCTCACGCCTGTAATCCTAGCATTCTGGGAGGCTAAGGCAGGAGGATCCCTTGAAGTCAGGAGTTTGAGACCAGCGTGGGCAAGAACAAGACCCCGTCTCTACCAAAAATGAAAAAAATTAGCCTGGCCACGTGTCGTGCAGCTTTGATGATGCCACTGCACTGTACCCAGGGTGACAGAGTGAGACCCTGTCCCCCCCCCCCAAAATAAATAAATAAATAAAAAATAAAAAGAGGTCTTTGAGACAGCCATTTAGAAGTGGGTTTATCGTTAGGATGATGCAATTCTTTTTGAAGTTAGGAGAATTTACAAGAAGGAAGTTGCGGTTATGTGCTATCAGGTGCATTCTCACTGTTCCTAGTACTCGGGGCTAATCTGCATGCACGCTCGGGCAGCGTTGCAGTGTGGTGGTGACCTGGGAGCCAATGAGTCAAGCGTGTATTGTCTGCTCTAATGACCAGCATTCCTTCCGGAATTGCGGTACCTTTCTCCATAGAAAAGTCAAAAGAAACTCCAAAAGGAACTGTCAGAATCTCCTACCCTGGAAGACTGGAGAGTCCATTCCTGGGGTGGTTAAAAGTGAATTTGGTTTGTGCTGGAGAGAAGTGAAATGAAAAAACTTGTTCCTGAAGTGTGGGAGGATGGACGCTGTCATTCATTCATTCATTCATTACCATGTTTTTGTTTTTTTTTAAATTTAAAATGTCACAAGTAAAGGTGTTCTTTGGGAGTGGTTGTGGGGAAGAAGACTTTTCTCCTGACTGAAGGAAGGAGCACAGACTATTAATATGGTTTCATGTTACCACTAGCGCCCCATCTTTCCCTTCCCTCTGGAGTTCTATGTGCAAGTGTTTTGAGAAAGTGGGTCAGGGAGTTCGGTCAGGTAAGATCTAGATTTCGAGCATTTGTAGAAGTACCTGGCTTTATTGGGGAAGTCGTCACCCTTTAAGGCCCTTTAAGCTGTCTGTTCAGCCATAGATTTGGCCACTGGATGCTTTTGTCATTGCATTGTTTTTATTTTCCCTTACCAAAGATGTGAGTTAAGCACACCTTAATAGGAAAGCAGGATGTATGGTCTGTGCTTTATAGTGGTGGTGTAGGGGTGTGTGTGTCTGTGTGTGGGTCACATGGTTTGGTGACAGTAATGTTCCCTCCACATAGGAAAGTCTTGGAATTCCAGGCTTGTGGCATTGAGAGCTGCGGTATAAGCAAAGCTCCCCTTGGAGGCCGTTCGAGGGCAGGCCTTGCTCAGGGCTGCTCTTCCCGAGGGGCTGTTGGAGAAGTCCTTAGCAGTGTGAGACTTAGAAGTCTTTAAAGGGGAGGGACACTGAGCCTCGGAAACCTTCTGGGTTAAGTATGTGTTGTCAAGTCTCCTTAAACAAAGTTGAAAAAATACAAGATGCAGACCAGCTATGGCCATCATGGCTGTTGTGGGTACATGTGGTTGCAGGATTCTCTCTCCTCTTCCTCTGTTCTCCTTTCTGTTGTCAGTGCCAACTTGAGTTATCCGGGAGCATCCACGAGTGACAGTCCTGCTTGGCCACAGCTCTGGGCCAGAGGAGTGGGCTTGCAGAATAAGGCAAGGTTCTTCATGCGGGCTAGAGGAGGAGCTTTGAGCCAGGCACATTGGAGTTGGAATCCAGGGACCAGCTTTGTGACCTCCAGCAAGTCATGTGAAGCCTGTGAGCTTCAGTGTTTTCACTGGTGAGGCTGACTTGCTGGTATCTACCTCCCACGGCGTGGTGAGGACACCTGTGAGGCCGGGAAGTCCCAGCACATGGTCCCTGAGGCAGGTGGTGGGTGTTTATATGCTGCTGTGACAGTGCCCACAGCCTTTTAAAAATGTTCCTTTAAAAATGTTATTATGGGGAGAACACTTAACATGAGATCTACTCTCTTGACATACTTTTTAAGTGTACTTGGTAGTATTGCCGACTACAGGTACAATATTGTACAGCAGATCTCTAGACATCGTTCATCTTGCATTTACGCCCGTTGGTTAGTAACTCTCTGTTTCCCCTTTATCCCAGTCTCTGACAACCACCATTCTGCTCTTTGAGTCTGTGAGTTTACCTATTTAAATACTTCATGTAAGTGGAGTCACATAGGATTTGTCTTTCTGTGCTTGATGTATTTATTTCACTTAGCATAATGTCCTCCAGGTTCATCTATATTGTTGCATATGGCAGAATTCCTTTTTTTTTTTTTTTTAAAAAAAATAAGGCTGCATAGTACTCCATTGTATGTCTATACCACATTTACCCATTCATCTGTGGGTGGACTGTTAAGTTGATTTCCACAAAACTCTTAGAAAGAATCGTAGGGGAAAACGTTCATGACCTTGGCCTTGGCAGTGATTACATGGCCATGACAACAGCAGCGCAGGCAACAAAACCAAAAATAAACAAACAGGATGGCATCAAACTAAAAAGCCTCCACACAGCGCAGGAAACAATCCACAGAGGGAAAAGGCATCCTATGGAATGTGAGAAGATATTTACAAACCACGTATCTGGTAAGGGGTTAATATCCAAAATATATAAGGAACTCTGACAACTCACTAGTAAAAAAAAAACTAATAACTTGAATCAAAAATGGGCTAAGGACTTGAGTGGACATTTTGCCCATAGCGTTTCAACTCAGATTTTAGTGACGCAGCCGGCAGTGATCTCGAGGTACTGACATAGGGACACTTGGGAGGGTGAGGGTCTTCGTCCTTCATCCTCACCTGGCTCCTCAGGATATTGTCATGCTTTCAGGAGAGTTTTAAAGATAACCTGGTTTTGATATTAGAAATAGCATGGTTTATTCTATTCTTGGACACAAGGTGTGACATTTTTCCTAAAGTATCATTGTAAAGTGTATGGGAGGAAGGCTGTGATACTGTGGCGTAAGCTTCTCTGTGTCGTCATTACTATATGAGACAGAGCTTCCTTTGTGAGGATTAAAGTTAAAATTCATGCGTCAGCCAGGTTTGAAGGCATCTGGGCCTGATGGATGCTAAAGAGTTTACAAAGACCATCATATTATATTATAAAGTCCTATAGAATCATAGTATAGAGTCCAGCAGTATAATCAATCAGAAGTCGTTTATGAATGTCTAACATAGATGGATTAAAATTCCCATGTCCTGGAGGAAGTTGAGAATGTCATTGTGGTTATGTGTATGTGGAGGGACTTATAATACTCTTTCCCCTGTGACTTGATGTCATTTGAAATAGGCAAAACTGTGGTCAGGGTTCTTTTTTCTTTCTTCCTTAAGTGGATGCTCAGAGTAGTGTAGTGCATTGGAAAGAAAGAGGTCTAGACTTTGAAAATTCTCAGAATCTTAAACCTAAGCTCCCTGTGAATTAGTATATGATCTTGGGGCAGATCATTATTTCTGTTTTCCAACATTCTCCTCTATAAAAAAACAGAGAGAATCACACTTAGCTACCTCTTAGAGGTGTCTTGAGGGTGAGGTGGAAGCCTGCGTGGTTGTCCTTCTCGGGAACGCCCGGGGATTCTGATAACATGTGGGCCACCGTCCCGCACAAGTGAGAGGATCCAGGGCCCAGAATAGACAGAGAAGCAGCCGTATCATCTTTTAGGTTCCTGCTGTGGTGGGTCCGTCCTATTAGTCTGGGCTCAGGGGCTGGGAGGCGTCGTAGGGGTAACAGACAATCAGAGTTGACCTCTCAGGGCTCCCGTATTCTTGTCTATGAAATGCAACAGTAATAATGGCATTATTTTTATTACCATCTAACAGTTCTTGAGCACTTCCTATGTGGCCAGCCATCATGTTAAGTGCTTTATGACATTTCATTCATTCAGCAAATATTTAACGAATGCGACTGTGTTCCAGGCACTGTCCCAGACTCTGGGGATCTGTGGCTAGGATGGTGGGGAGGACAGACAGAATCCCCACCTGCGTGGAGTTTATATGCTAGTGGGGTGACAGACAGTAAAGAATGACATGGATAAGGTGACTCCTGTGATCCGTGCTATTTAGAAAACTAAGGCCAGGGGGCTGGAGTCTGGTGGGAAAGCGTGTGGTGTCTAGGGTGAGAGGGGTCTTTGAGATCTGGGTGAAGCAAGGGGGTGACCTTGCTCCAGTCTGTCTGTGCAGAGCAAGTGCAAATAGCAGCCCCGGGGCCACAGGAGCCTGTGGTGGAAGGAATGGCGAGAAGGCTGGCATGGAGGGGGCCAGGTGGGCAGGGCAGGAAGAGGGATGTGGGATGGGGTCCTTGCAGGCCGTGGCAGGACTTAGCCGATGGGGAAGCCATGGGAGGGCTCTGAGAAGGGCATGGAAAAGATGGGCCTTGCCTCTTACAAATGTCTCCCTGGCCATGGAGAGCAGCAGGGACTGCAGGGGGCAGGATGCAGGCGGGGAGATCAGTGGGGATGGAGCTGGTGAGGTGGACGAGAGCTGGTGTTTGAGGCAGAAAGGAACTGCTAGTGAGCCAGCCACTGGGTGAAAGATGGTGCCATTTACTGCTGTGGGAAGACTGGTGGTGGGTTCTCTATATAATGCTCACCACAGCCTCTTGAAGTATTGTTTTATTCGCATTTTGCAGATGCGGTGGAAACCAAGAGTGAGAGAAGTAAACAGTTTGCCCTAGGAAGAAGCTGAGCCAGCATTAGGATCTGAGTCTGATTAGGGCCCAAGTTTTGTGCTTTCAACCATTTTCCTGTACTCTGCAAATATCCGAATTTACGGTCATGCCAGATTGATATGAGTGTACCCGTGCAGACACTTTGGAAATGCAGCTACTTTTTTTTTTCAGTATAGTTTTATTGAGGTATAACTTACATTTCCTACAAATTCACCCATTCTAAGTGTACAGTTCCGTAATTTTTAGTAAATTTGTAAGGTTGGGCAGCCTCCCCACTGTTTAGGTTTAGACTTTGCAGTCTCTTCCCACCCCATTCCCAGATCTTTTTTCTGTCTTTAGAGTTTTGCCTTTTTTAGAAATTTCCTGCAAATGGAATCACATAACATGGCCTCTTGTGCCTGGCGTCGTTCGTTTGGCATAACGTTTTTGAGGTTCATCTGTTGCATAACACATCTGCTTTTGAGGAACATTCTTGGCCTTTGTCAGAAAGAGGTGCTCTGTGCTAATGAGAAAAACCCTCCAGTGAGATGTGCCTTGAGATGATTATAAAAATAACGATAGCTAACATTTACCAAGCATTTATTACATGCCAGGCATGGGTACCTTCATTATCTTCTGTGATCCTCCAAGCAATTCTGTAGGTGCCATTATCAGTGTTTTACAAATGGGGACGCTAAAAGCACGGAGAGGTTGAAAAGCTCGCCCAGGGTTGTAAGAGCTGAGATCAAACTCGGGTCTTCTCTCTGCAGAACTGCCCCTCGAACTCTCCTTGGTGTTCCTTTAAATGAGTATTTAAAGCTCGTGGCATCTTAGCTTCAGAAAGGGGTTGGAGCCCCAGTTGGAATAATGTACTTGCCAGGTAAATCTAAAACTGTATGTTTAAAGAGAGTAACTGTACTGAATTTTTATTTTAACATTCCCATATGGAAATTATAGTGCCTTGGAGTGAGTGATCCATTTGTGAAGTAGTTTTCTTATGCGAAGTGTCAGGATGGCGCCAAATTAAAAACTTAATTATGTCATTAGGCAGAGCTTGTGTGTTTGAGTTGTGTTTTAAATATTGTGTTTACCAGAAACGCCATTTTGGTACAAAGTATCCCCAGGCTATTGCCTTATTAATGGATGGAATTTAATTAGGCATCATGCATTTTGCAAGATGTTCTTATAATTGTGTTATGTATTAACACATTTTACCGTCCCTCTAACAATTCTATAATTAAACAGTATTTTTTCCTATCCACATATAGTCTGTGTTGCATGATTTCATATATTGTATTGCAGAGGGATTCTTCCTAACTTTTTTTTTCCTTCCCAACTTTCTAAAATGAAATTATGCCATCGTCAAACTAACTCTTCAGGTGTAGTACATCTTCCACTTCGGAGGACTTTAAATTATAATCCCAGTTTACTAGTTCAAAATAGCAAACAAAAAAGCTGCTTTTTATTTTAGGAAACCTGGTTTTAAGTTTAAAGAAATGAATAATTAGTAATACTAAATTTTAATTTAAAAAGATTTCCATCAAATCTTTGTTAATCTCTTTATATGGTTGGAACCACAGGACAGTCTACCATTTTTTAAAAGATTAACTGGTGAAATGCTAGGCTTTCAAAACAGGTGAAAGAGGACAGTCGTCGTTCCATACTTGTTGGGCAGTTCTGGGCAGGTTCAAACTAGAAGCTTGAGGGCAGGTAGCAGGTAGAGACTTAAGTGGTGCAGTAAAGAAGCCCTTATCTTGTAGTTGCTGCTGGACATGGTTCAGCTTTAATCTCTGTGTCCTAGCTGGACAGCGTGCATCAGCTGCTCAGGCCACCAGCACCAGCATGCGGGTCGCAGTCCTTGGAAGCGGGCCCCAACCTGTTTCTTTTTCCATTCCAGACTGGCTGCTGATGGCACATGTCTGCAGGGAAGGGGATATGTGACATTGCAGAACCAAACCAAATAAAATTGACATTGCAAGGAGTAAAAATTGGACGCTACATGTTCATGTGTGCGCTTTATGCAAGTTATTACGTCAGTTATCTGTCCAAAAAAAGATAGACAAAAAGCAAAACGAAACCACAAAACTTCCAGGCGTAGAGGTGCTGGGGCGGTGCCCTGTTGAGAATGCAAAATCAAGATTGCCACTTTGGTGTTGTGATCTCTTTTTCTCCTCTCCCACTTCATAGGTACCTCGCTCACTTCCAATGCTGGTTTCTCTGCTCAGAGTGGTGATTTTATGCTTTTTACATGAGTGGCTGTCAGAGGAAGCTCAGGTTGCTACAAACCTATTGGCAGAAATTGCTAGGAGGGGACCCTGTACATTTCCTCTCTAGACAGCCCCAGGAACTGCCTCTTGTTTTGTTTTTGTTGTACCTGAGGGTTTTCTATCCTGAGATGGGTGGGTCCCAGCTGTCCATAGCCTAGTTTCTGGGGCCAGGCCCTGCCCTTTCACCTGGAGGGTGGCTGGATGTGCAGTTTGGGAAATCACATGGCCAGAGATGAGGGAAGCCCAGGGGTCTGTTGAACTCTCACCTCGCCAACACTGATTTCACCCCTTATTAGCTTAAAAATGGCTTTTCACAGTTGGTTTCTTCAAACTAGAACCCTAACGAAGTCCGAGCAGTGCATTTGAATATCATACCTCGTAAAGCTTCGTAAATCTGGAATAGTCCTTCTTCCCCCACCCTTTTTTGCCTGTGTTATTGATTTGTGGAAGAAATAAGGTCACTTGTCTAGTAGAATGTCCCACATTACGGATTTTGCTGCTACTTTTCTTTTAAAACTTGTCCCACTAGACCCTGTATTTCGGTAAACTGGAAGTTGGCCTTCAAGCTTGATTAGATTCAGGTTTGGCTCTTTTGGCAGGATTAATTTGTTGGTGGTGTCATCTACTTCGTGTTGCATCGTCTTGGGAAAATGTCTGGCTGTGTTACTGGCAGGGATGCTGAGATTGATCAGTGGGGGTCTTGTGGTGGCAGCTTGATCCTTTCATTGTGAATTTCCCCACTGACATCTCTCCCAGTGCCATTGGCATCCATTGATAACCGTTGCTTGGATTAATTACTTCATTGGAGATTGTTAATTCTTTTCTCTTAATGAGTCGGGAGTGAGTGTGAGATGAGATTGAAACTGGCCAGGATGTGAGGGAAAATTGTCAACGTTGATGTAGCTTAGAGGCATCTAAAGAATTAATAGAAAAAAGCAAAGATTAGTTTGGTTCTTCCAGTCATTGTGAGTACTTCCTGTCATTAATGCTAATTACCGTTTGCACAATCTTTTATAAATGTTATTGTGTCAGGTTAATTTTATTGTAAATCTTGTGTAATAGCAGTATTAAGGTCTTTGCACTTAGGCTAACTCTGTTGTTTCCATAACTTGGGGGCGGCCTGCTCACCACCTAAATGAGGAGATTATGAGCTAGGTTTATGAGATACAATTCCACAGAATGGTGTAGACCATGACAGGTGATCTTTTTTAATCATCATTTAAAATTTTCTGACACATAAGAACATTTATGCTCAGTCTTTTCTTAGAAAAAGGTCAGTCATTGGTGAGAGGAGAATGATAAATCTGAAACAGTTTTGTCTTCTGCTAAAATGTAAGAGACAGACCTCTAATGGCAACTTTCGACTTCATTGTTAAGAGTGTTTGGAAAGGCTAGATGATTGCATTGTTTCCAGTAGGAAGTAATTGAGAGTTCCTTTTAAAAGAGCATGGTCATAACAAATGAATATAATTTATGTATGCTCCCTCACTACCGGGCCACACTGTGCAGTACTACATCAGCAGTCTGATCTGGGGACAGCCTCGATATTTGAAGTCCCCTGGAATGGAAATACATTGATTCCTTCTATCATAGGCATGGCTTCCTTTTGCTGCAGTGTGTTCCTTGTAACCACACTATGAAAAGGATCATCATAAAGTAGGTTCTAGGATTCACAACGTCATTGTCTCATAATTAGGAGTTATGCTTTTGAACATAAACTTGCTATTATATAAATCATGGATGTGACCATTAAGTCGTAAAAGAAAGATGAAAACTAGAAACCTAAAAGACTTTGAAATTGCAAATGATGGTGTGTCATCAGAGAGGGTTTGAGCTTGGAGAAGCCATAGAAATCAAGAGATCATCTAATCATGGCTTCTCATTTTTTGTGAATAAACCAGCACTTAGGTGTGTTAATAGCTTGCCCAAGACCACACAGCTAATGATGGTTAGAGGTGGAACCCAAACTCATCCCAGAATAATGACCATTAATACTTGAGTGTTTCTTATGCACATGCTAGATGCTTTTTACATGCATCATTTTTTTGGTCTTCATGACAGCCCTGTGATGTAGGACTATAATTGGCTTTGTTTTCTGGTGAGGACACTGAGGCATAGACACATTTCAGTAACTTGCCCGAGATCACACGGACTCAGATGTATTCACTACAGAGAATATGCTCTTGTTCACCCTATGGTACTGCCTTCAGGATCATTCATTCGTTCATTGGTTCCTTTTTATTATTATTTTTAAAACTTCATTATTCCTTATTAAAGAAATGCCTTATTCCTAATGGCCCATAAACATTGCTTTTCAAGGGCCTTTCATGTACTCATAAGATCTGTTTTTTAAAAAGCACACTGGCTCTAATTTAGTTTGTAAATGTGGTCAATGGCAAGTGAGGCACTAGCTGTAATAAATATTATTTAAACAATTAATAGTTTTGCTTGGCTTGTTAGTATTTGAAAGAGCTTTTACTGATAGATGGTTCAGGACTCTTAAAAGATGTCCAGGTAGGTTTGAACTAATAGCTTCTTTCTTTTGATAAATGCCCTTTGCCAACCCAGAGCTTTAAAAGTAATTCCTTTGATCATTCTTAAAAAAAAATCACTTATCCTTCAGATACTTGAAAACATCACCAAGGAGTTGACTTGATGGGTCTGGAACCCTCACTGTCTCTTTTTTTTCCTCCTCTTCTTCAGTGACATCCCAGGCTGTCCTAAACCTGAGATTTCATAAACATCAGGTGGACTTTTGGGAGATAGTGTGTGAGGTTGTGGGTGGGGAGGAATGAGCTGAGAAGTCACCCTATCGCCAGGGGAGAAGGTGTTTGGTGTTGATATCTGAGTGTCAGCCTCGTTGTCTGAAGATGGTTCAGTGTACGCTCGCCATCCCTGTCTGTGCTGCCCACCGAGATCCCAGGGTGGGTGTTTATTAGTCTCGGCTACCTGTGTTAAGTGAGCACACAGGCAGGGGGAGGATGGGAGACCCTGGGAATGTCCAGGGAAGTGTCCACTTACACCTGGTTTGTGCTCTGATCCAGTGGTGACATTAAACAATCTGTGATAAAATAAGACAATTGGCTTTGCAGCTATCCATATGTATGCCCAGAGTAGCTTTGTTTGTTTTGTCTGTTTTAAATGCTTCTAAATTGCAATTCTTCATGAGCTTCCTATTTCATACTTACAGCTGAAATATGTGATAATTGACTCTACCAAGACTGTTTTCCCCCCTCCTTCCCCATTTGTGCTGGAAACAAAACAGCTTGCACGTACCGTCTGGAACATGTTGCACGCATGTGCTTCTTGGTGGGCCATAGCACATAGCTGACTAATTTCAAAAACTGCCTATTTATAGCCTCTTCAGAATCATTGTCAGACATTAGGCGCTCTCTCTACTAACATCGTGTTGATGAACATGGCTTTGTAAGTGGAGGTGAATTATATTTTACTCACGGATGAGTCATTGGATAGTCTTCTTTAAATGCACACCCCACCGATTCTCTAAAGTGTGTCACCCTAGTCATTGGCCCATGCTGGGGTTCTCAGCAGTCGTCATAGGACTGAACGTGGGACAAGGCCTTAGAAAGCACGAAACCCTCTTATTCTACAGATGAAATTGCAGCCCAGGGCTGCCTAGTCCCCGGAAAACAAAGGCCCTTAGTGCATATCTAGGACTCTTGCAGTGTCCCCTTGACTTCTAATTTAGCAGTTTCCTTCGCTGTCACCCTACCGACCCCATGCACTGGCACCTGCCGCCATAAAAGACGAAAAACAAGAACAGGAAACTGAACTTCCTAGTTATTGGGATGATGGCGATGATTTTACTGCAGAAAAAAATAATATTTAAAATTCTGTCATCCTAAAAAAACTGTCTTTTTTTTGATGTGTAAGACAGGCTCTTATTCATACTAACAGAAAGTCTTAAAAACATTAAAATTAGTTATTCATACCATAAACAAAAGGCTTCTACACCTGAAGGGCCAGTTTTATAAGCAGTGGTAGAATAGAGAGGTGAGTTAGGAAGCTCATGGGGCTGGAGGCCCAGACTGGAGCCCTGGGGTCTAACTGGAGAGTGGAGGAGAGACCCTGGGCTCGAAGGTGTGGACGGCTCTTAGTCTGCGCTGCTGTAACAAATGCAACAGACTGCACGGCTTAAACAGCTGACATTTATTTCTCCTCACGGTCCCAGAGGCTGAGAAGTCCAAAATTAAAGTACTGGCAGGTTCAACATCTGGCAAGGGTCCAATTCCTGGTTTGCAAAAAGATGCACCTTGTTGCTGTATCGTCACTTGGTAGAGAGAGATCATCTCGCTCATGTCTCTTCTTCTAAGGGCACAAGTCCCGTTCATGAGGGCTGCATCCTTGTGACTTAATTGCCAGATGCCTTCACACTGGGGGTTAGGACCAAGGGGGCATGAGGGAGTGGACCAGGGTCCAGTGTGCCCTCTCGGTGCTGTTTATAATTGTAGGAAGAGTGTTTCTTATTCCCTTTGGGCATGGGCTGTGTGTCCCTTTTGGGAAGAGTTGATATACTTCCTTGAACTTATGCACCAACCGTTTTATTTGGATACCATTATCTTACAGGCGGTTGTCATGTTTTGAGGCTCCTTTGTGGTGAAACGGAAGGAAAGACAGCGAGTGCTGAGAGCTGTAGGATGACAAAGCACAGTTCCCATCTGCAGCGGGACCTGGGACGTGCCCTTCCACCTTTGGGATGTTCCCGTGGTCACTCGCTTATGTTCTGCGCCTTTTCCGTATCTGCTTGGAAACACAGCAGAAAGGGACCGTGGCATTGTCATCTCTGTGTCCCTGCAGGGTCCTGCAGAGAGTAAGCACTTCTTCCCAAGTACTTGCTGCTGTCCTGAGGAACTGATGGGATTCAGACCCCAGGTGTTGCTGTGACTTTAGGTGGCCTGAGCTGGGTGTCCTGAAGTCCTGTCTTGCTTGGCCGCCTCGGTCAGTCTCCGTTTCAGATTCAGAGTGTGTCAGCGTCTGGATCTGCAGGAGTAGCTGGAAATTCCTATTAAAAGATAGAGTTGACTTCTGTGTTCGTATTGTTTTAGTTCCACATTTCCTAAGCACTTTCCTTGAAACACAAACGATGAGAAGAACAAGTCCCTTCTTGGGGGGGGGGAAGCATCGTCTTGTACTTTGCATTGTGTCCCAGGGCCGGGATCCTGAGAGGTGGCCTTGGGACATCCAGGAGAGTGTCCCCTCGATGCTGGGATACGGGGGATTCTTCTAGTGAGTGGACGAAAGACTCGTGAGTTTGTGCAGTGGTTTCTTCTCCTTCTCCCCCCTCTTGCTTTCTGCCAGTGTGAACTTTTCCCCTTCCTGCATCGTGGCAGATGTTGGCAAGTAAATGCTCAGGTTGGCTGGGCGGAGCCCTTTCTTCTTCTGTCCCCACCCACC
Organism: Eulemur rufifrons; assembly: GCF_041146395.1. Classification (NCBI taxonomy): domain Eukaryota; kingdom Metazoa; phylum Chordata; class Mammalia; order Primates; family Lemuridae; genus Eulemur; species Eulemur rufifrons. The sequence continues at coordinate 9,778,248 of NC_091007.1, read as the reverse complement.
CTATCTGTATGACTTGGGTGGGGCGATGTGTCCGGCCACAACTTCCGCCACCCCGTTTTAAAAAACTAAAACAAGTGGAGAGCCGTGCCACGTGCCTGTATCTCCCGCAGGTGCAAGAATATACTGAGATGTACAAGGAGGAGAGCCCACGGTGAGTGGGTGGTTGTGGCCAGGGAAGGTGAGCTTGCATCCTGTTTTCAGAGTTCCGTGGTCTGTGCTGTGCTTCTGCATTTTGTGTCACTTGTCACTAATGAGCAGCAGATACTTCCCCTGCAGCATATTTAGCTCTGGGTTACACAGATCTCCCTCCTGGATCTCGACTCTGGATCTTATATAAGACACCGACTCTCTCATTAGCCAACTGGAAAAGAACATACCCTCCTCTCTTCCTGGGCAACTTCAGCCAAATGAAGGATTTTTTCTCTTTCCAGTTTCTTTAAACGGGGTTTGGAATTAGACTGCTGGGGTCCACCTTCTGGGTCTGCAGTTTACTAGCTTGGGGATCTTAGGCAAGTGAACTGCATGCCTGAATTTCAGCTTTCTTATCAGTAAAACGGCGTTAATAATAGTGCCTCCTTCAAAGAGTTTTACAGCAATAAAGTTAGTGCACTGGCAGGGGGCCTGCATGCAGTAAGCACTCAATAAAATGTTAAAAAATGTGGACGTGCTATTGTTAACCTACCTCCATGATGCTCTGGTACTGTTTTTAGAAGGACTGTTTGTTATCTCTCTCCTGGAGGTGCGGTCACAGTTTATTCAGGAATCATGATCAGAGTGAATTGTTTGAGAACCATGTGCGCATTTATGGGGGTATTTGAAATTGGGAGTGTCCCAGAAGACCTGGATCCCTTTGGTAACCCATGGCGAACAGGGCGATGGTGATAATATTCTTTATGGTCGGAGACAGGATTTTACTCTAATGTTCCGTAACGGGGAGTAGTAACTGTTGTCATCAAGGATGTGTCAATAGCATGCCGAAACTGATACTCTTAACCTGGGGGAGCATGCTGCACAGTTTTAAACAATAAGGCTAAATGCCATAGGTGTGTCTCCGTATGTTAAATGGGCGCTGATTTTTAACACTACTGGTGCAGATACCTGCAGGTGATGCCAGTCAGGGTTAGATGTCCCCTGGGAACTTCCCGATGGCTTGGTGAGGTTGTGGCAGGGATGGCCTTGAACATCTTTCAGGCCATTTGATTTACTACATTCAGTGGCCTGGAACTGAGACCTGCATTAGTTGTTCCTCGAATCGTGTAAGTGAATTTGAAGCCCGGCTTGCCCGCCACCTCCCTGACCCTCTGCCACCTCCCTGACCCTCTGCCGCAGCCCCACCAGCCTCTTGGCTATTTTCCCTGAGCAGCTAAGCACAGGCTCTCCCAGGGCCTCTGGGGCTCTCCAGCCCCTCTCCGGAAAGCTCAGACCAGATGTGCTGCAGAGACCCCGGCTTCCCTCTTTCCCTGCTCTGTTCTTCCTAATACTCCATCAACCCCATTGCAGACACTCATGTGCTCATTTCTGTGTCACCTGCCTTCCTGCTCCCCTGGCCCTGCTGCTACGACGTGAGTTCCACGGAATCAGTGTTTTGTACTTGCCGTACGTACTCAGCAACAGAGACTCGCTTTAGTTCCTGCCATGGTTTGCTGCAACTTTAGATGTCCTTTGCCCGGGTGAGATGTTTCTCATACTTGGCCGAAGTGACACAGAGGATGAGTCCTTTAGGTTTGAGTCGCTGAGGATAACTGACTCGTCTGTCTTCTCAACTAGCTGGCAGAAGGAAACGGTATCTGGGAAGAACATTCTGCAGAATACATTAAGTTGCGTCTTGGTTAGGATCCTGGGAGGCCAAGTGTGAGAATCCTGTTAGCGTTTTCTTTCAGTGAATTAAAATGGATTAGAGGCTAGTGTGTTGAAGGCCAGGCCTAAGCCTGTGCCTTTGGCCTTTAACAGCGCATTTTAAAATAGAAAACCGCCATGTGTTCCGTCTGCTTTTATTTCTGCGTGAAGGAATCAAAAGGATATTGTCCATACTGTTGCTCATTGTCCCTTATTTAAGGTTCCATCTGGAAAACTTCTTTTGGACTATCATGCCATGATATTTTTTTTCTTTCCACTGAGAAGATGGATACTAATTTTTTTCTAATAATGAAAAGTATGTAACTTTTTTGGGTGGTGAGAGGGTCCTGGCCTCTAGGAAGCTCAAAACCACATTTAATACTCAAATCTGGAACTTATATTATCCCTAGTAGGTTAACCCTTTTGCTGTCTCTTCTGTAGGGTGGACTTGACTTTCTAATTATTTACCTACTTGCATATATGACTTTTATTTTAAGGTACCCCAGGTCTTCTTTGGGAAGAACCAGGGAATGACAAAACAATTTTATTCCTCTCTCATCTCCTGATGTGTGGTATTGGAGTAGCTCACTTGGTTTTGAAATTCTGTTGCTTTTGTGTGTTTTTACTTGGGTAATGCGACTGACAGAAATTTCTGTGTTTGCTTAGTGGAATTTCCATTTCTTTGGCCCAGGGTAGCAATTTTGGGGTAGTTGCCAGCTGGGCGAAGAGATAGGAACTTGTAAATAATCAGAGTACAATTCTGAGGTGAATCTTTCACTGGTTTTGCTTGTTTTATTCCAATGGTGAGATTTTGGTTACTTTGCACTAAAAGGCTTTATGTGTGCACTGTTTCTGGGGAAACCGGATAACTGGCTTCTGAATATTACAATACAATTTCTTCCGTATTGCAGCTTTAAAAGGACTGAAGTTTTTCTCACTTAGCGCCTTCCTGTGTTCCAAGAATTCCATTAGTTCGCGCGGATGTTTACAAATGATACGTCCATGGCTGAACCCACTTTGGAGAAGCTTACATTTTCATTAATGAGTTTTCAAAACGGGTGTGTCAAATGTTAAGAAAACATCCTAGAAAATCCGTTTATTTACTGACTTGAGCTTAATGCTTCATACGAGGAGTGGGTCTTTTATCTTAGGGGTTTGTTACCAAGCGTTTTCCTGAGAGGCCTGTGCACGTTAATAGAAAATGGGTGTGTTTCTTTTTTTCTTTTGTTATAATTTTGGTAAAGTCTTAAAGTGAAACGTGAACAAGGCTCTCATTTTTCTTCTGTCTTTGAATGAAAACATTCTATACTTTTCAGAGTCTGAGCAAGCATTACTCAAAGTAGCCATAAACCGCAGTTGAATTAAATTGCCACATTCTTTAGATTAAAATTTGATTGTGTCATTGTTAGTTTCAACAATGATCTGTCAGGCCCGATGCACCTATTTCTCTTCTGCCCCCTTCTGCCTCATTCTAATCTCTTCTAAAATAGTCCTGTTTTTCTTTTGTTGAACAAGAATTCCCAAGTAAATGATTCCTTCTTGTGACTGAGGGTGCTGTGTGTGAGGTTTTCTTGCCTTCTGAATGGCCAGTAGCTGCTTTCTGCCTATAGGAAGTATGTCCTCAGGGAAGACTGCTATTATTTACTGTATAAACAGGACCAGAAAGGGAACAATTTGGCAAGATCCTGTCTCTGGGCAAGTCTGAGTCTGAGATGGATTTTTTTTTTTCCCCAGTGAGGACTTGTCATATTTATAAGTCAGTGATGTTATTTCAGAAACTCCAGAGGAGCTGTGTATCTGTGATAGGGAAGGAAATTGTTTATTCTAGGTTTTTCTTCACTGCATTTCTAACATTGAGAAAATTACTCAGAGAGGTTTGGCACAGACGACAGATGAATAAAATTGAGTTTAACTGATATCGATTAAACTTCTCATGAAGGACACAACATCCTGGACCCAAATAAGTGTACAGGGTACTTATCCTCAGGGAAATTACATATCATTAGGGAGGCTAACTCCATCCTGTAGTTAGCAAAAGTGTTAAGACAAAGAAATCACTCATTGTGCTTGGAAGCGAAGTTGTTACCATTTTGTTTAATGAACTTTTCTTAATTGAAAGAAAGCTTTGTACCCCCACACGTTCCCTGGCTTTGTCCCTAAAGGTTGAGAGCCCCCTGAAGCCTTAAGCATTAAGATAGGCGTTGCTTTAGAACTGAGTTCAGTTCAGCCACTTTTAGGTGTTATAGTACTTTTAGTAAAACTTGGTTTAATTCAATGTATATCCCGGCCTGCGGCAGTCACAAAACTATTAACTCTCTAAATATGTTTATTTTGGAGAAAAAAATGACCTTAATATCGGAGGGGCAGGTGAATAGAAAACTATAGATTTTAAGTAAATACTTTTATTCTCATTTGTAGTTAATAACATTGGGCCTCCTTAACCAGCATCACCAATGTGGACGTGAGTTGTCATGTTATAAGTCGAGGTTTATAGATCTAAGTTTAAAGGGCTTGACACTCGGGAAACTGGACCCAAAATGAGGGTAAAAGAACAAGGCCTCTCCTGCCATCTTGGGAACTTAAATCCTAGGGTCTCAACCTAAAAACCCAAAGGCAGACACTGTGATATTAATCAGCATACCTTTGGAAATGAAAGGAGTTTTAAAAAAGCAGCTATTTTTTAATTAAAAAAAAATAGCCTTGCATGATCATATCTTCTGTTTTATTTTATTTTATTTTATTTTTTTGTTGAGACAGAGTCTCACTTTGTTGCCCAGGCTAGAGTGAGTGCCGTGGCGTCAGCCTAGCTCACAGCAACCTCAGACTCCTCGGCTTAAGCGATCCTCCTGCCTCAGCCTCCCGAGTAGCTGGGACTACAGGCATGCGCCACTATGCCCGGCTAATTTTTTCTATATAGATTTTTAGTTGTCCATATAATGTCTTTCTATTTTTAGTAGAGACGGGGTCTCGCTCAGGCTGGTCTCGAACTCCTGACCTTGAGCAATCCACCCGCCTCGGCCTCCCAGAGTGCTAGGATTACAGGCGTGAGCCACCGCGCCCGGCCCATATCTTCTGTTTTAAATCAGTGTTTAATTTCTTTTTCCTAGTATGTTTAATAGAGGTAGCACATTACTGATGCCAACATACTTTGGGAAGATTTAATCTAGTAATAAATACCCTTTCTCTATTCAGTGATCTGATCATTTCTGTTCTTCTTAACTAAGTTTTCATAGTGTTCTCAATGTTGCTATCAACACACGTGTGTGTGTGTGTGTGTGTGTGTGTGTGTCTGTCTGTCTGTCTGTCTGCATCATGTTGGTAAAATGTTTCTTTTTAGCGGTGGTTGTCAGACAAGTTTGGAAGCCGTGTCCTAAACGCCCTAGACATTGGGGTTTCCCAGGCCCCCTTGCTTGTGTGCGCCTGCGTGAGTCCCTGTGTGGTGTGTGGTGTTCCCCTGGTGCCCAGGCTGTCACACGGAGCCTTCGCTTTGCCAAGTTTGTGTCCCCTCCAGTGAAAAGCTGCCTGACATGTGATACCTGGTATAGGGAAGTATGAACCACTTCAACTTTTTGAACATACACCTTCTGCTTCATTCAACGCTAGAAGCTCAAGCCCTTTAGTGCCTATTATTGATTCACACAGATAGCTTAGTTTTATGAGCTACTTATCTCCAAGGTCAGCAAAGTCAGTGTTTTTATTAAAGGTCAGCATGAAAGACCGTGTTCATAAAGAGTGTCACGTGTCTTTTCCTAGTGTTCTCAGATCAGGTACAATCTAGCGTAGAGTGTCAGGATCTTCGGAATAAAACAGACTGGAATTCAAACATCCTGTTACTTACTAGCTGTAACTAATTATACACAAATTAGGAAGAGATCCGCCATCTTTATGCAGAATTTATAGGACCGTGTGTGACTTGTGTTGGAGGTGGATATGCACTAGGGAACTAACCCTAACCCTAATGTTATTAAAAAATTTATAATATTTGATTTCCTGTACTTCATGCTAAGAATATAATTTCCTAATTCCTTTTCTATGAGTTGACTATAACAGTACTAATAATCTGTGAGAGATCCACATGTTAAATTTTTTCTCATTCTCCAATCTTGGCCAGTTTTGGTCTATGGGATAAAAGCAGTAGTGTCTGGACGACTCATCTGATTGGCTGCCAAGACCTGGACCAGTGTGGTCACCTGCACCTGCTTTGTTCTGAGTTTGGTGATAACTCTTGATTGGTAGGAGCTCAGAATAGGAATTCTGCAAGTATAGGTGGCAGCAGTGTTTCCTAAATGATGTTGGTCCAAGGCACATTTTTACCAGTCTGCAAAATGTCCTACTGAAGATCCTTCTTAAAAATGAGTGGATTAAAAATAACAACAAAAACTGTAGCTCACTTTTGAGATACTGGATAAATTGTGTCCTCCATGCATACTTAATTTTAATGGCTCGTGGTACAGAATTTAGAGAGTAACAGTTCATTCTTACAGATTCAGTTGGGAATAACTGTGTTAAGATGTCTGAGAAAAATATTACTCTGTTATCCATTTATTAAATACTAATTAAAGATTTGGGGGAGGGGGCTTGCATATTCAGTTGTGTGTGTGTGTGTGTGTGTGTGTGTGTTGTATAATACTAAACCCTGTTCTCAGTGAATTGATTTTTACATTTTTTATAAGCACAGTGGAGCTAAACTCTTCAAGTATGCACCTCTCAGTGGGACACTTTTCACATTGAGAGCCATGCAGTGTTTCCTGTGTCGTGGGAAGAGCAGACTATGAAGGAAGGAGCAGGAAAAGCAGATAAACTTTTGGGACCTAGTCTTGTTTGTTTGTTTGTTTTTTAATATTACGTATCCACCCACAGTGATCACTTAGAAGGAGTCCAAGTGAATCAAATGGGAGCCAGTCAGCATTGTTTATAGATAGTGTTTTAATCCATTCTGTGCTGCTATAACAGAATACGACACACTGGGTATTTTATAAAGCAAATAAGGTTATTTCTTACAGTTCTGGAGGCTGGGAAGTCCAAGGTCGGGGGCCTGCGTCTGCAGAGGGCCTTCGTGCTGTGTCATCCTAAGATGGAAGATGGGGGGGCAAGAGAGGAAGGAGGCTGAGCACATCCTTTTCACCAGGAACCCACTCTGGGGATAACTAACCTACTCCCGCTATAACTGCATCAGTCCCTTCTGGCTCACCCACCTCTTAAAGGTCCCACCTCTCAACCCTCTTGCATTGGGGATTGAATTTCAACACGTGAACTTTGGGGGACACATTGAAACCGTAGCAGACATTTTCAGGGCTTTCCACAGAGCTGCTCTGTCCCCATGGTGCCCTGAGCCTCGTCACTCGGAGGTGGTTGGCATCTGCTGTGCCTTGGGCTGGATGTGGGAGTTTAAAAATACCTGTGGACCAGACGTCACCAAACAGATGTCTGCCTGTGCCTCTGCGATCATAATTTCACACTCTTTGCTTTGATATGGATTTGATATCTCCTAATAATTTAGTAATAATCTAAAACTAGAAGGAAACCGCCTTGTTTTAGAGAGGATGACCCTTCAGCCCAGAGGTCATTCATATAATTGGACAGAGTTGGGACTGGAACTCAAGTCTCTTCTCCTGCTGGTGATTTTTTTCCACCTTATTAACCACCCCTATCCCCTCCAGTAGAAAACTCTTGGCACGTTTTGTAAGTGAACTACGATGCCATGCATCACAGCCCTTAGGAGTGCGGTTCCGATTTGTCTTAAAGCCCCCGTGCTGTAGGTATTGTGGTGATGTTACAGCAAGTATGAAAACTCAGCCTCCTCTGGTTGGAAAGTTGGCTCAGGCATGTTTCCTTCCGATGGTCAGCTTGGGCGAATGTTGGGATGGGGACGGTGCCCGTCCAGGGCTGGGGAGATCCAAGGGTATATTTGCTTTCAAGTAGAGGAGCTGATTTTTTAACGTACAACTAAGTTTTGCTTGTGATTCCAGCCTGTTTTTGTTGGTCTGGAAGATCATTTACTGGTCCCAGCGTTGGTACAGTTTGTTTTTCATTGTTTGCTCTAGTTTCTGTGTTATGTGAGGTCATTCGGTTGCACACAGTTCCTGCTTTCAGAAGTCACTAGAGTATCTTCCTTTGAACTCGAACTGTGACTTTTTTGATTTCCAGAAAGAGAGCTCTTTGCAGGGGGTGGTGGTGGTGAATTCTTGTTTTGGGTGTTTTCTTCACTGCTCTAGGGAACTACCACAGTTGGGAGGTGTCTTCTCCCTGTGATCTTGTCATTTTGTTGTCTTGTGTGAGGAGTCTACGGCTGTCTAACGAGGTGAGCTCAGTCTGTGCAGCCGTTGGTCGCTTGTGCCTTGAGAGGTAATGGGGATGCGACCATTTTCTGGGCAAACTCTTCTCTTGCTAAAGGATGGTTTTTCACAACCTTGAATGCCCATGGTTAGAGCATAAGCAAGAAAATATGCACCTGAGGTAAGAATAAATGCTGGAATCTTTCTATGGGCTGTTGAATAATCTAGTCCTTTGCTAGAAAATGCGTGAACATAGACTTGCGGGCTAACATAGCAGCAGACCCCTAGGAGATGACATAAAAGTTATGCGTTGTTACAGTGAGTGGTGTTGGGTATTGTGTCTGTGCCAGGAAGAGATTGTATAATAGGATGTCTCATTTGCAGTCTCCAACTATATGTTTTTTTTTTTCTCTAAGATGTCTTCAAATGCTCAACCATGTCTTGTCAAACTCTGGACAGGTTGCCCTTTGCTTACCTTTTAAAAAAGTCCTTTTATGTTCAGTATCTTTTGTCTCCATTATTTTAGCCATGCTCTATTAACGGTCTGGGATCCTGATGACTAAATTGTGCATTTTCTTCGAAGATATCCATTTCCAGTAAAATATGACTATCCAGTGAGGAATGTGGGACTGATACATATTTTGGAGTGTTTTGTTATGGCCTGAATGTTCGTCCCCCACTCCTCCTCCAAAATTCACGTGTTGAAATTCTGACCCCTAATGGGATGGTTTTAGAAGGTGGGGCCTTTGGGAGAAGATGAAGTCAGGAGAGCAGAGCTCCCATGAGTGGGATTAGTGTCCCTATAACGAGAGACAGGAGGGCTCGCTGTCTCTCCCTCTGCTCTCCGCCACGTGAGGACACAGCGAGAAGACTGACCTCTGCAAACCAGGAAGAGGGCCCTCACCAGATGCCAGACCTGCAGGCGCCTTGATCTTGGACTTCCCAATGTCCAGAATTTTGAAATAGGGCTCATGCCTGTAATCCTAGCACTTTGGGTGGCTGAAGCTTCTTATTCTTTGGCTGGGATTGGGAGAGAGTTTCTTGGGCGCCCACTCCGTTCGTATTTCCAGTCCCTGATCCTGTCTAAAGAGATTTAAATGCTCTCCTTCTTGTTGGTGTAATCATTTTCACAGTGGCCTTGGCTGGGCTTGCTACTTACCCTGTTTAACCACCCTGTCCTGCCTCCCCCCGGGTGTGCACAAATACTGGTTGAAAATCTGATGTTGACCTAGACAAATGGATTACACACACACACACACACACACACACATTTTTTTCCCCATAGGTGCATTTGTAATATCTTTCCATTTGAGAGAAAACACAGGCTACCGTTACATTAGCATAAGGCACTCGTCCACCTTGTGCACATTCATATTTATTTCTATAAAATAGAATTTTCACTGGGAGTGGTAAATGCCATCCTGAGTAATACTGGCTTAACATTTGAAAGCTTTGAAAAGTATTCTCTTTCTGTAGTTAACGAAAATGATTTACAAATGTCTATTTGTTGGTAACTGTAGAAAATGAACTTAGCGGGGGTGTGTGCATTCTGCTGTGTGAGGAGCCTCTGGGCTTGCCCAGGACTGAGGCTGGGGAAGGTGCCCGACTGTTGACGTCTGTGGGGCTCTCTGCCCACCTCACAGCAGGCCCCAGAGTCCCGGTTCTGGTTGGAGAAGCACAGCCTTGCATTGAGGGGGAGCAGGGGGGAGAGAGAGAACTCAGCTGTGGGAGAGGAGGCACAGGGCCCTTGGTTACCCTCCAGGACCCAAGTATCGAGAACCTGTCACTTCCCCTGGTGCCCTGTGAGCCTGCTGTATGAGGGCCCCACACCCCAGGCCTGGCCTATTTCCATCTTCCCCAAAACTTGAGAGGAAGGTTAGACTGAACAGAAAGAAGTACATGAGTTGTTCTTGAGTCAAGGGATTTTTTTCTGCATATATCTTTTTTCTAAATAATGCTAAAGGGTTTTTGCTGGAACAGTATGTTTTATTGTTGAGTCTGTCCAGGCTCCAGGGGACTTAAATGACCAGATGGTATAATCTCACAGAACACGCGTGTGCGTGCATACACTTGCACACGCACATATGTGGACACGCCCTGTGCATGAGACAACTCACCACAACACAGCACACACCCTCCCCTTCCTCGAGGATGTGATAACTTGAATCCTTTTGGCTTTTATTGTCAAGAAATACTTGGTACTGTGTATTTCTGTGTTGGTTACTGGCGGTTACATCTGCAGATCAAGAGGATGCTCTGGATTCCGTTAACCCACACACATCATTAGCGAGACAGGAGGGACTTAAGGGGACTTTGGCAAAGATTTGAATAAATATCAGAATGAGGTTGGTGATTTGTGAAACAGACAGCTGAGAATTGAGTTCCAAGAGGAAAGGACTTTCAGACAAGGGCCCAAAGGAACCCCATTCTGGAGCTCAGAAAATTCCTAACTTTTTTTCCTTCAAGGTGAATATATAATATCTTTACACCAAACAGCAATCTCAGTGTGTTAAAACGTGCCTGTGCCTTGTGTCCCACAGACGCTGTTGGTCACCAGCTCCCCTGTGGTTGTCATTCCCTCTGTCACTGATGATTTGGGGGTTTAGGGTCCCACAGATCACACTGGGTGTGGCTCCCTCCCCCCTGCCCCATGCCCTCCCTCCTCATCCCTCGGGCTCCTGGGACTGTGCTCCGAGGACTGCTTTGTCCTTTCCCTCTGACGCCACCCACCCCCTCTCTGTCATACTCTTCCGCCGTGTGCTCTGCTCCTACCCTGTGGTCAGCCAGCCCTCGTTCCTCGGCTCCTTCGTGCGTGGAGAGTGCACCTTCTCCCACCCCCGGGTGCTTTGAGGCGTGGAGGTGGGAGCTGGAGTCCCTGCCCTCACGGCCACTTTCAGATCGTGACTCTTCCCCTCGCTGCTCCTTGGAAGCTCATCGCAGTCACTTCTGCCTTCCACCCCATGGCGCTGTCACTCACAGACTGGATGGCAGTTTCTGCTGCGGGCGTCGGTGTTTGTTAAAGCTCACCAGTGATTCTAGGGGAGCCGGGTCTGGGTGCCTAGCAGGCCAGGTTGGCCTGGGACTGGGATGGTGGCTGGAGCTTTCTGGGATGGGGACGTTGAGTCTCGGGACTGAGGATTTTCCCGGGATACAGGAGTCGGTCACCTGAAAGAGTCTAGACCTTGTTAATACCAGGACCTGCGTCTGAGCGGAAATTCAGAGATCCCACTCGCTGGCCAGAACCTTCTGTCCTCCTGTTCATCTGACAGATCATCTCAGGGCACATGAGGTTTTTTCCCTTTCGGGTCCATTTCCAGCCCCTTTGCCCCTGCCTGAGGCTGCCTCTGCTCTTCGAATCCCAGCGTTTCCGCTGTGCACTTACCAGCCTACGAAATGCCCTCTGTCTGCTGTCTTGGCGGATTGGGCGGCCCACCGTGCCTGCCCCTGGACTTCGAGTTCTGCCAGAGAAAGGTACGCAGATGCCTCTGTAGGATCCTGGTCCCCCTCACCACAGCCTCAGTGCTGCCTGGAAATGAAACGTTTTCCTCGTCAGCCCTCTCCGACTCCGTGATGACTTTTCCAACCTTTTCCACATTTCTCAAGTCTCCGGTTTCATACTCGGCCCCATCCCTCCGTCTGGTCTCTGCTTCTCAGCACATATCTTTCCGCAGCTAATAGGACGGTCGTGGGAAGGCCATTTTCCATCTCCTGGCTGCCCCTCTGTGGGTCCGCCTGCTCCTGGACCTGTCCTTTCCTCATCTTTCTGTTTACAGTGAAAGAGGAATTGCTCTCATTTTCTAAAAATCAGTTTCTCCTCTGCCATCCTCTCCCACCTCCCATTGCAACCTCTGTCCTGGTGTTTCCTTCTCCAGAGTGATTACGAGTGCTCGTGTCTCTTGCATCTTAGGACAAAAACAGAACAGAACAGACACTGCCAACCCAAGCCTTCCCTCCACTGTATTCTCTCAGCTGCCACTTTCTCTCTCCTTCCCTAGATTAAACTTCTGGAGAGGGTCTTCCCGCTTACATTTGTTATCTATTGCTGCATAACATGTGATCATAAATGCACTGACTTAAATGGCACATGTCAGTATCTCAGTTTCTGTGTGTTGGGAGTCCAGGCACAGCTCAGCGGGGTTCTGTGCTTCAGGGGCTCACCAGCCTGCAGCCCACGTGTGCACCAGAGCTGTGGTCTCATCAGAGGCTCAACTGGGGGAGAATCCACTTCCAAGTTCACGCAGGTGATTGGCACAATTCATTTACCCACAGTGGTGGCACTTGGGTTGCCTGCAGTTCCCTGCTACATGTAGGCTCCCGGCTTCCTCACAGCTGACAAGGCAGGGAGGGGGACTCCAGCATGGCATCACCATGGGAGTGACATCCCATCACCTTTGCCATGTTCTGTTGTTAGAAGCAGGTGACAGGTGAACAGCAAGAGAGGAAGAACTCAGGGCCACCTTAAATTCCATGTGCCACCTACCTGGTCGCTCATTCCCCATTCACACATCGAACCGCTGTATTCTGTTTTTTATCTCTACTGCTTTACTGAAACTGATACCAGAGAGGCAGGATCGGCTACAAATTGGCCAGGCCCAGTGCAAAATGAAAATAGTGGGCTCTTTGTTCAAAAATTAAGAAATTTCTAGATGGCAACAGGAAAGCATTAAACCAAGTGTGGGGCCATCTGAGCCGGGGGGCCTTGAAGGTCCCACACCCACCGCCCATGAAGCCCACGAAGCCACCAGCCCGTAGAGAGGTCTTGCGTCCTCCCTGCCGCTAGATGCAGAGGGCGTTTCCGCTGTGCTCCACCTGTTTGCTCGCCAGGACTCACCACTGCGGCACTTGTTCCTTTTTGAGATGTTCCCCTATCTCTGAGCTCTGGAGATCTGCTCTTCCGGGTTTCTTTCCCCCTCTGGATGCCCCCTTCAGCCCCTTTTGCAGGCCCCTCTTCCTCTCCCTTTATGTCTGGGCATTTTGGGGGCACTTTTGTTATCTTGCTTGCTGAATAATATCAGCAGTTTCTGTAGCTTCATTTGCTTGTAGGTTTTTGGCTTTACATCTATGTATCCAGCCTGTGCCTGACTCCTGAGCTCAAGCACCTGTGTCAAATGCTTCCTTTATATGTTCGCTTGCACGTTTCATAGGTATATAAGGTGCAACGTGTCTAAGACTGATCTCCTTATTTTCTCTGAGCCACCAAACTCGGTTCTCCTCCATGTCTTCCACTGCAGCAAATGGCCCACTCTCTCCCCAGGGGAGTTTGGATTTCTGCCTGTGCTCCATCCACGCCTGCTCTTGAACCGACTCGTCTTGCTTATTCTTGGAGTCTGTGCTGAGGGTTCTCCCCTTGGACTGTATTTCATCAGGATGATCTTCCTGGACTTGTGCGGTCTGTTCTCATGGCGACCTGGGCTTCCCCTGTTAAAACCTGGCACACTTCATAGCTACTCTTTGTTAAATGTCTGCTTCCTGCATTAGAAGTGAGTTGATATCATGAGAGAATGATAAGCAGAGATAAGTGCATTTCAAGTACTGTCATCTGAATTACTCTATTCTTAGCCCGACTGTATTTTGATAATATTTTTATTTTATATTCTTTAAGCAATAAGTGGCGAGGTAGTTGTGGTTAGAGATCTACATCTGTAAGTCTCAGGGGCCCTGTTTCCCCACAGCCTGCAGTATCTGCTTTGAAAAAGCGTTTGTACATAAAATGATGAAATACATTAAATATTTGGGGGCCTGATCATTCAGGGACTAAATGTGGGTCAGAAGAGGAAGAGTTCTACCCAAGGAAGGTGCTACTAATCTGTAATAGAGAATGTCTCGGAACAGCCTCATTTTAAGCAGAAGTCAGTAACAAGCAAACAAAATAGTAAATGGATGTATTGATCTGTTAAAGAAACTCTATTCTGTAACCTACTGGGTCTCAAACTTTTGATCTCAGGACTCCTCTAAACCCTCTAACGGGGTCTAAGGACCCCATGAAAAAGTATTTGAGGATCCTAAAGAACTTTTTTTAAAAGTTGTATTGATATTTACTATACTAGAAATTAAAACTGAGAAATTAAAAAATTCGCAAAAAAATAACAAATATAACAATAAACTCATTATGCAGTAACAAAAAGATCATTTGTAATGAAAAATAAACTTTATAAACATAAAAAGGTGAGAGGCAAGTATTTGTCATTATTTGATTATGCACATCTCTTCAATGATTTTCTTAAGGAAAACTATTTTCCAAGCCAAAAAAAAAATATTTAGTGAGAAGAGTAGCATTGTTTTCCATTTTTGTGAATACATCTGTTTCATAATTGGCTTTAATAGAAACTAACTGGATTCTCCATCTGTTTCTGTAATCAGTCTGTTGTGATAGGTTGTTTTGATCGCAGTATGTGCAGAAAATCCAGCCTCATGCAGAGATGTGATTGGGATAGGTAAGGGTATTGAAATAACCTTTTTAGATAATTATAGATATTCTTCCTTAATAACACACCAAAATTTAACAAGTGGCAGTGTCTTAAAAGCTAGTAACAATGTGGATTCTGAAGCCATAACAATGAAATGTAACTTTGTTACATTAATATTCCTGAGTCTGTCTTGCATTTTGAATAGTGCAACAGAGGAATAGTTAAGTCAGTTACAATACATCCATATAATGGCATAGTTTGCAACCATATTGAAAAAGTATTTTACCACAGATGAAATGCTTACAAATGTAATACATTATCTAGTCACTGTGATCCTAGTTTTGCTAAAAAATGAAAAGAGGTGTATATTTCTAGTAATTGAAAGGAAATATATAAAAATATTGGTTTAATGATATATTCATGGGTGATATTTTATTTTCTTTATACTTTTCTGTATTTCCAAAGTTTTGTATGATCATTTAAAAGCACACTGCTTTTAAAATCAGAGGAAAAAATAAGTAGTTTTCATTTTAAGAGAGAAATAAGTATGTCTGTTAAAACTGTCACCCTTATCTGGAGGTCGCCTTTTACATGTAAAACAAACCCCAGTATTTCTACTTGGAATGTCACAAAGATCTGTTTTACCCCACAAGTTTTTATTTATTTAATAGACTAATGTAACCTTTCTGTGGCTGTTTTAAGCTTCACAAGTTTTCCTCTTTTATTTTAATCGCAATTCATTGATTTAGTAAAGAAACTTTTAAGAGTTGTTCAAGAAATGTAGGGTAAATTGACCTTTCACATATAGCAGAGACATAATTTGCTTTTTCTCATTTCTGTGATAGCTCAGGCAAGCACTATTTCTTACCCAAGTAAAATGGCAAAAACATCTTGTCCTACAGTGATAATAGTTGAGAAATAACCTGGAAATTAGCATGTAGTCAACTTCTGGGTTGATGTGTCTGAGTTGTTTGCCAGTGGTGTGAACGTTGCATATTTCTCTTCACGGTTTTATGGCTGGAAGTTGAGGTGGCTTCAGAACTATAAAGGGCAGCTCACATCTGGGGATTTAGAAAGGATGCTTGCCAGCTATGAATGTGGCTGACGTGGCATTGTCATAAAGGATTGCCACTTCCAGGCTTTTGTCCTCTATGGACGGGAATCCAAATTCGATGATGGTCTGTTTTCCGGAAAATGGAGGATTTCATCATGTTTGTATTTCTTTGTTGTATGTTTCTCATGATATAATTAAGTGATTATTAAGATGTCTACAGAAGCTTCAAAGGATCCACAAAGCAGAAAATTAGCAAGCAGCTATGCGTCTACCGCTAATGGTAAAGCTGAGAACATTGGCACTTTGGCATTTCCAGGCGAGTGCACAGTTGCATGGCTTTAGCTAAAGTGTCAGTGACTCTTAGGGTTTGGAATCTTTCCCAAGGCCGTTTATGAAGACACGTCGCCCTTTGTAGCGTAAACTCTGATGGAAAACTACTTAATTGCATAGTCCAATGTTGCTTTACATTAAAAGATCATTCTCTCCTCTGCTTAAAACAATTGAGGATAATTATCTTTGAGGGTGTCCCTAATGGTTAAAAATCATCATTACATTTGGAAATATTCTAAGCTAATTTCCATCAGATTTTTATGGATTGAACATTTTGGAGGGTAGAAAATGCACTCTAAGTATATCTACTGGTTTCTTCTTTTTATTGTCGAAAGCACTGTTTACTTCGAATTATCTCTTGGGTCTGTCATTGTCTTTTATGCATCAGACGGGGGCCTGGAAGGATTTGCAGATTCTAGATTGGCAATGAGGAGCGTTGTTATTATCGTATTACCACACCCACGAACTGCAGGGGCCGGTTGCCCTGGCCTTCCCCTGGTACTGAGAATAAAATCGGGACTCCTTACCATAATCTGGTTCCTGACTGCGTTGCCTACCTTCCTTCCCTGCCGCCGTCTTCACCAGGCGTCCTTGCTGTTCCCAGCTTGTCCCAGGTCTCTGTATTTGCTGCTCACTGTGCCCGAAGCTCCTTCTCTCCTTAGTCCCTGGCTCGCTCCCTCACCTCCCTCAGATCTCTGCTCAAATCCCCTCCAAGTGTCTGCTCTCTGCTCAGCCAGGTCTCCTGTGAACGTCCCAAACAGCACAGCCTGCCACTTCGCTCTGTATGTTTCCCCTGTAGTACTGATGACTGCCTCGTGCTACACTTCAGTTTCTTTGTTTGCTGTCTGCCTGCCCCGGGAGTGTAGGCTTCCTGAGGGCAGAGGCTTGGTTCCCTTTGCTGCTAAGCCCACGTTGTTTGGAACAGTGCCTGACACTTAACAGACGTGGACTAAATACTCAATGAACTAATGGAAGAGTGACTTCGCCACATTCTCTCTCATGGGTGGCCATAAACAGGCTGGCGTTTGCTCTCCAGGTGTTAAACCTCCTTTGCAAGACGAGTGGACGGCTTGTTCTGTTGTAGCTTGACTAGGACAGCGCCACACACTGTGCCTGACATCTGGTAGTCACATATTTAGAGAACAAAATTATAATTGGATGGCCAAATAATTGGCTGTTTACGCTCCTCCCTGTCGTTGGCTCCCAGAACAGAAATATGCTCTGTAGGTGAAGAAATTGGGGGCATAGAAAGCCCAGGGGGGTGGGCGAGAAGCAGTTTTGAATTCCTAACTTGTAAACATTGGGACGTTGGCATACTTTGACGTGATTTTGATGATAGAAGTGGAAGTAGTATGAACAACCTTGTTTAGGTTCCCATGGAGAATATTGGTGTGTCAGGCATTTATCATAGGTTGAATCAGAGGGTTAATGGTAGCTGTTTTTTTTTCTTGTCATTATTCATCCACGTGCCTAAAACAGTTTCCGTCATGCCCGTGTCACTGAGGATCATGTCACAGGTGAACCACGTCTGATTTCAGAGCCCTGCCTTAACTGCTCATTTTACCTCTTCAGCCTTATTTCCTGTTCTTACCTGGTGAGTCCTCCCTGATTCAGTCCGGCGGTTTCTCCCTCGTTTCCTCCGTCTGGGGGCCGCTGTGCTCTGTCGCGTGCCCCGCCGGGTCCCTGCTGGCTCTGCCGCGTGTCCCGCCGGGTCCCTGCTGGCTCTGCCGCGTGTCCCGCCGGGTCCCTGCTGGCTCTGCCTGGCCACAGCCTTGTTCCCAGGCCTGCTTCAGCGCAGCTTTCACACTCTGTGTATTTTCCCTACTGCTTTATACAGTTTGGTTCTGAATTAGGATGTGACATTTTGCGATACTCACATCTTATATGTCTTGGTTTAGTTCTTACAAATAGACCAAGCACTCTTAAAAGGGATCCTGGAGTTCTTCTTGGGCATCTTTCATGCCCCCTAAGCCTGTGATGGACATTTGTTCCAAATGGAAAAAAAAAAAAAAAAGAAGAAGAAGAAAAAATAAGAGACCCAGAATGCTGGGGCGCAGGGAGCGAGGTGGGGCAGAGGCCGGCGTGGGTGTGCGAAGCAGGCCCGGGTCGGGTAGGGAGGGAAGGGGCGGCCGCTGCCAGGGCTTTGGGGAGCTGTGCAGGGGGCCTGACAATCCCATGGAAGAAAGGCAGTTCTTAGTGCATGTTTCCTTCTTGGACGTTTCTCTATTCAGTAATGAAAGCGTGGGTGCTCCTTTTGTTTTAGTCGTGGAACTCTTAGTAGCTGGGTATGTTTGAGAAGTGGCAGTGCCGAGGTGACCTGCTGAATTCTTCCCTTGCAGTTCCCTTGCAGGCTGAGCTGTGAAGCCAGGCGTGGCCTGTGGCCCAGATGGCATCGTGCAGATCTGGTGTGAGGGGCAATGGCATGGAGCACACAGTAGGCTGCCAGTCCAGTCTGGAAGTTGCGCACGGCTTTGTTTTGTCCGCAGCAGAGCTCGCTCTCATTAGGTTGGGGCTGCGACAGACGTGAATATTATAACCCGGGCCAGTATCTGGCATGCTGAGTGCTGACGGGTCTATTTGCTTTTTCAACCACAGAATCCTGGCCAAGTTCTGAACAATCCAGAAACTCTGAGATCAGCACTTCTAGATCTTCTGTGCATTTGGGAAGAGTTACCATGGATGCTTTCATCAGTTGTACATTTCTGATATCAAATGGCTAGCCTTCAAATCAGTCAGTTCTGATCACAGGAAGGACTAGGGCTCTTTGGAAAGTCATTAGACATGTTGTTAGTCACATAGCTCTCCTTTTTGAGTATTGAGAAAGGAATGGAATGCTCTGTAACTGCAGTTTGACTTCTCTTTGTGTGTGGTCACCTCCAAGTCCTGAGAGCCCCAGACAAGGCATTGCAGCCACAAGCTTTAACATGATTTCGTATGAGTCATAGGTCTCTTAGGGGTCACCCTGTTATTTGTATTATAGCTGCCGATGGGGAAAGAACAGATTTCTCGTGTTTCCCCTTTGGAGAGTGTGTACGGGTTTGAAAGGCTTGTCCCGCATAGCCTGAGTGCACTGCCCAGTGTAGTGGGTGAGTGAGAGTGTGTGCGTGTGTATGTGTGTGTAAGTCCGTTAGTTTAGAATCAGACTGTCCTGGCTAGTGAGGACCTCTGATCGCCTAGTCCAGGGTTCAGGTGAGGACATGTGACCCCAAGGAGTGAAGTTATTTTCTGAAGACACAGAGCCTGTGGGGTGGCAGAGCTGGGATTGTGCCTGGCATTTCCGACACCTGAACCTGTGCCCTTTGACGAAGCCATGCCTGTGCTGTTTAGTTAATTGTAAAGAAAATGGTTGAGCGACAGATGTAATGAGGAAACAAAAATCGCCCAGTTATTCCAAGTCACTGAATTGTATCTTTTTCTTTCTGCCGTGAAAAATTTAAGAGAAAACAAATTTGTTTCTTGCTAATGGGGTGGAAACAGAACTTATTTTTAGAAAATAAGAATGAGCAAAATAAACTTAGGTTAAAAACTGAAATAAAATGTTAGTCTAGGGTATTTTGTACGTTTGTTTTATAATCAGGCATTAGATTATGGTGTTAGTGGGAGTATGACTCCAATTTCATAATGTCATCAATACTTAATTAAAATAATGGATGTATTTGTAAATCTGCTTTTGTTAGGTAATATTATTTAATCTAGTAGTCAGTTTTATAATCAACTTTTTCCCTTTAGATAAAAAACATTGTATCTCTTCAAATTATTAAATAACTTTATAATAACAATGTCCTGTTTCCTGAACATTTATAAATTCAATTTATATTGTTTAGCCTTATGGGTGCTTTTTTCCAAGTCAAGGTTATGGCTTTGGTCATAAATCCCTGTGGTTTGAGAGAGTAGTGATTTCTTAATACTTGGAAGATAGTTTTTGTACTAATTAATGGCATATGTATAATGTAGGACAAGGAGCTCAACTGCTTAATACCAATCTGAAAAGGCATTATTGTCCACTGTTGCTGTGACAACTAAGTCTAATTTATAGCTAACTTGTTATACCGTAGGAACACACGTACAGTTATTCTCTACTTGCTTTAAAACGTGCCTTGATTCAGTCATTAGGTGATGGTATATTACTGGCATGTCTTTCATCCACTTGGTTAAATGAACTTGGTTGATGTACTTTGGTTAATTCCATTCACCAGCCTGTCACTGCCTCCATTTACCCACTTTTTTTTGGTAAAGGATTGGAGGGGGTGGCAATTGCCAACTAATACAGGAAAGAAAGGGAGAATGTAACCCTCTTTTGAAAAATTCTGTCGAAACTTATTAGCTACTTGGTACTGGTACTTCCTGTTTCCAAAACCAATGTTTATGCAACTCTGCACTCCACTGTGAGATTGTTTATTGCCTGGAGCTGAATTCCTGGCATATTTGAGGCCCTGCCCCTCTCATTTCTGCCAGATCTCCAAGCCCTGACTGGCCCGATCACATCCCTCTCGCTCCAGCAGTACCTGCCTCCATGCTGTCAGTGGTAAAGACCTTGTTGGGTAAATAAGTTTAACCCTGATGGGTGTTCCAGTGCATTCCTGCTGCCCAGTCTGAGTCCCGGCCCTTTCGGCTCTCTGCATGACATTGTCTTGGCTTTGAATTAAGCCTGACCCATGTTAGACATCCACCTCCCTTCCTTTAGTAAATATACTAATGGTGGGTATCATATTACTCATACCCATGATGAACTGGTCATATTACCTAAGGTCAGTGAAAAGTATTCATGGGGGAGGTGTGTTTGAGGGGTGAGGTTTGTGGCAGGGTAGATGGAAAAAAGATAAAGCCTGCTCCTGACTCTGAACAGGTGAGGCCGGCTTACCTGCGATATATTATATAATATATACGACACGTGCATGATAATGAGCCAGGGGTGTGTGTGACAAGCCAGGGGTGTCAGTCCAGACAGCAAGTCTAGGAGGTGAAAGACAAGGTCCCCGGCTCAGAAGGCAACATGAACCCGCAAAAGAGTTTTGAAATGAGTCAGCCTGTGTTTGAATCTTGGCTTTCCCATGATTAATTGTATAAAATTGGCAAGTTTCTGAGTCCCTCCGGCCCTCAGAACCTACCTCAGAGTGTTGCCATAAAAATTCGTGAGATAATGGATATGGGCAGTCAGGACTGCACGGCCCACGGCTAATATTTATTGAGCAATTATTTCCCTTGCTGTTGTTGTTGAACTCAGGTTAGCTACTACGTGGCAGAGCTGGGCTGAGTTTCTCAGACTCTAAGGCTTAGGCTCTTTCTCCTGTTCCTTCCTGTCACTGTTGCCCCATCTGTTTCTGTCAGGAAGAAAAACAGGTCAATTCTTCGTGTCTCCCTGACCTTTTCTCACCCCATGTCCTGTATGGTGGGGATAACTGTTTGGTTCCTGATACCTGGGCCTTGAGAACTTCCTTCTACCCATTGTCAACTCTGGCTAAGGGTGTGGAATTTTGTTCAGCTTATTAAAAAACTATACAAAGAGAATTATTGTTTTGGTATTAAGAAACCTATTAACTCAGTTATACTAGTTTTTTTTTTAAAGGCAAATGCAGTTGGAGCTGATTTTAAATATTTGATTTACTATATCATTTTATTTGTGGATAGAGAAACTACTGCACCTGCTTTTAAAAAATATTTTAATAAATGGGGAACCTCCCCGCCCCACTATTTCAGTCATCTTTATTCCTTAGCTTCCATCAGAGCAGGGAAAAAAACTTACCTAGTTATAAACAAATATACTTCTTGAAGTAATCTTTAATTTGAATTCCCTCCCTCATTCACACAGATTATAGGATTTGAGGTTATTCTTTAATGATTGGAGTAGGGATAGTTTAAAGATTAGGCAGAAGAGAAGATGATGTACCAGTATCAGGGATACTTAACCCAAATAAAACTTCTTCGGGGTGTCCCATTTGGAAGGGACGGTGGCAGCTGGCATACGGCAGCTCATCCCATGGACATTTCTGTTGGATGTCTTCATGTGCTTTTGCTTTGCTGGTCTTGAGAGACCTGCCAGATGATCATGGCAGGTTTAAGTCAGTGAATCAGGACAGGATCTTTCAAGCTGCAGATAGATCCATTAGTGGGTCATGAAATCAGTTTAGTGGGTCACAACAGCATTACAAAACAGTGAAAGTGAAATAGTGAACATATCAGAGTATGCGGTGTTGTAAAGGCTATTGGTCTTGCTTCTGGAAACTTTTATTTCATCCATTTTCATTGTGTGTGGAGGGTGTGTGTACTCACTGTATGTAACTCACTATATATAAAGTGGGTTATAGACAGAAAAGTTTGAAAGCCATTGATCTGGGATGCTTTAGAAAGTTTAACAAAGTTTTTTAGAGTGAGTCTAATTGTGCATAGAAGGAAAGTGCTTATAACTGAATCTTAGCTATATTTCCATCCGAGTGGATTCATTGTGACCCTTCTAGGGTTTAGGACTTTGGTCATCACGATGGCATTGTTTTGCAACATATCCCTGACTTCTGTGGTTCCCACTATGATCTTCCCAAGCATGGTGTCTAGATGGGAGAGTCACACTTAGCCAAGCCAGTTGTCACAAACACAATTAAACAGAGTGGATATGACCACACAAACTGTAATTTTCAAATTAAAAATGTGTTTTTGTTTCCCTTGAGGTTGTCATTTTTCTTCTCTCTACACTAAATCCAGATCCTTTACAATAGAACCACACTGTATATCACAGAAGGTAAGTCTCCAAGAAGGCTGTGTGTGGCAGAAGTGGGCAGAAAGGGAGGACAGTCCAACCTCTGCAGGGTTCAAATATGAGAAACTAGCTTCTCAGTCCACCAAGAAGACTCCAAAGCACAGAGGACCTTTGGGAGAATTTGGTAAAGCAAAAAGAGGTAGAAATAACGACTGCTGTTGAGACTGATTATTTCAGAGGATTAAACTGTAGAAGAAGAACAAGAGATTCCTTAACATTGGCGATAATATATTGCTATCAGGCGTAACAATTTTTAGTAATGGTAACACAGAGATTTTTTTCCCAGAGCTAATACCTTTTATAAGTGGAAAGTAAGTTTTATGACTTCAGTTCTAAAGATTCATAGATGAAATTAGGAAAATAGAGGCCTTCTTAAATGAACATGTCCCGTGTACCATTGTGTTTATGTATTTGCTACTATAAACCCAACATTAAAATCTTAGATAAATTGTACTCACAAATACTTGCAATATTATTCAGTTTGACATTTATAAGATTACAAACCAAAGTGTGGAAAATTTATTTCCAGATTTTGTTCTGTGAACTCTGAATTATCTTGAAAAACTTTGAAAAGAATTGTCTTATTTTTCGTGGCCCTTCTGCTGCATTTTACTTGAAGTGCTTAATCCACTTAAGAAAGTAAAACTATCCCACTGTAATTAGGCTTTTCAGATTAGTTTTTTAAAAAAGGAATAAGGGAAGTAGTTAGCTATCATGATCCATCTCTAGTTTCGTATTAGAAAATTATAGTTGTTCTTCCGGAAGTGATTAATGATTTCCTTTATAACCAGCTGTCAGTAAAAGATGAGTTTTCATTATGAATATGTTGACATGTCATTTGTCCTTGTCCTTTTCATTTAATTAAAGTAACCAGTAGCCCCTATTAGTGTGAATTTAAAAATAGGTACTGTTCAAATAAAGTTCTGATCTTTGTGACAGGAGGTGTGAGAGAAGTCAAAGCTGATGGGAAGTTCCTGGATGCTGAGTTCTTGGGTAATGAATCCGGTTGCAACAAAAGAAATGAAAACATTTACAGCTTGGGTAACTTCAGGGAGAGAAGCAGAGTTCATTTCATGTGGAGCTGGTATAAGGCAGAGCATTTACTTAGGAGTTGCCACCCTGTTCCATTCTTCTACTTGATCATTATTGCTACTGTAGGATTTAAGTCTCTTGATGATGTGTTCAGACTATGGGAAAACATTATTTGACCATAGTATTATTACGTAGTAACAGATTTGATTGAAATGCCGTGACTTGCTGATGAAGGGATATGTTGGTATTTGGGGCAAAAGTCATAATACCTGGTGGTCGAGGATTTGGGAGCTGTGGACTCAGAGATAGGTAGTTGCTGTTCTCACATGCTTGCATGGGAGGGAAGCAGTGACTATTTAGGCTTTATTTTGAGAGAGAGAGAACTTACTTGAGGATGGAAGCTACAACGTAAACATGAGATTATCGCAGTAGTCTTAAATGATCCTTAAAAGCATCCTGTTTGAATGAAGATGAGTCTGATCACTCAACTTCTGTAGGATCTGGATTATGACTGATGTGTCTGTTCCCCATCACTATAACTAAGTGATTATTTCTCTAAGACCTCTTTTAACTCCAGAATTATATGAATCTTTGAAATCTTGAATATTTTCTAAAACAATGAGCCTTTTCTAATTCCCATAAGAATAAAGGTTGTTATGCTTTGTAGACATTGTGGCACCTGCTGTCTGCTTGTTCACATGTGAGCTCCTTGTTTTTAGGCTTTCATCATTCTTTGTTTCTTGTTGGCCAAGTATGGTTCTGGCATTTTTCCCCATTTTAATTTTGAAGGTTTTCCTGTGCCTGTTACTGTCCATACAGTTAGTGTAAGTCTTCAGCTTAGCCTCATGGGGAGATCACTTCCAGTTTCTGGATTTGGATGGCTGAGATAACTGTTTATGGTGAGTAACTGGTCTCGTGGAGCCGGAGTTGCCTTTTTTTTTCCCTGTGACTCTGCAAGGCAGGGTGTGGGAAAATGGTAAGGAGTCTTAGAACAACAAGCTTCCAGAGGGAGTTGAAGTAATGTGGAGAGTTCAAGCAAAGAAGGTTGAGCTGGTGTAGTTGACTCTCTTGTTCCGGTGCCTACACCCACTACAAATGTGTTTATGTTTGAACTTTTGCCAAAACCCCCTTCGTTTAAAAAGGGAGGTTTTGAATAGATGGAAAAGCTAAGCCTGCAAGGGTTTCCATTAGCAAGTCTCCCATCTTTGTTACTCATTGCAGCTTTCATTGTAGATGCTGTGAGTACTAAACACTTCTAAGAAATTATCGCTGTTTTTTCCCCTTCCAGCGTGGAGCTGAGATCCAGAGTAGCTAAATGAAGGGCCCCAGGAGCCCCCCTTGTCTGGAGGTTGGCGTGCTTTTGAAGGCAGTTGAATATATTATGTACCTTAGTCTGTTCAGGTTGCCATAACAAAATACCATAGACTGAGTGGCTTAAACAACAGGTATTTATTTCTCACAGTTCTGGAGGCAGAAAGTCCCAGATGAAGGTGCCAGCAGATTTGGTTCCTAGGGAGGCCTCTCTTCCTGGTTTGCAGATGGCAGCCTTCTCACTGTGCCCTTGCATGGCAGGAGGTGGGGCAGGGGTTGGAAGATTGAGAGCAAGATTGAGAGCGAGCGAGCTCTGGTCTCGCTTCCTCTTGTTACAAGGGCACTAATCCCATCATGGGGGCTCCAGACTCATGAGCTCATCTAAACCTTACTACCTTCCAAAGGCCCCACCTTCAGTTTAGGGATTCAACACATGGACGTCAAGGGGCCCAACATTCAGCCCATATAAGCCTATGTGGGGCAGAGTTGATTGACTGCTGACAGCCGTTACTGTGTCTTCTTAACTGCTGACCTGCCTGGCCGTTTTTTTCCAGCGTTCTTTTTTGCTGGGGTGGTCATGTGACACCGTTCTGGCCAATGAGATGAAAGCAGCCCCCCCACCCCACCCCGGGGGCTGCTGGGAGTGCCTTCTTCACCAGCTGCGGAGAGCAACTATGGCGGCCATGTCTGCCTTCCCCTCCAGTGTGTCGGGGGGCTGCTGAGGCGGGGCAGGACAGTGAGGAGAGCCCAGTTCCCCGGGGACACCCCCAGCTCCGAAGCAGCTGTGGACTGACTGCAGCGGACCTAGTCTACCGGGGAGGACCCTCCTCCACCTGGAGCTGGCGGGAGGTGCCTGTACCCCACCTCCTCGGCGTCCGTGTCACAGGGTTGTCGCCTCTGTGGCTGTATCGTGTGTGCCCGTCCTGTCCACTGAACTGTGAGCTCCCTGCACGCCGAGGACCCTGTCTCGTTCCCTCCAGATCTTTAGGGCCTACCGTGTCCTCACAGGGTGACCGGTTAAGGAAATGGGCCAGTGCGCTGTCGCCTGGTCTTGTCGACAGCTGTAGGTTTACTCTCCCCGTCTTGCTTTCGGTGTCCTCTGTAAGAAGTCGGCTGTTTGTTGTTCTCAGAAAGCCCACGAGGTAGCCTGAAGGGAGGTAAGTGGGAAAACAGACTTTAATTAAAATTACCTGGGCTGTGTAAGCAGCTGCTCTCTGGGGTTTAGTTCGAGACAGTCAATCCCCCAAAGACCTCGACGTAGACATGCCCCACTCCTCATACTCATTTTTCACTGTGGAAGCAGAAATCAAGAAAGAGCTGACTTATATTTTAACTATGAAACATTTGAACCATGCAGAAAAACACCTAATGGTAACCATTGTTTCTGGCATAAAGGTCTCTTTTTTATTTTTAAAAGTGGAAAATGAAGTTTTCCAGACAAACACTGAACTGTGCAGTATTTAAATTGAAATACAGATTGGGCATCCCGAATCTGATATCCAAAATGCTCCAAAATCTGAAACTTTGTGAGCTCTGATGTGTGCTCAATTCAGATTTTCAGAAATAGTTGCAAATATTCCAAAGTTTGGGGAAAAATCTAAAATCTCAAACACTTCTGGTCCCAAGCATTTCAGTTTTTGTTTTTTTCCAGGAGTCTGTGGAAAGACATAGTGCCAAGCATTTCAGGTAAGAGATACTCAATCTGTAGTAAGTGAGTGGTTGGAACTGAGAGAACACTCTTCCATAGGAACAAATCTATTTAACCCACAATATGGCAGACATACAGAGGTTTGAGATGAAAAGTTGTAAAGTGATAGGATTACTGGCTGTCATTTTACCAGTAAGGAAACAAACCCAGAGAAGTGGTAAGTCGGGATTTAGGTTTGTGGACCTTTTATTTAAGGTTCTTTCTACTCTACCATATGTAACTTAATTAAGACAAAAAGGTCAAATTTCATCAGCCAAAACCCGTCAGGAACAGGTGCAGTTGTACAGAAGTTGGCTTCATTCAGCTTGTTTCAGCAGGGGCCAGTGTACCCAGAAGAACCTTGGGATTATCTTGGAACGGCAAGTTGGGGTTGTGCTTGAACCGAGTGATTGGAAGGTGGGATTAAGGAAATGGAGCCACTTCTGGGTTGGACGTGGCCAGGAAGCAGGCACAATTCAGTGATTGGGTATCTTAACAATTTTTATCTAGGAGGAAGGAGGTTAAAGTGGAGTTAGAGTGGCCCTTTAGTAAAGAATTAGCAATCACACGTTAGCGAAAAAAAGGGGGTGGTTGGTCACTCTTGGGGTGGTAGTGTGATCCCTTCTGTGTCCCATTCTGAGCATTTGTTGTGTTCTGATAGGAATATTGGGATTCAGTTGTCAATAAAGCTGGTCTTCCATGGTTGTTGGTAGGGCTTATTTCTCGTTTGTTTAATAGTTTATTTAATTTTATCCTGAATGCTGATGCTTAAGGAAGGTTAAGTTTTCAGGGTCTCACTCTCACCCAGGCTGGAGTGTAGTGGCACGATTATAGCGATCCTCAAGTGATCCTCCCACGTTGGCCTCCCAACGTGCTGTGAGCCACCATGCCCAGCCAAGAAGCGTAGTTTTAATAGGAGAAAAATGAGATGATAAGTAGAGAGTTAGAGGATGTCTAAGTGACTGTGTCTGAGTGGTCACTATTTTTTAATGTTGTAATTGCTCAGTGGTAACATTAAAAAAGGCAAATGGGTAGTGTTCTCCTACCTTCAGAGGCTTTAAAAAAAATCATCATAATGACTTTGTACTGTCCTGAAATTTGGCAGGATATAGAGGAGAGTAACTGTGGTGCTATTATTAAAGTTTAATTTAAACATTTTTATAGTCTTCAAAAATGCCATCCAGTTATTGATCAAGAGGTAATGTTAATTGCAGTGTTAGTCATAGTGTCAAAAATACCCCCAAGTCAGTAGAAAATATGGAAAATCGATTTAGAAAATTAAGAAAGCAGTTGAAAGTGGGAGAGGCAGTGTGGGATAGTGAAGGATGGACCAAACCCAGCTCTTGGTCTTAACGTCCAGGCTTTGCCACCTTGTGGTCCAGAAAGGCTTTGAACTTAGTCATTTCATCTCTCTGGGCCTCAGTTTCTTCATCTGTAATAATAAGGAAGTTGAACAAATGGTCTCTGTGTTCCTTCGAAAAGTTTCTGTCATTAAGTCCTTTTGAAGGTAGAGTCTCTTCTTTTGAAAATATTAGTTTGTTTGGTCAGTTGGGCCAGGTCATACATTTTATGGAATTACTATTCAGCTCTTAAAGACAGGAATATTTAAGGCTTTGAAAGCTAGTCCAGCAGGAAGTTTTTTCTGGTCTGTTTAGTTTCCTTCCTCTCAGGAATGACTTGGCCTAAATCAACCATCTTCCCCGTCCATCCCCTTTGTAGTTTCCTGAAATGAATGACCGAAATGTTTCCTCCTCAGAAAATAACATACAAGAAAAACGCCAAGGGAGATCTCTTTATTCAGGAATTTGCAATTTAGGAATAAAGTGTGCTAACTTTATTTTGCGAATTTTGATTTTGTGAATACAAAATAACATAAATGTTTAAGTATTGGCATTACATGCAAGTTTTGAAATAATGCAGAAACCAAAAAAGTAAAAGAAATGATCATTTCAAAGATGGTAGGCCAAGTGGTTTGGAAACTGTGTTTATGGGTTTGCTACATGGCCACCCCACTCTAGCAGGCCACGGAAATGCCTTACTTGTTCAGTGTCATGTCCCATGCATGCTGTCACTGGTGGTATTCAAATTTCTGCTAATACGGGCTGGTATTTAATGTTGTACTCAGATCTAAGCATCTTTTTATAGTCTGCAGAGATGTCAGCCAAGTATTAATCAAGAGATTTGTTAATGGTGCTGCTAGTGATCGTGCCAAAAACACCCCCCAGTCACAACAGCATTTTGTAACAGAAGTGCTCAACCTCTGTGAAGAAGATCAAACAACAGGTGGGATGCATCATGCTCTGAATTTTCGGGAAAGAGCACAGAGCACACTTCCAAATATGAGAGTTGATATAGAGAGGCACTGTTGCAAAGTGGTTCAGAGCGTGGACTCGGGAGCTGGCTGCGTGACGCTGCCACTTGCTAGCTTTGTAGACTTAAGCAAGTTACCTAGCCTCTCTGGGCCTCAATTTCCCCGTTGGTACAATGGCGTGAATTTAATATCTATCTCAAAGGTTGTGAGTCACATAGTAATCATTATGAAAACAGAGATTCCAATCCGGTAGATCTCAGATAGGGCATTTGCATTTAACAAATTCCGTGGTTGTGCTGATGTTGCTGGCCCTGGGACAACACTTTGAAGATAACTGTGCTGTGCATTTCTTTTTTTATATGCACATGTAAGCATTTGCTTTGCCAAAAAAAAAAAAAAAAAAGGCATACTGTGTTGGTACCTGATATTTTTCACCTACTTAATGCATTGTGAATATTTCCCTTTCAGTTATTTATTCTAATATATATTAATATGATTTTAAACTGCATTGTATTCATTGTTAGGTATTTAGGTGGTTTCCATTTTGTTCGCTGTCGTAGATCATGCTGGAAGAAATATTCTTATACATACACTTTTGTCTGCATCTCTATCTCTTTGGGATAAATTCCTACAAGTGCAATCACCAGGCTCAAAGGTGTTCTTGTTAAGGCCTCCTGCCACACCCTGCCAATAAATTCTTTGGAAAGGAAGTAGCAAAAACTTATCTTCTTAATAAGTCATCTGTGAGGGTAGACATTGATTTTCTAAGTGTGATTACGAGAATGAGGAAAAAAAACTTTGTCGTTAACTTTTTCCATGTGTGTTTGGGCTGTGTGAGAATAGGCAAGGAGAGTATCTGTGGATTTAGCCTAGGCAAAGGTACGCCAGGAAGAACTAGGGGAGGAGGAATAGGCTGAACTGTGCCTTGAGTTCGGGGAGTTTCTGGGATTCAGGTGAATTAATTTAATGATGCTGTAATATATATTCGATGTAGGTGATTTTACGCAAAGAGGAATAAACATTGCTTTATTTTTATGTATCATATATGGTGTATGTAGTTACTGCTGCTAGTCCAAGGGTCTTGATTTTAAAAAATGTGTTTCTTGACTGTGGTACCTAGGAGCCCCTTTGGTTTCATACGGTCTGCTCCACTCTCCATTCCTGTGTGGGCCTCTCTGGCCCTAGGCCGGGCGGCTGAGGCTCTTCTAGGGGGACTTGGGATGAGGCTGGATGCAGCTGGGGAAATTCAGCACCACTGCCCCAAAACCCACTCACAGCAGGTTTCATGCGGTGAAGTCAGGGATTCTTGGGAACAGGGGTACCTGGAAGTGGAGGCCAAGGTGGGGTTTATGTGGAATCTAAGGGGAGCGCCCTCGCAGGTCAGGCTGGCCCTCACAGTGGGGCCTTATCTTACAACTTTGGTTGTAAGATAAGCTGAACTCTTCTTCATTATCACAGCATTTAACAAGTAAGGGATCTCAAGGGTCATCTGGCCCAGCCTTCTCTTTTTACAGATAAGGCAGTTAAATAATTTATGATTTTCAATGCAGCTTCACCATATAAGAAGGATTTTTTTGTTGTTAAGTTTTTAGTATAAGATAGCCAGTCTTGGAACAGAATTGGCTGCTTTTCATTTCCTTTTTCTGGATGAGCTGAGTTTTTGAGAACCGAAGTGGCCGCATGGTGGACAAAGCAGGAAGGACAGACAGTGCCACAGAGAGCGAGGTACCCAGTGGTCTTCTCACTCAGCCTGGGGATGGGGCTGATTTCAGGTTCACGTGTGCTGCCCCCAGGCAGGAGTCCTGCACCACCGTGCCTCTCTCCCAGCGCAGGCCGAGCTCAGAGCTGCACAGTCCTTCCTGTGTGGTCCCCAAAGGCTTCAGAATGACCTCGGATGACAAGCAGCTCTCTTCTGTGCCAGTCTCGCGTTTCTTAGAATTTACGTACTAGTTTTTTATTGTGATTCAAAAAATTTTCATCGTTTCCTTTCAGTAAAGAAACACATGTGACAATTCCTTGTTTTAAAAGCAGTAGCTGCCCTGAACACAAACTGTGCCTTTTACCACTGGGTGACACTGTTAGACCGCAGAACACTTGACTGGTAGAATCAAGAGTCCTTCAACTTCAGATTTCATCAAGCTCCTTTATGTAGAAGAGAGAGAAACTCCAAATCACTTAATAGTCATCTATCAAATGTTATTTGATAAGTATAATTTATCAGTCTAATGCAATTTTAAGGCATTGAGTTTAAGGCAATCAGTTATTAAAGAAATCCATTAATTGGACATCATTTTGATTGCTTAGAGGTTTATGCAGATTAATGTGCTGCATATTAATGAACTAATAATTTCATGAGAATATTTATGCAAGTCAATGTATTATTTCCAACTAGACAAAAGTCTGCGTTATCTTTCTAAAGCAAAAGACTCATTGTTCCTACACAGCAATTAACATTACGGACTTTCAGGGAGATTTTATTGAACCATTTTATTCAAGAGAGGGTATAATCTGCTAGTTAGAAAAATGAGTGTTTGGTTCCTGGTACTGATCTGTATCAAGAAGAACTGTGTCCCTAACTAGTTTTGGGCTCCTTCAAGGTCAAATGAGGACAAAGAATTTGTTCAAGCATCGGTTGACCTTTCCTCCCCTGTTTTCAGCCCCTGTAACTCTGAGATCTACTCTTCCCAGGTTTGACCTGAGCATTAACTGGTCAAATTCAGGGGAACAGTGTGTGACTGAGATGTGTCTGAGGATCAGAAACGAGTAAGAGTCAGGCCTTCCCTTTGTGAGCTTAACAAAAGGGATAAGAGAACTTCAAATTTAATCTCAATGGCAGCAGACTTTAGTATCCTAAGAGAAGTATTAGCAGTGTCCCACAGGGGTGTGAAGGAGGAACACGAAGAGGAATCAGGACAGACTCAATAGAGTGAGTGCCCCTGTTTGGGCACTAATCCTTCAGCGTTTGCCCCCTCCAGTCAATACGTTTTGTAAAGTGCCCACCATGTGAAACGCCACCTGGGGCTGGGGAGTGCCATAGGAGTAAGACCAGAGGTGGTATGGGCCCCCTGTGGAGCCCAGCCAAAGGCACAAGTCGGTGGCACCAGATTTCTGCTAGTTCTTCTGTATCTGCTAGTTGCCATGTGGCTGCTTCTACTTTGTATGGCCTGTGTACAAGGCCTTGTGCCAGAGCCGTTGGGGAGATGGTGGGTCTCACTCAGCAGGCTCTTCTCTTCTGCAGAGATTCACATCTGTGCCCTTGCAGGGAGACAACATGGCAACACATGGAAAGTCAGCTCACCGGGCAGAGGAGCGCAAATATGTTAAATTCATGGGGGCAAGGGAGCATCAAGTCAGGTCAAACGAGAGGAGGTGTCTCTTGAGGAGTGGACGTGGACAAGTCGTGGAGAGGCAGCTGCAAGCGAGGTCTTTTCGAGGCACCTGGGGTCTTCCCTGGCCTGGAGGAGGGAAAGAGGAGCAGAGGTGGAGTTGGGAATGTGTGTGGCGGCCAGGAGGGACGGAGGCCAGGGAGCCAAGGGCAGGCTTCTGAGAACGAGGAATGAACGTGTGAACTCGGGTTCTAGCAATGGTGATAGGGAAGGGTTTTCAAGTACATTTATGAAAAGCAGTCGATGACTGATTGATTATCAAAGCTGAGGACATTGTCAGAAATAACTTAGATTTGAAACCTGGTGGGTCATGGAAACTTTCAGAAAAATAAGGGAGTCAGGGGAAGGTAGTGAGGGATTATTTCAGTGAGAAGTTGGAGTGTGTGGTGTCTTGTCTGTTGCATTTTGAAAAACAGTAGCTTCAACTTAGATTTGCCTGGGATAGCTTGTACTACAGTGTGAGCTTGGGGGTGAGGGGCGGGTGTCTGGTCTGTCCTGGGTCCTCTGCACCACCTGGGCAGTGCCTGGTGCCCTGGAGGCCCTCAGGAAACGGGCAGGTGAGCTGGAGCTCAGCTTGGCTCATGCTCATTCTGAGGTGAGCCATCCAGGAGGCAGTGGCAGTTTTGGAGCCAGAGCTCTTCATATACACTGAAGAAATGGCTCACGTAGAAGGAGTAAGAACGTCTTGGGGTCTGCACAGGCAAGGCAGAGAGAAGAGAACAGGGATGTGGACCTATTCCTGGTCAGCTGTTGGCAGGGAGGGGCAGGAAGGGAAGAGGAAGCTTGGGCAGACAGCTAAGGGGAGGACAAGGAGAGGGCGCTCCCAGGTGCTGGCCTTCAAATCAAGGAGACGGACATCAGCTTCACATCCAGGGAGAGGCTGAGGAGGATGTCACTGAAGAAGCCCCGGACGTGGGCTGTTATGCAGAGAGGAACATGCTGCAGTAAATGAAGGATGGCATTTGTTTTCTGTTAGTGACCATGGTGGCTTTTTGTCCTTGGCTGCCTCACGGATCACAGCCCATGGGGACAGACCTTGAGGGCCAGAAGCACGGGCACCTCTTATCTGAAAGAACATCTGCTTGGCCAAGTGATATAGCCAGCCCCTAGATAGCAGTGGGTCAGGAGGATATTTGCCAAAGCCGTTCTCAGGGTGAAATTCCTCTAGATTAGTTCTCAGTGCCAGCCATTTGCCTGGAATAAGCCCAAATGCACTGGTTTGGTTGATAAGCCATTCTGTGCTTTCTGGACTTCAGATGGGACTAACCAGGTGGCGGCGTGCAGAACTGCGGAGCGGAGCAGGGTCTGACTTGCTGCCCTTGTGTAGCTGTGCCACCTGTCACCTGTGTATGGGGTGGATGCCAAACCTCTGGGCACCTTTCTTCTTGCTTGCGTGTGCTGCTGTTGGCCAAGGCTTAGGAGCATCTCTCCCTCCCATCACGCACTGTTCATAGAATTAGGGTAGTTCTGCAGCCTACCAGGAAATTCTAGAATCTGCACTGGAGTGGAGGAAGTGAGTGTGCAGAATTCGTGTCTTATCTTAAATCCTAGGACTTGTTTAGGTAACTGAACAAAATCACCAAGGATCAGCCTCTTGCCCCAGGGCAAGGGGATGTTACAGTTGGCTGAGGGCCCTTGAAGGATTTTATTCACCTCTTAAATCATTTTCATTTCCTCCCTTGACCCACAACTTTTAATGAGTCTTTATTTATTTTATATTAGTTTTGTTCTTTCTGGAGACTTTCTTATGCCCGAGTGTTTTTCATTTCTCTTTATGTTTTGTCTTCAAACGTTTCTAAGTTAGTTTGAATATCCAACTTTCTAGCAAAACTGGACTATTCAAGAACTACTTTTTGTTTTTAACCTTTGATCATGATATAATTGGGTGATGCAGAAAATGCCTCTTTTGGCAAATGATTGGACTTTGGGGAGCTAGAAGACAAAAGGAATTTAGTTGCAGGAGCATTTTGCTAGTTTCTGTGAAAAGCAACCCAAACTTTCATTGATTGACCATCAGCCTCACTTTCTGATCCGGCAGCAGCAGGGTTTTGGGTGCCCAACTTTGGCATGAGTCTCCCTGAGATCCAGCTTCAGTCATTGTACCTTCTGAACAGCCGTTGTATTTGTATGAGTAATTTTTTGTTGGGTGTGAATGTAAATGCATTGTTAATAGTACAGAAGCCTGATTTGAAAGTGCAGGAGTAGTAAACTGTATGTCTGATGCAACAGAACTAGGTGTAGAAAAGTAAACTATTACAGTGCTTTGTAGGACAGTTTTGTTATCTGGGTTACAGTGCTTTGTAGGACAGTTTTGTTATCTGTCCCCAGCCCGTTGCTTATCTTCTCACCCCTTTTCTACAGGGTTTGGTTGAAAATTATGCAAAACACGCCTCTAAAAGGATCTCACTTAATTTCTATTTGGGCTTTGTTGTGGCGTTGTTATCTATCAACAGGTGGTTAGTTCAGATTCCAGGACCAGGAGGGACATGGGAAGTAAGAGTTAACCTCTTTAAATCAGGCTAAACGAGGAGATGTTACGTTTTTGTAGATCTCTCGTATTTATGTATATAATGCTCTGTGCTCAAGATAGTTATGCACAACAGATTACTGAGAAATCTGAGAGGGATGGTCATCCCGTCTTACAGGTGAGAAGACTGAAGTACTGAGACTGGGAAATGATGGGGTTTTTGAGGCCGCCATCCCCGCCCTGTGGTTTGGCCTTGCCCATCAGGGATTTTTTTCTTCTCCCCCGACACTTCCTCCCTGTGCCCTCTCTGTCACCCTTCCATGTCCAGATTAGAAAAATGAACATAGGCCAAGATTGGGATTGCCCGTTAAAATTCTTTGTCTAAACTGGTATACTAGTAGTATGTGGTCCTCCGTTTTCATGTACGTGGGACATGGATTCGTGGAGTGTTGGAGTAATGAATTAGTATGTTGGAACTGCCCATTTTGTTGAGCTTCTGCCACGTAGGCAGGTGAGGTGTAGGGTAGATGTTTTCCCTGAATTTTCTTTCATGCTTAGAACAACTCTGCAAATACAGGTGTGCCAGCTCCAATTTCCATTTGAGGAAATCAAGACTCAGGTTAAGTAATTTGTATATAGTCACATAACTGATAAGTGACCTAATCTAGCATTCTAATGTAGGACGGGTGGTTTTCAAACATGATGATCTTTTCCGTGATACCATATATCTTCTCATGATCTGAGCACGGTTTAAGATGTCTCCATCTTAACATTACGTTAAAAAACTGTAACAGTGTAGCAGCAACCAAATAATTTCTAGATAGTAATTTTAATGGCCATTTAGTACGTACTGTGTTTATTGAGGTATAGTATACATACAGAAAAGAGCATGCACCAAGAAAGTGGACTGATTGATGAATTTTCAGAGTGAACACTCCTGTGTAATCAGAATCCATATCAGGAAACAGAATGTTATCCAGACCCCAGGAGCCCTGTTTTTACTGTCATCGACTCAGTCCCTCTGCCCCAAATAACCCTTACCCTGACATCTAACACCAAAGGTTGGTTTTGTCTGGTTTTGAACATTATATACATGGAATCATCTTTTGCATCTGGCCTATTTTGCTCAGTATTGTGT
Source organism: Eulemur rufifrons (assembly GCF_041146395.1). Lineage (NCBI taxonomy): Eukaryota > Metazoa > Chordata > Mammalia > Primates > Lemuridae > Eulemur > Eulemur rufifrons. The sequence continues at coordinate 9,742,263 of NC_091007.1, read as the reverse complement.
TTGGAGATCCTGCCATTCTATTGCTTGCATGCTATTGCTTGTAGTTGCTGTTCATTTTCACTGCTGCGTAGTATTCCATTGGATCAACACCCCACGATTTGTTTATCCATCCTACTGTTACTGGACATTGGAGTTGCTTCCAGTTTTTGGCTATTATGAACAGTACTGCCATGAACATTCTTATAAAAACATTTATATCTTTTAATGAAAATGTGTCTTTCCTGCCTCCTGTCTCACTTCAGTGTCATCCTTTGCAGGATGTTTTGTGTTTGGGATTGTAAAGCTATGATGTTGGAAAGTCTCTAGAATCTTGTTGAGAGATGGAGGAAATTGTCTTCTTAAAGTCAAACCTGGTTCTTCCATTCATTATCTCTGTCCATGGAATGCTTAAGAGCTTCCGTCTGGAATCAGACAGACTGAAGTTCAAATTTTGGTCCTGCCCTTTAGTAGCTGTGTAAACCTTGGGCAGCAGTGACAGCATTATTGTTACTAATTTGTTGTTCATAACAGGTGTCATTTATTGAAGGTTTACTACGTTCTAGGCACTTCGTTTTCTGTATTTCTTTTATTCTTCATAACAACCCTGTGAGATCATGTATCATTCCTTTTTTTTTTTGAACAGGCAAGGGTACTTGTCCAAGATATAGTTACAGTAAGTGTCAGCCTGATCTGGAGCCCATGCTTTCGAAGCTGTCAGCTTCCCCCCCCCCGCCCCCCGCCCCCAAGACTCTGGGGAATAATGACTCCTACCTCCGAGGGCCCATATGAGGACTAAATGATGGGAAGCAGCTTACATAACATCTAGGGCACACATACACAGACTCCAGAACGGATTCCTTTGATCGCACATCTCTAAATGGCAAAATGCTTTGGGTGTGTGCTTTGCTTTGGGTCAGGGTGCCACATGGCTGCTCTGCTCTGGCTGTCTTCAGGGAAGCAGACCTGGCGTTCTGACTCTGGACGCCGTGTTATTTGTGGAGCCATCGCCACCTAATGGTTGGTTCCCCCTTAGAAGGGCCAGCCTGTCGATACTGGCTTGTGTTCTGACCGCCTTATGTTTCTTGCCTGCCTTATTCGTCTCTCCTTCCTCCTCTCCTCTTTTCTAAATATAAAATATGTGCTTTATTTTTGAAAATACATTTTGGAGGGATAAAAAAACTTATGAGAAAATGAATTTGATATTTTCCCAGGAGCGTCACTGTTTGGCATGTGTACAACAGCACATTAGCAGCAAGTTTGTTCTGACTTCGTTGTTGTTGTAAATGACCAGCTTGGGAAGCTGCAGAGAACTTTCCTTCAGCAGCAGCGGAGCTTGGCAGACTATGAAAAAATAACATTTCTCCACTTATGTAGATTACTCCAGTGGGGCATGCTCTCTAAGCCTTGGTGTCTCAGCTTTGTGGCCACAGAGGTTCTCTGGGTACTTGTCTACTGACTTTGGGTGCTGGAGGATGTCACTGTCCCCTGGTCCAAGACTGAATTTTTAGACTTGCCTCAGAGGCAGGCAAGCCAGGAGTTTGTCAGATAAAACCCACTGCCACTGGGAGAAATTCTTATCTGGACTCCCTCTCCTGCCTCTCTGGGAACCGTGGGTGCTGAGGGAGATGCTTTGGATCCAAGAGGTGCCTTTCCTTTTGCAGGCTGACCCAGGCCTAGAATTCGCCAGCCTGCAATCTCAGGTGTCTCGGATTTCTCAGGGTGTTGCTGGAGGGGAGCCCAGAGTCCCTTAGAGACCACCTGGGAAATAGGTGCTCTGAAGAATACCTTGGAATTAGTTTCAACTTTCCAGAAGTTGTTGGAGCAGTTCGAAAGTTGAATTGTTCCCTTTTGATTGGTTGTGATACACCTGTAAACTATATACATTGCCATGTTCTGGGTAATTATTTTAAAAAGGATTCAAGTATTAGTGCTTCTAGGTAGAATTAGATTTTAAGTATTTAGGTACACATGAAAATTAGCATAATCTCTAAATTCTGATTTTTAAATCTCACAGGATTAGTTTTGAATTATATCTGTTTGCTGTAGAAGTATACAAATGTGAAGCCAAAATAGTGTCAGAGGGAAACTCAGCTACGATAAATGTCTGTTTTATTTGCGCAATTGTGAAAGCTTTCAGCGGGAATAGTCTTTCACCTCTGGGAAAGAGTCACCACGAAATACCTGGCACAGGCAAGGAGCTGGGCCCAGAGGGAACCTTTGAAAGGGAACAGAATGAAAAGCCAGGACTCCAGATCCATCTATAAGGGTGGGATTTCCTTATCCTCTGGATAGTGGGGTTTGATAATGATTTTCATTTGTTGATTAGCAGAAATTAAAGGCAGAAATCTCATGAGGTGACATTTTTCAGTGTGTACTGTGAGGATCTGTCTAAAATGCAACTCTGTTATTATTCAACTGCTTAAAACCTTTCAGTGAGTCCACTCCATGCAGAGCAGCATGAAAGGCCCTCGTCACCGGGCCAGTCTGTGTCTTGCCTCACCCCTGCACTCTGCCGGAGCCGTTGAGAACTCCGTGTGGCACCTTGACAGTGTATAGACCTCTGTATACTTTCCAGAAGGTTCTTATGTTTGTAGCATGAACGGGCCTTGGAGTCATTGAATATGATCAGAGAGAAAGTCTGTGGGCCGTTCAGTTGAACTCATGCTTTTGAAGAAACCAAGGCTGTGCCAGCCTCCCATCAAGGCAACCCAGACTGTCTGAGTCACTCAGGCCACAGCCCCCTGAGTCATCCTTGAGTCCTCTGTGCCTTTCACCCTCGTTTCCAGTCCTTCAGGAAATCCCAGAGGCTTTCCCTGCAGACTGTGTCTCGAATCGGGCTGTCCACGCCGTGTGCTGCAGCCTCCTGGTCTGAACCATCTGACCTGGATTACCCTCTGCCACCTGATTCTCCACCTTTCTGCCTTTGGTCTGTAGTAGGTGCTGACGTGGTCTCCTAACACATGGGTCAGATCTTGTCATTTGTCTGCTCGAAACCCTAACATGGCTCCCCTGTCCCTCGGGGCAAAGACCAGAGTCCTCACACTGGCCTTCACGTTCCCACATTCTCACCACCCCTCGCCCCCTGGCCACCCTGGCCTCTTAGCCATTCCCCATCCTCCCAGGCACATTCCTGCCGAACTGTCTAGACTGCCGGCCTGCACGCCCTCCTCTCAGGCACCTGTGAGTCCCCACCCCTACTGTAACAGAGACCTTGGAGGCAGTCCTCTGTTGGAATGTGTCACAGAGATTACCTGTGATTAGGGCAGAGAAACGGATCCTTTTATGGAAATATGTGGCCTCCCTGTCTACTGATTAACAACTAGAAGGAAACAGCTGTTGGCTTTCTAGACATTGTGACTGCGTAGAGGTGTGTATAGTGCAGTTAAGACTTCACCCAAGGAGCACGTTTTTCCACGGGGCAGCGTGTTGAAGTCAGGCTGGCTGCGATGGGTTCACTGACTGTGCAAGGTTTGTCATTCTCAATTCGGTTAAGGTTACAGGTGTTATTTCAAAATATCAATGCAGATGGCGGCCAAGGGATATTTGATGTAGTTTGTTACATATGCCTTATCGGTTAGCAGTTTTGAGTCTGAATCATGAGTGATACTTAAGGTATTTAAACAAACGGTGCAGCTGTAATTTTTCTATTTTAGTTGACTTTTTGGATTTTAATTCTCTTTATTTTCACATTGGTTTTCAAGAGGTATTGCTTTAAAAATGTTAGGCATCATAGTTTGGTGGCTAGAACATAAAGCAGGGAAGTGCTGGGGGTGGGGTTGGATTTTTTTTTTTTAGCCGGGCCACCAAGGAGGTCAGGCCTCCCCGAGAAGGTAACATTTGAGGAAAGACCTGAAAGGATATGAGCAGGATGAATCCCACTGGGCGCTCAGGGAGAGGGACAATGACCAGTAGCATCACAGGACAGGACAAGGACAGCACCGAGCTCCGGAAGCCTCTGCCATTGAGGCAGGGTCAGCGGTGATGTGTTTGTAGTGTGGATTCGTTTGCTGAGTCTGAAGGAGGCAGCAATGTGCCTGGATCTGCTGCCTCCCGACCAGAACCTGAAATAGCAGGCGTTAGAACTTAGAGAAGTCACGGTTAGACCCATTCTCGGTCAAGTTTGTCCCAAAGCAGGTTACGTGAGGCACAGCATCTGCATGTTTTCTAACAGGTGCGTAGGTGGGAAGGTGGGTAGGGAGGCAACAGCTGCGTTCTTGCGATTCTGACCTCGGGGACACGCAAGATAAGGTAACTGTGCGGCTGAGTGCGGGGAGGAAGCTCAGGGTCTGGTGCAGGCTGACTCTGTCCTGTCTTTGTTCTACATCTGATAAAGGTTTATAACCAGTACCTGTCAGTGAAATATTTAACAAACTCCAGTGACACAGGCAAAAGGTCAGCTTTAGCTGATAGGCCTCGGTTTTATTACACATGTGCCCAACTGCAGCCATTGTGGGCCACTGTTAAATTTTTTTTTTTTTTTTTTTATTTTCCATTTTCTGAACATGCCCGAGTGCTCACTGTGAGGTTGGTGTTGAGACATGGCAGCAGGAAGCGTTCTGTGTGCCTGGGACTCTGGGCATGGGAGGGGTAGGGGGTGAGGTCGGGTCGCAGGCTCCTGGGCCTTAGCCACGGGCAGCACAGGACCAGACTGCTGGTCTTCTCTCCCCAGTGCTCCCAGTTACATTCCCAGCGTTGTACGTGGTTTATCAGTGATGTCCCAAAGTGGGCCCGGGAGGATGACATGGCTTAGCACGCTCTACCAAGCACAGCTCTGTGCGCCTCTGCATTTGTGAGCCACGTCTTAGCAGGAAAGACCAGGAATGAGTATTTCCCATCTTCTATTTCAGACGGCCCACTTGAGGATACTGACCTTAAGGACTCGTATCTCATTCCAAGAAACGTCATGGCTGAGCCGGACTATATAGAGGATGACAATCCCGAACTCATTAGGCCTCAGAAACTGATCAATCCTGTCAAAAACTCCCGGAACCATCAGGATCTTCACAGAGAACTTCTTATGAATCAAAAAAGGTAAGATGGTTTCTTGAACACAGTTTTTCTTAGAGGACTTTTAAGATAGTGAGGTTTGATTTTAATGGTGTTTACAAAGGCTTCAAAGAGCCCTTCTTTTCTTGCCCTTACCTAAGGCTTGCTCATTTCCTGTCACGTCCTAGAGCCAGGTTGTCCCTCTATGCAGCAAAGTCCCTGTAGGCAGCTGCTGCTGCAGTGGCCTGCAATCCTTCCAGACTGCTGCAGTCCTGGGCCCCCCTTCTGAAGTGGATGCGTTAAAATTCTGATGGAAGGGGCTGGATTAAGGATAGAAGAAAGTACCCTAAGCTGAATAGAAATATATTACTTCTTAAATTTAAAATCTCTGAATTTTCCCCTTTCATTGGAGGAAGTAGAGGAATCAGACGTAAATGCTGCCTGCTCTAGCATTGTAAGTGGCAGGGAGAAGTCTCTAGAGTCATATTAGACTTACTAGGTAAGGATACTCTTTCTTAGGTTTTTGTTTTTAAGTAGCATTTTAAGTTATTATCATCATTTTTATTATTTATTTTTTTGGAGGGGAGCAAAACACTTACTGTCATCTTTGCAAACCATTTGTTAGCTCCATCTGTGCTGTAAATAATTTGAGATGTTGGGCTGGTGTACTCCGCTTTTTAAGTAATGTTGGGCAGGTCCAGTAGATGGGGGAAATTGAGGATGCAAGGTTACTTTATTTAAGAACTAGCAAGCTTCAACTGGGTCTATTTTCAGATCTTGTAAGACTACAAGTCATTCATCCACCCACTCTTTGCTAAGCCCTGGTGAAGGGTCTACCATCGAGCTGAAAGTTATTGAATGAGATGAGCACAGAGCAAGCTTTATGCAGAGACTTGGGCCTCTGCTCTGCATAGCTGCAAACGGCTCACAGCGCTGTAGCAGCTGGTTCACTTAGTTTTTCAAGTTACATTTTAGGGATCTTAAGTTAAAAGCAAAGTCACTGCTTAGGAGAATGAACACCCGTTGGTCTTCTAACTCTGAAACCTATGTTGTTTCAAGTACATATTGCCGTTCCCCTGTTTACCATCTTGTGGACCCAGCTAAGTTCCAGGTTCCAGGTTAAAAGTCTTTAGGCCGCTAAGTCTGACTGTTAAGACTCTATCAGGTTCTCACCATCCACAGGTGTTTTCAGCAAAGACAGATTTCAAAGGGCATCATAAAGGCATTATTTTTGTAGTTGAAAGATCAATGTTGAAGAGATCTTAAAAAAAAAAATATTTCTCATATAATTTAGAGAGATTGTGTGTCCTCTACAAAGAGTACTTTTGGAGGGCAAATAGGTCAGTTACTTAAACATATCCCTAAAATTGGTAATTGTGCCCTGTACGTTTCCAAGTCAGTGGTTTCTAGTTCCCTGTGTTTTTAGTTGCTTTTCTTTTGGCACGCCTGCTGGACACATAGTTCCTCAATAAATACTCGCTGCTGTACAACATGGGAAAAGATAGGGGAAGTTCTAGTAACACAGGATAGAAGTACTTGTGTTGGAGTCCACACAGGTAAAAATGGCTAAGGCAAAAATGCAGATGAGGCCAGCCAAACCAGAAGATCCCAAGATTAAAGATCAGGGCTGAAATCCAAGGGCAACCTTTCTCTCTACCCCAAGAAAAAAAAATAGGCCAGGAGATGTTTGACCAGGTGGGCAGGCAAGCGTGTTCTGTGGTGGTGTGAGCCCCAGATCTGTCCTCTGGCTGAGAGCTCTCCCAGGTGAGGAGGCGACTTCATTTCCTTGGGGGTGTGGCGTTCAGGTGGAGGTGGCATGGATGTGGACTTCCCCACCTGCCCCTCAGCCTGCTCAGTGGTTCATGTGAAGTGTGAAGTGTACCTGTCAGAGTTGTCTGTATGTTTCATGCACTGGGAAGATAAATCATTGTGGCCTTTTTGGAGGGCTGTTCGGCAGCACTCATCAAAGTATAAAGTATGCAGGTGCTCAGCCAGCGGTTGTATTTGTATGAATCTAGCCAGCAGGAATGGTTGTGTAGGAATGCAGTTATAAATGCACACGGAGGTTCATTGCCTCATTGTTTTTAGTAGTGAACGATTGGAAACCAACTACACAGCTGTCAGTTGGGGTGTGGCAATGTCAATAGAGGTATGACAAAACTATGGCACTTTTGTACTCTGGCGTGTTACGCAGATGTTGAGATGTTTATATAGGTATAGAAAGTATGGAGGAACATAGACCAAACCTTCAGTAACTGTTCTGTCTGGGTGCAGGAGTGGGTAGGGTTGATGGGGGCAGGGCCTCTAGCTTGTGTCATTTGGGGAGCCACCATTCACATAGAATACAGCGTAAACGGTGCTCCCATGGTTTGTTTCATGGGGGGGTGGTTGGGTGTGCTCTCACTTTTTATTTTACATGTATGGATATATTACTTGACCTTTTTGTCTGTATGTGAAGAGCACTTAATAATTTCATAGTTTTTAAATTGGCTTTGCCCACTGCAACAGTGTTCAGGTAGCTCCATGAGCAGGAAGCAGACTTGGGAATTATTGTTGGTCTGGGGTGATACAAAGACTTGATCAGCCGTCAGTCATAACGGATTGAAAGTACTTGTTAGTTGTATATGTCAGAATTGATTAAAGAAAGCCAGCTGTTCTCATGTAAGGGATGGTACTGTATATAATTCATTATGAAATTTGGAGAAGCTCATTTCTGTCTGTCTACACTATCTCCCGATCTGATCCGTATTAGACTTAGAGGATTATACGGGCAGTGCTTGACTTTCTCCTCTCAGCACAGAAAGTTAAGTGACCCACTGTGATAAAATATTAACTAAATTTATATGACTTCTAGACTGCTATAAGTGCAGAATATTTATCACGTAAGCACCATTTTCTTGAATTTTCTGTTACTAAATATTTTATCTTACTGTCACCATTGTGTAAAATTTTTGAGCAGAAAATGAATACTGAGTAATAGTTCAGCCCATTCATATGCTGCAATGGGCTGCCAGCCTAATGTGTCATACATCAAGTTTGTTCAGCAGCTTTTGCAGAATCCAGAAGAATTTAGTAATAGTTGAAGTTAGTTTGGCCAGTGAAATATAGGGAAGGAAAATGTTTGAAATTTAAATTCCTCAGATAGCTAGTCTTAATCCTAAAATTTAAATCCCTTAATTCTATCTGTAGTGTCATACCGAGACAAGACTTTTTAATGGTCAAAACCGAGTGGGTCTTTATTGTGGTTATTTAAAAATAATTTTAAATTTTCCTGTGGTTAATGACACCTTTATTCTGAACTATTAGAGTACTCATAAGCAACTTCTATTATGCTGGTTAAAGATTTAATTTCCAGAATATTCTTTCTATACTTTGTCCCCCTCAGATAGTCTTGATAACTGCGAAAGAAACCATAATTAAATCACAAAAGTAACAAGTAACCTGTCTCTTTTGTTTCATTGGAAATTTGGCCCAATTTTATTTTCTTTTTGTTTTTTAACCAAAAGTTCTGGTAATGAAAATTGAGAAAGTGAAGACATATATATTATTTTGACTGTGTCTTTTATCATCAGAGATGGGCTATCCTGGTCTTTACTCTGTAAACAACAACTTTGAAAACACTTTTTCTTGTGATTTAAAAAATATCTAGATAGAAGAGTTACCAGAATTTTTAAAAATTTAAAACCAACAAGGAAGTGTGAAATTGAAGATTAGTTTATGAATGTGATCCTGTGAACTTGAAAGGGATTGAGGTGTGGGTGTGCTGTTGACGTTCTCTGACCAGGGCACACTTTTCTGAAATTGTTATTTGATTTAACAGTTATTCAGATGACTCATAGTCGATTAGTCTAGTTAGTTGATTGGAGTAGTTAAGACGACAACCCCACAACAGGCATCCCTCATCTACAGATAAGTCGCCAGCAGCAAGACCAGGAAGTGTGTGGGAAGGTGCATAGGTCCATGCAGAGTCCAAGGTCACGTCGGCTGTGCTTGCTGCCTGCAGCCCAGAAAAGCATGAATTACTGTTCAGCCAAGTGCGCATGTGCATAGCATGAGTGTGTGCACGCTGTTACCTATGCCCTGTGCTTTTCCTGTTTGGTGCTTTGTCTTATTTTTATTTCAAATGCTCTTAGTAAATTTAAGCATCAGGTTGGGATTACTTAAGAGCTGGTGGAGACTGGCTCAGGTAAGGAACTAGGGAAGATGCAGAGGAAGGGGTGGGCTGATGTATCCAGCATCCTGTAAAGCCCAGACAGGAGAAATCCTAAAGAAATGGCCGAGGAAATAGAAAAGGTGACACCTCGCTCACAGTTAAACATAGATAGAAATCCCACCTGAGAAATGCTAAGGTGCATCTTTCGCTTCACTTGCCTCAAACATTTCAGGTGGACGGTGGCCACCGAGTGGCCTGTTTTGATTTTGTTGCTCCCCATCTGGAGAGAGGGCAGCCTCGTTTCTCTCTCAGGAATGAAGAACTTCCCTGAAACCTGACTTGCGTGCTTCATAAATGATAAACTATACATCTGAAATGGTTTAGGTGCAGGAGCACTGGACTGGGAGTTCGACCAGGTTCTGCGTGGCCGTGTCCCTCAGTAACAATAAAATCTCGTATATGACTTTAGATATACGAAAACGCCCTTTCAGATCTGACAAATGAAGGGTGGGAAGGTTGCCAGGGCCATTTTGCTGTCTTAATTCTGGTGCCAGCCTGTCTCTCGGTTGCATTTAGTGCATGAAAGCAGGGCTAGATCTTGGGAAGCCTCCCCTAACACTCCAGGTGGAGCCACCTCATCTTCTGGTGTCTCCGTCCCCATCATGCGTCCCCATCATATGGGCATCCCCGCCCATCCCCACCCTGCTTTTGCATAGCCTGTGTCTTGCGCACAGTAGGTGCTCAACACACTTTTATTGAAGGAATGGATTTTGCATCCTCTGGCAGATGCTCTTGCCCTGACTTTCATGCTGGTGAATTTCTGAGATCGCCAGCACTGCCTCTTAGTAGCAGGCATCACGATCGTGCTAATTCCTTCGACCTCTTTTTTGTGGCTCATCCCTTAAATGAAATTTCTAGTCATGAAAGATGTATCCATTAGATTCATGTTTTTTATTTGTGTTAATGCTTTTTTGCAGAGGTCTTGCACCTCAGAATAAACCAGAACTGCAGAAGGTGATGGAAAAGAGAAAACGAGACCAGGTAATAAAGCAGAAGGAGGAAGAAGCACAAAAGAAGAAATCTGACTTGGAAATAGAACTATTGAAACGGCAGCAGAAGTTGGAGCAGGTACGGGTGATCGGGTAAAAGCTGTCTTTTTTGTCCTGGGGAATAAAGTGTTAGAACAGACACAATTTAGTAGACATGTCATATGTACCTGTTTCTACCATGAAAGAAAAATAGGAGACAGATGTCAGCCGGTGGGGTCAAACACATTCAGGGCGCAGGGCACAAGGATCCTGTTGAGGACCTAAAAGAGATCCAAGAGACAAAAACAAAACAGGGAAATGGCACTGAATTCACACCGAGTATTGGAGTAATTTAATGAAATTGACCCTCACTGAGACTCCAGAGCAACTGTGTGTTGATCTCAGGATTTTGTTTTCTTAGCCTTGTCTCTACAATTCCTGTCATCTCTTGGTGCTGCTTGCAGTAACAGCCAATTGCTGCTTCTGTGCAGAATTACCCCCAGACCTATATACATACATGTTTTTTCTAAGTGGGGGATCAGGAGAGACTTTCTTCCTTTGGGAAATGAAGTTCTTAGGGACTTGGAAAAAAGAGAGGGGTGTTTTGAAAAGCCTCTTGCTTTGTAAATTTCCTGTTTCTGAATTTGGTTTAGCTTGAACTTGAGAAGCAGAAATTGCAAGAAGAGCAAGAGAACGCCCCAGAGTTTGTGAAGGTGAAAGGCAATCTCAGGAGAACAGGCCAAGAAGTCGCCCAAGCCCAGGAGTCCTAGGCAGAGGCTGTCCCGAGACCTCACGCATCCTGTCCTTGCTCTTCACCGCGCAGAGCTGTGTCTGTAGGTGCCTCCTCAGCACTTCGTCTCAGGGCAGAAGCCCCTGCAGAGAGTTCCAGCCAGCAGAGAAGTTTGACTTTCAAAAGGATTTGGTTTGATTCTCCTACAGTCTGGGTAAATAAATTGCCTTTGACAGTTGTAGCTCCTATTTGCCAAATGAGGGGCATTGCCCAGCACCTAAGTTGGAATAGACCTGTGTTCAGAGACTGTAAGAAACAAGACAAATAAACAAAAAGATAAAACAAGAAAAAAGGAAGAGGACACTGGAATAAATTCTTGAGAGTTGCACTACTTGGTTTTTCTTCCATTCCAAGTTTAGTGGGGGCACAGAGCCTTTTTTCTCTTAAAAGCTAAAAAAGAAATGTTTCTTTTGTTTTTTGTTATCTGTTAGATAATTTAGATGACATAGAAATGCATTTAATCTGTTACATCCAGTATTTGTAAATTTTATTTTGAGGACCCCAAATTTCTTGTTTAATTTATGCTTTTATCCACATTAGGATTAGCACCAGAAAATGTTAACATTGAGCACAGCCATGACCTTTTTTGGCACTAAGATTTAGAAATGGGGTAAGAAGGTTTAAAAACATGTAAACATCCATCTTGATCTCATTCTAATTCCTTTTGGTTCTCTGTAATAATAGTATGCTCCATATCGACATTCCGGTTCCAAGAGGGCACAGCACGTAAATTCGTTCATTGCTTTGATAACTAGTAGGGCTTTTGTTCAGTTTTGTTTTGAAATTTCTTACTGAGCTAGTTTTTTTTAGATGAAATCATCCCCTGATCCTTTGGAGAGTGGAACTAGTCCATGTAACCCAGCTTCAGTGTCAAGATAGATGGTCCAAAATCTTTGCATTTTTTCTCTGAGAGGAGTGTGGAGAATGTTCTCATGAGGAGCTGGGCAGTGAGGCCTTCTTTAGATATTTTGATGTGAAACAAGCATAGATGGGTCTCAAGGAGGCTTCGTTGGAAGACTTACAGCATTTGAATATCTAATGATAATGAATATCATTAGAATCTGTGCTTTGAAAATTTCTGATTAATGATCATCTATTACTTTACTTTTTTTTTTTCCCTATCAAAGAAAGACTATTTCACACTATCTCAGTGTTGATGCTGTTGCTAATGTTGTTGACGACTACTGTGTTGCATCTCTCAGGAAAAGTCGAGGGGAAAAGAGGGCCCCACTCAGTTTCCTCGTTCTAGCCAGCGTGCTGTTCAAAGAGAAGCCCAGTTACAAATAATAGCAACATTCTCGTGCAAAGTTAATTTTATACTGCTGGTACGGGCACAGGTACCTTCTACTCGGGGTGATATGGAAAGATTTTTGTGGATTTAGTATGTTCTCCATAGAGACAGTTCAGCCAGTAATTTCTACATTGGAGACTCTTACACTTTCTTTAAAGACTCATAGAAAACTGGATCCAGAGCATTTGAATCCTTAATTAGCAGAGTAGAAATCAGCTTTCTATGCAAATGCTTTAGTTTTAGTAGTTGACAATTAGGCCCATATTCAATCCCAATGTGAACAAAAGCAAATGCAATGATGACACACTGCTAGTTAGAGAAACATGGTAGTTGATTACACCTGAAATGGATTATTTATCTCATCAGCAAGTATTATTTGAGTAAAATAAGAGATGCTTAAGATAAAATGTTGCTCTATAATAGTTTGCTTTTGAAGAACGGAATGATAACTTTTTTCCATCATTCTTCCTCTTGAGGCGAGAAAGTACGATAACTGATCATCTAGAAAGTACATTTCAGATTGCGTATTGACTCGAGTTCTTTCTTGTGTATGTGGACCAAGGACGCTGTTTGTAAAATGAAGATTTGGGACTGGCTCATACCGTTTTATCTAACTGGATGTTAGATCTTTAGATCTGTGTCCTCGAAGCACTTCTGCCACTTGAGACAATTCTCAAGGGTTCCTTTCAGGAATTCTAGGAATTCTGCTCTTAGAACTTAGCTAGAATTCATTCTTCACTGGGAAAAAGTTAATTAAAAAGGCATTTCTTTCCTAATCTCACTGAAATTCCACAGAATTTTTTGTAGTTAAGTGATACAAGATCTGGCCAAAAGAAGACTTGTAGATAGTGTGAAGTGGTGTCTTATGCTACAGTGTACAGGTAGGGAAGCTCTCGGAAGTTGTCAGGTCAGCCGGGCTCACGAGCCCCAATCTCCCCCCCTACCTTAATACCGTACAGTCCAAACCCTTAGGACTCTCCAACAGCTGAGCAGTTTTGTGCTTTGAGCCGCTTTTTGACAAAAATGGCTCCATTTTTTCCACTCTGTGGTTTTCTTAAAATAGTTCCGTGTTTTATAGTCTCATAGTAGTAAAGTAGTGTTGCTTTCTAAGCTATAACAGTTGACTTTATTCTTCTACTCTGAAAAATCTTGACTTGTTTGAGTGTATATAATATATATAAAGGGAGCCTTAATGGATTTGTTTTCATAATTTAATATTTTTTGTATTTGCTCTTGTATAATTGTTTTTAATGGAAAGTATTACAGAATTGAGGGTGGAATTCTTAGAACCAAAGTTATTCTTAATAAAAATCACCACATGCTTGGACCATGCAGCCGTGTGTGTCTGATCTCTCTAGTGGACATCTGGGATGGAAGAAGATTGTGTTCAGTTCAAGGGTGAGAAGGGGCTCCCTTTGGTGACTGTCCTCTTTGACAGCCTTCCCCTCAAATCGGTTATGTCCTTTCACCTTGTGTGAGTCAAGGCTGACAGTGTGATATGTCAGATGGATTCATGCTAAGGCACCGATGGCGCTGTAAGCTCCACTTGGCACAGAACATAACGGCCCCGAAGCAGCGGCCGTCAGTCCCCAGCTCACAGTATTCTGAATTTTTGGTAGCTTGGTAGGACAGTGGGAAGGGCCGGTTTTTAGTGCTTGTGAGCTACTAGTACATAGGGCATGTCTAAAGTGATTTTGAAATTTTTTTGTTTATTTAGCTAAATTCATGTTATTCTCAAAGAAGTTACTTTGGGAAGCTATCCACTTGATTGCATTATACTACTGGTTAGAATATTAATAGTTTGGAGGTTCAAGTCTCTTTACTTTATGCCTTTATTTTTCCAACCACAAAGTATTACTCAGCTTGATCACCCAACTTTTAGGGTCTTTTAACTCTTTTCAAAAAGTTATATCTACGCAAGAGAGTGAAGATTTGCTATGTCTAAGACTATACCATGAGCTGTAAAGCCAGCGCAGAAGATGGATTCCAAAAATGGTTTGAGCGGTAGCTGCACTCTTGGAATAACCTAGGCAGTTTGCCAAGGTGACAGTTTTGAGGCTGTCAATGCATTTAATTAGACCACTGTATATTTGTTTGTGTGTGTTTTATAGTAGCGGTAATAGATTTGAAAGAAAAGGCAAAGTGATAAGATTTAAAATGCTGTAGTACAGCTAAAAGTGTTAAAATAATGCTATCAGGTTTAACAGTTACTAGTATAATAAGAAATAAAGTATTTTATTTCTAAGGTCTTAGGAAAAATAAAATCTTTATGAGCTAGCTTTACCATCGCAATTTGTACTTTTTTTCTTGCCTCATGAGAAAATGTAGTCTGATTATCAATTGGGGGGATGTTTTGAGTATCTTCTGACTTGCTCCTAGATTTTCTGGCAAGATGGTAATTACCAACTGAAGTCTAGCAAAAGGGACGCTTGGTTATTGATGGAAAGCATGTTCATTGCTACTGGGTGTTGCTGCTCCCAGGCCCCCTCAAACTGTATATGTATGTGTGTGTATAAGGGTAAATATATTATGCACACATTTGCATTGGTATTTACTTTTACATCTGTGTTTATTGAATGTCATTAAGTTCACATCCATGTCTCCAGTTCCAACCCAGTAGCACCTTCCACCTTTCCATGTCACTCCCTTCTCCAGCAGTGACAACCCCGGCTGCCACCCCTTCTGCACTTGTCTTCTCAGTCCCCTTGGATGTAACCAATCCTCTGACCTTCCTCAGCCTCTTTTGTCACTCAGGACAGCCTGGTGGCTTTTTGATTGACTTAGGCAGGAAGAAAGGAAACACCAATTTTCCTCGAGCATTTATTGTGAATTAAATTAATGAATTAAATTGCCACAAACAACCTAAACTGCACCTACGGATTTAGTACGCCTGATTGTTTGGAACCTTTCACGCTCCGTAAACATCCTAGGAACCAGAGTGCATACAATTAACGCATTTAAAAATGACTTACGTGGCCGGGCCTGGTGGCTCACGCCTGTAATCCTAGCACTCTGGGAGGCCGAGGTGGGTGGATCGTTTGAGCTCAGGAGTTCGAGACCAGCCTGAGCAAGAGCGAGACCCCATCTCTACTAAAAATAGAAAGAAATTATATGGACGGCTAAAAATCTATATAGATAAAAAATTAGCCGGGCATGGTGGTGCATGCCTGTAGTCCCCCAGCTACTTGGGAGGCTGAGGCAGGAGGATCGCTAGAGCCCAGGAGTTTGAGGTTGCTGTGAGCTAGGCTGATGCCACGGCACTCTAGCCCGGGCAACAGAGCAAGACTCTGTCTCAAAAAAAAAAAAAAAAAAAAAAAAAATAGGTAAACTTACTTGAAAAATCAAACTTCATGTCTGTTATTTTTATACTTTAAAAAATAGTTGCCTAGTACTATGGCCATGTTTATTTTCATACCCTCTGAGAGATTCAGTTGTTCCTGGGCTTGTAGTAATCTCACCAAGCCTGAAAGACAAGGGAAGACCCCTCAGACTAACTGAAGGGACAACATCTGGGTTGGTGACTGATTCTTACCCAAGCTGATGTAACCAGGAGCCTGCAACTCAGTCCTTTTTTTTAAATAATTAATTCCTACTTGCTTTGTCACCGAATTTTTAATGCCTTGCCATTTATTTTACTTAATCTTTTGGAAGCTTGGTGTCCTTCCCAGAGATGGCGTATGCTTTCATTTTTCATGGCCAGCATTACCTACTCATTGTCCTACCTTTGTGATGTATTGATCGTGTCCATTAGCATTATTGAAAACTTAACACATGCCTTATCAATACCTCATATATCATTAGCTGGGTCATTTTGAGATTTTTGTCTACTGAAAGTAATCAAGTCCGTGTGGTGAATTCTTTGGGGTATTTGGCTATTCTCTGGTACATACTGCTGGGTCTTTAATTTGTTGTCGTGTATGATCGACTAGACTCCTGTTCTATTTGGTTATTGTATGTGGCCACTGGTGGTGGTCAGTCTTTTCTCGTACTACATTTTTCTAGTTTATCTTACGATATCTTTTATTTATTCTTCCCTGCATGCATAGCTAGAAGCAAGCGCATGCCTGTGCTTTATGAAAATGTATTTTCCTCATTGAACAAACAAAATGCCCATATATGTGCTTATTCACATAAACATATCCTATAATCTTTATTTTGTATTATAACTTTTTTCTCTTTGGAGTTATGATGAATCTGTGGCCCTTTATAGACTCAACTTATAATTTTCATCTCCTTTTTTGGATACTTAAAATATTACAGTTTGGCCAGTGGAAGCCCTTCAAGCTTATTCCATTGTTTTTGTGGGTTTTTTTTTTGCTTTAAAAGTATTGATTCTGACAATTACGGCAGCATCCTTACTTTGTTACAACAGTAGAATGTTTTGGGCCATCATGGTTTATTTTTTGTTTGTTTGTTTGTTTGTTTGTTTTCCTGACACAAGGCATGGGACTGTGTGCCTTTAAAGGAGTCATGGTTCCTTTTTTCTAAGGCAGGGTCTCGCTCTGTCACCCAGGCTAGAGTGCAATGGTGTGATCATAGTTCTCTGCAACCTCAAACTCCTGACCTCAAGCGATCCTCCTGCCATGGCCTCCAAAAGTGCTATTATTGGCATGAGCCACCGCACCCTGCCCTGGTTTCTTTTTTGATGGACATTAGAGATCGAGATTTGGCACTAGAGGTGTACAAGACAGTTGCTGGTGAACAAAAGTGTCCTTGCGTTTTTAGTAATGGCAGAGCTAAATAACATGAAATCACCCTGGTTTTTCCCCTTACGTGGTTCCACCTTATTTTTCTTGTTTTAATTTGCCCATTAAACCAGAAAACTTTTCATTACACTTACAAAGATTAGTTGAGATATTTTCTTTAAAGATAAGAATTATGAAGGGATTTGCCTAACTAGATGCCAAGACATACGTTCAAGCAATAATAATTTAACTGGTTCTATATTGGCCCTGAATAGACAGATAGATCAATAGAACAGCACATAAAGTCCAGAAAGAGACTGATTTACATATTGAAATTTACTATGATTAAGGTAGAATTTTATTTCAGATCAGTTAGGAAAGGATAAACAATTCATGAAAAGTGTTGGGACAAATGGAACCATACAAATACATACTCCTCTACCGAATGCCATAATTTCTGAATTTATTGAAGAGTTCAACATAAAAATAAAACTACAGAAGTATTGGAAGAAAACATAAGGGAATATTTTTACAATCATAGGGGTGGAGGAGGCTTTCCCAAGCAAGACATCTAACCCAAAATCTATAATGAAGAGAACTGACAGATTTAGTGTAAATGAAACACTTTTGTACAAAAAAGATGTTAAAAGTAAGACTAAGATATATCGCATATATGTCAGCAAATGAATAATACCTAGATTACATACAGAATATCTGTAAATGTCAATTTGGTGAAAAATGAACAAACTATATTAACAGGGAATTCACAGAAGATGAAATACAAACAGTTCATCCACAAAGAGATGCTCACTGTCATTACTAACTAGAAAAATGCAAATCAAAACAACAATGAGGTAATTTTACATAAATATTCACAAAGCAAAAAGTTAAATGCTAGATTGATAACAGCTATTGTTGGTGAGGATTTGGAGGAGCAGTTATATATACATCTTCAATGGGAGTGCCAGTTAGTAAAGCAAATTTAAAAACATGCATATCTTCACACCCACTGGAATGGACATAATAAAAGCGACAGACAGTAATGAGTGTTGACCAGGGTGTGGAGAAATTGAATCCCTCCTTGCATTGCTGGTAAGAATGTAAAATCACGCAACTACTTTGGAAGTTTGGCAGTTTCTTAAAAAGTTGAACACAGATGTATCACGTGAGCAAGCCCACTTCCTAAGCATATACTCAAGAGAAGGGAAAACATACCAAGTTGTGCACACAAATGTTGATAGCAAGATTATTCATAATAACTAAACAGTGGAAACAACTCAAATGTCCCTCAATTGAATGAATAAGCAAATTGTGGTATATCCATGCAGTGGAATATTACTTAGCCATAAAAAAGGAACAAAGTACTGAAAACATGCTACAACATGAATAAAACCTCTGAAATAATAAAACTTTTAAAAATGCATGTATCTGTGACATATCAACTTAATTCCTAGGAATTTGATCTTTAGAAATATTCATGTCCATCGAGATTGTTCTTCAAAGATATAATTGTAGCATTTCTCATAATTTCTCTTGGATACAACCCACCTATCTATTAATAGCAGTAGTTTACTAGATTAAGTATAATATTAATACATCCCTATTCTCTTTATGGACTATAATGTGTTAAAAATATTATATATATATACATAAATAAGACTTTGAAGCTATACTGTTAAAAAGCAAGCCGCAGAACAATATATGTAGTATAATCTCATTTACACAAAAAAATTTCAAAAGTATACATATCCATACATCTATACAAATGCTTACAAATGGGACTGAAAGTTTACCTATCATGTTAACAGTGGTTACTTCTGGGGAAGGAAAGGCATTTACAGTCAGAAAGAAAGGAGGCTTCCATATTTAACTTACATATTTTTATATTTTTAAAATTTTGTACAGTAAGGATGTGTCCTTGAATCAATGGTGTTTAAAAGGGCATAAAAGCAGACTGGGTGCAGTGGCTCATGCCTGTAATCCTAGCACTTTCGGAGGCCAAGGTAGGAGGATTGCTTGAGGCCAGGAGTTTGAGAACAGCCCGAGCAAGACGGAGACCTGGTCTCTACAAAAAAAAAAAAAATTAATAGAAAAATTATCCGGGTATGGTGGTGCGCACCTGTAGTCACAGCTAATTCAGAGGCTGAGGCAGGAGGATCCCTCGAGCCCAGGAGTTCGGGGGTGTAGTGAGCTGTGATGACGCCACTGTGCTCCAGCCCTGGGACACAGTGACACCCTGTCTCCAAAAAATAAAATAAAAGCAAAGAAAAACTTGTGAAATAAGTGTGCTTAATACAAAATTTTCCCTTAAAATTTGAATTTATGAATTTCATAATTATTGGTGTACACAGTACATGTGCAGTGAGAGATTACAACAGAATGGTCCAATGTTCTAAAAACACACCGACCTGTAATTGACATAGGGAAAAAATGGCCCAG
Organism: Eulemur rufifrons; assembly: GCF_041146395.1. NCBI lineage: Eukaryota > Metazoa > Chordata > Mammalia > Primates > Lemuridae > Eulemur > Eulemur rufifrons. The sequence continues at coordinate 9,722,912 of NC_091007.1, read as the reverse complement.
GGAAAAAAATAAAGAGAAGTTTGGATTCCAGAAAGGCAGTGAGGAACCTTTCCCTCTGTCGACCCCATAAGGCTGCAACAGAGACCTGGGCCGGGACTCCTCAGAAGGGATCCGAGCGGTGTAGGCTTCATCATGGAAACAGCATCGCCCTTGAAATTTTTCCTCTGCTTCTGGAATTTAAGGTAAGGTGGTTACAGCACTCTGGTTTTTGCTGGTATGTTTTTTGTTGGCAGGGGTCAAGGTGATTTGGAGCGTGAGGAAATGGCAGCTGGGTAATGAAATACTGGTAGCCTCTGTGCCCAGGGCCTTGGGGCAGCTTTAGGTTGGCGAAGCAAAGTCTTCTTGGCAGAGGTTCTCTCCTGGATGATGGCGAAACTTCCATTTCCCTTCTCTCTTGATTCCAGGTGGCGCCTTCGTCATATTACTAAGACTACATACATTACTCTTAGTGCTCCTTCTGGTGGAATACTGGAGATAGAAACTTGGAAAAGGAGCTAGCCAAGAACTGGAGAAATGCTGACTCTTGGCCCTTCACGAGGCCGGCTAGAAGCTGTATCAGGGGCTGGCTTAGAACAAAATTAGCAGCAAGAATAGCAGCTGCAGCTCCTCTGTTCTGACTTCACGACGAAAGCTTGAGGTGCGACCACCTGGGTCCCTCCGTGGCCATTTGCCCCCAGCTATAGTCACTCAGTAGGTTTCAGGCAGCAGTTGCACCTGTGTTAGCAAGAGGCCACCAAAGAGCGAATGCAATGTGATTAAAAACATCCACAGCTACGCAAGAGGGCAATATCTTACACGATGGGTTTGTAAACCAGAACCAGGGTTTCTAGGCAGCCTCCTCAGAGCTGATCACCACCCTGGGATCTCCACGAGGAAAATCCTCACCGTGTAAACTCAGATGAGCAAAGAGAATTTTCGGGGCGCTGCAACTTGGCTTTAATTCGATGCATTGGTACTCTGTTATCTGGTGGGGCTGTCCCAGTTAGCGCTTTTTCCTCTCGTTCTCTCTTCCTCCCTTAGTGATTTCTGTGTTTCTCAGAGATAAACAGCATTTCAATTAAGTACAAGTGCTTTACCCTGTATGTTTACAAGATACCTTGCTAGGAGCCTGTTCCAGCCCTTAAGGTGTTTATAATCTTGTTCAGAGATAAGACATTGCATAAGACGTAATGAATAATAACCGGTATTAAATGAAAGAGCACATGGATACGTAGAAGACAGGAACTATAGGAGCAAATTAAGAAAAGAAAATACACCCACTAAATCAAATGGTTTCATTGCTAGATAGATGCTCGTATGAATGTTCTCCAAGGGAGGCAGTGGAAGTTAACGGTTCGAACGATGTTTTAAATTCAACGTGAATTTTATTTATTCTTGATCTTCCTCTCTGCTTCTAAGACTGTTCTTCAAAAAATACGACGGAGCCGTTTGAAAACGCAGGTTCTTACAGGAGCAGGAATGGGGCACCGGGGAGTGGATATAGCAAGAAAAGGAAACAGCGAATAAGCCTCCAGCCTCCCCTCTGAACAGCAGCTTGCAGGGTTGCTAGGCAACACCTGTCGTTTGTTTCCTAAGAACTTCCTGAGGTGCTTGAGGTTAGGCTCTGGGTGAGTTTTCATTTGCTTCCCAGCCGTGAAATCTGAAGCCCTGTGCGGTTTGCTGTGGCGTAGGCAGTAACAACCAAGTGGCAGGCTGTCCCCGTGCACCTGTCATGGGTCTGCGGTCACAGGGATGCGTGGGGCTCCAGGGAAGCATGCATTTCCTGCCCAGCCCGTGTGCTTGTCCATTTTTATCACAATGCTCAGCGCTGAGAACACCATGGGGTGCAAAATCATGTTCATTCCCTGCCTTTTTGGAGCTTAAAATCAAATGAAGAGACAAACATCATTCAAAGAATCACACAAATGAATATAAAATGACCAGTGTGGCAAGTGGCACGAAAGAGAAGGACAGGGGCTCATGAGAGCAGGTCCCTTGGCCGATGCTCGGAGCACCCGTCACCAGCGACAGCTGCTCTCCGCGTGCTCAGGGGGGTCTACTGTAACTCTCGCCATGTAGTTCCCGGGTTGGAAGAATTAATATTGTTAAAATGCCCATACTACTCAAAGCAATCTACAGATTCAGTGCAACACCTCCTAAAATTCCAATTTTGTTTTTTTTTTAATCAAAATTGAAAAAACAACCCTAAAATTCATATGGGACCACAAAAGACCCCAAATAGCCAAGGCAACCATGAGCAAAAAGAACAAAGCTAGAGGCATCACATTCTCTGATTTCAAACTATACTGCAAAACTATAGTAATTAAAACAGCATGGTGATGGCAAAATAACAGACATATTGACCGATGGAAGAGAATAGAGAGCCCAGAAATGAACCCATGCATGTGCATAATAAAAATAACGCAGTTAATTCCACCCTGATCCGACCACCAGCAGGCCGAGTTCATCGGTTTATCAATTGCTCACGATCAATGAATAGACCTCAAGTATTGAGGAGGTGAATTTGTATGATCAAGTTTTTGCAGGGAAAAAAAAAATTACTTTCTCTTGTTGAGATATAGTGTTTCCTCCAAGAAAATGAATATCAACTCTGGGATATTGACTTCCTCCTGAAGGAGGTTTGGAGGCAGTTGTCTTTCCATACGAAAAACCAAATATCTAGGCTTGAATTGTTTCAACAAGCTCAAAGCAACTCAAATCAGGCATACAGATAGTTAAGGGTACACACACAGCACTTAAAAGTCAAATGTATCTACGCTGGCAACTGGTAAGTGGTTATTTTGCATTGCAATGTGCCACAAAGCTTGTTACCTATCTATGTGCTGGAAGACACAACCTGTGACCTTAGAATTCTGTCCCTGAGTTCCCTCTGTGGATGCCGTGGGGCCCACAAAGCCTCTAAGCCCCTCAAAGAAGAAGGAGCCCAGGTGTGAGGGGGACCCACAAGACAAGTCATGCAACAATCCAGCCAACCAGACACCCCTAGACGGGCAAGGTCATGGCCAAGTCTGGGTGGCACAAAATGGAATGTACATCATTGCCCGTTCTCGTCCACATTTTATTTTTCTGGCAAGAGAATTTAACATATAAGGACTTGGCTGATCCCAACAGCAGGGCTATCTATGTACTCTCATTGATAAGCCATCGGTCTTCAGAATGAGTCCCCACTCCTGTCACCCTCAACACAGTTCCTCCACTTTCCCTCCCTCCTCCCTCCCTCTCCTTCTCCTCCTGTCTCTCCTCCTTACAGAGTGAAACAAAGGAGATGTCTTAACTGCTCATCATAAATTGCTACTCAGCCAGGCGAGTTCTTTGCTGCAAACGCTAAGGAATCACCTCTCTGTCTTGGAGGTTACGACATTTATTGCTTTATTCTCTGTAACGGCCTCTGTTTCTTACCCAAGACCCCACGGCAGCTCAACAAAGCCCCGTGTTCCTCCGGGCTGGGCTGGCAGTTTCCCTCCTACCTGACTTTACACCTGATGGCTTTGGCTCTGGACGGGCATTGTCACCTCGCTCTCCCTGTGACGAAGCAGTGACACAGGATGGAACCGGAGCCCCTGGGGGAAGCCCGGGAACAGCCAGGCCGAGGAGCAGGTGCCCAGGTAGCTTAGCGGAAGAGTCGCGAGAAGACCACCCTTTCCTCTCCCTACAGTGTGCTCACACTTTATTTTGTGTCACTTGACACTTATTGAGCCCCTGTCTCATGCCAGCCAGCATGAGGGTGGAGAGAGAGTAGCGTAGAGTCCCCATCTGTGGGCTCATCTGCCTTTGGAAGGCCCCACGGGCAAACAAGTGTCCCCAACATGCAAGGAGCTGCCTCATGTGTCGACCTTGACAAAAAGTGGGTGCAGAAGAGTCATGAGGCCCGTGAAAGTGCAATTTGTGTTTTCCTAAGAATATAAGGGGAAAGTCAAATGCAGTTGTCACAAGAAAGTACCACGGTCTTGTCTGTGTCACCATGTGGACACACCTAGAGGCTCGCTCTCTCACACACACACACACACACACACGCGTGCGCGCGCACGCACACACACCTTTTTTTTTTCTTTTTAAGCTAATCCCATGCCAGATTAAATGCACATGTTTTAAGAGCAAAATGCAATGAGCCAAAAGCACGAGCCAACTCCCGGTTATCTGTGGCTTCCTTTCTCTAATTGTAGGACTAGTTCTCACTGGCTGATGGCGTGAAGCCAGGAGGTATCTGGGGCTGGTCTCCTTCAACGGTAGGAGTGTGTGTGTGGGTGGGTGTGTGTGTGTGTGTGCATGTGTGCGCGCGTGTGTGTGTGTGTGTGTGTGTGTGTGCAGGGGAGGGCGCTGCTTTCCATAGCCAAAGTCCGATGGAATTCACACTGGATGTTGGTTTGGATTTCTGGGAAAAATCGAGTGGGCCACAGAGTAAGGTCAGGAGCTCAGGCTTTGGAATCAGAGAACTTGGGTTTGAGTCTTAGCCCCACTGCTTTTCAGCTCTGTGATCCTGAGAAAATAAATTCTCTGGCCTCAATTTCCTCATCTGCAAAATGGGCAGAGTGATGGTGTCTGCCTCACTGAGTTTTTGTGAGAGTTGAAGCAGTTGATCCATGTAAAGCGCTTCCTAGACATTCGCGATGATTATTGCTGTTGCTCTTATTCGTATTTGTTATCTGTATGTTGTCTCTATGAGGTTTGAGGAAGTCAAGGCTCAGAGCCCTGTGGGGCAGAGAATGCCCAGATACCCAGAGGAAGCTTTTGTCCCGTTGGAAGAACCCCTAGGTGAGAGGCTTCTAGAAATCAAGGCTTCTCCTAAGGGGCTTCTTCAGCCACAGGCAGCAGACGCCGGCCCCCAGAGAGGGAAGGAAACCTCTTTCCATGCCGGTTCCTTTAGTGACATTAGGCTTCAGCAGCTTGGGATTTGATCCCTTCTGGGATTTGATCCTTTCTGCTAGGATGTTTAAATCTGCAGTAGGGAGTGGTTGGGAGGCTTGAATGAAATAACACTTAATACAATCCAGCCCCGGCCTAGGGCCTCGTCTGTACAGACCCTCTGGGGAGGCCACGGTGCTGTGCTCGCTGTCCCTAAAATGATGCACGATGCTGCCATCTAGTGTGCGTCAGCAGAACTTCTTAATTTTCAATTTAGAATTGCAGTTGGTTTATCGGTTTATTGTTATTGCTGCTGTTGTTGTTCTTGGTATTTATTATATTGATCTTAGCTTTTTTTTTTCCAAAACCCTAATCTGTTCTTGGTCTGAGATGAACCAATGTAAACCATGAGTCGTAAGTATTATGATTAAACCTGTCGGTTTGATATGATGGGTTCTGGCACCAAGAGTCAAGAGTCTCCTTTTCTGGTCCCTGTGCTGGGACAGCGGGAAAGTCAGGAGGCTCCTGATGTTCAGTTTTGCGCATCTGTGGAATGGGCTCCCCCTCCCGTCCCCGTGCACAGCCGAGTACTGTGGTGACGATTGCAGCTCCACCGTTCATTCACCCAGCAAATGCGTGCCGGGCACGGGAGCCCCAGGGCAGTCAGGAAGTCCGGGATCCTGCCATGGGGGAGCTGGCATTCTGCAGAGGGCTAGCTCACACTCACACACACACTTGCACGCTCACACATGCGCGCACACACACACACACACACACACGGGACAAAGCAATAAACCATTGGTCACATTGACTAATAGAAAGCTCACTTTCTCCATTCCCTGCATCTTTCTCCTCTTATAACAGGCCAGCTCCTTCCTGAAACACAAATCAGAGCATATTACCGCCTTGCTCAGAAACTTGTCCCTTGTCAACATCATAAAGTCCAATCGGTTGATCATGGAAGCTGCAGTCCCAATGGAACTGGCCAGCTTCCTCAAGCTCCTTGTGTTTCTCTGAAATAACTGGGTGTTTTGCTCAGTGCTTTATCAGTTAATCTTTACAACCTCCTGAGCTGTTTCCTCTTTCTGCACCCTGTTTATCTCCAGGGAAATCAAGGCAGAGAGAGGTTAAAGGAACACACCTAAGGTCACGTGGCTAGCACACGGCAACCTGGAACTCAAACCCAGGTCCCTGTGACTGTGCCCTTGCCCACTGGGCCACACTGCCCTACTGGTGCCAGCTTCAGGCCGGCTGCATCTTCTCTCTTCCCTTCCCAGGCATCTGGGGTGCTGCCTGGCCTTTCCATCGCCTTCTGGAGAAATCTCACCAACTGCACACAGCCCCGCCCACCAGGATGCTCCTGAGCTGACTCCCAGCTCCAGAAAACTTTACTGTCGTGCATGGTAGAGGCTGTGTGCATGCTTGTCTCCCTTTGCACACCATGAGGGTGTTGTAAACATCTGCCACAGTCTGAACTAAATAAAGGTTTGCTGAATTGTAGCAAATGAATCAGCACAGGAGAAAGTGCTCTGGAAACTGCAAAACATCAGAGAAGCATGAGCCAGCAGATGCTGTTAAAAGTTCTTCGTAAAATGTAAACAGATTTCAAATATGAAGTATTCATTTGTGCACGAGCATTTTCTGCTTTTTGATTTTAGGCTACTTTCCAGACCAACTGAGGATCGCTTCTGCCCTTTTACCCGGGGCTCACTGCATGGGAAAATGTTCCGTTATTTACTGAGAGAGAGAGGTTTGAAACTATCCCTCTGCAGACTTTGTACAAAAGCAAGCATGTCCCTCCTGAAAGAGCTTTAAAAAGCATCCGTTAAGTGGCTCCGTTGGAGGAAACTCTCTCCAGGTAATGCAACCTGGCCTGGGGTCGGGCTCTTCATTCTGTCTGTACCACACTGAACTTCTCGGAGGGACAAAGGAGCCACAGTGATTTCTGGGGTCCCTTCCAATCCTCGGGTTCTTACATTTGAATCTAGGCTCTGCAGCCTCATTACTTGGAGCCACTTAATTGATTTTGGAAATCAATTTCCACGCTTATAAGTTGAGCTGGCCTAACTTACCAGAAAATTGTGGGCATTGCAGAGAAATAGGAATGTAAATTGCTCATGCAAGTTAAAAATCTAGTAAGTGCAGAGAAGCACAAAGGAACCTAGTGTTGTCCAGAGGTTGAGTGAAAAAGGATGACTCCCTACCCCTAGTGGTGGAAGTTCTCTGTTTTTGGTAGATGAGTTAGGTAGGTGGGGGCCTGAAGTCCTTTCTTCTTTGGGATGATAAACTGAGATTTACACAACCTGTCATTAGAAACTGTGTTCCTTGTTCTCTAAGAAGGCTGTTCTCTTCCTGTCTCTGGTCATCCCCTGCTTTCATTTCTGGGAAGATCTCTCTCATTTTTCCCCTGGCCTTCCTGGGCAATGGTTCTAGACTAAAACGCTAGCAATCTTAACGCCTACCTGTAGCTGTTCTTCTAGCTGCTCATGAAAATTGCTGTATCTGAAATGATTTATCGTCAGGGAGTAAATATAACATTACAAAACCAAAATTTTCATCATAGTCCTAGAGGCTGGCTTCAAAGAAATTGAACAGTGGTCAAAAACAATTTGAAACGTCTAGGCCAAGATAGTTTCAATGGCAAGTTCTGCCAGATAGTTAAGGAAAAAATAATTCCAATTTTACACAAACGATCCCCAAGCACAAGAAGAGAGAAAACACTCCCCACCTCAATTTATGAGGCTTCCAAAATTTCAATACCAAAAACCTACTAAGGATAGTAGGAGACAGGGAAATTACTGGCCAATCACACAATCATGGATGCAAAAGTTCCATGCAATAAATTGGCAAACCAAATCTAGCGACATATCAAAGAGATTATATATCCTAACCAAGTTTATTCCAGGAATGCAAGGCTGGCTTAATGTTTAACGTTAATTAATGTAATTTAATTATTGGATTAGGGGAGAAAAATTGTATGATTATGTCAATGCATATAGAAAAATATTTAATAAAATTCAACATCATATATGATTTTTCAAAATTCTTCTCAAACTGGCCGGGTGCGGTGGCTCACGCCTGTAATCCTAGCACTCTGGGAGGCTGAGGTGGGTGGATCGTTTGAGCTCAGGAGTTCGATACCAGCCTGAGCAAGAGCAAGACCCCGTCTCTACTAAAAGAAAAAAGGGATGTAAATAGAAATCTGAAGGTGATTCTAAAAAGGAAATTCCAAACAGGCAGCCTCATTATAATAAATGTGTTCTGATTACTTTGAGGATAAAAACACCAGTTTGGGTGGGCCAAGTCTGTGACTGTACATTTGTTAAGAAGTGAAGCCCATTCGTTTGAGCATACCAAGCACGCTTCCCCAGGGCCTTTGCACGACTCTTCCCACTGCTGGGCTGGGTTCTTCCATGGCTCATCCCTTCTCTTCACTGGGTCTCGGCTCAGATGTCCCCTCCTCAGAGGGACCATTCCTGAACACCCTCTACCCACTGTGTTATGTGTTTATGTTTGCTTTTTGACTTTCCCCTCAACAGGAGTAAGTTCCAAGAGGGCAGGGACTTTGTTCACGTCTCTTTCCTCAGCTCCCAGGACGGTGTCAGCACCCAGGAGCACTCTGTCAATATTTGCTGAACTTAAGGACACGGTTTGCTGTCACTTACCATCTGTGGCCGTGGAGAAGGGTGACAAGTTAGGCTCAATTAGCGTCACCACGTTCCTCCCTTCCCTTTCTGTTGTGCCAGATTCACAAATCAACTTCCTTAGCATTTTAGCAGTTTTTCATTACTGAATAAAAAAACACCTTGCATTTTATTTCACGGCACTGAAATTGACATTCTGGTTAACACATCAGCCCTCATTGAGTTGCAAAAGCAGGAGATGTGACCGTGTCAGAAGTCTAAACCCTGCCGTCAGTCTTCCTGGTGTCTAGGGTGTCTCTATGAGTATGACCTTATGTCTGTGAGCGCGTAGCTCCGACCGTCCAGCCGGACGATCATTCAGAGATAACAATGCAATCTAACGGTTCCCAGTGGCTGTGTGTGGTTGGTCCTGTCCTCGGCTGACATGATTTTATTAATAACAGCAATCGCTCCTTGCCATTCTGTTATTTTCCAGGGTGATTAATGGGGAACGTGCGGATGGAGGGAGCTTTACAATAGCAAACGATCAGTTCAGTTCTGCTTTGACTACCTCCAGCTGCCTGTTCAAGTAGAAAGTAACGGCTCAAGGTGGAAAGTAATTGCTGCGTGGAGAATTTAAGCACCAAGAAGTGTTAAAGTGGGAAAGAAGGCTTCGAGGGGGACCAGGTACACCTGCGTATCGAAGCGTGACCTTCTGCAAAGGCATCTGGGCAACAAGAAGGCTTCTCTGTCTCACCAGCCTTCGGTCTGCTGGTTCTACTGGTACTGAAATGCCAGTAACCTCACAAATAACAGTTGTGAGGAAGGAAGGAGGGAACAGAAGGGGCAGAGAGGAGGAAAAAAAAGAAGGAATTGTTTTTGTTGGGACGTAATAGACTATCACAACCATAGAATTTCCTCACTGACCTCAGTACAAGGTCTTCTATCTAAAAGCACTTAGGGAGTGGGGCAAGAATCTGTTTTCAATTGGCCATTGACTTCTGGAGATAATGACACAGAAGTCAATGGGGAATCGCCACAGAGTGCTTTGATGTTGCCCAAATTGCCCTGAACATTTTGCTCTCAAAGCAGCATTTCAGGGCTTCCAGAGGCTTCTGATTATAAGCAAAGCTGGTACCAATGGGCAGATGTCGTGAACATCCTAGTTACTGTTCCTGGAATTCCTGCTTTGTCCATTAGCAACTTGGAGTCTTGAGTTACTGTCGAGAAGCCAGAATCTGCCCCAATTTCCAGAATGGCTAGGATGTTTTACAGACCTCACGATGCCAGCTGCCATGTTGGAGCAGATCACAGATATGGATTAAGACTGGCCCAAAGGGAATGTTTTCATAAAAACTATGCTAAAGAAAAACCCCCTTTCTCACTGAACATTTCACAATTCCCTCTTGGTTTTGTGCCCTCTATTGGCACCAAAAGCGGATGCTGTAATAACTGATGCGATATAATCAGGGGAGATGGATGAGATATTGTAATGCAAGTTCTGCCTCCATTTGGCCTTGACGTTGTCTTGTGTTCTTCTGGTTCATGCTTGGCATGTCAGCACTAAACACGTTCCAGACTTCATTTACCATTGGCAAGAAAGATGTCACTCAAATCTCCCCCTGAACCATGTCCAGTAGTAATATCTCAGACACATAACACCGTGGCATAAATTCTAGCAAGAGCGTAGATCACCAACAAGGGGCCCTGATTAATGGTAAGAAAATAGAAGATCGTAAAGACGTGGGCTTGAGGGGTCTGAAAAATTCACGATCTCCTACCTCATAGTTGTATGAACTTTGGCCAATTACCTAGTTCTGGGAGCCTCGATTTCTTTACCTGTTAAGGGGGCAGTCCCTCTCATAAGGGACCCCACGTAAATCTCTTAGCACCAGGCCTTGCATGTTCTAAATGCACAACAGAGATCTGCCATTTGGCGGTTACTACCATTTTCATTCATTCGAGAGGATAACGGGAAGACATTGTAACCAAAACAGAATTTACTCCAGATCTTCCCCAGTTGGGAGAATTCCCCAAAATGGAATTCAAGAATCCCTCAATGGTGTCTGAGTCCAGTCACTACAGAGGGGATTGTTGTCCCTCCCTCATACAGTCACCTGTTGGTGTTTAAAAGAGTGAAAGTCTCACCACGTTACTTCCTGTCCTTTTCTCCAGAGTCCTGTCAAAAGGCCTCTAGATCTCTTGATGGGGGCACCAAAAGGACACCCCCTCTTGGTCCCCCCATTTCCATGGGTCTCGTTCACCTTCAGGAGAGACTCGGATTCCAGCTGGACACTGGTCAGATGGAGTCTCTTGCAGGGAGCCTGTCGAGGACTGCTTCCCCCAGGGCGTCCTCCCCTTCTTCTCTCCCGTCTCTTCTCAATTCCAGGCACCGCTATTCATCTTTTAAGACCGGCCCTTGGCTCAGACACAGCCAGCCACTCTCCCCGCTGCGCTGGGACTCTGGCGTAGCTCCCTGGCTGATCCATCTCACGGTCCCGTGGGTGGCTGCTTAGCTGTCTCTCTCCCACTAGATGGCGAGTTCCGGAGAGGTTCAGACCACACCTTGCTCATCTCAGTGGCCTCCGTGCAGGGCCCAGGCCCTGATAACAGAAGGTGCCTGGAAAGTTAGTTGAATGAATCAACTCATGACAATCAGTGCCACAGGGAAGAAACTGGCCACACTTCTATGTGTGAACCTCTTTCCCACGGGTGCCCCACGGGAAACCCAACCTCAGCCAGACCGAGCAAAGCCAGTGTTTTCCCAGCTCCTCCTTGTTCAGGCTTTTAAATTCCTTGGTCTGGAACCTTCTTCCCACTCCTGACCATCTTTGAAGCCTCAGCTAGAAGTGATGCGTGTTTGAATATCTCTGAGTATTAGTAATAACATGTCTGCTTCCTCCAGTGGCCTCTGGTCCCCCGAGGATATGTCTATACATCTACTTCTCACCCCCTTGTCGTTTGGGGCCTAGTCAAGTGCCTGGAATGTGGGATTTGCCCCATCCATGTTTGTTGAGGACAGAAATGACAGGTAGACGTGGGCTATCCTCCCTGCTTACTTGGGACTGACTTACTACTGGCATTTTGGTCATCTTTTCATATCTTAGACTTCTTGAAATTACTTTCGGTACCTATTCCAGGGCCAAAGATTTAATAGGCCGTTAATATATATTTGTTGTTTGCTTAAGACTTTCCTTAATCTTGTATGTTACAGCCTGTGTGTTGCCATTGTTAAATTTCTTAAAGTTTTCACAGAAGTGAAAGAAAACTGCTTCCTTTAAACATTTACATCAAGGTTTTCTAGGAGAAACAGTGTTGTATTAATCACAAATAGGTAGTACTGTTGGGTGGCAGAAAAGTATCTCAACACTAGAGGTCCCTCTCCCCATAGGATGCAATAGCTCTGCCCAGGACCGTTGCCAGCTTTGGTGGCTTCTGACTTGGAACAAAAACCGAGGAGTAAAGGAAATTTGAACCAGTGAATTCTTCGTGGCCTTGCAAATTAGATCTTAGACCTCAAGGCTGCATCGCCGAATCTCTCGCTCGGCCACAAAAAAAGGACTGTTTCCTTCCCCCAAATCCTAGCTCCAGTTTCACTTTATTCTATTTCTATCTGGTTCTTGAATTAGCCATATGACTTTATTCAAATTCTTTTATCTCATCCCCATCTGGGAAGAAATGTGCGGTGGGTTCCGAGTTTCACACGGACATATCTCTGCAGCATATAAGCAAGGAATGGAGTCCCCCCGTCCCACCCCTCATCCCTCACAGGGCACGAGGGATCTGGGAGTAAACGCGAGGGTTAAGTGGGTCGTGGGCTCATCTGTGACTTCTCCAGGGCTGGCCTCACAGCCGCAGGGACAGGGCTCCTGCCAGCCACGACGCACCTTTCATCGCTCGCATGCCTCGTGAGCACGAGAGACGAGAACCCAGGCAGGGCGCCCTGTTCTGGCCACCGAGGGTCAGTAACTCATAAGACAAGAAATCAGACACATGAAAGGGACACAGGACAAGGTTAAAGTGTGTTTCTGAAACGAGACACAGAAAATGTCACTTGTGCTAGAAAATAAAGAGCAGAGGATGAAATAAGGACATGAGGTTTCGGCTCGTGGTCTCGGGGGTGAGGGCACAGGGAAGAAGAGGCGTGAGACGTGGCGGGTTCTCCCCCGTGGCCTCCACACGGCTAAAGGCTTCGTCTTATGTGAACTCCGAGGAGTGGCACAGCAGGGCCCGGGACACCGTCTGTCCCCCCTCCACCTGCACCACGAGCAGCCTGCATCCCCCTCCCCTGCGCACACGCCCTGGGCAGCCTTTGTGTCCCAGGTGATGCTTGTGGGGAGCACAGGCCACTTTGCAGAGCACAGAATGGGGACAAAGCCAGTGGTGGCCCTGGAAGGGTTTACCAGGCAATTGAACCAGGGAATTCCAGGGGCTGGAAGTGGAGGCCTGAGCTCTGGGATTTGGGGTTATCTGCTTGGCCTTGGAGCTCCCCTCCCTACCATGAGGGGCTCTGCTGGAGAAAGACCAGCCCAGGGCCCAGGGCAGGAACCTGGCTGCCCAGGTATGAGAGTGACACTGGTGTCCCCAGCCAAGGGCTCTGTTCTCAGTTCCTTTGCCTTCTGATCCCATGCCCAGGGCTCCTGGGGTTAGAGCCTTCCCAACCCAGGCCCAAGGAATACCCTGTGACTAACCCAACCAGAGCCGCTTTTCTCGCATCCTTGAGGCTTTTTGCCAAATCCAGTGGCTTTGGAGTTGGCCCAAGCTGTGTGTAGCAAAGGAAATTTGAGGCAGCAAATGCTTGGGCAACGAGAACCGACTTCTGATGAGGAGTTTGGACCCGGTTTGGAAGTGGCAGGAAATTGTACAAGTGATCGATGAAATTTGACATTCCTCACTGGTGCCCCAACCCACTCCAAAGTGGATCACACAAAGGGACGAGATCACACGCTTTGGGGCCCCGTCTGAGAGCCGTCCAGTGGGTTTTACAGTCATAAGGCTCCCCGATGGCAGCCACTGTCCCCCTTGCTGGGAGTGTGGAGAGCCCGCAGCACCGAGGCGCTGACCCAGACACATCCTCGCTTCGGGAAATTTCTGACGCCTCAGTTTCAAAAGCCTTATGTCAGATTACGGACACGTTCGTTTGCCACCCTGGAATTCCGTTCGAGGTTTTGGCAGAGTCTTTCGTCTGGCTGTGACATGGCCACAAATTGGAAGGAAATTAATGTGTTTCACATGTTATTGGCAACCCTGGGCCCACCCACAGCAGTGAAAGAATTCGGGAAATTCCTTAGCTGACTCCTTTCTGCTTTTAGTCTCCCTACAAAGGGACACAACTCAGAGGCCCCTGCGATTCCCAAATCCATGAACAGCAGCACCTGTGCGTTGCTAGTGGCTCCAAACTTTGGCGGGGGCGGGGAAGCTCAGACCCTGACAATGGCATGCTTGTTCATTTCGGGATAGGCCAAGTGCAGCTTTGAACCCCAGGGGGCACTGAATTTTCTGAGCAGCGTGCACCTTGTTTTGCTATGAGCAGGTACCACGTCCTGCAAGTTGCACAGGTTCTGAAATGGAATCCAATTAACCCTTAGCCGGGTTTCAGCTGGGAGGCTGGAAGTCACATTTGTTTCGCCTAATTCTGCAGTTGCTAATAGATGATAGCACCGAGGGACCTCATAGTCATTGCATTTTTAGAGCCTGACAATTAACTTTTCCATTTTTACAGCAACCTGCGAGGCTGGGACCTCGCAGGCGGGGTTCTTCGCGGGGGTTCCGCTTCCTTCTGAGCTGTGGCGTGTGTTTCTTCTGCAGGTGCCTGGAAAGCCTCCCCCTCCCCCACCCCTCCCCCCAGCCCCTCCCCACCCCAATATCCTCTCCACTGTGGGATAACAGCAAAACAACAATTAAGCGTCAGAAAGAAGAATGTAGGTTTCAAAACATTCCGATCACTTTTCTATAGGAAATGCATTTCCGTGGAAGTTGTAGAACCTCTATTGTGCCGGTAATTTAAAGATATGTCTATTTCTGGGAGATTGGGTATCAGGGTTCTATCTAAATCGCTATGTTGTAAATTACCTCAAAGCTTTGGTGACTTAAAACAACACTATTCACTGATTGTCATTGCATTTGTTTGCTATAGCTGGTATAACAGAGCACCGCAGACTGGGTGGCTCAAACAACGGGAATTTATTTTCTCAGAAGTCCAGAGGCTCCAAGGCTGAGGTCAAGGTGTTGGCAGGGCTGGTTTCTTCTGAGGCCTCTCTTAGCTTCTAGGTAGCTGCCTTCTTCCTGCGTCTCCACCTGGTCTTCCGGAACACTGTACCTGTCTGTGTCCTGGTCTCTTCTTATGAGACCGGCCAGATTAGGTTAGACCCACCCAAATGGCCTCATTTAACTCAATTACCTCTTTAATGGCCCTATGTTCAAATATAGTCATGTTCTGTTGTACTGGGGGTGGGACTTATACATTTTGGGGAGGACACAATTCTGCCCCTGGCAGTCATGGATGTACAATTTGGACAGAGGTCAGCAGGGGATGAGTTATCTTTGTTCCATGACATCTGGGACCTCAGCTGGAACGATTAGAACAGCTGGGGGCTGGAACAGCTGCCCCCCCCACCCCCCCGCCGGGCACCTCCCGCTCTCTCTCCCGTGGTCTCTCCGTGGTCTCTGCAGGTGCTGTCGCCAGCGCGGAGGCCATCGGGAGGCAGATCGCTCACACGCTGGAGCAAGATCCAAGAAACTTAGGCAGAGGCTGCAGGGCCTTTTGCGACCGAGCCCCAGAACCCATTGTCGTCCATCCTCCTTTATTCTGTGGGTCACCCAGGGCCGGCCCCAATGCAGCATGGGGGAGATGCAGCAAGTGTCTGCATCCAGGCAGGTCTGGATCCTTGGGGCCCACGGGGGAGGCTGGCCACCACGAGGAGAACGTGAGCCTGTCAGCCAAGGCCAAAAGGGGACGCGTTTGCGCCCGGTGCTGATTCCAAGCCGCTCCGTGATACAGAACCGTGAGGCCCTGCGTGTCCCTCGGCTCACAGCTCTCCTTGGGCCGCCTCTTTGCCCCCAGAGACGATCCTCTCACCATCAGGGTTCCTGGCTTTCCAAGAGGGACCACAATAAGGAACACGATGCACCAACACTCTTAAGGCGACACCTGCACCAGGGTGACCAGGACAGGGGGACAGAGAGTCTAAAGCCATGGCGCCCCCTGCAGACACTCGTGCCTAGTCCGGGAGTTGGCACTAAGAGTCCAGGAACACTTATTGCAATTGGACAGAGTAGTTTAGAGCTGCTGAACTTAATATTTTAAAATGTGGGTTTATTTTTATACATACGTAGTTTTTTCCTCACACCCTTCTCACCAGCCCCCCTGTCTTCCCTTGCTTGGTTCACTGAGTCATTTCTGCTCCAGAACCTACCACCACCTTCTCCATTCCCTTCTGGGCTTTTCTAACTTATCTGGACTCTTCTCGCCACCAGCCTCAAGCCTCGCTCCTCAAGGCTGGCTCTGGAGCGCCCACTTCCCAATGCAACTCCGCCTACTCGGTCAGTTCTGCCAACATTTCTAGAACAATCATCGCAGGCCGGGCACGGTGCTGGGTGCCAGGGATGCACAGACGGTCTCTGTCCTTGCGGGCTCGGGTGCAGGAGTGACAAGGAGACAGACCCACCGACAGACTTTCAGCGGGATTAGTGGAGAGCCCAGGTAGATAGTGGGGAAGAGCTTTCACGGAGTGGCGCAGTGTGGACGGGTAGGAGATGACAGCTGTGGGGTTTCTGGAGGGGGAGGTGGCAGATGTCCAGCCTGCAGAGGACACAGCTGGGCAGCAGCAAAAGCTGTCTGAGGATGCACAGCCAATGAGGGGTTTTTAGAAAGGCTACAAGACGGTTTATTTTGCTTTTGTGCACATTGCTCTGGGGTTGAGTGAGGGGTTGGAGGGGGAGCGAACTAGGGCAGTGGGCTTAGCAACGGGGAGGAGGGAGGGATCTGAGGAATGGTTTAGAGTTAGAATTGGGCAGGGCTTGGCTGCTGGCTTTGGGTGAGGGGTAGGGGGTGTGTGTGTGTGTTTGTGTGTGTGTGGTTCTAGCACGCTGCTGCTACTGTTTCCCCCACCCCCAGCCAGCTGTCTTCTTGAGCTTCACTCTCTTTCTGGAAGGTTCCCCAGGCTGCAATTCTTTCCCCCTCCGCTGAAACCTCCCCTCTGCAGGACACCTGTCCTAATGCCACAGAGCACTGAGGCGGATCCCCTTCCACATAGAGTCTCTCTTCACCCAGGGTTCCCACTAATGTAATTAGCCATTTGATGGATTTAATTTACAATTATTTGTGTGTGATTGTGTGTGTGAATAAAAGGCTTTTTTTGTGTGAGAGAGAAAATTCACTCTATGTGTTTTTTTGGAGGGTGGGAGTGTTCATTGCTGGTTTTTTTTAAAAAAAAACTCTTTTATTTTGAAATAATTTTGGATTTACAGCAAAGTCGCAAAGCCGGTGCAGAGAGTTCCCGTATATCCCACACCCGTTTTCAGCGTCCTCTAAGGTTACGTTGGTTATTGCGGTGACACATTTTTCAAAGCCAAGAAATCGACACGGGCACGTTACTACTAACTCAGCTCCAGGCCGTATTTCGCATCTACCCGTTTTGTCTTTACCGTCCTTTTCTGATCCACAGTCCGGTCCCATCCAGGCCACCGCATTGTGCCCGGTTGTCATGACTCCTTAGTCCCTCCTGGCCTGTGACTGTGCTTAGTCTTCCCTTGTTTCCCACGACTTGCCAGCTCTGAGGGGCGCTGGGCAGCTGTTTTGTAGAAGGCCCCTCAGTTCGGACTTGTCTGCTGTTTCTCTTGCTGAGCTGCGGTTGCGGATCTCTGGGAGGAAGACCACAGAGGGGAAGCGCCCTTCCCGTCCCATCGTGGCATCCGAGTGGCACGTGGCATTGCTGATGATGTGGGCTTCGTTCCTTGGATCAGGTGTTCGCCAGGTGTAAGGTTATTCCTTCCCCTTGCCCTACTCTATTTTTCAGAAGTGATGCAATGGTTTTTAATGCATGAATTTAAAAATGCAGGATGTGTGTTCTTCCTTCCGTCCACAGGACTTCTGTGCTGAGCTTGGTGCCAATTGCCGCTTAAGCAGTCGCGCTCCTAAAGTCTTAGGTATTAAACGGATTGAGGGTAATTACAGCATCTGTTGACTCAGGTTGTTCATAACCGGCACAGAGTCACGTGTGGCCACCTACCTGGAAGCGACAATACATGCAGTGTAAGCCCTGCGGCCGAACCTGGCTTCAGATCCCAGCTTCCTCATTAGTCGCTGTGTGATCTAGACCAAATTACTTGGCCTCTCTGGTCAGCTTTCTTCTCTTTAAAATAGGATGAGCTTAACCCTTGAGGGTGTGTGAATTGGGGCATCACATCTGAATTGGGGGAACATTTTTCCCCCCTTCAATTCAGTGGAAGAAGCAACTTTGGGGCACAGCAATGTTCCTTAATATTTGTTCCCTGTTGCTGCCCAGAAACCTGCATGTTCTTGTCTTTAAAACAGACACTGCTCATGACAACCTACAGTACATTCTGTCTTTGAATATTTTGCCTTCCTGTTCCCCCAAATGATATAAAGGATGGCTATGGTTTTGGTATCTCCATCTGATTGGGCAAGTAACGAAGAATCGCAACTACTGACCGTCCGCCTGAGTGTGGCACAATGACAGGCGCCCTCTTGAGGAAGTGGAAGGTATCTCCTAGGACTGATGTCGCTCAGTTGGGGAAGTGTCTGAAAGAAACCTCACGTGTCTCTAATCTCCCCCGATCATGTTCTCCAACCCTCCGGGACACAGGATCTGGGCTGCGCTTGTTGGAGCAGGGCTGAAACCACGAGGGGATTGTGAAATGAGAGAGGAGTTTGCTTGTTCATGGCCAAGTCCTGGTCGGAATGTTCCTAGGGATGTCACTATCCATGCTACGGTTTCCATGATGTCCAGCTGACGTTGTATCAACACAACCTCCTTGGAACACCTGGAGGCAGATCGGTTTTAACCTTTAAATACCCCTGGGACCCCAGAGGTCTCAAGTTATATTGAAAAGAATCTTGGTACTATATCAACGACCATTTGGCAGGGTTTTCAGGAGGATTCAACGGGGCCTGTTGTATTTCTAGGAAGAGCCTGGTACCTGGTAAGTGATGCACCAAAGTTCTTTGCTTTTCCCTTCATGCTTTTTGTTGATGGTCTTAAAAAATAATTTCTTATAAAAGTAAGATTTTAAAATAGTAACTTCACTGCCCTAGCAAATTTCAGACAGTTTATTTTAGGTACAGGCATAGTTTATAACTCTATATTCTAGATGAACCAGTGGACTACGGTTTAGCAGGGGTTTGAGCCAACACCGTCACCCCAGAGGTATTGGAAAACTACCTTGTGAAAATCCTTTTCACGATTACAGCAACTGTATTTTTTGAGTTGGGTGGAAAACAAGTTACAAGCGAGTGAGTGAAACGGTTCCCGGAGAGACGATGAAATCCATAAGGAAGGACATCAAGAGGCGAGTCTCCTGACTGCCAACCGAAAAGAATAAACACGGCCGTCTGCCTAGAATCCGAAGCCCAGCTTTTGGAAAATAAAGATTTACGATCTGGGTCTCAGCGGTGATGAATCACTTGGCAACACGTGTTTTCTGGCACAACTTGTCAGAACTAACGAGCCGTGGTCTGTGCCAGAGTTCATCTGGTTGTAACGTTCTCTATAAAATATGGAATATAGCGGGACACAATTTGTCTGCGTCTTTGCACGACGCTCCGACTACCGAGCTTCTGCCCTTGTCGCTGGTGAAAATAAATGGGCTGATAATTACAGCCTCAGACATCCTCGGAGCCTGCCTTTCCCCAAGCTAAGCCCGCCTGTGCGTCTAATGGGGTCACATTATGAGTCGTAACTTACATTTTATTGTCTCTTACCAATGCCCCCTTGACCCTTGGTGCCCTCCAATGACCGTGATTTCATTGCATCTCAGGATCTCCCTGAGGGATGCCTCCTTCGCCCTTGGGGAAGTCGGCTCCTTGGCTGTGAGCAGGGCGTTGGATGTTTGTGTCACTCTGTGTTGTGAGTGTGGGCACACACAGGCGTCTTTAGGTGTGTGCATGCAACCCGTGATGCGTGCACCGTAGAGTCTTACAAATCTTTTAATGAAACAGCCTCTCTACTTTGACTTGTAGCCTTCTTTCTCTCCGGGACCCAAGTAAGAGTCCACCCGCCCCGCCTACAGCACCTGCTTTCCGGACTTGCTGCTTCTCACCCTGGAAAGAGTTTCTCCCAGGACACGCCCCAGTCCCCCGTGCAAAGAGCTAGTCGGTCCCACCCATTCGCCAGACAAGTTCAACAAACATAAAGCCCAGCTGGGGCTCCAGCAGGGACCTGCGTTACATTTTCCTTTCAATGAAAGATTGGCAGTCCTTTAGCCAAGATTTTCCATGGTTACCCGCGAATCCCTTCTTGGAAGGTGGAGGAATGAGCTGGGTGGTGCCCGGGGCATTGTGGCACTTTCCCCTGGGCTCACCCCCGGGGCATGCCTGACTGTTCCCGTGAGACCTTGACCCTGGCCGTGTTGACCCTGGATGTCCAGCGGACAGCTGACCCCCGCCCTTCTGTCTCCAGCTGGCTCTGTTCGGGGTGGTGTCTGTTTCCTAGGAAAAGCCACTATGAGCTGTCACAGATGTAATGTTCCTGAAGGGAGCTCGGAGGAAATGCGAGGGCGGAACATAGATTTCACATGCTCTGATTTATTTTGCTTTTTAACCAACTTTATTTATGTATCTAACTTCAGTGGACAGTCTTTTTTAAAAAGAATTATGGGCAGGGAAATTGAGCAAAAAAATTCAGGAAGTTTAAAACCTCTGAGCCATGCCAGGGTATCTTTCTTACAATCTTCAGTAACCCCCACCCCGACCCACGCAAGCGATAAACTTGTAACAGAGGTTGAAAATGGAGAAGACGTTAGCACCAAACTAAACTGATGCCTGTTTGCTTCTGAAGTTCGGGCCCCGTTCCAGGATTTCGGCACCCACTGTCTGTCGGCTGCCAGGATGACTTCACATCACGCCACTGGTTTTCACGAGCCATGAAGGACACACAAGTCCAGGTCACAGATGGTTGGTCCCCACGACGAATGCTTCCAAGTTCCAAGATCCCACTCTGCGAGGATGATTGATAGGTGGTCAGGGAAAACTGCACTTAACCTTTGCAGAGGTTACCATGGAACCAGCTAAACCAAGCCAAGCTTTAAGAAAAACGACATAGGAACATCGCTGCAGTAGCAGTATCAAGGGGTTTGTGAGTCGTTTTTTTTTTTTTAAAGGCACCCAGAATCCCAATATCTC
This sequence comes from Eulemur rufifrons, assembly GCF_041146395.1. Lineage (NCBI taxonomy): Eukaryota > Metazoa > Chordata > Mammalia > Primates > Lemuridae > Eulemur > Eulemur rufifrons. The sequence goes on along the minus strand of NC_091007.1, from coordinate 9,702,086 downwards.
AATAAATATTTTGTTTTTTTTTTTTTCTATGTTCACTTATAGCATAAGAAGTAAAAACAAAGAAGAAAGACAAGGAGCTTGAGACTTTGAGATCATACATGCACTAAATTAACTAGCTAAATGTATATGTAAGTACGTTTAATACTTGAGTAAAAAGCTATAGTTGATATCAGATACTCCCAATTTTATTCAAAGGGATTTAAAAAACTAACATAGGAAAAATCTGTATTTTCACTCATCCTGATTGAGTTCCCTTTTGGCTAAAAGGAAGAGGTATCTTAATTCATTTATTTTTTAAAGGAAAACAACCGGCTTATTGCTTATTAAGAACTTTTTTCCTAATTATAAAGTAAGAAGCACTTATGGTAGAAAATCAGTAAAAACAGGGAGAAGAAAATAAAAATAACTTGTGATTTTACTCCCAGGCATGACAGTTATGTTTTGTTTATTTTTTATAATGTCTTCTCTGTGCATGAGTTCATTAAACACTAAATTTGATTACACTCTAATGATAATGTTTATTTCTGCCCTTTTTTCTTTTGTTATTTCCATAGCCCTTCCTCAGTGCCATTAAATATCCTTTAAAGGCATCATTTTAAATGGCTATATAATATTTCATCACCCCAGCAGAGAGTCTCCTGTTACTGAATGTTTGTTGTCATAAATATCATTACAGTAAATAAGTTTGTACATTCATCTTTGCTTGAGTTTCAGAGAAATTCTTTAGGGAAGATTCTTAGAAGACAGCGATGCTGATGTTCTTTTTTTTTTTTAATGCATTCTTTTTATTATTATTTCCATGGTTATCTTCAGGTTTACAAGGTAATCCCTGACTTCTCAAAGCCTAATCTATCACTGGTACTTTCACTTCTTTTTGCATAGGGTAAAGTCCTTATAACACTTTTCTAAATTTAACCCCTTTCCAACTCATGTGCCATGGTTGCTGAATATTTTAATTCTCTCTATATTTTATATCCACAAATGGCTATTCAAAGCTCCACTGGTTTTTCCATTTGCCAACAAAGTCTCTAACTATATCCACCCAGATCTTTCATCTGCTTATTTCTAGACTGAGCAGATGCCCTGGTGAGGAACGTGGCTGCTGGTCTCTGGTCCCCTAGGAAGGGCTCAACAGTTAGCTCCTATTGACCTCTTTGCATCCATAGAAACCCTGTCTTTTAAAAACAAATGACATTTTAACTTATCCACTTTCCCCCTAGTCATTTCAGCAGGTGTGTTGGTCCAACGTGAGCTTTTGCATCCTACCTAGAGGATAGGAGCATCTGCTTACTCTCCCAGTCCTACGCACCCCTTCCCTTGTAACCCACTGGACTCTGGCATCTGTTTCCACCACTTCCTTGACATTATAGTCCATAAGGTGGCCCCATACCCAATGGTCCAGAGGTTTCCTCAGGCGTGTGTCTAAAATATTTGACATCGTCCGCCACTCCCTTCTTTATCTCTTTCCTTACTTTGCTTTAACCAGCACAAAATTCCTCTCTGCTGGTTAGTCTTATACTTCCCTCACCAGTCCTATCCTTCAGCATTGTATTTGTTTGTTTCTTCAGTGTGCATTTTTATCAAGACCCAGTTCTTGGATTTCTCATCTTTTTGCTTATATCAGTGCTTTAAAAATCTTTATTGGGGTGTGGGTGGGAGGACAGAGTAGTCATATCATCTTAGGAAGGTTAGGGGTTCTCTTTTCAGACAAACACACACAGAATTTTGTACATCGGTTCAAAGGGCTCAAACTTGTCTTGAAGGATTCCCCGGTTAAGAGGCCAGAGAATCTTCTATCCCACCACTGCTGGGAGCAGAGCGACCTGTGCCCAGCTCTACCAGCTGCAGTTGCGGGGTGGACCCCGCTGCCTGCTTTGAGTCCCAGAGCAGCACCTGGGAAAACACCACCAATGAGCCAATAGGCACCATCCTCCGCCCAACACCAAGACCAAAACGCTAGTTTATTGTCTCACCTGAAATCATTTATCCACCTATATATATCTTGAATGTCAACTCTTACTGTTTTTTTTTTATCCTGCCTTAAAATCAAACCTAGTGAAATACCATTCTTGAAGGTGATGTCTTTGATGCCTGTATCTTTGTCTGATCTGCTTTAAGTGGTGGGGACAATTTCTGGCTGGGTCCTTTCCCAGGCTCATAAGTATTTAGGGAAGAATATCAAGGAACAACCTCGGGTAACTAAAAGCGGAAAGTGTGAGGCGCAAACCACAGCTTGCAGTATCACAGCGGGTCACAACCCTGGTTGACCTTAGCTCTGATGTATTCCGGGTCCTTAAAATACCACTTGCTTTATTTTCCTCCAGTTCCACCGGCCGCGTCTGACCTTCAGAGTGACAGAGAAAAGCAGCGTGTTCTCAAGAAAGGAAAGATGTGAGCTCAAGTCTCTCTGTTGCTTTTTATCCCTTGGGAACAGCATGGGACGTTTCTCAGAAAACCACATCCGTGCTATCTTAGCCATGATTTCCCCCAAATTTCGCAACTATTAGGGCCCTGGAATATACAAGTGCCCTCAAATTTAGGGTGGGCATAGCCTGACTTCTGCTCTTATTTGTGCTTGATAAAATATGGGGCTGACAAAAATGTCAGTAGAAATGAAAGGAAGAAAACATAAGTTCGAGCAATTGCATTTTTTCTTCTGCTTCCTTTTTCTCAAAAATTAAAGTCAACAGTATCTACCCAGCAGCTAGAAATGACCAAATGGAAGCCGAGAACATGAAGGGTGGTTGGAGACGCTTGGCCACACCCCAAGAAGTCCAGTCTGATGGAGTTTGCAGAATTGCATTGGTCCTGCCCACACTTTGCCCTCTGTGCGGACTGGCACATTCGCTCCCAGCCTCTAGCGAGTGCTTGTTGCCTTTAGCCTGGAGGGTGGAGCCGGCCCTAATGACATAGTGATGGAAATAGACCCCATTGGGGTGCCTGTCCCTCCACCCCCAGGCCTGGGACCTTGGTCCTGGTTTCCATCTTGTTCTCCCTTAGTCCCTAACGGTTAGCTGACTTGGGTGTAATCTGCACCTGGGACCAGTGTCCTGCCAATGTCACCTTCTGTCTCCACTCTGCTAGCTGCCCTGCAGACGGGCATAGCCTCACACCAGGTGTTGGGACCAAATGTTCCTTCCTTCCTCCCTTCATTCAACAAACAGGATTATTTTAAATGTAAATATTCAGAAAACTTCTTCCTATCTCTTCTAAAGTTTAACATGCATCAAACACTTTCAAAGTTACTTTCTCCTTACAATCAGAGCTATTTGATCAGGAAAATAAAATAAAAAAATTACTTCCTTCCACGTGTTGCAACTTACAATGCTCCACTGAAAAGAAAATAAACAACAGAGTAGATTTTGAAAATATTATTGATGTGTTTGCTCCCATTATAACCAGGAAAGTAAAATTATATTAATTATAAATCCTGTTTGGGGTATAGATACACTATTGAAATTTAAAATAATGTTGTGAGTTTTCATACACATCTACTGTTCAATTTTTCAATATTTTGAACTATTTTAATGTTCTGAAAAAAGTTACCATTAAAAATTCACATAAAAACCTATATAGAGAGATGCACAGTTTTCCTTCAGCCTCTGGGATCATTGTAACGTGGCGTGGGGCTGTTGTGTCCTGTCTTTATATAACATTTTGATGTTTTGTTTATCATGAGCATGTTTGCCTTAAATTAGGTTTTAAAAACAATGTTGCATTAAAATATTATTTGTCTTGATTACTGTTTCAGCACCCTTTTATGCTTTGCATCTGGGGTGAGTATCTCACAAGCTCTGGCCTGTTGGGGACCAGGGTTTGGTGAGACTATTGTAGGAACCCAGGTGACAGGGACAGTGGCTTGGGCCAGGTGGTAGAAGTGGAACCAGACGACACTTTGGAAAGGGTAAATTAGTGTCACCACCACATAGGGTGGTGGCATTAGAGTCATTTCTTGCTATGAGGATGCTAATTACTGGTTCTGCCTCCACCTTCTCTGGCAACGTGGAGAGAGGACTCAGTCTGGCTTCAGTGGTAGAGTTTCGTGAAAGCTGAATTTGGATACCCCACATCCATTTTTCACTTAAGGCCGACTCTTTCCATTCGCAAATGTCGCAGTTTTCGTTCAACGTTTTGGATGTTGGAATAGGAAGGCGACGTGGTCTCCAGGTGATGCTCTTTCACACTCAGGCGATGCAGACCAAATAAACACGGGGTCAAAGGCAGCTGATGGTAGTCACGACAAGGACCTAATCCAGCCCATTAAAAAGCCCTGGGCCGTAAATAAACCAACGTGCTCCTGTAGCCTTGCGGCGTTGTTTCCCGTCTGAGATCCAGAAGCAGATGTACACACAGCCGTGGGGATTACTGCACAAGTATGATGAGTGATTTTTATTAAATCTCCTACAATTTAAAGAGTGACGGGTGAGAGGTACGCAATGATGACGCTCTGCACAGGCTGCCCACAGATACGGTGATTTGAACACGGATCAGGACATTTCCTGGGTGTTTTTTCTTCTGAATGTCTCGTTAATTTTTTTCCTTTCATTTTCCTTTATTATTTTTTTTTTTAGAGGAAGCTTATTCTAGTTTAAATGACATGCTCCTGCGGAAAGAGCATGTGCAAATTATCTTTTGTTAGAAGTGAAAGGTTATGACATTAATGCTTTTCCACCGTTGGGTTTCGAAGAATCCACTCACTCCTCTGGACAGAGAAAGAACTGGCTTTCAATTAACTGTGCATTGAAGATTAAAATGTAATTTTTAGAGCAAGGGTCCTTCGGGTACTTTACCTTTCAGGCACAGGTGGGCCAGGGCTGCCAGTGGTCCGTCTCCTCTGTCCACGTGCTGCTACTGGGAGAATCCTAAGTGGGTATCAAATACCAGGCTCCCCCATAGCAGTTTTCAAATCAATGGTGACTTTATCATTGGCTACCTCCACTCTCCTTTGGGATTCCGTTTTGGAGCTTAAGGACTATAAATTCCCCAAGGCCACTGTGTCTCGGGAAAACTGGTGACATGAAACTCTTGTCTTTTTTTAAATGACATTTATTTAACAGACATTCATCACCTGCCCACGCTATGCCGAGCCTCGTGCTGAGGCTGCAGGTTTAAGACTTAAAGGAAACACCTGTGGATTTAAAACCTACGGGTGTAATCTGTTAGATTGTGCCTTGTAGAGAGAATACTGGTGTCACAGACAGGTGACTCCCAAGGCTGGGAATCATTTGAAGTCCGAGTGGGTCCTTGGCTTTGCACAGGAAAGAATTCAGGAGCCCGCCAAGAGGGTGAAGCAAAAGCGAGTTTTGTTCAGAAGATCTAGTCCACAGAGTGGAGGAGGACAGCCCCAGGTCCTTCTAGTTAAGCAAAGGCTTAATTGTAGGCTAAACAAGGGGAGGAATATTCAGGTTATTTCTTGGAAAGGGGCGGGGCTTTCCTGGAATTGGGGAGATGCCCTCCTTTTGACTAAATATGGTCAAACCGGAAGAGTGCATGCTGGGAGTGGGAGGTTTCCTTAGGAAGCTCATGGGAATGAGGGTTGAGTGAAGACGCCGTGGCTTTCTCTGCCATCTCTGGTCTAGCTGGTTTGCTTGTCCTGCTCTGGGCTCAGCCGGCCAGGTGTGAGTCCCAGCCAGAGAGCGGCCTCAGGTAAGTCACTACACGCATTCTGAACCTCACATTCTCGTTTGTAAAAGGGAGAAAATAGAACCCACTGGGAAGAGTTGTTTTTACAATTTAAGATTCTAACCTCTGTGAGAATGTAAGTTATACTCTCTGTGAGATTCCTCTAGAAGCAGTGATTCCCTATTCACTAATTCAGTTTGCGGTGGCTTTGTGGACCACAGCTACCACGAATGACTGGGAGGGACTCTGTCCCCAAACGCCGAGCTGGCTTGGGACCCTGCCGGCTGACCCCTCTCAACTTGGAGGGGCATGTGAGGAACAGAGCTCGACAGGCCTTGCACCTGTGCCCCCGAGGCCCCCCAGCACCCCTGCGCCTCCGTGCTGGGTCTGCATGGTGACAGGGCCGCCCAGTGTGGCGGGGAAGCGCCGCGGGTTCAGCCAGTCGGGTGGGCGGCTCCGCTTGCTGGAGGGTCAGAAAATCTCTTTTCTTCCTGAACAACCTCCACACGGCTCTGCCCGGGAGGGCTCAGCTGAACCGGATGACCCTCAGCTGAACTGGATGACGCATTTCTATTCATGGCGTTAGGGTTTCAGGTTCAGAAACACCTCTGCGTTTGGCTCTTTTCTATTCTGGATTGTGACCATTTGAGCATTAAATGTCACTGTGTGTCTATGTATGTGTATGTTTGTAACTGTGCACATGTGTATGTGTGGGCGCATGTGCATGAGTGCATGTGTATATATGTATGTAGGTGTGTACATGTGTGTTTGTGTACACATACATATGCATGTGTGCCTGTACATATGCATGTGTGTATGAGTGTGCACACGTATATTTGTGTATGCACGTTTGTCCCTATATGTGTATGCATGTGTATATGCATTATGTGCACATGTGTGTATGCATGTGCATGTATGTGCATATGTATGAGTGCAAGTGTGCATATGTGTGTATACATGTTTTGTGTATGTGTTTATTTGCATGCACCTGTGTATGCACATATACATGTATGTTGTGTGTATGTGTATATGTGCACGTGTGCTTGGATGTATATGCACATGCATGTATTTGTGTTTGTGCGTGATTGTGTGTGCATGCACCTGTGTTTATGTATATGCGTGCACATGTGTATATCGTGTGCACGTGTATATGTGGTTGTGTATACGTGCATGTGTGTTGGAGGTGGGGTGTTGTGGTGGGAGGGGAAGGCAACCAGTAAACGTGGAGAGTTCAAAGGCGGAAGAGAGAAGGGGACTTCCTCAGCGAGGCAGCTCCCGCAGCCGGCAGGGGAGGGGTAGGCGGTGGAGGTGACTGACTTACGAGCTGATGTCAAAGTCCCTTCACAGCCCAGTGTCTGCACGGGCGCCCAGATGGCTTCTGGTGATCAAAGGAGAGTGCTGCCTCCTCCCGCCCCACCCTCCCGCAGTCGTCCCTCTTCTTTCTTCCTCCCTCCTTCCCCTCCTCCTCACTGCCTCTGCTTTCTCCCCCATCCTTCCCTGCTCCTGCCTGGCCAAATGGATTTCTTTGTCGCCGTTTGTGGCCTTAAAGCCAGCTTCTGTCACACGTCCCGCCCTGTGTCCAGCTCACATCGTGTTTCCTTTGTAGAGAGGGGGGACCCAGCAGTGTTGAGGGCCTCCCTGAACCCCCTTCCCTGCCCTGGTTCTTGGACCTGTCACGAAAAGCCAAACGCATAGGACAAAGTGGGCGGCAAAGGGTGACACAGAAAATGCACACCTCCAGCCCCTGCACAGGGCAGGGCAGTGAGGGAAGAAGCGCTTGCAGCGCGGCTCCGAGGCCGGAGCAGCGGGATCGTGGACCTGGCCAGGACGGCTGTGGGCAGGGGCTGGTCCACGAGGTCCTTGTGGCCGTGGTGACCTCAGGCCTGGTGCCACCTCCAGCAGACCAGGGAGGAGCGAATGGGAGGACACCGGCCTCAACCCCACAGCGTGGGAGACACGTGGGGTGTCGCGTTCTGATGTGTGTTCATTCAGTCGTCAGGGGACAGACTGGCCTGAGAGGGTCCAGGGCGTAGACCCGTATTTGTAGTGGAGTCTGGCGATGTTGTCCCTTCAGTATGCATTCGTTTGTTCATTACGTTGTTCGTGACAGATGATCACTGAGTGCCGACTAGATGCCAGGCACTGTCCTAGGCACTGGGGACCCTGGACTCTCCCTGACTTAGCCACCTGGGGAATCGTCAACAGGCCTTGGAAAAAGTGACTTCATGTTGGGGCTGACAAAACACTGTACCATTTGGTGTCCAAACTGATTGCTTGGAAAGCCTTTGACTCACTCCCTCGCACTTTCAGCAACCCTCAAGGTCAGGAAGCGTCTTTGGGCTGCCCGGGCTTTGGATGTGGCCATCTGTCCCCCACTGCCAGGGAAGGGACTGAGCTGTCCCCAGATCTTCCCTGCTCAGGCCAGAGTTACTCAACTTCTGACCGCTTTATTGGTCAACAATTTGTGTGGCTATCGTGCAAAGAGTTTAAAAAAAAAAAAATTAAAAATCTGCTATCCTACTGAATCAGCCTCAGGAAGGAGAACTTGAATGTGATTTTCTAACCCTGAGTCAACATCTCTTCACTTGTAAGTGTCTCATGTATTTTATCTGGGCGATGAGTTAAAAATAATTAATAACAGCTTACATACATCGAGCTATCTCTTTATATATCCAAAGCAATTTTATACACAGTAAGTTATTAAATGCACATTTCCTCTTTCTCGCGGTTATATTAACAATAGAGAAAACAGTTTTTGGAAGAAAGCAAGAGTATGAAGCACTTCTAGAAGACGGGTTTCTTTGTAGTGACAGAGTAGGCTACAAGAACATATTTTTCTATAGCACAGTCACACTATTAAGAAAAAAAGCCCATGTACATTTGGGCCTCCAACATTTCAATAATTAAACGGCATCATGGAATAAATATTGCAGCAGTCTCCCCTCCCCCTCTTTTTTTCCACATGGACTCGCTGACATTTTGTGCTGCCGGAATGCCTGACAAATTTGCTTACTGCTGAGAAATAAACTGCCTTTCTAACCCAAAGGGGTGCCCAAACAGCGTCCAATCTTGTGAGAAGACGTCAGATACTTGCTTTGATTAAAAGAAAATGTCAAGAAGGGGAAAGGCTGGGCTTTATTCTTGACGGCAGCCAGTCGCCCTAAAGCAAAGGTTGAAACCATGAGAAATTCAAAGCAGTGTCCAGAAAAAGCCCCCAAACCCCCTAACACTTTATAACACAATGTTCAGTTGGTATATTTTCGACAGAAGCAAAACCTTTTGGATGCATGCATCCAAATTCCATAAATTCCATAGCTGTTCATTTCTTCTTCATTTTTTTAAAATATTTTTATTTCTTAATTTTACAATGATTATGACATCGTGCTCATGTAAAAACATCTCTATTACATATATTTAAAGTATGAAGAAATGATTAATAGTCATGTATTCATCATCCAGTTTAAGAATACTGCTAGTACCTTATGACTATATTCTCTGAACTTTTATCCCCAGAGATAAACAGTATTCTAATTTTTGTGCTCATTGTTTTCTTGTTTTTTACTACAGTTATATTACATAAGTATGAATCCTTAGATAGATTAGTTTTTGTACATTGTTGACCCTTATATGAATATAATATCATACTGCTTTTATTCTGTGACTTTTTTTCATTCTATGTCCCATAGATACATTCTTAAAAAAATCTATTCAGATATGTAATTGTAATTAGTTTTAATTGTTCCATAATATTCCATAGAATGAATGGACCACAATTTATTTATCTGTTTTGCTATGGAAGGGCATTCATTCCAGTTGTGGTTTTATTGTTTTTTTTGTTGTTGTTTGTTTTTTCCATTACAAATAATGCTGTTATGAACATCCTCGGGCATACTTCTGGTGCTCTGGTGCAAGGTTTGCTCATGGGAATGTTTCCTAGGAGTGGAACTGCAGAGTGATACGGCACGTGCATCTTCAACTTTAATAGATAACGTGAAATTGCTTTATAAAGCGATTGTTAACAATCTACACTCTCAATTGCAATGTGTAAAAGCTCCCAATTCTCCACAACCTTCCTAACATTTGGTATTTTTTTAACCTTTTGAATTTTTGTCTCTCTCCTGCGGTGATTTTAATTTTCATTTCCTGTCTTACTGTTGAGGTTGACTATCTTTTCATCCTCAACTATGTGCCATTTGTGTTTCCATTTCTAGGAAAATGTCTGTTCATATCTTTGTCCATTTTTCTGTTCGTTGTCGCTTTATTAACATGCTGGGCCATCATCCTTTGCCGCTTATATGTGTTGCATATTTTCTGGTTCGTGGCTTGGTTTTTAACATCTTTAGATCATTGCTGGATGAAGAGAAGGTCTTAGTTTATATAACGTCAAAATCGTCAGTGTTTACGGTACGGTCCGTTCTCTATGTGTTTTGTGCCAGAATGCCTTTCTTACCATAACTGTGAAGATACTTGCATGTAAAAAATTTTCAAGTTTTGCTTTTTCCACTAAATTCTCAATTCCACCTGGAATTACTTAGCTTTATATACACTGTGACGTGTAGGTCAAATGTTATGCCCCAAATGGGTGACAGGTGTTCCACCACCATTTTCTGAATAGTCTGTTCTCTCCCCATGTCTGCAGTGTCATGTCTGGGCTTTCTGTTCTATTCCATTGGGTTAAAGACGACTTCTGCCTTCATACTCGGGCACCGAGGGTGAAGCTAATCATGATGTCACTCAGTTAATGGCGATTATTATTATAGTTGTGCAAGCTCTGCTATTATCTCCTCTCCTCCCTCTCTCCCTTCTTTCTTTCCCTTTTACTTCCATTTCTCACTCCAATTTATATCTGTTTCCCACAGGCAATCTTTCTGCAGTATATAGTGCATATCCTTTTGCTTTTGTTTATGTGTTCTTTATACATACATATATATATATATATACACACACACATATATTTATATATATAAAATCAGCTTTATTGAGCAAATAATTTACATATAATGAAATTCACTCATTTTATGAAATGTCCGATTTCCTTAAGTATTGAGAGTTGATATCTCTGATATTTCACTTTAACATTTCTTGTTTTATTTTTATCGTGAAGGTACATCCTCAGTCTTTCAAATAAATGGTTTGGCTTGTGATTATCTTTCAATTTTTTTTTTAGAGCATTTTTTGTGAAAATGTGGATAAGTGAAAAATTCATGTTATTTTCAAATTTGAGCTCTGATGTGGATTCTATTATATGGCTAGATCACTCTTTATTCATTCACTGACTGATGGATGTCTGGGTAGTTTATAGTTTGGGGGGCTATTGGGACTAAAACTGTTATGAACATTATATACAAGACGTGTGAACGTATATCATCAGCATTTTAGCTAAATACTTAGGAGGTAGATTTCTAGATTGTATGATAAGAATCTATTTAACTTGATTCAAAATCGTCAGCATATTTTCTAGCATAGTTGTATGATGTGTAGCAACGAATGAGGATTGTGGTTTTTCTGTATTCTCACCAATGAAAAAATTGTCAGTCTTCTTAATTTTTGTCATTCTAGTGGCTATGTGGTAGTATCTTATTGTAGTTTTAATTGCATTTTCATGAGTAGTGCTGTTGAATATTTTTTTTTCCCTGGGCTGCTGGCTGTCCTCAAGGTCATAAGGTCTTGTGCTATTTTGGTTTTTACCAGTTGCTTTTCCTTTTCTTATTGAATTGTAAATGTTCATATATAAGCTCCTAAAAGTTCTTCATCAGATAGGTATTTTGTAGCTATTATCTCTCAGGGTATGACTTGCCTTTTTGTTGTTTAAAAATGTCCTTCAAACAGCAAAATAAAAACATTTTGATTTATTAAATCAAATTATTACATTTTTCTTTGTTTTATGTTTCTGTGCCCTATCTGAGAAATAGTTTTCTTAAACCCAAGTTGACAAGTATATTTTTTTGTGTTTTCTTTAGAGAGTTTTATACTTTGAGCTGATCTAAGTCTTTGATCCATGTTGAATTTTTTTATAGGGTATGAGGTTGAGTTTGAGATTCTTCTGTTTTTTATAAGAGTATCCAATTCTTTCAGTCTCATTAAAAAGGCCATTTTTTCCCAAATTGGATTACTTTATTTTCTTTGTTGAAAACGAATTGATCATACATGCATGGGTCTATTTCTGGATTTTCTATTTTATTTTATTGATAAATATTCTGTTTGGACAGAAAGTTTGATTACCATAGCTTTATAGTAAGTCTTGAAATCAGAGTAAGCCCTCTAACTTTTTTCTTCTTTTCAAAACTGTTTTATCTATGCTAGATCTTTGCATTGCATGTAACTTCCAGAATCAACTTAAACATTTCTACAAAAAAGGCTTTTGGGATTTTAATAATATTATGTCTTTCCATCCATGAAATGGTATATCTCTCCACTTATTTAGGTTTTCTTTATTTTTTTCTGAGCAAAGTTTTTCAGTTTTCAGTGTAATTTACTTTTTAATTTCCAATTGTTTATTGATAATATATAGAAGTGCAGTTGGTTTTTGAATGTTGATCTTGTATCTTGTGGCCTTGCTATAAACCCTCTTATAAGTTCTAGTAGCTTTTTAATAGATTCCTTAGAATTAGATCATGCTATTTGTGACAAAAAGATAGTTTTCTTTCTTTTCCCCCAACTTTATTCCTTGATTACACCGGCTAGATACAATATTGAATAGAAGTGGTGGGATGGACATTCTTCCACTATTCCTAAGATGAACATATTCCTTTTTTCATAACTAGGTATAATGTTAGCTATAGATTTTTAGGAGATGCATTTTATCGAGTTGAAAAAGTTTCCTTCTAGTCCCATTTGGCAGAGAGGTTTATTTCTTTCATAAGTAGTGTTGAATTTTGTCAAATGCTTAATTGGAGATGATCAGATAGCTTTTCTTCTTAAACTTGTTAATACGGTTAATTACACTGATTGATTTTTTTTTTTTTTTACATGTTAAACCTTCATTTCCTGGAATAAACCTCGCTTGTTCATGATATCATTTTTATAAATTGCTGGATTTGGTTTGCTAAAATTTTGTGAGGTTTTCATGCAATTATGTTATATTAGTTTCCTGTTGCTCCTATAACAAATTTCCATCCATTTAATGGCCTGAGACAATACGAATTTATTGCCTTGCAGTTCTGGAGGTCAGAAGTCCAAAAGCCATTTCAGTGGGATAAAGTCAGGTTGTTGACGGGGCCGACTCCTTCTGGATGCTCCAGGGAGAGAATCCGTTTCCTTAATGTCTTCAGCTTCTTGTGGTCCCTTCCCCTGTCCTCAGAGCACATCACTCCAGTCTCTGCTCTCGTCACCACAACTGCCTTCTCCTCTGAGTCTGACTCCTCCTTCGTCCCTCGTATGAGGACTGTTGTGGTTGCGTCAGTTCCAACTGGATAATCTAGAATAATCTCCAAACTCTTAATTTAATCACATCTGCAAACTCCTTTTTGCCATATAAGGTAACATTCACAGGTTCCAGAGATTAGGACGTGGACATATGGGGGGGGTGCATTATTCCACCTACTGTACCTGTTCATGAGGGTCTCTAGCTATTTTTTCTTGTAAAGTTTTATAAAGTTTTGATATCATGATAATGCTGACCTCATAAAACCAGTTGAGAAGTGGTCTCTCCTATTTTCTGAACGTGTGTGTGTGTTGAAGTGGTATCATTTCTTTCTTAAGTTCTTGGTAGAATAATTCATCAGTGAAGCCATCTGTGTCCCCACCAGGGATAAGCAGAGAGCACGTGTGTCTCTTTCATCGATGAATCCGTGGGGTCTGTCACCGTACCTGGCACATGTCAGTTACTCAGCACATACTTTTTAAGTGAATGAATGAATAACTACATTCCTGTCCCTTGAGATACGCCTGCAATCTTTTAATAAATTCTCCCTTTCGTCTTTTATGATTATGCTAACTCAAGTGGGTTTCTCTTTCTAGCATCTGAAAGGGACTTAGAAATTGTCAGAGGAAGGCTGGTTCTTTGAAGAAGGGTGAGGCTGATATTATGAATCCAGTGAAATCTGGACAGTGAGGAGGTTCCGGTAGCCTGAGGATGCTGGGGAAGTGCCTGGGAGGAGGGGGCCAAGTCATGTGCTTTTTGCTGCATTCGCTCTGCTCAGTCCTGCTCAGAACACAGGGGTCTGCCCTGAAGCTGCCCTGCTGGGTGTGCATGCCAGTGAGCAAGGCCAAAGGAGGAGCGCATTGGGGACATTGAGCAGGAAGGAGCAGAAGCTGGGAGGGAGGCAGTCTGCAGGCTAGATTCCTGTCGACATTCCCATCTCTTCAACCTTGCTTCTTTCTGTAGGTCCATGCATTGTTCCCCTCTCTCTCCCTAACTTGTCTCCTTCTTCCTTTCCTAAGCACAGACATACATGCACAGGTACAGACACTCACACACGTCTCCAACTTTGCAAACACACTTTCAAATGCAATAGATTCTGTGGTGAGAAAGAAAGTCTCTGCCATTTCTATCACCTAAGCTTATTAAAACATAAAGAAATGAGGATCAGCTCAGACAGATCTATTACTTTCAATTTAATTATTTTCTATGTAGGAATTCATGTATAGCCTCAGTTTCCCCAATTTGGCATGCTTAGGATGGTTACAGTGTAAATAGAATGTCTGCTGCTTTTTGCAGTCAGACTCGCCTAATTCATTGCTGCTGTCCTGAGATAAGGCATCAACTACCAAATCTTGAAAATTTGCAGGGAATTGAAAAATCGTGTGAAAAAGTCAAGGAAAATAAATGTGTCCTCAGATGCCCTTTGCTCACTCAGCCTGACAAGTGTAGATTATGTTGTTTGAAATATTTTCCAGTCTGCTGGGGACGTGTCCCCTAGTGGAGTCTATGAAGGGAATAAAGTCTTTGTATTGTCACATGCTGCTCTGCTACTTATGAGATGACATGGATTTGAAATGCAAGACTTATTAAGTCATCTGGCCCACTCTGCCAGGACAGACGTCTTCCCATCCAGTACTTCATTGTTCTGTAACGTTTGGGCATTTTAGGGTCCACAAGAGTTGCCCGGGGCCAGGGTAGAGTTCAGTTCATCTTTAAATCTGCAGTACCTAGCTCAGTCAAGGTATCTCGTGGATGCTTAATTAATCTCCGTACTGTTTTCCATACAGGATGAACTAATTTGCAGTCTACTAACAGTGTATAAGCATTCCTTTCTCTCTGCATCCATGCTAGCTAGCATCTATTGTTTTTGGCCTTTTTAGTATTGGCCATTGCGACATGGGTAAGGAGGATGCCCCATTGTGGTTTTAATTTGCATTTCTCTGATGATTAGTGATGTTGAGTATTTCTTTATGTATCTGTTGGCCATTTGTCTGTCTTCTTTTGAAAAACTTCTGCTGCAAAGATATGGAATCAACCTAAGTGCCCATCAATTCATGAGTGGATGATACACACAGACATACACACACACACACCCCACCATGGAGAACTACTCAGTGATAAAAAGGAATGAAATGACGTCTTTTGAAGCAACTTGGATGGAACTGGAGACCATTATCCTAAGTGAAGTATCTCTCTAATAATTTGGGAGCTAATCAGTGGGCATGCATGGGCACAGAGAGAGGTAAAGGTCTTTGGAAATCAAGAATTGCGGAGAAGAGGAGAAGAGGAGGGATAAAAACCTACCTGTTGGGTATAGTGAACACTATTGGGGTGATGGACACACTAGTAGCCCCAACTTACGCATTATAAAAGGTATCCATGTAACAAAACATTTGTACCCCTTTAATATTTTGAAATAAAAAAAAAAAAAAGGAAAGAAAGAGGCAGGGAGGTGCCAGGCTCTTTTTTAACAACTGTCTTGTGGGAACTCTTCCCTCCCCGCCATACGGAGGACATTAATCTATTCACGAGGGCTCTGCCCCCATGATGCAGACACCTCCCACTAGACCCACCTCCAGCGTTGGGATCAAATGTCACCATGACATCTGGGGGGACAGACATCTAAACTGTAGCATAGGCATTCACCCTATCTTTGTCTTTCTGAGGCCATGAACTTCCATGATGTCATCTCTTGGCCGTCGTCTCCAGACTGAGGCCCATCTTCGTCTTGCTGTGCGTCACACGTCCTTCGTGAAAGGCCTGTTCTGCTACCTGCCTGTTGATTCGGGTTGCCATTACCCACTTTCAGTTTCAAGATTTGTGCAAGACTAGGAGGAGGATCTCTTATGCTTCATTTTCCCCCGTCACGCATCATGAGGCGGACAGCATCACGCTTGCTGTCTGGGATACCCCATGTCACTGAGTCGAGGGCTTTAGGAGGAATTTGAATGATTCTATTTCTCAGCCATTGCCTTCGTCAGGAATTACTTCATTGCAATGAATGGAAACCAAGTTATTAACGTCTAGATCAGTGGTGTTCAACCAGGGGGCAGTATTCTCCTACCCTGGGGCAGTTGGAAGTGTGTGCAGAATGTTTGTGGTTGTCACAATGACTGAGCAGTGCTCTGTCATTTAGTGCCCAGGGGCCAGTGATGCTAAACGTCCCGCAAGCTAAAGCATGGTCCCACACAATGAAGAATTGTCCCATTAAAAATGCCATTAGAGTCCTGTTGAGAAACACTGGTCTATGAAAGAGATTGGGGTTTGCTGTCACCCAGGTAACAATGGGGCCACCCTCTGCTTGGTCCCAGCGCAGGATGTCATTACGAAGGAAATGCAAGTCTGTTTCCTAAGAAAGCCTTGGAAAGGAAAATCTTTACAAAACAACCTGAAGACTTCCAGAGGAGAATTCCATCTAAATGTGGGGCAAAACGTTGTAAAATCTTTCCCAGACTTGCATTCGGGATCCCAACTGCCTTCAACCTTATTTTATTCTCTCAAAATATCTAGAACTTCTCCCCAAAAACAGTCTGTCCTGGGTCTTTCTCCACTTCAGTGCCCACCTTGAGTCACTTTCTTCTTTTCTAATACAAACCAGGTCTAATGTTGCTGGCTTTTAATTCTGTCACACTTACATGAGGTGTATGTGTTTGCGCGTGAAAGATGGTGAGGCTTAGACAGTCATATTTATCACGTGTACAATGGCAGTGCTCGGGGGCATTGGTTAAGAGTACAGGTAATCTTTCAAAACCTGGTGGCCTTCCTTGTACAGTGTATACATGCATTGGTACATCACACTGTACCCCATAAATATGCACCATTATTATGTGTCAATTATAAATAAGAAAACAAAACACACACCCAAAACTCCCATGGCCAGAAGTACAGCAGTGTGTCACAGGAACTGGGAAGCCACAAGGCGTGTATTATCTCTGCCCTATTCTTTCTGGGTCACATCTGGGTCCTCCCACACCCATATCATCTTCCCTTTATGGTCTGCGCTATTACCCGCTCAGGCACCTGCTTTTTCAGCCGGCTTCCTGGTTTCTTATCTCCAGGACTCTGCCCAGCAGTTGGTTTTTACCTGCCAAGTAGGTAAAACTTGGTTTCTCTTTCAGCTCCAACACCACATAACTGACTCAGTGTGTTTCTCACTTCCAAACTCCTATGTGGGAGGATCTTATGGCCCCATCTAAGATAGGTGCCACCTTCCTCAGTCCTTGGCAGCTGTCACAAGTAGGGTGGCCCCTTCTGAGCTGTGGCAAGATGGATTCTTTAAGAAAGGACTGCTGATGAGGAAGAAATGATGGATATTTTTGGTCCAGCAACACAAGTCCATTTAGTTCATCGTGACACTTAATCGATATTAGGAAATTCTAGCTTAAGGTTAAGACAATATCTTGAGCTCATTATGCCTCCAAAGCAACCAGTCTAATCCACCAGCAGGTAAGCTTACCGTGATGTGTGCCGCATTCATTTCTGGGCCTTCGTGATCGTACAGCAAGTTCAAAGCTGACTTTTGGCCTTCATTTTGACTTTTCCTGATTTTCACCCAGTTTGGTCAAAATATTAACATTTCACTTATAACGTCAAGGGTTGTCTGATATTATAAACTCTAAGAAAATTTGAGAGAGAGTCCAGACTTCTAAAATGACCACGAGCTGCTTACTTAGAGGTAGTGCATTAACACTGGGGCCTGGATATTAATTAATATTTCTTGAGAGCTAGTGTCGTCTACTCCATTTGGTGCAAGGTAACAAAGAACGAAGTTCTTTGCTTCTAACTAATATTTGTTGATCCTTTATCACATGAGAACAATTATTTGCATTGTTGAATTGGTAAATGAAAGCTAAACCATTTTGATGTAGACAGAAGGCGAAAGAAAAAAGATTCCTTCTAGTTATTATTCCTTTCAATCAAATTGAAGACTTTGGAAGTGCTGCTAACACAACTAAAGCTCTTTTACTGAAACATAGAAAGATAGAGTTGACTGTGACCTTAGATCTAATTACAGCCTCTTGTGTTTTGGGGAGTTGAAGCCTCAGTAAAGTGGCCACCTGACCAGTTCGAAGTCACATGGCGAAGGGGTCTCATCTGTAATAGCACATTTGCTGGTGACCATGGTCTGAAGCTGTTACGTGCTCTCTAGGTAGAGGAGAAAGTTGCTTGGTGAGAGGGCCTGTCACTGTTGCAAACTGGAGAGGTTGTTCCCACGTTATTTTTGGTGCTTCCTTAATTAGATACCTTAGTTAGGATTCTAAGAACGTTGGATAGTGACCAACTTCGTATTATTTTTGTAAAATCACATTCTAGCGTGTGTAAATGTGTTTGGCAATTTATGTACTTATGTTACATTCTTTTAGGCTTTTATTTTGTAGTTTCAAGTTTGTTTTTGTTTTGTTTTGTTTTGTTTTGTTTTCTAGAAAAGCAAAACAAATTCAGACAGTTACCTGGAACTATAAATCATTTAACCAAGACCTAATGAGAAATAGGACCATTATGTATATACTAACTAAATAGCAAGTGAAGAAAGGATTCCCCAAAAAACATAAGTAGAGGAAAGGCCTCCTGATGGGGAACAAATCGATTTTCACATGGATCAGAAGCATCATGCTATAGTCATCTACTTTATTTTTTTAACAGAAAATATTCTAAAAACAATCAAGTACATACAACTGACTAATCGTAAGTGTTCATCCGGACGCATTTGTGTGTATGTATGTATATCTTCGCGTGACTCTACCCAGATCAACACCTCCAGCATCCCGGGAAGGCATTTCTTCCCACATTGTACCCTGCCTGCTGTTCTGACTGGTAGCATCACTGGAGAATGATGTTTTGCATTTAAAAGGAATTGGATTTTTAAACCAGGAGAGTCTCATAAATCATTTGCTATTCATTAATTTAACAAATACTTACTGATTGCTCTATTCTGTATAATAAGCTTCACCCAGGCACTGGTGACTCAGTAGTGAACACAACAGAAAGCCTTTCTCATCACTGTAAATAATGCTGGGATCGTTCTTACTCATGTTTCGGAAGTCTTTATTTCCTTCCATTTTATTCTAATTGTGCATCTTTGTAAAATAAATTATAAATATCAATTGATTTATAGTTTTCATGATGGGTTTGAATTTTTTTTTTTTTTGAGGTATAACAGACTTCCAACATAGAGAGAATTAACGAGAACAAGAGAATGCAACTGTTCCTCTGTTAACCTGTTGGGGACTCCAGCTGTCACCAGGAAGCAGCAAAAGCTGTAGCAGTTATTAACCAAGGGCAGCACATCCTAGCTGAAGGCAGAGTGTCCAGAGGGAAAGAAAAATGCGAGTCCTTGTTGTGAGTCGTGCTCTGAGTTGCTGAGGTGTAGGAAGAGAGCGGCCTGAGCAGGTTGCAGGAAGATGAAGATGGAATGTCACAGGGGAACGTTGCATGGGCAGAAACTCCTGTAGGTGGAGATATGTCTCCACACCCCATTTCATTTTTGAAATATATTAGGTTTGCTCTACGAGCACGTGGGCAGGTGGGCCTTGAGTATTGTGTCAGAAGGCCCCAGGCGCTCCCCGTGGCCAAGTGGTGACTGGATGCCTCCTCAGTGTATTTCCCCGGAGAGGAAGAAACTCCACAGGTAACTGTTAACTCCAGGTCCTGTTCTGGGCCGGTGCTCTTGGAGACTTCAGCTTTATCGTAGGCAACTTAACGACTGTCCTAAATTAAAACTGAATTTAGATGCAGTTGTTCTTAGAAACGGGAAATGTACTTTTCAGTGTTTTCACCAAAATAAAGAGATGTCTACTCTCTTTCTAATACATAATGGGCATATCTGAAAGAAAACCAATCTATTTCCATAGAAAATGGCTTCTGGAAAGTGGGACTTGACCTATATGGATTTATGGGACACCAAAAAAAAAAAAAAAAAAAAAAAAAGCAATCACCAGACTGACCATTTACCATCTACCAAAAAGATTTAGATAGGAAGTAGTGGAAGACTTTGCAGACCAATGTCCCAAGTAGCTATTGAGAGTTTCCTGTTTCTTCTCTTCTTAGAGGGAATGGTAAGCTCCCCAGATGCACACTGATTTCAGACAATTAAATAGAGGGACTCCTGATTGACATGTTTTCATGTTATCCTTTCTTGGTTTGACACAGAGCATCTACTGCAATGGGGCTAATTTACAAATGAAGGGGTTTATTTTCTCTTTGGTTTGTGGACATAATTGTCTCCATTAACTTGAATGGGAGCTTCAGGGGCTGGGACAGAAGCAGTGATGGGTGGCATCGTGGTGTGGCTGCCAGCTCCGTGCTGTTAAATCCACGCAGAGGAAATGCAGCGCACATTTCAACGCCCAACCTCTGCACTGTGCAGAAAACAGAAGCGGTTTGAAAACACTCACATTTTCCTCTGTCAATGCCTCACAAAGAAATAAAATGAAAACCCTGTGTACACAAGCACAGTTTTATGTGGCCATTGAAAAGATTGAGGATTGCCTTAAAAACATCGTGAGCATTTCGTAGTGAGTAATGGGGTTGTGAGAGCAATAAGCGCACACCAACCACGGGGAGGCTAACTTCCTGTCACCGACACAAGTCTGTTTCCAAAAGGTCAGGTTGGCCCATAAAAACTCCCATAAAATTCAGAGAGTGGCAACCTCATCTCCTGGGAAAGGAATATGAGATATTATCAGGCAAGTATTTCACAGCGAGGGTCTCTGTTTTGCTCTTTCTAAGAATGTGTATCAAAAGTGCTATAGGCATTTGGACAAGATAATGAAGCTCACATTCAATTACGAAGCCAGCTTAATTAATGAATTAAGCATCACCTGGCGTCATGTACTCCGTGAAGACACAAAAGGGCTCTGGGTCTACTTAGGATTTATTTCATTTCTACAAATGTTAATTGTCTCGTTCATTGTCTAGCACACAGTAGCACGCAATAGCATTTGGTGAATGAAAGAACAAATAACTACTTACGACATGCAATGCCCTGTCCTGATCAAGAGAGTCAAATATGGCCCTTGGTCTCAAGGAACCGCAGTGTAATAGCTACACTTGCAAAACCAGACAGTCCTTTTTTCAGCTCTATTGTTTTAAATCCAAATACAAAGCATATTGTGCAATATCTTTTTTTTTTTTTAAGTATAAACCAGATATAATGGGAGAATGTACAAGAGAGTGACAAATTCAGTCTGAATAGTTCCGGGAAGGCTTCAGAGAGGAAACAGTGGTTGACCTAGATGTCTGATAAAAACAAAAAGGAAGGAATGAGCAGAGAATCCTAGGTGTGGAGATGCACAAGCTTCTCAAAGAGTCTAGTTGAAGCTAAAGCTAGTTGGGTGCATTTGGAAAGACAATGTAGGTAACAGGAGGTAGAGGTGTGTGTTCTAATCAAATTGTAAAGGATCTTAAATATCACATGAAGGACTTTGGATGTTTTTTATTTTTTTTAAATGATGGAATAACTGACTAAAAAAAAGAAAATAGGGTGATGCCATGATTCAATCTGAGTTTTAAAAGAAACTCTCACATCAAAGTAGAGAAGATGCTATGAGGGAGAAAAAAGGTTGTAGACAGTGATGTTCATGTAGAGACCATTGTGATCACTTGAGTGATAATGATGGTGATCTTAGCAAGAGTAGGACTAGTGGTAGGGTTGGGGGCGTAGTCTACACAGCCACGCCTCTCCCTACCCACCCATCCATCCCCCATCCATTTACTCAATCAACAAATCTCCATGAAGTGCTGCACCCAACACCAGTGCTTCCTCAGCAGCTATTTTGTCTCCTTTATTTTTCCAGAAACCTTGATTTCTTTCTGATACCGAGTGGCCACGTACTGTTGGAGAAACTGGACTCTTCCTCAGTCCCAGGCAGTTGGTCTCCATTGAACCATTCATTCATTTATTCAGTATTTATTAAGCATGTTCTAGGTCATAGGCACTGTTTTGGGAAAACCAAGGATGTAGAAGTGAGATGAATCACTGTGATTCCTCTGATTAAGATGCTCACACTCTCCTGTTGGAGACACTGACTTTGACTGAACTACATCAGAATTAATTGCAGTCAGACTTGCAATGCTCCCCAATATCTCAAGCTTTTCTCCTGGGCACAGACTCTCCCTTGCAGTTAGACAGGACCAAAGAGGCTATTTCTGGCTGATGGGCAGTGGATGGAAGTGACGGCATTAATTCTGGGCTAGTGTTCTCCTCCGCTGCTGTTGTGAATGAAAAGGCCTCACGTGCCAGATGGTGCAGTTATGAGGCCCATCATTGGGCTGGATTGCTGAGTCAGGGTAGAGCATGGGCATTTTAGAGAATCAGCGTGACTTGAGCAGGCTTGGCTTGAAATAGAAATCAGCTTTTGTTAACAGGATAATGAAGATTTTTGGTGTTAATTGTTACTGTAGCAGAACCTAGCCTAAACTGACTAATACGGTGGTGCATGTTAGTTTCAGCTGTGAGCTAAGTGCGGTAGGAGCCCAGGGAAAGGGGAAACAGTTGAAGGGTGTCGAAAAGAAAGGGCACTTTGAAGATGACACCCAAGCTGGGTCATGAAAAATGCGTTAGCTCCGCACACAGGCAAGTGAGAGGCTTCACTGTAGCCTGAGCGAAAGCTGGGGGAGGGGCTTGACGTGGTCTGATGTGTTCGGGGAACCAGGCAGGGATTTCTTTGGCTGCAAGTAGAATGGGTGGCCGGGAGAATGGCTTTTGTCACGCCAAGAATTCAGCTCATTATAGCCGAGCCCTTCCTAGCACGCTGATTGTGGATGGTGGAAGACAGCAAGACTTCCAAGGAAAGGGAGCAAATCAGATGTCAGAGCTTCTACTTAATCATGATAATTAGCAGTAGAATTAAGGGTTTCCTTTCCACTTCAGCCTTTCAGCCTTTGCTGTCACTAAATACCATTAAATGAAGTGATACAACCTATTAGGGTCTTTCAGCCTATTCCCCCCGGGACCACGGAGGTCTCTTTTGAGAGATTAAAACTTTGGAGCCAATGGTGTAAACAGAAATTATCCAGGCAGAATTTACAAGAGTGGGCGGATGCCATTCGAGTTGTGTATATTTAGAGTCTAAAAAAGGAAGCCTAAAAATACCCTTAGAGCAGTGACATGTTTTGTGGCAGATTTAGTCCTGTAGAGAGGGACAATTACACCATTTACCAGGCATAATTATTTTTAAAATATCTTCCCTATGGCTCACGAACTTTATAATAAAGAAGTACATGCTGTCATGGAACTCGTTCGATGTCTTGAGGAAATTAATAGGCTAGAAAATGCCCTTTGGGTACCTTGCAGAACTAAAGAAAATTTTGCTTTTTCCCTTTATTTGTTGACATTTCTTAAAGAAAAAAGTAATAAGCGACTTCCTAACACTCCAGACAATAAACTCTTCTATTTGAAGGCAGAAGTATGCTAGTTATTTTCATATTTCTCCTGAAGCTTATAGTACAAGCCAACAAGGGAAATAAATTTATTCAATCTCACAAGTATTTACCAAGTACCTACTGCGAGCCAACGAGTGTTTTGGGTGCTGGGGAGACACGGTGGTCAGCAAAATAGGCAGATTTTCTGCCTTAAGAAACTTGCATTTGAATGAGGGAACGACATTATAAGCAAATTAATGAGTATTAATTAATATATAATGTCAGATGGCATTAAGTGCTATGGAAAAAAAATATACCAGGGAAGGAGCAGGCAGCATTGAGGGTTGTTTGCTATTGTATTATACACAGAGTGTTTGGGGAGGGCCTTAATGAAGTGATACTTGTGCAGAGACCTCAAGGAAATGAGGTAGAGACCATGTGGATATCTGGGAAAGAGAGATCTGGGAAGAAGAAGCAGGTAGTGCAAAGACCTTGATGTAGGGTGTGCTTGGCATGACTGGGGGACAGCAGGGATGGAATAAGGTGAGCAAGGAAGAGAATAAGAGAATATAAGGTCAGAGTTGTCATGGGAACCAACCCTGCAGGGCTGGCGGGTCACTCTAGGAACCTTGGCTTTTATTCCAGCCGTTAAGGGGAACCACTGAAAGGTTTCAAGAGGGCTGTGTGGTCTGACTGTTAGGGACTCAACTGCAGCCCCCGAAATTTATATGCTGAAGTCCTCATCCCCAGTACCTTGGAATGTGACTGTATGTGGAGACAGAGCCTTTAAAGAGGTAAATTTGGTGAAATGAAGCCATATGGGTGGACTCTAATCCAGGCAGACTAGGGAGATGGGGACACAGACATGTGGCCGCTCTGAGGAAAGACCACATGAAGACAGAGGGAAAAGGTGGCCATCCACACTCCCTTGTTCATAGGACCCAGGCTTGAAAATACCTTGATCTTGGACTTCCAGCCCCCATAACTGTGAAAAAGGAAATTTCTAATGTTGTGCTTTGCTACGGCAGTTCTAGCATACGGAGACGCTGACCTTCTTTCTAAAGCAGATCCTTGCAGCCTCTGTGTGAGTGGAGCGTGTGGGCAGTCGAAGACCAGGTAGAGGTTGTTTGATAATCCAGGAGAGATTGGATGGTCTCCCCCGAGGCAGACGTGGAGATGGTGAGAAATGGCCACCTTCAGGATATATTTTGAGGGTAGAACAGACAGGGTTTGCTCTTGAATTAGATGCTGGGTATGAGACAGAGGAGTGAGGACTGTCTGCTGGGTTTCGGGTCTGAAAAATGAAGTCGCCATTTACTGAGATGGGAAAGACAGAACGTGGAGTAGACTTGGGAGGGGGCACGGGAACCAAGGAAGAGTTGGATCTGTGCGTGTGGATGGGGCATGCCAGTTAGAGAGCT
The DNA here is from genome assembly GCF_041146395.1 of Eulemur rufifrons. NCBI lineage: Eukaryota > Metazoa > Chordata > Mammalia > Primates > Lemuridae > Eulemur > Eulemur rufifrons. The sequence continues at coordinate 9,677,318 of NC_091007.1, read as the reverse complement.
GGGAAATGAATATCGAAGGCCAAGTATCTGGAAATAGAAGGGCTTTGCGAGCTTTTGTCTGTGGAGTCCTCGCAGGTGACGGTGCCGTGCCCGCTGAATGAAGGAGGAAATGCATTAGAAGAGGAAGACTTGAGCTTTGCCCTTTTTAACTTAGGGAAAAGCATATTATCTCTGTTTGCATCGGAAAAAATTATAAATATCTGCAAAAATATAAATGCAACTGAAGAGCTCTCTTGCTTTAAGCTAGTATGATATTTTTACAGATTAAAATGTGATAGTGCGTCATGGGCTCACATTATAAAAAGTATGTGCTGCATTTTTGGGAGGGAATGTTCCAAATATATTGAAATAGGACAGATAATTCAAACAGCACAATGTTTGATGTTCTATAACCTTTTTGGAACAGTTCTTGGTCCTTCCCTCCCAATGAACTGTTTAGTAGATCATGTTCCTTGAGGTCTGTCGATAGTGAGACCAAGAAAAGCACCCTTCAAGGCCACACCCTATGTTGACTGGGCTCACAGTGGCCACTCAAGTGACTCCATCCAAATACAGTGAAAATCTGCTCCACGGTGATGTACGTTGTCCCCTGAAGCAGATGGAGTAGCCTAGAGAAATTTTAAAATTCCTCCCAGCTGACATGCTATGACACAAATAAGTATTTGTGGATTAAATTTTTTCCAGCTGTGATGTTTTTCCTTGACATTAATATTATTTTGATAACATTTTAAACTTACAAAAAGATTCAAGATAGCACAAGGAACTCCTGAATTCCGTTTACCCAGAATTGCCAATTGCTTACATTTTAGCCTACTTTGTGTGTGTCTGTGTATACATACACATATACATGCATGTGCATTTATTTTTTTCCAAATTGTATGAGATAGTTGAATACTTTGGTAAACATTTCCATAAAACATGAATATTCTATTTTATAATTATAAAATATCAGAAAATTTCACATCGATACAATAGAGTCCTATTATGTAATACACAGTCCAGCCATATTCAATTTTTGCCAGTGGTGACAAATTTTTCCCAGTTTTTGATTCAATCCAAGATCACAGATTGCCTTTATTTGTCATAGCTTGTTTTCCTTTAATTTGGAATAGTTTCTCAGCCTCAATCTTGACGTTTTTGAAAAGTAAAGTCCATTTGTTTCATAGAATGTCTCTGTATTTGGCTTTTCTGGTATTTCTTCAGAACTAGATGCAGGTTGTGCATCTTGGGAAGGAATAGCACAGACGGGATGTTCTGTCCTCCTCAGTGTCTCAAATCCGGGGGCATGTGTCTCTTTGTCCCAATACTGGTGATGACAACTCTGCTCACTTGGTTAAGATGGTGTCTACCAGGTGTAAAGTGACCATTGCTCCCTTTGTAGTAAACGAGTAATTGTGGGGAGATATCATCAGATGTATAGAGATACGCTGTTCCTCATCAAACTTTCACCTACTTATTTTAATATCCATTCATGAGTTCCTATCTTCCAGCTGATTGACTTTTATTGGCTATAAACTATAGAATTCTCTTCTGTAATTTTTGATTAAAGCATATGGCATCTGTTGAAGAAAACACATGTAGGATGATTCCTTTCCAGGTCCATCTGTAGAGCCCCCTGGGTCCTAACAGAGGCACACTTGTGGCCTTCCTTGGTATCCATACCTTGACTAATTAATGCTCTGGCAAGGTTCTCATGAAGCTAATGGACCTCCTGGGAAGTTGAAAGTGTCTGTGTCAGCCATTATTTAATATTTGAAGACCATCTTCTGTAGCTTAAAGTTCTCTATATGTAGAACGTGCACCATCTCGTACACTTGCAGATGTCATAAGCGTTATAAAATCAATCCCTGATAGGAGATTGGTTTGTTTGCATTTGCATTTTGCTTTGAAAAGTGCACCGGAGCAATCTTCCAGTTATTTGAGATTTCATTTTTGTTCTCATAAATTGAAGTATTGTTTAGCTAAATGTAAACATGCACTTTCAAGCAATTTTAAGAATCGTTCTTTTAACAACGTCTAAATATATAGATACTGTCACCCATACATATACGTGTATATATGTGATGTCCTTTTCTTCTTCTTGTTTCGTAAGCCTTATGGTGAGTGTGTATTACACGTCTTCCCTCGGTTTTTCATGAATGACAACTATGCAGTACCAGGCAAACCAAATTAAGGTACAAGTGATTTATGTGTTTAAATGATAATCCGTATCAGATAGTGAATATCATTGACCCAGGAACACTGGATTAATTCATAAACAATGTCTTATAAATAATAAAATTATTTTTAAAATAGTCACCAAAGTAGAAAACAAAATACTCTCAGAAGTTCCCAGTTCTCCTGTATGGCTCAATGGCTTCCAGGTCACCAGGTTCTCTCAGGTGCACTGTAATATTTAAAGATCATTTCTTCCTGGGCTTGGGCAGGGCTAAGTCTGGAGCAACCCCCGCCTGGCCCACTCAAGACTCTGTTGACCAACAGCTGACCCCTTCCTAGACTCTTCCAACCTCATGCAGACACACGGGCTTGAGTGAGCGGTCTGAATAAATTAAAGACCAGAAATATAGTACTCACCATCGTGGGTGCAACAGAACACTCTCATCCTGCCATTTGCTAAGGGCTTTCTCCGTGACCACACGCTGAGCAAGGTAGGATGGGATTTCTGTTTGTGTGGCGTGGTGGTGTAGGGTTTGTAAACGAGTCTCAAGCACTGCTTCCAGTGAGGAACGTGAGAGCCTTGGAATTTTTAATGTGCTCTTAGATTGCAAGACTGAACCCACAATCTGCTCAGAGACAGCGAGGGGCAAGTATTAAACTCTGATCTTGGCTGTATGTGTTCAAAAGGAGAATTCCTGGGCTACGGCTAGATGACTGTGGCAGTGATGGGCATGCAGAAACCTACCGGGGTAGAGGAACATTTCATTATGCTGGCAGCCCAGGGTCATATCTTTTTATCAGATGTGAGATCCAGCAGATCTTCAAAGGGGGTAGAGCTGGGGTTACCATCTTAAAGAACCCCTAGTTTTTTGGATGTAACAGGCTTCCCTTCCAGTGTGCTTCTGGCTGTGCTTTATTTATGGGATCAGCACGTCCAGCATGGGTGAGTTAATTGTTTCGTGATATTTGAAGTATGGCTGGGATATTGAGGAGTCTTTTGAGATGCATATGTTCTTTTTACATATGTGTATCCATACTTGCTAAAATTTTCAGCAGTGCCTTTGAAGCTGTTGAATAGTCACTGCTATTTGGAAGAACCAAGTTCAATTGCTCAGTAGTTTCTTTATGCAAAACCAAACAAGGCATCTATAGATCCAAAGTGAAATCTTTACTCTCTTTGGGAGATTGTTCATGGGGCCAGGGGGGTCTGGCTGCCTCGCATTGGCTGTCCCCACGGCTACTGCTTCCTTGAATGCTTGTTTATTGAGCGCGTGGGCTAAGAGGCCACTGTTTTATTAAGTGGAAGGGTTTATGGGAGGCTGGATGGTCAATAACATTGACCATTCATAAATCAAATAATTAAGTCAAATGAAGTCTACACAAGGTAGACTGACCATTGCATATAAAGTAACTTCCCAAGGGGACTTCGACTGGTACAATTCATTTTGCTAGACTCCAGGTTTGCTGATAGTGGTAGCTTTGGGATCTGGGAATGTGTAGCAATACACACATCACAGACATAACTGGGGCATCTGTCTTGGTTTTCCCCACTTGGGTGAGATGGGACGGTCGTGTTTAGCGAGCTGCTCATTCCCCAAGGGTATGCCACGAGTGCTCTGAGTCTGCCGGGACTCTGACAAGGAAACTGAAATCACTACATACAGCGATTCTTGGAGCCTTTTCTTACCTTTTATCCATGGCGGTATGAAAAGCAGGAAATCAGGGAAACAAAAGAACCTCCATTTAACTCAGTGGCATCTTTAGCTTTTAGAAATCGCAGTGATAATACTGTTATTTAACATTCACGAAGCGCTGGTACCAAGTCTTGCATTATCATCCTTACACACATCGACTTAGAGCCTTAAAACACCTTTTGCAGGACAGGGATTGTCCTCATTTCACAGGTGAGCTAGGCTTGCGATAGAGAGCCCCGAGGCCGGGGTTCCAAACTGGATCCAATTGCCCTCAACAGATTTTGGGATAGATGAATAGACCAAGGCCAGCTGACTCTGAGGTCGGAATGATCCAACTTCACTGCAACACACATTTCTAAGGTTTAAGGCGGAGCTGGGAGGGTGAGAAGAGGATGCTGAGAGTGTGGGGACATATCAGCTTCACAGACCTCTGTGGTCCCAAGAGGACGATAACTGTTACTCATGTAGTGTTTCTAGTACAGGCTGGTCAGTGCTCTGAGCTCTTATGTATATAATTATGCAACTGACCCTCACCATAACCCTATGAGGTAAGTATGGTAGGTTCTCCTTTAACGTCGTCATCAAGGGGTTCTTGGAAACTGACTTTAAGTGAAACAACCTATAGAGCAAGTCCTTGAATAACATTGTTTCCTTCAGCATCTTTCCTTATAATGTTGATGAGAAAAAAAACTGGCTTCGTTTAAAGTCACAGTTAAGTCACTGAAGACGTTAAGTGAGGACTTACTCTGCTGATATGAGCCCCAGTACACCTTCCTAGGTGGCCAGCAGTTTCTATATATATTTCCAAATCTTTTTTCCAGCTTTATTGCGGTATAGTTGACAAATGAAAATTGTATCTATTTAAGGTGTACAAGGTGATGATTTGATATATACACACTTCGTGAAATGATTATCACAAACCAGCTAATTAACCTGTCCATCACCTCACAGCCCTCCTTCCCTCCCTTCCTCCCTCCCTCCCTCTCTTTCTTTTGTGGTGAGAACATTTATAATCTACTCTTGGAACAAATTTCGAGTATACAATGCAGTATTTTCAACTATAGCCAGCATGTTGTACGTGAGATCTCCAGAGCTTATGTGTCTTATAACTGAAAGTTTGTATCCTTTGACCAAAACCTTCCCATTTCCCCCTTTCCCTTTCCCCAGCGCCTGGTAACCGCCATTCTGCTCTCTGCTTCAGCGAGTTGGATGTTTATAGAATGCACGTGTAAATGAGATCATGCAGTATTTGTCTTTCAGTGTCTGGCTTATTTCACTTAATATAAGGTCCTCCAGGTTCATCCCTGTGGTTGCAAGGGTAGGATTTCCTTCTTTTGTAAAGCTGAATAATATTCGTGTGTGTGTGTGTGTGTGTGTGTGTGTGCGCGCGCACATACACCACAGTTTCTCTCTTTATCTGTCGACGGACACTTAGCTATTTCCACATCTCTGCTGTTGCGAATAGAGCTGCACACGGTGCTCTAAATCATCACATTACGGCTGAAGCTTTCTGAAATCTGACAAGAGTGAAAACAACAGCTTTTTATGTTCATTGTCACTATAAAATTCCATTTGTTGTAATACTTTTGGGTCAGTGTGTACATTGCCTAATAAAATCTACGACAGCTGTCTCCCACCCTGCTTTTGACTTTTTTTAAACATTTGTTTTAATTACAATGATGATTTAAAAAAAAAAATAAAGTTATTTTTAAAAAAAGTATTTCTACCCAAAAGCTTTTCAATGGGAGGCCATGGAATGTTAGAAAATCCTCATTCTTTGAGCAAATCAGATTGTTTAGGAGAAATTTGAAGGAAGCCGCTACATCTCAGCTGCCTGACGCCCGAATTACTGAGCAGAGGGCGTCATTGCAGTAAATGTAACTTGCAGAACACAGACCTTTAATTGCAGCAAAGAGAACAAATAGGCACTCCAAAAACTCTTGATAGAAACTGTGATTGTATTTCTGAGTTACACGGTAATGCGGTAACACACCTACCAGATTTCCAAGGAAGATTAAGTAACCCGTAGCTGTTCACCTGTCACTAGATATAACTATCAAGTTACCAATTTACATAAAATAATATATAGCTCTGAATAGAACAGTGATAATATCACAAACATGTATCACCCCCCCCCAAAATAAGATATTATAAAAACTGTCAGAGAATTATTTGCAGTTTTCTTATTCTTTGAGTAACACGGGTCTCTTTAGAGAAAAATTAGAAAATTCAGATAAACAAGAAGAACATTTTTTAAATTGTCCATAAATCCCATGACTCCGAAAGAATCTTTGGTGGTGGTTGTTTTTCATGGTTTTATTTCCAAGGACATCTGTGTTTTTCTGACACAGATTAGCGACTGTGTGATTCCGCTTGGGCTAATTACTATGGTGGGTGAATCACGAACTGTCCTGATTTCTAGTCACTTCCAACAACCGTCCTGCTGAAGGGGGCTCAGCAGAAGGTGGGATGATTGTACCGTTTTTGGCCAAATGGTAGGAATGGAAATGAGAATAATAAAACGTTTGTACTTAAAGATGATCCAGTTGAGTGACAGATAAGCTGTTGCCTATAAAGTGACAACACAACAAAGCCAGGACAAAGCCAAAGTCTGACACTTTCAATTTTTAATGATTTGTTCTCTACCCTTTTGGTTGACATCAGGGATTTTGGCAATGACATAATCTCCAGTGTGGCGTGATCGCTTTGTCGTCGTCTCAACTTGAAGCAGTGACTTCTTTCTTGTCACAGATCCTCAGATGAATGAATAGGTTTTCTGCTTAGCAACCTCTCTACTTACTTAGTCATTTGGTGTTATAAGCGAAGAGTTTTAGGCGAAGATGTAACTAGTGTTTGTATTTCAGCTTTCAGTGTCCTTTTTAGCTTAATTCTCATAGTAACAAGTGCAGGGGGTAGGCGCCATGTGAGAAGAAAAGAACTGAAGAGCCAGGCAAAAAAAAACAGTCACCCACAGGAGGTCAGAGAGATCGCAGGCCATGGCCAGGGTGAGTGGCTAGGGTGTGAGCAGCATTCACAGGGGTGGTGTGAGGGCAGAAACCGAGGAGGCGACCCATGGGCTGAAACAAAAGGGATCCAAGAAGGCAAATCACAGCCTGAGCAAGAGTGAGACCCTGTCTCCACCAAAAATAGAAAAATTAGCTGGGCCCCTGTTGTCCCAGCTACTCGGGAGGCTGAGGCAGGAGGATTGCTTGAGCCCAAGAGGTTGAGGTTGCAATGAGCTACGCTCATGCCACTGCACTCTACCCAGGGCGACAGAATGAGACTCTGTCTCAAAAAAAGTCAAATGAGAGGGTCTGGACTCCAAGGAATTCGAGTCAAGACACTTCTTCCATTTAGTTTTATAACTTAACAACAGTAGGGTATTGATTTTTATTGAGATGTAATTTCTTCTATTTTATTTAGACCTGCCAAAGACGGCCCATTGCCGTCTCCCTCATCAACTCATAGTCATCATGAAAAAGTCTAAACGTCCTATGATTTTTGTAGTCTTCAAGCTTGTTCCATATGGTGTTACTATATTCAATAGTAAATATTCTTATTTTATACCAATCTGTGAAAATAGGCTAATACCTTAGAATTCAGTGGGCTATGTCAAGAGTGGAAAATGTTTTCAGTTAATAAAAAAAGGAGTCCTTGGTCAAACGACTGTTAAAATATAAATAAGAATGGAATGAAAAAAAATCCGGAGAGGGTTATAAAATGTACTGGGTTGGCAATGTTGCTAGTTAGGATTTTGTTGGCCAGGAAAAAATTACAGTGTTTCCCATGTCGCCTAAGAGCTAATATCATGATTTATGGACCACATAAAATGTTTTATTCAAACTCCTGGGAAATTTCAAAACTATATATACCGAGATCATACTTGAGAAAATAAATAATTCTATGAGATGATGTAAAAGTTACTTACGTGAGGGAGTTCACTGCTCCCCGTTCCGTCTGCCCTGGCATCTTCTCCAATCCTGGCTTTTTGGAGGAAAACAAAGACATATGCTACATGAGTGGATTCTTATAAAAAAATAAAAAAAGGAAAAATGTGCGTGAGTGTGTGTGTGTGTGTTTATAGCAGGAGAGAACTAGGGAAAAAGTGGGATCAAGATGGGGAGAGTGGGAGGTTTTGATTAGAGCAAGAGTGAACAAGTCTTGGGAGATTTGGGAGCCAGAGAAGGATAAAGGGGTGGAGGGGGGAAGGAGAAAAGATCTTAATATGAGTTGCATGGACCTGCTTTACACGTTTGAGTGAGGAGTGAACACTAAAATTTCTATCTGGCCCATCCTTCTTTCACTGTGACCCTGCCCCACGGCTCCACAGTGAGGGCTGGGCAGGTAAGGACTGTTAAAGCAGTGACAGGAGACTCGCTCCCCCTGTGTGCTACATCCGTGTTGGAGGACACAACCTGCTGGTGCCAAGCTTTCCATCCGTTGTCATCTTTAATCCTCATAACAACTGAAAATGCTGCTATTTAATCTCATCCACAGGCAGGGAAAACTGCGACTTGGACGGCTGCACCAGCTGACCACATGCAAACAGCTAGTGTCCCACATCCAGTATCCAAAGCCGGGATGACCCATGCCCTTTCCTTGACTTCTAAACAAACTTTCAAATCAGTCTCAATTTCTTTGGAAATTTGCCCGTCCAATGACAAGTCTTCTCCTTGTCCCCTAGTAATGTTGAGCAGAAAAGGGCGAGGAAATGCCATTCGTATGTGTGGCTTTGCTCAGTGACTTGTTGGACCCCAAGCGGCTTAAAATCTGTCTCAGATTGTTAGATCTGATGGAGGGTAAACACGTGACAAGGAAGTGGCCAAGGGCAGAGAGCCAGAACCGAATTGTAGCTAGGAACCAAATCGCGGCCAGGAACAGTTCCCTGGTGGGAACATACAAAGTAAAAAGTTCCTAGTAACCTTTAACTGACCTGGCGCTCATTATCATCTAATTAGCATAACATGGGTGGAGCTTCGTGAAGGATTCTGGGGAGGACGCATGCGCAGAAAGGGAAACTGTTATATAACCTGTTATATAACCCCAACCTGTCAATCGCCCCAAAGGGCAGGAAATAACAACCAATCCTGCCAGGGGGAAGGCGGGACAAATTCTTGAGCTTATAAAAAGCAGCGCATGGTTAGAATTTAGCGTGTTTCTCCACTCATGGAGAGTGTCTTGTTCCGCTTTCTCTGCACTATATTTTCACTTTGTGTGGCTTCCTTCTTATTTCATTCTTTCTTGTATATGATAAACTGTTTGTATAAAATTGCTCTGTGCCTGTGATAACTCCATCATCAGCTCGACTGGGCACCAGTGTTCATTGTTGACACTGGGAACCTGGGGACAGGGGACATCCACACAGACGAACCTAACAAGACTTTCCCAAATGAAAAACAGAATTTAAAATGTTGTTAGTCTCACAGAGAGTTGGAAGATGGGCGATTCAAGGCTGCTGTAAAAACCTCTTGGGAGAAAAGCACCTAGGAGAATCAGCAAGAATCCGTGTCCATCCCGTGTCATCCGAGCCTTTCCTGCTCTTCTTGTAGACGATGCCTCGCAGGTCAAAAGCCGGTCGGGACCTGGTTCCGTCGCTGAGGCAGAGTTCAGGGTGTGAGTCGCGCTTCTGCTGGGTTAGCATTGAGGTCAGAACGGATGGGCCCAGAAATCCTCTCCCGGGTGCCTGTCTAGCAGGTGCGGTTCTTTGAGTCCGCACCGCGGCATGTGGACGAGAGCATCCGGCCCTGTAGAATAAACCCTGTCCAAACAAAGACACGTGAATGCATGGGCCCCGCAGGGACACCTGCCATGTTACACACACCAGCAGTCCTTTCTTAGAGTCCCCTGTCTGGGGTAAATGGCAGTGGCAGTAATATGGATTTAAAGTCTAGGCCGCTAATCAAGCAAATTCAGTATGAACTCTCTTGCCCATATTGATTTTAGAATAAACACAGCCAGGGGAGGGGCATTTCTTCCTTTGAGAGCCTCCCTGTAACTCTGGGATTGCGTGCAGGGTAGTTATTCCTTTGATGCCAGGAATTATTCAAAACTCATCAGAAGAATAAGAGAAGTGAAAACATCTGACAGGGGTGAGGACACCAGATCTTGTCCTGTCTTTGTGGTCAGGCAGCAGCATGGTGGCAGATGGCCTAACTCTCCAGTAGCCGTCTGAGACCAAGAAACTCCGAAGGCAAAGTGACTCCATCGAGAGAGTAACAGCGGTTTGAGAGAAGCTCCCTTGCTTTTTGTTAGAGCTCATCCATGGCTGATCGGATCCAAAAAAGGGATGGGTTGACTTGGGGTCCTCTTGATGAGTGCAGGGGCATCAGGAGGGTGACCTACCTACCAAGCTCTCTAGACAAGTTTCTGGTATTCCAGCAAAAGACAACAAAACAAAACAGTGCAAACCAGAATCTTGGTGACACCCCAGTGGGCAGTCCTGAGCATTTTGCCCTATTATGGGAATAAGTTCATTTCAATCAGCAGGTCCTTTCTTCAAGGTTCCAGAAACTCTTTAAAGGGTTACTTCCTCTCCTAGGCAAATAATCTTTTACTCTTTGCAAGCTGTCATTGTGCCTGACCCTAAGAAGAAGAGAACATTGATGGTAAGTTCAATGTCTCCTTAAATTCCCCTCTGTATTTAAGTATTAAATGTTGTGCTGTTATTGTTAAGCCAGAATTCTTATCTGTCTTTATACTATCTACTTTGGGCACCCACCCATGAGACAAGGAGCAGAGACAAAAATTGACATTGGCTGTGGATTCTAGATGGATGCACAGGGTCCAAGAATCCCTGAGATGTACTCTAAGAATTCTGTGTTGCCTGGATAATACAACGTACACACATGTATAATGTTCATGAGTTTTATTGTATTAAACTTGTTTGTAAACGTTACTAAATTCATAGCAGACTTTTGCCTTTTTATGCAATGTGTATGAAAGGTACTGTGACTATGATGATTTTTTTTGAAAAGCACACAAGGATTTTAATAGTGGAAGAGGGTAGACGTTAGCAGCACAGAAGAATAAGAGTTGGAGCGGCACTCGCATTTCAGACCTTGCATGACTGTATTTGGTTCCTGAGATTAGAACCTATTTTCCTTCCAGGAACCAGCAAGGATAGATGGCGGAACCACATGGCTTGGGTTTGAGTCCCAGCCCTGCTCTTCCGTTTCTAGCTGTGTCACCCTGGCCAAGCTCCTCAGTTTTCTCATCTATACTATGGGGACAATAACAGACCTACGTAAAGTGTTTACCAGAAAGCGTGGAATGCAGTTAATATTCAACAAATAATAGCTATTTTTTTTTTAAGTATAACAGCTGCAAGTTTTCTTTAGGAGGCCAAGAAGGTGTAATTTCAAGTTGATTGGACAGAACCCCTGTTAGGGTCAAGGATGCTCACCGAGGCTGCCTTGCCTGATGGTCATTGTGTGGGAAGAGCCTGCCTTCCCGCAATGAATGAAGACACTAAAATGACCCCAGGGAAATGAGGCTGATGAAATGTTTCGTCTCGGTTACGATTAAACAAACCCAGCTCGAGTTGAGTAGTTCCTTTATTTGTAAAATATAAAGGGAAACTGGAGAAACCAAAGGCTTCCAGGTAGACCAGCCTAGCCAGGTGGGGTGACCGCGACCAAGAGTGGCCGCCAAGCGTCCAGGCTGCAGGCTCCCTCGGGCTGCCTGCCTGTGTCCCCCGACCTTGACGGCAGGTTCTGCCAGACAACCTGGCAGCCCTCACGGTCCATTAAGACAACAGACGCAAACACACTCAGGAGCCAAGTGCTGAAATCAGGTTAATTCCAGCCGCCTCCTGCTCTTGTCCTCTCCTGGCCTGTGCCAACTTGACCCAGAACTCCGCAAGTTCAGGTCACAGTAAAACTCTCGCTGATGGGCATTTCTCAGTAGGGCACGTGCCGAAGAAATGCAAAACTGGGTGGCTGCAGTTTCCGTTTGGAGGAGAAATTGCCAGTCTGTCTCTAGGAGATTGAAGTGGGATGGAATTGAAAGTTGGCGACACATGAACATGCGCAGAAGTGGAGTCGGGTGTATAGGAAGCGTCTCAGACTTGATCCGTGTTCATTTCCTAGAAGATGCCATTGTTTCAGGAACAGTGGACTTAATTGGGTTACCTGATTGGACTTTTTGTGAAACAATAAGGTTTATTTGCATTTTGCCATCGCCACGGTAGCGCCTGTGGCAGCACAGGGCAGCGTGGTCACCCGCCAGACAAAACGGCAATCTGGTTTTAGATCGTTTAAATTCTTTTTCTGCATTCTGTCTTGCTTCCTTAGTTACCCAAGTGTGTACTCCGTGTGGAGAAATTTCACTGTTGGGCTTTCTTTTGTGATTCAGAATCGAAGTGATCTGAAGTTGCATTTGGGGAAGATGAAAGAATTTGAAGGTTGCTGTATTTATGGTAACAATGACTCGGCCCCTCAGGGAAAATGCCTTCCTGTTCCTGTGCCAGGGGGAGGGATGTGCCTGTCCTCTCCTACCATTAAATTGCAGATGACTGTGTTTCTCCGGTGGGCAGGTCCTCTGCCCACCCTCTCTCCTGTCCTAGCTGGTGTCTCTCCTCCTCTCTCCCTTCTTTTCCCGGCACCCAGTTCAGTCTGGCTCAACAAATGGCCACGTGCGCCTGCCAGAGGCTGGGCACCAGGCTAAGCGTGGGGTCTACGAGATAAAGAAGTCTGGCCCCTGCCCATAAGGAGTCCACAGTCCAGGAGCAGAGGACTTGCCTGTCTGCAGAGGGACAGGGCACACCAAAGAGAGTAGCAGAATCCTACGCAAGTGCTCTTTAACCTAGGGCGTACCCTGGGCTCGTTAGAGTGCATGAACGAGTATGAAAGGTGAATGGAAATTAACCGGGCATTTTCAGGCATGGTGGTTCAGGTAGCAGCTAGTGCTGCCACGGCGAAGAGCCCGGGCTTTGGAAAATGACATAGGCCTGGCTTGGAATCTCGGCTCTGACATTCATCACTGTGTGACCTTGAAAAATGTGCTTACCCTCTCTGAGCATCAATTTCTGTATATACGAAAATGGGATGACAGCAAGTCCTTGATAGGGCTGTCGAATAAGATGGACTAAAAAGTGCCTTGCAAAGTGGCCAGCACGTAGTAGGTATTTAATAAATGGTGACTACTATAATTTTCCGGCTATTTTTGTTTGTAAGTGAGTTCATTCATGTCTGTGTGAAGGGTCTGACTGTGTCCCTAGGAGGAGAGGACAGCTGGCGCGGGTGACGCATGAGCCCGGCGTGGGTGCCCAGGAGTCAAGGTGGCTGTGAGGAGGTTGCAAAGCAAAGACAACATCTTTGCTTTGGCAGCAGCTGGGGTTTTTCTTACGGAAAGGAAATGTCATGTTTATCCAGCCAGATAACCAGGTTGCCTCCGTCAGAGAGCTTCTAAACAGAGCTTTGCAAATGTGTTCCTTGCAGCCCGCAGTAATGAGATTCATGCTTCTTCGCTGGTAATCCTCCACTAGACAGCATTTTAAATCTTTTTCCTATTTGGTGCACGGAACTGAGGTCCAGGATATACATATTTCCAAGTGTCGTTTTTAATTTAATGCATGATTGAACATATTACCACTGGCACAGCTAAACAGTTAAACCAGAATCCATCAATTTGTCCTGAACTGTTGACACGCAGGGTAACGCCACGGTTAAATTAAATTTGAATATAAGAAAGAGATGCAGCTTGGATTCCTGGCAGCCCTGGGGCCTGCCTGTCTGCAGGAGGAGGGGACGTTTTAAAATACGAGGTGCCTGTCTCACCGCCCCTCAGTATGGCTCGGGGAACGTGCCGATTCGGTTGCGATCCTGGTCGTTTACCCCGACTGAGTGGCGAAGCAGACCAGGTGTCTGTCTGGGTTCTGGCAGGGGTGCACGGTGCAGAGGGGACAGAAAAGTCACCATTCGCAGGAAAAACCTGGTTTGCAAATCAGAACATTTCAGAACGAGAGCAGATCCGGGAGACCCCCGAACGTCAGCGTCGGGGAGATGGGCCAGAGCTTTGGTCCAGCTCAGAGAGGTCAGGCGACCTGCACAAGGACATCTGGAACCAGCACCGGGCGCTGGGACTCAGAGTGGATGTTCCCTCTTCTGCATTTCTTACGCGTTAGTCAAAGACGTGGCTGAGTGTGCGCTGCAGCTCATTTCTGCGGGAACCGAGCAAGTGGGAGAATCACTCTGTCCTCCGTTTTCTTGTCTGCAAACCAGAGATAACAGTAGCTATCTCATGAGGTTGTCGGGAGGGTTAAATGAGTGACTGGATGGGAAATGATTAGAACCGTATCTGGCGCTTGGGGAGAGTTCAGTAAGTCTCAAACTGTTCTTGTTGTAACAATAAAAAAATAGCTTATTTTTGTTGTTGACCCAATGTTTGCTTAGAATTGTTTTGCCAGGAATGGGGGCACCCTGGTATCCCCTGGGTCCTCCGGTGGCTCCTTGTGGACAGTGTCCTGCAGCCCTAAGGTGGCCAGAGCATTAGTCTCCCAGGGCTGCCATTACCAGTTACCCCAGGGTCGGTGGGTTTAGACAATAGACACTTTGCTTTCACAGTTTTGGAGGCCACAAGTTTAAAGTCAGGGTGTCGTCTGGGCCATGCTCCCTCCAGAGGCCCTAGAGGAGGGTCGTTCTTTGCCTCTCACAGCTTCCTGTGGCCCCGGCGTTCCTTGGCTTGATCCTACCTCACTCCAGTCCCTGCCGCGGCCTTCACCTGGCTTCTCCTCCATGCGTCTGTCCTCTGTGTGTCCCCTACAGAGACATTTGTCACTGGGTGTAGGGCCCACTCAGATGCTCCAGGATCTCGTCTTGTCTCTGATCTCATCGTGAGAACCTTAATTCTTTTTTTTTTCCAAATAAGGTGACATTCACAGTTCCAGGACATGGACACACCTTTTTAGGGGGGTCACCAGTCAACTCGCCTCAGCTGGCCACCGTTGGGGTGAGAGGTGGGTGTTGGAAATAGAACACTAGAAGGAATTAAATCCATAGACTTGGCTTTGGTTGAACTTTGTCCTAACCTGCTATAGTCTGGTACTTAGACAAGCAAAAATGGTAGGAAGAGAAACATGTGAATGGAAAGATTGATTATTCAACTGATCAAAAAGAAACATGGATTGTGATTGATGAAGAATGTGGACCCGCCTTCATTCATTCATTCATTCATTCAACAAACACTGAGAGCCTACAATGTCATGGCACAACTCTGTGCTACATGCCAGAGGCACAAAGCTGACAGAGACACTCTTCTGATGGAGCCCATAGTCTAGGGAGGAACAGGTGTGCAAATGACAAAATTATAATACAATGTGGTGAGTGCAAAACTTGTGCTCTTCTCAAGGAATTACAAGTGCAGAGAGGAATTATGCCACCCGGTCGGGGTGGGGTGCAGGGAAGGACAGGGGATGAATGGTATATCCAGTCGAGCTTCCTGGAGGAGGTGATGCTGAGCAAATCTGAGAGGGAAAGGGCTTCCCGGACTCAGGGGACTGACCACACGAGCAAAGGCACAGTCCAAGTCAGCAAGCGTGGGGACATGGAGGAAATTCAGGGTTCTCAGAGTGTGCAGAGGGAGCAGGGAGTATCTGATGAGTCCTCAGAGGTGGGCAGCACAGATTACGGGAGCCCTGCACACCGCGCTAAGCACAGAGCTGGCTCTTAACCGACAGGGAGTCTTGGAGGGTCTGAGGTGTTTTAAGCATCTGTAGAGAGTCAGCTCCATGTTTCAATCCCAGTTTCTGGTGGTGGCGCACGGTCCGTGGAGTCCCTTGGCTTGTAGACATATCACTCCAGTTTCTGCCTCTGTCTTCACAAGACAGTCTCCCTGCACCTGTCTCTGTGTCTCTTCTGCTCTCATAGGGACACCGGTCGCATTGGATTTAGGGCTCATCCTACTCCATGTGACTTCATCATAACCAACTACATCTTCAAAGACCCCATTTCCAAGTAAGCTCACATTCTAGATTCCAGGAAGGACACGCATTTTGGGAGGGACCCTATTCAGCCAAGACACCACCAATGTGGTGTTTAAAACAATGGGAGTTAGAGGAGCTCATGCAAGGGCAGGGGTAACACATTGGGGACAAAACCCCACATTTGGAGATAGCACAGACAGAGGAGCCAGGGAATGAGAGAGAGGAGAGGCCGGAGACGGAACCAGGACAGGGTGCACGACAGAAATGGAAGTGGAGGGTTTGGGAGGTGGATGGGAGTGGAATGCCGACTTTGTAAGTGGAAGAGAGAGACTCTGGAATTGCCATTTAGGGGAAAGGGAGCCAGTCGACCAGCATCGGGTCAGAGACGTTGGCAAGGCTGAGGACCCTTTTCAGGTGTAGACTGTGACTTTATAGACATACTATGCAGTTTGCATCATTGTGAGCTTTTCTCTTCTGGGTTCAGAAGCAGAGAAGGTGGAACATAGTACTGACGCGAGAATGAGGTTTTGGTAGGTAAGCGGCAAGAAGAACGGGGTGCAAGAGGATGGGGCGGAAGAGGGCGGAGAGGCCAAGGTGATGAGCATGGAGTTGAGGCTGGTGAGAGAGGAGAGGTGCCAGGAGACGCTGATAGGCCAGGGAGAGAAAGGTAGCAATTGATCAGCTTGTGGGATATGACAAATATGGAATGTTATGTAGTAAGTTATTAACAAGAACTTGAATCTTCTCATTTCAACCAAGATACCTTCACGTTTAGTCCAGTGAGGGTGTCATGGTTAAAGAGATGTTGCTGGAAGGAAATTTAGTGGAATAAGGAGCAGACGTGAATCCCAAGGATTCCTGATGTCTCGTAAAACCTTTCCTTGGAGCTGAATTGACTTATCCAAAGTCACACCAGATAATTAGTGACAGAGCAGAGACTGGAATGAGGGCAACGTTGATGGCAACCACCCTGCCTCACATCCAGGATCCATGTTCATTACCAAACCCTGGTGACTGTCGCTTCTCAACCCACCTTGTCCCTCCTCCCTTTCTTTCCTTCCCATCACCCCACCTCAGTTCACAGCCTCTTCACCTTTTGCGGGACTTGACGAGGAAACATCCAAGGTGCTGCCCGCACTTCTGGTTCCTTCTCTGCCCTGATGCATAGGCCATAGAATCACGGAGTTTCCAGATAAGAATAATGAGGACTTGGATGGATTAGAACGTTTCTGTAGATCTTACACCTTTACCCCGTTCAAAACTCTTTGTGACTTTCCATTTTTACAAGATGAAATCCACATTCCTAGCCTGTCCCATCTAACTTCATGTCAGCTTTGTCAGATTATTCTCCTATAAGTTGTTCTTTATAGCCAGACTGGCCCAAACCATCCCCTTCCGCCTCAAAACCACTCTAATTATATTCTCATATGCTGGAATTGCCTACTTCTCTCCAACTATAATTTATTCCATACATTTTTCAGCTCCAACTCATGTCCTATATCCTCTGTGAATTGAATTCTTCCCTCACCATTTCAGCCTTCCACAAATTTTTTTTTTCTTCTGACTTACTTTGCCTTTTATTGACTGTGTTGTTACATAATACTTTGCATGAGTTATTTTTTGCATTTCTTCTCTTCCTTGCTAGCTTCAAAAAAAATCTCGGGGAAGCCAACTTGACATGGTAGTGAGTCCTCAAGACAGAATAAGAGAGGCTGAATTATAAACCTGTGTCTCGCATTATTAATTCTATGATTTTGAGTTAAGTCACAGGGCACTCGTTGTTATCTCTGTTTATTATAGACGTAAGACTCGCACGGGTCTCTCGGGCCTTCGTCATGAACTTGCGAAAATCAAATGAAATAATACACATGAAGGAACATGCTGCCCTGGTAAAGCCCTTTTGCATGCTTGGTGCTCAGTATATAACTGAAGCTTTACTCAGAAATTCCCCTTTGATAATTACAACATTCTAGACATGCGGAGGCTAGGGGCCACTTCTGTTTTCCATGTGCCTCAGGAACGCCAAGGGCCCACAAAGATGGTCTGTTTTAAAGTTAAAAAAAAAATCAAACAGACTCAATTTGTTTCATTAGTGATTTTTTTCCTCCTTATAGTACCTGCTGCCAGAGCAACCTCGACTTAAGTACCTTAGATGGGACAAGGAAGGTCCAGTTGCACATTTTCATAAAAATGAACAAGAATGTTTACTAAGGTCCCTGGACTTTTCAAATCCAGGCTCCTTCAAGACTGTCTTGTAGGAGAGGACATTATTGGATTTGAGCCTAGAAACGGTACTCACTTCCCTGGTTTTGGTGTTGCTTGGCTTTACAGATTTTGTCTCTTTTGAAGCCCAAACTCCATGGGTCAAAGAAAAAGGCAGGTGAGGCCTGTGGACGGCTGCTGGCCCCGCTCAGCCCGCTGGTTGCAGTGTTCAGGGCAAGGGAGGCGGCCTGCCCCGGGGTGACATTTTCAGCCCTGCAGCTGTGGGCCCTGGCAGGCTCGAGCTTGGTGGTGGCCTTCCAGCCGCCAAATAGCTTTTGATTAGGATGAGACGCCCAGCAGATGGGTCAGATTTAAACCAGGCGGCCTGCGGTCAGTAGCCGCTGGTTTTATCAGTGTCGTATGGGTAGAGATTTAAGCACCCCGTGAGATTCCTTTAATTTTTTTTGGCTTCTGACTTTTAAGATGACAATCACATTTTGACACTTTTCTTTTTATAGCCACCATTTCCCCAGACCTATGCCCCTGACTCTTCTCTGGAATGACGTAGAACCACTGATGGCATCAGTTCTGGGACTGATTGAGCTGTAATTTTGGAAGCTCACTTCCGTACTCTATTCCTCTTCTGGTACAGGAACCTGGAGTGTTCTGGATCTGAGAGGGAATTTTGAAACAGCAGAGACAGCTAATAAAACCGTGATCTAGGGTGGTGGGGGAAATGGATACCTCCAATAAGACAGTGGTAGCAGGTTGGGTCTCCTGAAGTGTGACATCAAGGTCACCAGGATGTCCACTCATGGCCACCAGGTCAATGAGTCCTCAAACTTTACCAACAGAAAATCATTCTTTTGAGTTAAGCCTGTCCTTTCATTGATGAGCAAGTGCTCCTGGGAGGGGTGTAGCCCATTTACCTGTTTTCAGATGTGTGTGTGTCCAAATGCGAGTGAGTTTATCACATCACTCCCTGAGGTCAGGTGGTGGTGGGAGGCTGAGAGAGGGCGGAGGAAGGTGCTGGATGCCTGAGTGTGCGAGGAGTCGGGAGAGGGACCGTCAGTGCGGGAGGGCAAAGACAGAGGGAGGCTCACTTCATACATTTTCTGGGCTTGGCTCTGTTTAGGAGCAGAATGATGGAAAGGCAGGACAATTTGAATGACAGTGACAGAGGGAATGAAGGGCATGGTTAGAATTCTGCTTTCATAGAGACAGGGGACAACCCAGCCTGTACCTTAAAATACAGCAGTGGACTGATTAAGGTCCAGGCGCCCATCCAATATTAATATAATTTATTCTGTATATAAAACACATAGCCTGATACTCCTTCATACATTCTCCCTCTCCCTCCTCCTCCCAGGCCAACAGCATTTCATACACCGTGGTCCCCTTTCTCAGCTCTGTTGATACCCTACGAAGGTACAAGGACTTCCCACAAAGTCACACTCAGAGGGTTAATTCATGGACAGTATAATATCGCACCTATATTAAAAATAACAACTATGAACTGTCCTATATCCCTTGGAGTATAAATATTATTGCGTCTCCCTTATTTTCCCAAATTAAATTAAAGCTAGTTGCCCAAGCGCAAATAAAAAATGATAAACCAAATCATATTATTGTAGTTTTGGTCACAGCTAGAGAAAAATAAGCGTATGATGGCTTTGATGGGGTCAAATCTTGAGAGAGAATACATTTTGTTGCTAAAACTAGTTTAAGAACTCAAAGTGCAAGGCTAAGTAATTATATATCTCACCAGGATAAGAAAAAGATTAAGTTAAGCAGTGCTTATATTTGGTGGCCAATAAAATACAATGTATAAGCAACCCTCAGCCAAAGGAAGAAAGCTTGGGGGAAGGGAGAAGTAGGGAGACAGAGAGGGAGAGGTTGATTATGGGAATTGGCTCACATGCTCACAGAGGCCAAGAAGTCCCATGAGGTGCCACCCTTAATCTGAAGACCCAGGAGGAGCTGGTGGGGTAATTCAATCTGAGCCCAAAGACCTAAGAACTTGGGCATCACGAGTGAGAGTCCCAGAGTCCAAGGCGCGAGACAGGTCTGAGGGCAGGAGAAGTTGCACATCTCAGCTCAAGAGAACTCAGATTTGCTTTTTCCTCTACTTTTTTGTTCTAGTCTGGTCATCAACAGAGTGGGTGATGCCCACCCACCTTGGTGAGGGTGATTGTTTTTTTACTCAGTTGACCAACTCAAATGCTAATCTCTTCTGGAAATGCCCTCACGGACCCATCCAGAAATAATATTTTGGCAGCTATCTGGGCATCCCTTAGCACAGTCAAGTTGAAAAGAAAAATTAACGGTCACAACCAGAATCTGAAATGAGGTCTGTCAGACCTTGTTCTTAACCCTGCGTGACAGTACTGTACTTCCAGAACCTAAGACCTTGATACCTGGTCTTGTGACTGCAGTTGATCAGACAGGGGAAGCTGAGGAAATGCGTATAGTCCCTCCTAAATCAGACATGACGGCTTCACTGAACTCAGTGAGGTTAACATGGGTGGATGGGCCATTTGTCCATCTGTATTCAACTAGGACTCTGATTCGTTTTACATACATAAAAGTAGGAAACCAAGGTTGTATAAAGAATGTAGGGCATTCTCTGTAATCACCCAGCATGCTTAGGACTACCATGTTCTGTATCATTAGCATAGATTTGTCCTCGTAAATAGTTTGTATGCATATGTCTAAGAGAAGGGGGTAGAGTGAGCAAAGATTCCTTTGGTCCTTAGGATTCAATATCATTTACACAATTCCAAATGCACATTCTGAATTCTTGAGTAATACCTTTCTGGTTTACCAAACAAGTACACAGGTGATCATTTCTGTAAGTGAGATCTTAATTTTCTCAAAGGGTCCAGTTCAGCAAACCAAATAGATCAATAAACTCGTGATTGCCCTGGGCTGCTGAAGATGTTCTAAATTGGAGACATGTGCATTTGAACATGTATTCAAGTGAAGATTTTGGCTTAAGATCCTCAAACGAGGGTTCTCATCAAACCTTTTCAAGGTCATTGTCCCCATGGAGTCGGGGTTCCAGTTAGCCACAGCCCCACCCCCTTCCAGAATTGGTCACAACTCTTCCCCAAAGAAGGAGAGAACTAAGAGGCAATATAAATGGTCCCACCTGGAACTGCCCTCCTGTGAGCCCAGAACACACGCTGCCAATATGGCAACGCGGGCCCCTTAGCTTGGAGAAAGAGGTTCCACCCAGAGGTAGGAACATCGTACCTCCGAAAGCCGTGAAGGCCATTTGGGGGAGGGGGAGCCCAATCTATTACACACAAGTCCAAAATTTCCAAAGCTTTGTGTGGGAACTGCTGTTATAAATCCTGCTATCTGTTAATGGGATTTGGGCCTAAAACGCCCACATGCTGCTTTGAAATTTTCCTCCATCTGTTCATCTCTGCAGAGCTTATTTATTTATTTAGGGCAAGCGACGTGGCCTCCTGGTGTCTCCAGCTGAACAATTTGGGATTGTAGATCCGCGGAGAAAATAGAAACACTGCTTGCTGGGGGCTTCTCGATGTGTGTCATCTTATGGCCACTCCGCTGGTGTCTTCAGTTGAGAAGGTTCTGGTAGAAGTGGAGTAGGAGGAGCCATGAGCAATACTGTGTAGACTGGAAAGGGATGAGCAAGAGGTGTCCACTCAGCCATGGACAATAAGATCAGATAAACACTGAAGAGACCCATTTGGGAGTTGACCCAACTTAGACCTAGTTCAGGAAGCACCTGGTTCCTTAATTTGCCTTTGTAAAATTTCACCATAAACTTAGACATATGGTACTAAGTCTTACAGCTATTTCATAATTATAACACACTTCTTAGATATTTAATCGCTTCAACAAGTATTTCCTGAGTGCCTAATATGTACCTGCACACTGGTGGCCTCTGGGGTTACAAAGGTAAGAAGATAGAAAAGGTTTTTGCCTCCCAGGAGCTTGCAGTCAAGTGGAAGAACCTAAGTTAAAGAAATATAGGTATGCACATATTTTCCAGTTGTGATGTAAGTGTCCTAAAGAAAAGTGCTATAAAAGGTTCAAACTGGGGAACTTAAGATGGAGGGCTTCCAGGAGGAGGTGATTTTGGGCATGAAAGGCATTATTTCTCCATTATATGTAGATTTCACTTCCATTAAAGGCATGATTGAGAATGAAAACAACAACAGAAGTTCCTGTTACCTTAAAAACAAATTGGGCGGGGGGAGTTGCTCTCCATCCTTCTCCCCTTTGGAGCTTGATTGATCAATGATTTCTAAACCATGTTTTCAGTGTCCAATGAATTCATCTGAAAAAGCGCTGGTTCACAGTTCTTCAGATCAGCCTTGTCAACAAAGGTGATGAGGTCGCAGGGGAAGGAGGGACAGGTGGAAAGGAAAGGATGAAGACGTTGCTGACATTGAGGCCCCAACATGACAATGCAGAGACCCTCTCCCCACTCCTTCAGGCCATCTCAGCCAACCTATGGAGGCCGGGAGTTGATAGAGAGGAGACGAACTGTAACAATAAGTGCCTCGGGGACCTACCAAGGAAAGCTTTGAGATTTGCTCCTTGGAAACCTCAGCTCTCGATGAGTGTTTTTCTAAGACTCAGTGAAAAGGGGCAAGTCCTGGATGGGAGCTGAATGCCACCATCTGTATTTTACAACTTGGCATGGGCCAGGAATCTGTATTGCCATCTAGTTCCCAGGTGACCTGGGTGCTGCGAGTCCCACAAGCAACCTCTGTGATCTCTCTCCTGGTTTCTCTCTGCTTCCTTCAAATTTTTCACTGCCCGTGTGGACATTACTTTACCCACACTTCTCGTCACTATTCCTCCTTCCTGTAACTCTGCTTGGACCCAGCTTCCGTGTCAGCTCACAATTGGGTCATTTCTGAAATGAGTAAGACAAAGACAGTGTATTTTCTTTGAAAGCCACATAAACACAGTCAGTCCAGGGCTTAGGGGAGAAAATACGGGTAGTCAGTATCTAAAAATGATACCGTTTTTATCTTCTCTTTTTTTGTCTCTATCAAAATTGTTTCAGCTTTATAGGTTTTCCATTGTTGAAAATGCAAGCTGAAGTTGTTTTCTTTCTCACACCTAGTTTTAACCTAAACCACACTGGTGATGCAACAAAGTTGCAAAACATCTACACGGGTGCCCATTCATGGTGCATTTTCATCATAGTGAGATTTACTTTAATGAATGTTTTTTGGATTTATTTATTTAATGAGTTTGGAGAACTCAAAAAAGAATGTAGAAGCAATGATTTATGCATTATAATCTGAATTATGTAGCTGAACTTCAGTACTGACAATGGCATAGAATTGTGCCGTCACAATGCAAGTCACATGTGTAATGCTAAAGTTTCTAGTAGACACATTAAAAAATGAAAAGAAATGGGTCAAATGAATTTAATAGTATATTTTTTATTTAACCTAAAATATCCAACATATTTCAAAAATGTAATCACCACAAAAAATTGTTAATAAGAAATGTACATTTTTTTTTTGGTACTACATCTTTGAAATCCAGTGTGCATTTTGTAATTACAGCACAGCTCGATTTGAATGGGCTGCTCAATAGCCACATGTGGTTAGTGGCTTCTGAATTAGACAGCATGGAGATAGAGCATTGTTCTCTATTTCCTCTTTGGCTGCCCAGGTTTAAATAATGTCGCTATAAAGCTAACACAGTCTTCAGTGTTGTTTAGCCCAAGTCTTGTGTCTCACAGATATGAGCATTGTCTTCAGGAGAGGATGGTGACTGGCCAGAGTTCACAGTGAACTGGGGACATAGTGGCTCTGGGTCCACGTCTTCTGCTCCCTGGCCAGGGCTCTTTCCAGGCCAGACTGCGTCCCTTTGGTGTTGTGACTCATGATTCTTGTCTAGACAGGGAACCGGCCAATCTTTGCCAATGCTGCATTCTGTGCTCTGCCTCTCATTCATTCGCTGGTTCATTGATTCGTCTATCCATCCATGCATTCATTCCCTGGCAACCTACTACCTGCTAGAAGCTAGGAATGCAAATACACCCTGGAGAAACCAAGTCTGTGGGATACAGACAGGCACTGTCGCCGTCAGTGCAGCATTGCCAGACAGTGTGTTAAAATGTTCCCCCGGAATGTGCGTACGTTTCAAATAGCTCTGAGACCAACAATGGAGGGGACTGACCGAAAGCACCTTCTGTGACATGGCAGGAGTGCAGGGGACTCTAACAGAATAGGCGAGCACCACTGACAGCGTACTGAATTCAGACCTTGATCATTCATGCAGTTAATGTTTACTGAGCTTGTATTAGGCACATTACAGAAATGCAGTGACAAGAAACCCAATTTGCATATCAAAGAAGGTTGCCATCTAGAAGGGGAAACATACCAAAATCAATGTATTAAAATGAATGACCAAGTTACAAACTATGGAGAGAGTACAAGAAACAACATGGTGGGGTGGAGAATGATGGAAGGGAAGAGCTTTTTGACATCGGTGGACAGAGAAGACCCCTGTCTGGTGTTCGTATTAGAGTACAACTAGCTGTTTTAACCATAACAGGAAATCCCCCCAAACGTACAGTGGCTCAAAGGCAAGTTTTCTTCACACTCAAATAAAATCCAAAGTGAACTTTGTCTGGTCAGTAGGTGGCTCTTTTCCATGTGGTGATTCAGGGACCCAGGTTCCTTCCACCTTGTGGCTCTCCAATTTTTATCATGGCCCTTCCGTGAGCACCATGCTCTTGTGCATCAGGGTTCTTTTCCCAGCGTGGGTAGCGAGCCTGGAGGTGATGCCTGTGATTTTTGCTCACCATCATTTGACACATCTATGTACAAGGGAGGCTGGGAAGGAGGACCAGGTGGGCCAAGGGAAATAGGTGTGTCCAGGTCTAAGAGGAAGCAGCTTGGTGCACATCTAGCTACTCTATGCCATAGATTCAAAGGATTAAAACAACTTATCCCTGTAGAGAATAGAGGAAAGAATGTTTTCAACCGAGGAAGTGATACGTGCAAAGGTCCTGAGGCACGAATGAGCTTGGCGTGTTTGAGGGGCTGAACTATTAATGAAAACAGGGTGGCTAAAGTGTGGAGGGCAAGGGACAGAGGAATAGGAGAGAATGGTAAAGAAATGGGAGGGGCCAGGTAGGAGGGAGGTTTGGGAGTTTTAAATTTTTTATTGTGGTGAAGTAAATATGACACCCAATTTGCTATCTTATTTTTAAGTGTACAATTCAGTGGCATTAAGGACATTCACACGGTTGTGCCACCGTCACCACCATCCATCTCTAGAACTTTTTCATCACCCCAAACTGAAACTCTGTGCCCATTAAACACTTAACTCCTCATTCCTCCCTCCCCTGAGCCCTTGGTAACCTCCATTTTTTACTTTCTGTCTCTTTGGATTTGACTACTCTAGGGAAATCATGTTAGGAATTATGCAGTATGTGTTCGTTTGTCTCCAACTTATTTCACTTAGCGTAATGTCTTCAAGATTTATCCATGTCGTAGCCCGTGTTTGAATTTCCTTCCTCTTTGGGGCTGAATAATATCCCATTGTGTGTGTACACTACATCTAGTTTAACCATTGGTTCATCCATTGGTGTACATTTCCGCTGTTTCCACCTTGTGACTATTGTGAATAATGCTGCCGTGAACATGTGTGTACCTATTTGAGTCCCTGATGCCAATTCTTTTGGGAACATACCCAGCAATGGAATTGCTGGCTCACATGGTAATTCTAACGTTTAATTTTTGAGGAACTGGCATGCCATACGGTTTTCCGTAGCAGCTGTACCATTTTATATTCCCATCAGCGGTTCACAAGGAAGCCCCATTAAGATGCAGTTTCAATGACCAAGGCAAGCGGAGGATGGTTGAGTGGATCAGGATGTAGCAGGTGAAGGTGGTGACGGGTGGTAGAATTTTGGAGACACGTTGCGGGAAGAACCAACAGGATTGACTATATTTTAGATGTGATGTAGGAGAGAGAGGATCAAGGTTGATTCCAAGATTTTTGACGTGAGGACCTGGAGGGACAGAGTTGCCGTCTCCCAAGATGGGGAAATCGGTAGAAGCATCAGGCCCGCGGTCTAGCTGGATGCCCCGGGGAAAGGAAAGCAACGTTACAGGATGTAAAAGAAAACCACTAAATCCTAACACTTCAACAGAGCTGATGTTTGTATTTTAATGTTTTCACGATTCTTTCCACTCCTTATTCATCTCCATTCATATCTTGCAGATAGTAATAATTAATGTTGAGTGGTTAACATATGACAGGCGCTGTGAAAAGCATTTCATGCGCATTATCTCATCGGATCTTGGCAACAGCCCAGGATGGAGACGATAAAAGCTTAGACAGGTTGAGGAACACCCGCTGGTAATTGGAGGAGGTGGAACTTTCACCCAGACTTTCTGACTTCAAAAACCTGAGTTGTTTCCTACTACACCGCATATTTTTTGCATTCCTTTAAAAAAAAAAATCTCTATGTAGCCCAGTGATTCCTAAGTCTTACAGCTTTTGGGGTCGTTCCTCACCTTCTGCACTATTCCTGTGTACGTTCAGGGACGACTTTCTCCAGAATATCTGATGTAATAAAGCCAGAGAGACCAGAGAGTGAGGTTGCAACAAGGCCAAGTGCTCCAGGGAGATCCTAGAGGGACTCCTCAACTAAAGGAAACACGAAGTTATTCTAGGACTTGGAGAAATGATGGGATTTCACTAAAATGCAAAGGAAGCAGAGTTGTGATGTGCGCAAAGCAAAGCAAGGCTGTGTGTACCGGTGTGAACATCAGGCGGGGCTGGGGAGCTGACTCAGGGTTCCGTTTCCTTGGAAACTGCAGGGTTAAGAGAGATGTAGAATGTTGTGCCCCCAAACCCCTTATCTGGAGCTCTGCACCTGGCTTGGAAATCTAGGCAGCGTCTCTGTGTCAAAGAGACCTCAGATCTCCCAGGCAGGAATGCGATCGTCTGTTCTTACCGAGAGGATTTTGAACAGGAGCGTGTCAGGAGGTCTATAATTTTGGGGAATAAGGTTTCTCAGTGCTGCGTCTTTTTGCTCACTCACAAAGGAAGTTTTGTACAGGTTCCCAGGGTGGAGCTGGCCCCGCTGTGCCCGGCCCTCACTCCTGCAGGTGCTGTTTCTCTTGCCAGCCCTGGGCTGCCCCGCGGTGGCCCTGTGTCTGCTCACCCGCTACGCACCGCCAACATCGGTCTGCTGCATTGCGGCGCTTGCTTCAGTGTGTCGGGTCCTGGCATGAGATTAAAGTACAGCGGAAATTAGTTAACAACGTACGTTATTCAGGTGATAAGCCCCTAAAAAACTCTTCCTTCACTGCTCTACAATCTATGCATGTAACAAAATTGCACAAGGACCCTATTAATTTGTGCAAATAAAATAGAGTACTCTGGAGATGACAGGGTGAGGTTGGGATGTTAAGATGAGACTGTCTTAAAAAGCATCACCTGCCTCGGGGACACTGCTCCTTGGCCGAGTCCTGCTTGCTGCCGTTTTCTCAGGTTTTCTCTCCTCCCTGTGGGCTTCTCCTCCCAGCTCTCCCCCTTCCCCCTTTTTGTGGCTTCTTTCTTATTCTTTTCAACAACATACTCTCAGATACACTCCACTGTCGTGTCCAGAGCGGTTCTGCTGTTTCTGTCCCTTCTGCTTCCAGATCAGGACCTGCTGGTTGGTGTCTCCCTCACCTTCCACAGGTAAAGTGGCTTATAGAGGTGGAGGGGTGAGATGGGCCTGGATGTACCGGGTTCAAGGGCACACGGGAGGGGAGGAAGTGGAAGGGAGGGAGACGTTTATGGCGAAGTCCATTTCCTCCCATGCCAGCTATGCCATTAGGATCACCTCTGCAGATGCCAGAGCAGGTGGGGCATGGCTGTATTAATATCTAGAATACAGCTATTTTTCTTAGAGTTGCAATAACATTGCGTCAAAAAGATTAACCTGAATTAGAATTGATGGGCCCAGAGTGAGTAGCCGGCATCTGTTATCTTAAAGACAGGCGCAGGAGGAACAAGAGGTGGCTCTAGCAATGGTGTCACCAGTGCCTGGACAAGGACCCAGAACGTCACAGTCTTGCTCCTGCTTCAGTAGCAAAAGTCACACTGGGCTGCAGGATCCACCTCATCCAAGCAGGGGAACAAGTACTGAGCGTGTCTCAGAGTTCTTATTCATGGAACACGTTTTTTTATTGACTACTTCATGTCAGGTACCGTGCAAGGCTCTGGATAGAAAGATAGATAAAACGTAGACATGCCTTCAAAGAGCATAGCCTAGTGGGAGAGACAGACAAGAAAATAAACAAGTAAATAAAATGTGCAATTAAAGCAAAGCGAAAAGGACTTTAGTAGCAGGGTGTCCAGGGACAACTGGATATCAGAGAAGGAATGTAACTTACTCTGGACGAAAACGGCAGTGCCACCAGGAGATGACGTTTGGAGTGAGGCTTTAAGACCCAGGGGGTGGGGAGGGGAGGAGCGATGGGAATATTCAGGTGGTTCAGGCAGTGGCAGCTGGGGAAGGATGCACGTGGACGTGGACGTGGGGAGTGGCCAGGAAGGAGGATGGAGGAACGAAACAAGCAGGGCCGTCCGTGCAAGAGCGTTTGCAAACCAAAGACCCTGCGATTGCCGGGGAGCCACTGACACGTGTGAGCTGCCCTCCTTGAGGGCGGAGGTGTCTCCCCTTTCTATGTCCGTCAGGCCTCACTGAGCGAAGTGGCCCCATCTGTCCCGTAGGAAGATCATTCTGGACGTATGTGGACAAGGGGGCGGGGGCAGGAAGACCAGTCGGGAGGCGACTCCGCCAGTCGGGTGATGCGTGTGAGCTGAGCATGGAGAGAAAGGAGGAGATAAAACCCAGCAACACACACACACGAGGAGCTACGAGTGGCCTCCAGGGAAACACGCAGCGGGGCAGCCAGGGCCTCGCTGAGGACAGGAGCCCGGAGATGGAAGAGTCCGGTCCTCAGACTCTGTAGAGATGGGAGCAGGGACAAGTGAGGAGGGCCGGGTCCCCAGGAAGCCACTGGGAGCCACTCCCAGCCACCCAGGTCGGAGCTGGCTCGGGCACGGGAGGGACGATTGCGGGGTGGTTTCTGTTTTGTCGACTGCCTGACTTGGTAGGTGGACTGGGTGGGTTGTTTCTCCCTCATTTCCCATTTCTGCGTCATCTGCCAAGTGGACGTGCCCATCGATGGGTGACCGATGCTCCCTGTTAGGCCACTGGGGCCTGGAAGGGCGTCTGGGGACGTGTCACTCGTAACTGCTAATAGCCCTATGACAACGTACACTCGAGAGTAAACCGGCCCTTTGTCTTCGCAACACGAACGAGGGGCATCGTTTAATGAGATGCTAGAAGGACTCGCTGAGAGAAATGGCCGTGATGGAGGTTGAGGGTGGCTTTTCTCGGGTGCTGGTGTCACTTACTCAATCGATGACTGCTCGCAGAGCACCTCCTGTGTGCCAGGCACTGCGCTGGGCACCGGGGATGCAGCGGAGAGCGTGGGGAGCAGGAGTCCTGCTCCGAGGATGCCCACACCCAGCACAGAAGGCGCACAACCAACGTGTAGCCAGTCAACAAGCGAGAGAGAATTAGGTTGTGGCAAATTGAACAGAGAATTAACCGGGCCACACGATGGAGCATGTCAGGCAGGTGGTCAGGGCAGGACGCTGGGATAAAGGGATCCTGGTCCCAGATGGATGAGCTGCTGTCACCCCACAAAGAGCCGGTGGATGAGGTGCCCAAAGGACAAGCTTGCTGAAAAGACTACGTGAAAATCTTAGTTGTTGATGTTCTTATTGTTACAATTAATATGAACAAATTAACTCTAAAAACATGGATTAAAGGACTAGAAGTCGTTAAATTTCATTTTCCATGAAATTAGAAAGGATCATTTTGTTTTCAAAGTTTTTATTCTATTTCCCTAATCAAACATCGTCACCCCAAGGAAAAAAAATTATTTTCTAGTGTGGCAGTGAATGTGCTGAGGAGGCTTCGGAGCAGACAGCAAATCTGACTTCAGAGCAGGTTCCCAGAAAACTGCCACCGTGTTGATCCGAGTAACAGCTCAGACCTGACTGTGAATTTGGATCGGGCCAGGGAAGGCTTGGCTGGAAGCTCTGGTGTTCCGGGTTTCAGGCCACTCTGATCTGGAATGCCGTCGGAGCTCGGAGAGTCACCTTGTCATTGCCTCGTTCCAAGTTCCCGCATTGCCCAGGCGTATGGGCTGCTTCGGCCTTCACGAGACACGGGGATTTTGAAAGACACCAGACTGCATCTCGTATGACCAAGGAAAGGGACGAAAGAGTCGCACGACCTCCCCAGGCCTCACGGCTCCCATGGGAAGAGGCCGCGGGGACTTTGGACCTCTCATCCCAGCTTCTTCCTGCTCCTGCTGCAGACCCGGAACTGCGCATTAGAACATCCTTTTCCAGCAGCTTCTTAGGGCCTCATGGTTGTGTTGACAGGCTTTGTAATCTTCTCACTCGTCATCTTTTTCCTGCAACAATATGCCCTGAAGAGAAATGACACCTCGGACTGGAGAGAGAGTTTATTTTATAGCCTTTCTAAAAAGGTCACACGGTGGCCAGCATCAAAGCTACACAAAATCAAAGATATATATATATGCATGTGTGCATATAGAAACATGGACCATTTATATATATTTCTGTATGTATATACATGTATGTATGAAATGGGATGATAAAATGAAACATATTAACCAATAGGTCACTACAGAAGTTAAATAATTTTCAGGTGACTGCTGTCAGATATAAAGCAACCAGGCAAGCATGGCATGAGGTCTGAGTTCACCTCCAAGCTCGTGACACAGGTCCATGACGGCTGCGTCTCATACAGTTCCCCCTTGGCTGTGTGACGCATGGCAGAACCTGCCCAAGCTCCTTCTCGCCATTTCTCCCCAAGGCTGGTGCAGACGGCGGGGCTGGGCCCCCGACACCCAGGAAAGCTCTACCCCCGAGATGATCTCTCTTACCCGCCACGGCATGAAACCCCCACAGTAGAGATCTTTTGCTTCATCTTAAACGCTGGCCTTTCCCGTGTAAAATGCAGCAAAGACAGCACAGCAGTCTCAGTCCAGATGGCACCGGATGGGCAGGGACAGGAGCAGTTATAGTGCCTTCCCGGGCATGGATTTCTAGGTGGCTTTTCCTGTGACCAAGGAGATGAGGTTGCTTGCGGGAAATACATGCTGCATTCCTGTATTCACTCATTCAGCAGATACCTGGGACCCTCCTGTGTGCCAGTGTGTTTAGATGGGGGGAAACAGCGGTAAACAAAACAGATAAAAGCCCTCTTGGGGCTTACTTTCCAGCGTGGGGGAGGGGATGATGACATAAGTAAGTGAAACAGTGTCTGTAGATGGTGCTAAGGACGCTGGAGAGACGCAGAGCAGAGGGAGGCGAAGGTTTCCAGTGGAACTGTTCCGTGGTGGCCGCGTAAGAAGGCTGGGAGAGGGCTCAGGGGGGGAAGCCGGGCGGTTCTGGAGCCGGGAGAGGTGACCCAGGGACAGGGCACGGTGAATACAACAGCCCGGAGAGGGGCCTCTGAGGGCAGTGGAGGAGCATTGAGGCCCATTGAGGCCAGTGTGGCTGGAGTGGAGGCCCGGGGAGGCAGGGGATGAGGCCAGCGGGCTCCAGGGAGGTCAGATCACGCTCTGAATGGAACAGGGGACATTACAGACTTTGAGTGCGGGGACCACCGGGGCGGACTTAGCTGGGGAAGCATCACCGTGGCCCCTGGACTTAGGATGGAAGAGCGGGAAAGCGGTGGGATCCGCTGGGAGCTTGTGGCCACAGTCCAGGTGGAAATGACTTGACGGTGGCGATGCTACAAAGAAATATGCAAAAAGGATTTGGGGACCCTGAAGACAAGAAGTGCCACCTTCTTCATAACTTGGTCTATGTCTGATTTTGCCCACTCTGCCTCCTTAGAACACACCTGGCTGCAGAATCACCTGTGAGCCGTTGGTGGGGTCACCCGCTCACCCTGCTGTCCCGGGTCCTGGGCATGGGCCAGCCTACCCCACCGCCCTGCGTGCCCTCAGTCAGCGCCGTGACTTGCAGAGACCTCGCCACCTCGTGCACAGGTGCGTTGGCACCTTGGGCTTGTTGGTGGCAGGTTGGAGGCACCGACTCGCCTTCTAGCCCTTGACAGCTCTGGTTCCCGTGTGACCTGGACGTGCCGCTACACATACAAGCTCCCCGAAGACTGGCTTTTGTGGGATGGAGGATGTTTGAGCCGCTGGTTTAGGTGCCTGTTCAGACAGGTGGCAGGAACTCTGAAGGGTCCTGGTGCCCTGGGCGATGGCTCCATCCCAGCACATTTGCTGAGGTTCAGAGAGGCGGCTTCCATCTGTCCCCCTCCCCACCGGTGGACAGGAGGCCACAGATGGCCCAGCGATTTGCTATGCTGTTTTCAGCGCTCCCGGAGTGGGACGTGAAGCTGAATCACATGCTTCCAGGAAAGTGCCTCCAGCGTGAGAAATTTGTCATTTTGTCTCTAGCTCCATTAAAAGCTTTGTAGTGGTACAAACCCCAGGCAGAAATGGCCTTTCTGTAAATGCCAAGAAAATCACTGGGGTTGAGAGGCACTGTGTTTGTAAAAAGAGCAAAGCCGGAGTGACTTCTCACACCTGGCGCCCACCCTAATCCACTGCGGCTGTGACAAAACATCCCAGTGACGATGAAATGATTTGCCCTGACTATCCTCAGGGTCTATTGCCTTAGAAAAGATTATTTTTTAAATGCTCAGGAGATAACCACCTTCAGATTAGGTGCTTTTTTAATTAAAGTTTAGGAATGCCGTGCCGCGGTAGCTACCAAAATGACAAATGCATTTACACGCGCGTGCAGAAATCCCACTTTCGAATTTATTTTGTAGATTCAGTTCCTTGCATATGGAATGGCATGTGCAGCATTGTTTGCAGTGGCAAAGAGAGGACCTGTTAAATAAGCCGTGCCCTATCTGCACAGGCAGTGGCGCCCCACGTCCCCAGAAGGGGCGATGAGGAAGCTCTCTTTTTACGGGTGCGGTGAGGTTGCTAGGATATGTTGTTCAGTAGAGAAAAGCAAAAAGCAGAAATGCAGGAAAATAAGGATATATTCATATTTCCTTGTATATGCATAAAGAATCACTGGAAGATAGAAAAGAAACTAATAAAAATAGCTCCTTGGGGAGACGAGAGCGATAAAGTAGATGAAGATGGATTCAAAACCACTCGGTGTCTTCCTTTATTAGAGTTTTGGCATTAAAGTCTTGTAAATGTGCTCTCCCCACAAAAAATTGTTTTACAAAAGGAAGGACATCCTCAATCTTGTCTGGACCTCAGTGATTCAAAGCTTGGCTTCTGACAGTGGTGCAAAGAGCTTGGATAATCACATAGTTTTCGAACACCTGCCTGTGTTAGGCAGGAGCTGGGGGGCGGGATGCAGAGGG
This sequence comes from Eulemur rufifrons, assembly GCF_041146395.1. Taxonomy (NCBI): domain Eukaryota; kingdom Metazoa; phylum Chordata; class Mammalia; order Primates; family Lemuridae; genus Eulemur; species Eulemur rufifrons. The sequence goes on along the minus strand of NC_091007.1, from coordinate 9,643,882 downwards.
AAAGAGAAGAAAACCCAGGACCTGCCCCAGAGGTGCCTGCAGCCCAGCAGAGGACACTGGTGAGCAAATGACTAGTGTCTCAGTTTGTTCTGTGCTGCTATAACAGAATACCCGAGACTGGGTGATTTATAAAGAACAGAAATTTATTTCTCACGGTTCTGGAGGCTGGGAAGTCCAAGGTCAAGGCGCCAGCACCCTCGGTGTCTGGCAGAGGTGTTGCTGCATCCTCCGGAGGAGAGGAATGCCGTGTCCTCACATGGTGGATGCTGTGTTGAAATGGAGACAGAATCACAGAGTGGCTGAAATTGTAACGCCAAATTGCCAGGATTTCAATCCTGTCACTCACCAGCTGGGTGACCTAAGTTATTTATTCTCAATAAAGCTCAATTTCCCCATCTTTAAAATGAAGACACTAATAGTCCTTCACAGCCTTGTTGAGAGGATCAGCTGATATGATGCATGAAAAGCCGTCAGCACAGGGCTTGGGGCACGGCCCACAGCTGCTATGCAATCTGTGGTCTACACGTGTCTTCCACTTTTGAGACTCTCTGAGCACGTATCAAACATAGTCTCATCACTCGTCAAAATCCCCACCCAAGTCATGTCAGTAAATTAAATTTATCCTCTCTCTATGTATATGTATAAAAAGTGGGATTGTATTTCCTACAAAGCATGAGCAAAAGTAGAGCATGACTTACATTCCAAGATTAAAGATGATACAAGTGAAAGGATTTGGTTGGTTATTCAGAGATTTGTAAAGGGAAGATCTTGGAGTTATTTCTTTTCCCTTGTTTCATCTAAATGGTGACAGGCAGGCACCGTAGCGCTTGTCTTTCCCTCTTGTAATCGTATCACTGTCCACCCCTTTCTTGTCTGACCCCATGGATGACAGAAGCGTTGCTGGAGGGTAGAGGAGGGTCTTTCTCCCCTGGCTACCACCATCGCCAGTCTCTGAGTTCCCTCAACCAACATGGGCACAAAAAAAATGGGGAAAATGGTTTCTCTGGGCATTTGTTCTCTTTGGCACAAAGAACGAGGTGAGAATAAAATATTCAAGATAGAATGATGTGGCTGCTTCTGCATGGACACATCTCAGGGCTGACGTGCAGGACTCAGGAACGGCTCTGTTAGGAGACGCATGTTGGATTTTGCATCTGTTACCCTTGAACTTAGCAACACTATGTGATGAAGACTTTGAGTTATAGAGTTGAGTCTGCTTGGATTCAGATTCCGGCTCTGCCACTTCCTTTCTGTGTGAGTTTGGCCAAGTGACTTGACCTCATCTGTAAGTAGAGATGACAGCCCTGCCCCCACAGAGGAGATGTGACCCCAGGAGAGGTGCTGTTCCTAAGGCATGTGCTTGGCACAGCACTGGTCCCTATTAAACATGTGACAGATGTTTGCTGGGTGGGATAAATGATGTCCTTCAAGGACAATGGAAGGTTCCCTTCCATGAGGACTTCCCCAAGTGCTTGGTCCTCACTGGACTCGTAGCTTTAATCCTTGTGTTTCTCCGTATGCACAAGTCTTTCTGCACAACTAGATTACGGGTCCTATAGTTTCCTTCTTTTATTAATCTCAGGAGTTCTCTGCAAAGCCTGGGATGGCACCTGGATCAGGTAGCTTTTGCTGTGTAACAAACCATTTAAAACTTAGTGAATTCAAACAACTGTTTATTTGGCTCATCATTTTGCAGGTTGGCGCTTTGGGCTGGGCTTGGCTGCGTTCTGCAGATCTCAGCTGGGCTGGCTCACGTGTCTGTGGTCAGCGTGAGGCCAGCTGGCAGGGCTGGGTTCTCAGGGGGTCATCTTGGACAGCTGGGTGGCTGCATCCTTTTGCCACACGACCTCTTGTTCTCCAGAAGGCTGGCCGGGGCTCGCTGATGTGCTGGTTGCAGAGTCTGAGGTAGAAGCGCTGTTCAGGTCCCCACTTTTGTCACATTTATCAAGTGTCCTATTATCCCAAGCAAGTCACGTGGCCAAGCCCAGAACCAGCGTGGTAGGGGACACCCAAGGGCACGAGTACTGGGAGCTGTAAGTCGGGGCCAGTCCCGCACTCGTCTGCTGTAGCACCTCGCAGTGGCTTTTTCATGCCTGTTTGTCACTTGAATGGTTACAATTTGGCCCCCTGTCCAAGCCAGCGAGCTATTGGAAGTCACTGAGTCCCCACTTCAGTTTCTGAGACCAAAGTCCCAGTCGGCTGTCCTCAGCTCCATGAGCTTTGCACTGGCAGCCAGGTGTATGTCTGTGCCTCTTGTGGTTCTACCTAAGAGGACAAGGTATGTCCCTCTCTTCACAGAGACATCCACAGATCCGTGGTTCAAAATCGTGAGTCTGCCATCACTTAGGTGTTTGCGTTAATGCATTCCCTTACTTGTGCAGTGCACAGCCTGTGCAACCACAAGTGCCGGGCGCTGAGGCCTCAAGCAGAGTCTCGCTCTGGTGAATGTGAATGGTTTCCAAACCTCCTGGGGAGCTAGGTGACTGTTAGGCAAGAGAGAAGGGGAGAGTTCGCACAGCCACAAATTCTTCTGTTTTGGGGGGGGGGTTCTCTCGTGTGGTCTTCACCATCTATAAACTGAGTAGCTCGCACCCAAAACTCTCAAATAAGTTTCCTTCCAGCTCTAACCTTCTCAGTGGTTCACAAAACAGAAAACGCTAATTAACACCACACTAGCTGAGGGGAAGGAATGGAAGGGAACTAGAATTTACATAAGCCCGATTAAGTGCGGGGTGCTTTATATATATTACCTCCTTTCATGCTCACACCAAAAACTCTGTGAGATGGACATGATGAGCCTAGGTTTTGCAGAAGAGGAAACAATTCAGAGAGGTTAAGTAACTTGCCTGAGGTCACACAGATGGTAAGTGACAGGACTGGGATTTGAACTCCGGTCTGCTTGGCTGGTGCCAAAGCATTTCCGCTCTGCTAGGCTACAGCAGAGCCCAGGTGAGCGGCAAACTTGTCCGTAACACTCCCCCCGAGAATTCTCCTGACAACTGCAGCTTGTCCATGGGGAAGAGCATTGTCGACATCAGTCCTGGCTGGGCACGTGGCCTCAGCAGGTGACAAGGCACCCGGTACAGCTGATCCTCCAGGCCGTGGGGCACATCGTTGGCTGAATGCCGACTCTGGGGAAAAGCAGCTGTTTACTGGAGATAATCAAACAGGAAATATTTCAGCATTTAGGTGCGTGAGTTTTGGCAGGGAAAGATCTGACGACTCGATGATGAGCGCTGGAGGCTAATTTGAAAACAGCAGATATCACCATCCATAACTAAAATAGTAGACTGAGCTATTAAAATGAAGGACGCCGACAGGCCTGGGGACAATATTATTTAAATTGGATGGGATAGAGGATGCTCAGTGCCAGGTGGTCGCTTTTATTTCTGTTTAGGATTAATGACGCGGTGCCAGGTCTTTTGGGGCTACAGCTGGCTGTGTGGGTGGCACGTCCTACAGCCTCTGTTGAGCGGAGGTGACTGCCAAGGCCGGTGGAGAAGTTGGAGTGACCGGCTCCAGGTGACCTCTGGGCGCCTCATTTCCTAATCTGCCTCTGGAATCTCTCCAGCCAACTCTCGGGTTCCCGAGCTGCGGCTGATTCGGTCTCAAGCAGAGCTGCTGGTCTACCAGGCGGGGCGCGGTGCCGGGAGCGCACAGCCGAAATGAACACCCCTCCTGCTGGCCCCACCTCCAGTGTGGTGCATCGGAGGAAGGGGGACAGACAACTTCAGTGTGACAAGTGAGGTGACTGGGTAGAGCCCTGCGTGGAGACAAGCAGATGGGGGTGGAGGTCCAACAGCGTCACCCTGTGCGGTGTCCTGCGGAGGCTGTAGTTCCATGGGTAGGCAGGTGACAGCGAGTGGTGGGGACATGGGGCATTTGCCTACCGGGTGCCAGAATCGTCCCTGGGGCCATCCTCTTCCTCGCACCGTCCAGCTCGCTCTGGCTAAAGTGGCTCCGTGGGGACAGGGAGCCGAGGGCGGTTGGGTGGGGGCACGTGGTGAGCCCCGGCTGCAGCTCGTTACCAAGGGGACGGCGTCGGGGTGCCGGGCTTTGGTCTTTCAGCACGTTGCAGCCGTAGCTTGCGTGCAGGTTCAAGGTCGGAAGCGGGCAGCTCCTGGCCCCCCGGGGGCACTGGGGAAGTCTTCTCGTGGGAGAGCAGACAGACAGCAAAGAGAAGAGAGGAGGAGCGATCGGCTGGCACAGTGCCACGGGGTTGGATGGGGACCACGATTAGTGGGGGATGGGGAGGGAGGTGCTGAGGACACAGTGGGCACAGCTGGGCCACCTTGAGTGCCATTGGAAGGAGCTTGGACGCCTTCTCTAGGTGACGACATGCTGTCTAAGGGTTTGAAGTAGCAAGCAATAATCTTAATAGTTGTCCCTTCGTGAGTACTGATAGGTACTACAAGCATAACTAAGCACTTTACAGACCCGCTTCATTTTGGAAAGAGCCTTGTAGTTGGGAATTATGATCCTCCGTTTTACAATGGAGAAAACCACAGCACCGGTAAGTCAGCTTTCTACAGGCCGTGCGGGCCGTGAACAGAACCACCCGGGTTCTTACCCGGCTCTGTCTCCGGAACCCACACACTTAACCCCTTTCCTTGCCGCCGCAAGTAGGAAAGGGCTGGGCCTAGACACCCTGCCTGCGGGGTGAGTGGTGGATTTAAAGTGGGCAGGATAGGACGCTGCTGCCCCCTGAGCCTTGTGCCCAGCATACAGTAGGTACTCACGAGATGTTCATTCAATGACGACGTCCCTGGAGGTGGGGCCGGTTATGAGGCGACTATAGCAGTTCATGTGATCGAGGGAGTCCTGACCCGGAGGAACGTCTCGGCATCTAGACAGGTTTGAAAGGTTGAAGAAAGAGGTGGCATTTCTCGGGCCCTGATAACAGAGCGGTTTAAGGGAAACTGGTGGCGACTCGGATCTGAAGCTGGCGGGGAGGTCAGATATCATGTTAAAACTCTGCGAGTGGCCACGCATAGGACCGAGGAAGGAAGGCCAGAAAGGTGGGAGAGAAACTACTAGGAAAGGGGATGGGAGGAGGCCGGGGGGAGAATGTTCCACGAGGGCTCAAGGGGCCAACCTTGGCTGCTGCAGCGGGGAGAAATCTTCCGATTTGGACTATATGTATAGTCTCAGCACCTAGAACCACACCTGGCCCATGGTGGGATCTCAGTAGACATTTGCCAAATGAAAGAATGAATGAAGAAACTGAGACAGAGAGCGAGAGGGGCGAGCGATGACTTGCATTTTAAGCCAGGATAGTATGATTTTGGAGCCAGAACTCTCAATTACTACTATAGCATAGTCATAACTAGTACACCTCTCCTGCCTGTTCTTAGGGGAGCTCAAAGGTCAAAACCATTCTGTACAATAATACAAGAGGGATTTTTATTTTTCATTTCCATTCTCCCACAAGAGTACGGTGGAATGTTCCAGAGGCTACGTGATGTGTAATAGCTCAACTGATTGAGTACAGAAGCAGATACGAGAATCCAGCTGTTTTCTTTTTGGCCAGATATGCAGGAGTTTTTGCAAAAATGTACAACTATGCCAGTCTTCTCACTGAAATGTTTCTGGATTGGAAAACGTAGCTACTTGGATAATGTAAAGGTTTTATTATTGTGTTTGGTAAATTAATGAGCAACTATTTTGAAAAATTCTCAGTTATAATTTCTATTGTGGAAAATCTTGGGATTTGCATCCTGAAATGAAAGAACCGTTTGGGAACGTGGCCTTGTACCCTAACGTTTAACTGGGGCATGTTTGTGAAGTACGCTGACATCTTCTAGAATGGCAGCCCTCCAGCTGTGGTGGTGGCCGTGGAAATGCAGCAGCAGCAATGTGACAGTCACTGTGGGAGAGGGACTGCGCTTCTGCCACCAGGCTTGTGATGCGTCACAGCCCAGGTGGGACCCAGCTGGAGACCGGCCATTGCTGAAAGCAAGGCAGTCGGTGGACATTTATTGGAGGCTGTCTGGGTTCTTATTTCACTTGCTCTCTGGGGCCATGGGAGCAGAAGAATGATAAAATAAGCCGAAGTCATGACCCCTGACCACGCAAGCTTGACAAAGTTTCAGCAGGTCTTGGATTAAAAGGAGGGACATGTTTTCATGTATTTACACAATGGGTGTGTTTATATTCCATTAATGACCAGTGTACCTTGACATTGAAGAGCCAAGCTGTGGGTGAGAGGCAGGTGCTATGGTTTGAATGTCTTCCCCAGAGTTTTTGTATTGGAAACTTAGTTCCCAAAGCAATGGCGTTGAGAGGTGATCAGGCCATGCGGGCTTTGCCTCATGAGTGGATTAATGCCGTTATCTTGGGAGATCATGAGAGTGATTAATTATTGCAGGAGTGTGTTCCTGATAACAGGATGCTCCCTTCCTCCCTCCTTCCCCCCACCCTTCTGTTTTCCACTATCAGATGATGCAGCAAGAAGGTCCTTGCCAGATGCCAGCCCCTTGACCTTGAACTTCCCCGTCTCCAGAACTATAAGAAATAAATCTCTGTTCTTTATAAATTACCTCATCTCAAGTATTCTGCTATAGCAGCAGAGAATGGACAAGACAGTGGGGAAGTAGGAGTCTAAAGTACTTTGACAGTAGCAAAGAGTCGTCGTGATGTACTGTACCCAAGGATGTGGGGCACACAGCGAGCTTCTTCAGGAAAATGCAACAGACAGTGTTGACATCTGGACTCACGATCTAATCACCTTCCCCAAAGTTCCACCTCTTAATACCACCACAATGGGGTTAAATTTCAACATGAATTTCGGAGGTAGCACCTTCATTCAAACCACAGCAGGAAGGGTCTTTTTGGAACCCAGAGGAGTTATTGGGAACCTGTTGATGCTTCCATAACCTCGAGTACTGAGAACAGACAATGGCAACAACCACAGCCCGATAAGGGCGTGGTACCCAGGGCTCATGCCCCTTTAGGGACGAGGTAGAGGTTCCCCACCATGTAAGCAAACTGGAGCAGCAGAAATGCTGACCGGGGGTGGGGGGGTGGGGAATCGAGTGTCCACCAGCTTGGAGACCAGCTGCGGTGATGAGGTCACAGCTTGTCCCCCTGCCACTAACTCAGCAGCCACCACACCACACGGCTATAACCACTGTAAGACTCCAGAGTGAAAAAAAGTACTACTGTGGGTTGAATCATGTCCTCCAAAGAGCTACGCTGAAGTCCACACCCTGTGGCCTTCGTACACGGACTCAAGACGAGGTCATGCTAGAGCAGGGTGGGCCCTCATCCAGTATCACCGGTGTCTTTATCAGAAGAGAAGAGACACAGACGTGCACATCAATGATGCCACGTGACAACGGACGTAGAGACCGGAGTTTTCTTGTCACTGCCGAGGAGCTCCGAGGCTTGCCAGCAGCCATCGGAAGCTGAGACAGAGGCGTGACCTGGTTTCTCTGTCACAGTCTCCAGAAGGGGCCAGCCCTGCCGAGTCCCCAGTTTCAGACTTCAGCCTCCTGAACTGCAAGAGAATAAATTTCTGTCCTGTGAAGCTGCAGTTTGCAGCACTTTGTAACGGCAGCCCTAGGAATCTGACACGGGACCGTCCGTGCACCGTGGGGGTCTGGGGTCTTCTCATCTCCTGTTATGTTTCCTGCCATTTATCATACTTCAGGAAAATGTCCTAGTGGGAAAAAAGTCTCAGTTTCTTCTGTTTTTATATGCTCAGGGAGGTTTTAAAGCACGTCATTTTTATCTCCAAAGCTTTTATGCGTCCTGAACACATTTATGATTGAGAACATTTGGTAAGTATAAACAAGTTCAAAAATCTTATCTGGATCACTCTCCACCTGGCCATTTCCTTACCTTTTACCATCAACACAATTCCATGATGATGGGAGACAGTCGTCCCTCACGGTCCATGAGGGGGACTGGTTCCGGGACCCCCATGGATACCACAATCCACAGATGCTCAAGCCCCTGGTGCAAAATGGTGTAGAATTTGCATACGACCTACACACATCCTCCTACATACTTTAAATCATCTCTAGATTATTTATAATACCTAATGCAATGCAAATGTTATGCAAATACCTGTTATACTGTATTTGTATTTGTACTATATTTATCACTGTATTGTTATTTATTTATTTATTTATTATTGGTATTTTCAAGTCCGTGGTTGGTTGGATCCATGGACACAGCACGCTGGGATAAGGAGGGCCAACCGTATAAGGATTTCCCTCTTGCTTAATGCGGGCTCTTCAGACATCCTAAGAATCTCATTCTCTCTCTCTTTCATGTGGCAAAAGGCTTTGTGTGTGTGTGTGTCTGTGTGTGTGTGTGTGAAGGTGAAGCTTGGTGAGTAGCATATCATGCTCAGTTGCAAAAAACCCAGAAACTTTCCTGACTAGTTTAAGCAGAAAGAGATTTGATATAAAATTGTAGGCGGCTTACAGAAAATATCTGGGAGGCGCAGAGGAGCAGACGGTATGCCAAGCCCCCAGGGTCGCCCTGCCCCTGCAGAGACTGGGGATGTCACTGCTTCTGCCGCAGGATAAACGTGAGCCAGGAAGCCCCTACGGAGCCCTCCTGCCTCTGCCATGGTCTCAGCCAGCACCACGGTGCCCTCTGCCTCCCGTCTCCCTCCAAACTGGTTCTGTGTTTCTGCCTGGCAAGGGCGCACCGGGTTGGTTGAACCTAAATCACACCCAGAACTCTGGATGCAGGAGAGTCTGAGAAATGGTGTCATTTTGACCTGTGAATCTCTGTAATGCAGCAAGACACACAGAGAAGCGGGAATGGATGTCTAATGAGTCAGACTGTAGCACCCACCAGAGGTGGGAGGATGCCTTGGGCTTTGTCAAGAGGAGAAAACCCTCCAGGTGAATCCAGAGAGATGTCCCCGTTGCTCCAAACTTCTCCATAGTCCCTTCTTTTGGCATACTATCAAGATCTGCTACTTCTCCCTCTAACAGTCTTGAATTTCGAGATTTAACTCTTTCATGCCCTTTTCTTTGTGAAGGTTACCTTGGCACTCTGGCTTAAAAAGCTCTGGCAATTCATAGTAGCTATTTCCCAGTCTACAGGGGAAACTACCAGATGGTTGGTTGCTCTGTCCTCCCAGGATGTTAGAGGCAAAAGGTAATTCTCTAAATCTCCAAGCACCACCTCCCTCTGCTACGACCTTTGTTCTATTCTGGGGCCAGGCTGCAGGGCTGTCTAGCAACGACACCACATGGCATTCCACCTCTAAAAGTACCTCCGATTGGCTCCCCATTCTCCTTTCCCCCGGCGCAGCTGACTGTCGGGTCCTTTTGAAATAGGATCAGCAGCCCATGCTGCTAATTGGCACCGACACACACTCACACATATGTAATGTGTGTGGTCTAGCCACCCTCTGCCACTATTGCAGCTGGGCACAGGCCTTCCCAGATGGCCCTCACACAGCCCTCGGCAGCCAGTGGGGTGGATGAGAATGGGCTCTGGTGACGGCCCCGTGTGACCTGGTGGGGAAGAGTGTGAGCTTGCAGCGGTGCCCAAGCCCAGCAGCCAAGTGTGAAGATGGCGGGCGGGCTGAGCTCACCCTCCATTTGCATTGCTCTGGACTGAGGTGAGGGGCTGGGGGCTTCCATGGCCCCCTTGACTGTTGACTCCAGGTTTTCTGAGCAAGCTGCATGGAAAGCTGCCCTCTGGCCTTCTTGAGCTCTTGGCCAAACACGGATTTGCAGCTGCCCGATCATATTGAATCTTGGGAGAAGCACATGTATTGGACAACAGGGTGTGATGGGTGAATCACACTGGCTGTTGGTTTTCTGATGACTCAACCTGAATTTGTTTTTACTAAAGGTATCAGTCAGGGTGCCAGCCAGAAACAGATGGAATATTCCAAGGGAGTAACTGAAGAGAGTTCATTAAAGGGACTTTATATATTTTTAAGATGGCTGAGGAAGACTTTATTCAAGTCAGGGGGGCAGTCTACCATAATGGGTTTTACAGTAGGGCAAAAAAATCAAACTCCGCTCCAAACATGACAAGGACAAGTGGAGATGTATAGCTAAAGAGCAGGGTGGGGCCAGGGGATGGGAAGTTACTAGAAGAGACATCTAGGGTAGGGGGATTCTTGCTGCAGGGAAGCCAGGGGGATCAGATACCAAAGGCAGGGGATGAGGATTTGATCAGATATCAATGGCAGGGATTTTTGCTAAACTGACCCAGCAGGATTCCTGCTAAATAAAACTGAACCAAACAGGTCAAGGACAGAGCCCAAGTTCAGGGACCTTTGGGGACTTACAGGAGCCTGACTAGAGTTAGGTCAAGGAGAACATCTTTGTCAGTCGCCCCTCTTATTCAAGGAGAGGAGAGTCACTCTTCTTTCCTTTGAACAATGAGAGTCCATTTTCCTGTCTGGGTGCCTTCGGTTCATTGAGGATCAGCCAAGCCATACGTTGGCAGTTGGTGATTGAGGATATACTATGGATGGTACAAGCCATCAGCCATTGAATCTTGTCCTTCAGTGGACCTCCCTTGAGAGCACTGGCTCAGGAGTCAGATTCACAAATGGATTTCCGATCAGTCAGCCAGAAGTGAAAGCCAAGGCTTCAAAGCTGCACACTGGTTTCTGAGAGAGAGATCTGGGGACCCAGCAATGACCCTGCTCCTATCCAAGTCAGGGGTGCCATAACTGTTAAAAATTTTTTTTCATGGCACTTATTAAAGATAGTAAGGAAGACTTTGTTCAAGGGAGGCTACTGCAATGGGGTTTTGCAGTAGGGGAGTGAAATCTGGGTAAACTCCCAAAGGAACTTTCTATAAAGCGAGGAGGAGGGATTTGCAAATACCAGCAAGAGGCAGTGAAGTGTCCTGCAAGGAACTGAAGCTGTTACCTCCCCTGAAAGGGCCAACCCAGCCAGAAACCAGCGGACGGGGAGCCATGTGCACCCTGCATAGCTCAGCCTTTGGGGGCACCAAGGGAGGGTAGAAAGTGGATGTGGAGAAACAAGTGCAAAGTCACCAGCAGCTATGGTGGGAATAAATTTACCCCACTATGCCTGGGCACAAGAATGCCTCATTGTTTTATTTTTCTAAATCAAGATAGAACTGGCTCAGAGTGCCCTTGTCATTGTATTAAATAGATCATAAAGCAAACATCTACCATCAGAGAGTTCCCCTGTTTGACACTGGGTCACATAAAAATCCCGGATCTCATGTGAGTATGGGAAAAATCAGAAGGGGCTTTTCCCTTAGCTCGTGGTGGTCACCATCTGTCATGGACACCTGTGTTTTTGCCAGAATGCTCCCTTCTTGTAGCAAACAGTCCCTCCCATTACTCTGGGAAACGAATCTTCCCCAGCTGTACAGAGCTTGGTAGGACTGGCAGTTAAGTGTTCTGCCCTTCCTGGGCCAATATTTGGGTGACCAACCCATCCAAGCCAATCTCACTGTTTTCTGGGAGTTTGAATTGTAGCTGAGTTCTTGACACCTGAGCAGAAACTAGGTGGAAGCTGATGTTCGCCCCCAGTGGACCTCCCAAGGGAGTAGACATGGCTGGTTATCTAGGTCTCCTGAACTACTCTGATTGCTTTCTTTTCTGAGGCCTGGTTTTTAGTTTTCTGCTTGATCCTGAGATTCTCCTTATCCTTTTTGGTGGCCAGCGTGGTTTGCTGCCAAGTACGCCTTTGTTGCCATGGCTGCATCTGCTATATGGCGGTGCCTTTGTTGCCCCGATCTCTAGATAGCTGAACCGGCTGCAGGAAGCTCCACACAGGGATCTTGCCTGGAACACAGGCTGGGCTGCAGGGGATGTTCGCTGCAGCTCATAATGCTACAGGCCTAGTGTCCAGCCTTCTGGCCATCTCCAGGGAGCCTCATGGAGACAGAGGACAAGTCCTCACCACTTGTGGAACACACTGTCCCTTTCCCGCCTTCCTGTCTTGAGGAATTCCTACCATCTCCTAGGATGGACCATTTTCCTCTCTTTCAATCCTCAGAGCTCCCCTCTTTCTGGACAAGTCACCTCTTTTCCCTTGGAAGCCTACATTTTTGAAAACAGAATCTGTTAATTCCACCCAGGCAAGATAAGTCCTGATTTCCAGGGCTCAGAGGGCTGGGGCTATGTTCTTAAATGGTGGAATGTTGGGGAAAAAACATCGTTGTTGGGAGGAAACTTCGGCACAAGGAGAAAACCACACGAAACCAAAACATAGTTATTTTCTTAACTGTATTATCCTGTAACATGACTTTCCATAGCTTTTGACAGAAGAGATCTCAGCCTACACATACGAGCATCTGTGGGATGTCCTTTCTCTTTCTCTTCTGTGCGTGTGTATAGAATTGTAATACATTCATGATATAAATATCTATCTCATGAATATAATTTACTAGGCTATAAGGGGTTTTTGTGCATGCAAATAAATTGTATTTGTGCATAATTATATATATATATATATGACATTATATATAAATAATATTTCTCTTGCAAGGGCTGGCAAAATGAATGAAATAATGTGTGTAATAAATGAATCCCTCCTAACTTACCGGCATTGATCTTTAAGGATCTTAATCAACATAATTGAGTGAAAATAATTGAGACGAAGGCTGGCTGTTTTGCTGTGCCTTCCCTCATCCTGCCCATCTGTCATCACCCACTCACCTGGTGACGGAGCTCAGCCTCCTTCCTCCCCAGCGCTTCCTGTAAGCCTCGCTTTTTGCCTGGGTGACCTCCATCTGGTCGGCCTTTCGCCCTGCCCTTACGTTTCTTGTCTCAGTTCTATCTCATTGCCTGTTAGACATTTTGCAAAATTGATTGGACTTTTGCCTTGATGCAGTATGAATCCAAATACATGTTCGCCCTCTCTCCTCCTCATGTGTACTTATGTTTCTCTGTCTACCCATCCACCTGTCATCTATTATCTCTATGCTTATACAAGCAGAGAATTTATCAATGTGCTAAAACCTAATCATGAATAAGATCCCATATATAACACTGTGGCGAAGGAGGAAGCTTGGGGAAGAGTGATTCATTCCCACAGAAAGAGCATCTACAGGGTGCTGATGTTGACCGCCTGCATAGGACCTAGGGAGCATTGGAGTCCAAGGGCAGAAAGGTCATGGAAACTGCCCTTGGCATAACTTTGCTTGGGATTGGCCCTATGGATGAGTCAGGGGTCGCCAGGGAAACAGAACTGATAGGACAGGTGCAGTTGGCCCTTCCTATCTGTGGGTTCTACATCTGCAGATTCGACTGACCATGGGTCAAAAATATTCAGGAAAAAAAAGACAGTAAAAATAACAATGCAAGAATAAAAAATTACAAATAAAAAACAATACAGTATAACAACAATTTACATAGCATCAACATCATATTCGGTATTATAAGTGGTCTAGAGATGATTTAAAGTATACAAGAGGATGTGAATAGGTTATATACAAATACTACAACATTTTGTATCAGGGACTTGAGCACTTGGGGATTCTGGTATCTGTAGGAGTCCTTACACCAATCACCCCATGGATATCAAGGGTTGAATATAGAAGATAGACAGATAGATAGATTGATAGAGTGATTGATAGATAGATAGGATATATAAGCTGCATATATAGAGAGAGGGTGAGAGAGATTGATTGATTGCTTGGTTATGGGAATTGGCTCACACGATTATGGAGGATGGTGGAGAAGTCCCACCATCTGCGAGCTGCAGAACCAAGAAAGCCAAGAATGTAATTTCGGTCAAAGTCCAAAGGCCTGAGAACAAGTGCATGTATGTGAGCAAGTCCTGGAGTCGCAAGGCCTGAGAACCAGGAGCTCAGGTGTCCATGAGACGAAGTGGATGGACGTCCCAGCTCAAGTAGAGGAAGAGAATTTTCTCTCCTCTGACTCCTCTAACTCTTTGCTCTGCTGGTCCTTCAACAGATTGGATGGTGCCCATGTTGGTGAGGATGGATCTTCTCTACTCAGTCTTCTGATTCGAATGCTAATCCCTCCTGCAAACACCCTCACAGACACGCCCAAAAATAATGGGCATTTCTATCTAACCAGCTATCTGGGCATTTCTTAGCCCAGGCAAGTTGACACAGAAAATTAACCCTCATGGCCTGTGTATAAAATCACAAATGGAATAGGAACCGGTTGTGAACACATGGCCTGGCATTTTAAAGCTGGCCTCCTTGGATAGGTTTTCATGGAAACTCTCTATGATGTTGGAGCTTCAGAGTCCAGAGGTGGGGTGTTTGCAGTGTCCAATAGCCTCTCTCGCTCTACGGGCCCTTTTCCTTCCTTTAGGAACCTTTTTGAATTCCCTTGAGGACACTCTTGCTGCTCCTGCCTCTTAGGCTTGTTCTCCCCATTCTAAGATGTCAGTGGACCCACCAGCTGGGAACCTGAGAAAGTTAAGCAGCTTTATAGATGGCTTTCACTTCTGCTCATTGGTCCCAACTCCATTTGCAGATATTCCAACTAATTTGACCTTCTGTCCAACGTGTATGCCCCTTAGAATTTCCCTGTCATTACAGGAATCTATACCAAAAAGAAAAAGAAAGGGGGGAAAAAAAAAGGGAGGGAGAATGGAGAAGCAAAAAAAAAAATGTAATATATTACATTTCTAATAAGCTCACTGCAAGATGTCTTCCAGAACATCAGTGGGTTTTAAATTCTGGGCCATTAGGCCGGTGTTTCTTCTTATATTTGGGTTAGGGAGTTGGATTTGGGTACTGGGAACAGGAAGGGTCTGCAGCCCAGCACTGGTTGTTGCAGTTGCAATAAGGATGCTGCTGCATTTCCACTCTCTGGGCCAGAACTCATGACTCAGCGTCTTTTTTTTCTTTCTTATAGACGCAATTGGTCCTCTGTTTTTTCAGGGTCAAAATGCAGGAAACCACTGTGGACTCGATGCCCAGCTGGCAGCCCTGCCCCCTGCCCCCAGTGCAAGACTGTACCGAGGGGTTTGTCCCAGGCAATGAGCCAGTGCACCCCCACACTGGCACTTGTCCCTGCCCAGAGTGGCCATGGTGTTCCTGGGAAGAAGCGGGCATGTGACCCACTATGTAAATGAAGTCCTCGGAATGGACTTTGGAGATTTGCAGATGCTGTCACTTTGCAGGTTCTAAAACAAGGGCTACTCTTGTTTATAAAACTCCTTAGAAAGTGTGTGAGCCTGGGAATGGCTTTGAGGGGCCTTTTAAAGCTGATAATTGGGACATAATGAGTCGTGTTTAGACACTTTGGTGGAAAAATGAGAGGGCGAGATAGATATGATTGAAAATTAGTCTTTGTCTTAATCACATTCTATCTACATACTTAATACCTATCCCCAACAGTAGCTAAAAACTAAATGGACAAAACTCTAGTAATTAAAGTAGAATTCCCAGCACATGTATATTCTCTCACTCTATGTGAACAAATAGGAACATTAATATTTAACAAAACAGCATGGTTAAAACTATTTCACAATAAATGACTAGAGGAGTTGGAAAGTTACCGTCTAGTTATTGACCTTTTGGGCATTCGGTATTAATTATTTTATGTTGAACGTTCTCTGCATTTTTTTCAGGGCCTAATTAGGCTGCATTTATGTTTCCTTCTGGGAAACCTAATGGGGAGAGAAGGAGGGATCTACCTTTGGACACTCTGTAATTAATTCTTTTTCAGCTCTTATTCTAGCTGTTCTTTCTTCAACTGTCTTTTAGTCTTGCGGTGGGACAGGTTCAAGTTCTCCCAGGCCCTTCTTGTTAGAACCAAGAACAGTGAGGTGCTGGCTGCCAGCAGCTGCTTCCACCGTTTACCAAGGAGAAAGATGACATTTGAATTCCAGGTTAGAAAAAAATGGTGGACCAGTGGTGGCCTCCGGGCTCACCGCTCCCACGGTGGGAGGTCAACAGTGTGGACAGCTGTCTATGCGTGGATGGTTCATGTACCGACTATCAAATTGGTACTAACTGATCAATATTTTTGTGCACATATGGAAGTAGCATTCATCGGGTGTCAGGCAGGTGGGGAGGCAGGCGGGATGGGTATATTCACACCTAATGGGTGTGGTGCACGATGTCTGGGAGATGGACGTGCTTATAGCTCTGACTCGGGCAGTGCAAAGGCAATATATGTAACCAAAGCATTTGTACCCCCGTAATATTCTGAAATTTTAAAAAAAAAAAAAAAAGGTTTTTTTTTTTTGAAGAAGCAGTAACTCTTGCAAAAATATCCTCTTGGCAGTGACAGCATTAAATCTGAAGCGGCATACGAAAAACCCCCACATGTGTCATGTTATTAATTAAATTATTACTATGGCTGCAATCTGTTTTTGATTTATTGCTATTCCTATTTTAGTGAGTATTTTTTATAATGAGTGATGCCATAGAGGCTAGAAAGAGAAGTTAGTTGTTATTAAGTGTTCTTTTATCACTGTACATAGTGTGATTCTTCACACAATGAACTTAGAATTCTTCATTAGTATCCCAGATAAAACTTTCATAGAAAATCGTTCATTTTACTTTGGTAAAATTTGTCAAATCTTCTGCTTCCATCCACAGTCATGTAATTTTTCTAATCTCCAATGGGATCTGATGGGAGAAGCAGAGATTCATCAGAAATGTATAAATGAACAAATATAGTAAGTAAATAAGCAGTATACAATGAAAAATAATAATAAATACATAAATAAATTCCAGGTTAACCCTTGGTTTGCCAATGGGCAGCCCTAGGAGAAATCATTACTGAGATAGGACTTAATGGATGAAAGGACAAGTGACAAATGTGGAAATGACGCACTCATGGCTGCTAGTTCATGAGATGGTGTGATAATATTTAGGAGAGAATGGGGAAAGCAATGTTAAATTTTTCTCTTGGATTATTTAGATTTTTTATATTTATATTTTTAATATTAATAATATTGTTTAAAATTCCCATCCCCCCCTGAGTTTCTATGCTATGTGACTTGGATAATTTTGTTCTAAAAGCTATTCTGGCAGGGAAAATTTTCCTATATTGCATATGGTTAACTTATTAACTAATTTCCCTTTTAATATTTTTAGTATCATAAGTAAACTTCTTTTGAGAACTTTAGTAGAAATATCCTATTCAGTATATTCGTATGAAATACTAACATTGCTACCTTTTTACATTAGTGAATATTGTAAATATTTAAAATATAAAAAACAATTTCTTAAATAGGAAGTCACTGGAGGTTTTGCTTATGATCGTAAAAGCTAGACTTTTGGAAATAACTGTTGAGGTTCCTTCCCAACCCCCACTCCTGTACGTTCTTTTATATTCACACACGTTGCTAGGGAATGTCTGTTCCTGGTGCTCCCATGAGGGAAAAGTTGGAGCCACACCCTGAAAGATACAGACGTGGACAGTCACAGCTGAGGGATTTGTCTTCCTAACTTCGCAGTGGTGCTGAGCTACACACCCCAAACTTTCTTTGCTCTCCGCTCTTTGCTTGACGTTTCCGTCTTGACACTAGCTCAGGGGGATGAGTTAAAAATGCTGACTTCATGTTTGGGATCTTACGCATTCAGCTTGTTGGCTTGATGGGGCCGAAGCCCTTTAGCTCCTGCAGGATGGGGATGGATTTGTCATCAGTTGTCAAGTGCAGGAAGTTTTCCTTCTGCCTGGGGCTCCTCTTCCAGTGGTCCAAGTGGACCCACAGTGCTCTGATCTTTGTGGTGGTTATTTAGGGGCTGACATCTGTTTTCTAGGGTGATCTGTGGTTTGACATCCGAACTACTGTATAGTTTTCTGTTTGTAGAACTCTACATGGCTTTAAGTAAACATAGTGGACAAAAATCAAGATGTATGAAGAGAAAAATTCAACGGTCATCTATATTAAAAAAGAGATCGTATTAAAATTAAGAGAGATAAATATTTTCAAAAAATATTTATCATAGTCTTCACTTTTGGAATAGAATCCGTATCTATTCTTTATTTATTGCTCCATTTGTCAGTTAAAATCAGCGTTACTCTCTTCCTTTTTTGGATTTGCTATTTGCTTGGATTTTTATAAAGATAGGTTACTTTTCCAAATATAAGCAACATGGAATATTAAGACAATCATCTAGATAATTGAAGCCAAAAATAACTTTGACATCTCTTCAAAAGAGAAGGAAAATTTACCTGAATCCATATTATCACTTCCCTGTAAGATATCTTGTACAAATGTTCACATACAGGTTTCGAACTCTTTTCATCATAGTTATGAAAAAAAAATCACAATAATAATTAAAACTTTTGGCCAAGGGTCAGCCATATTCACAAGTCCATTTTTGAAATAAACTTTTTATTTTAAAACAGTTTTAGCTTTACAGAAAAATTGCAAAGCTAGTACAGAGAGCTCTCATATACTCTGCATATGGTTTCCTCCGTTATTAATATCTTTCAGTTTATGGTACTATCTTCACTATTAATGAACCAATATCAATGCATAATTATTAATGAAAGTCCATACTTTATTTAGAGTCCCTTGTTTCTTCCCCTGATGTCATTTTTTGTGTTCTGGGAGCCCAGCCAGGACACTACACCACATTTAGTGATGTCTTCTTAGGTTCCTCTTGGCCATGACAGTTTCCCAGACTTTCCTTGTGTTTGGTGACCTTGACAGTGTTGGGGAGCACTGCTCAGATATTTTGTAAAATGTGCCTCTGCTGGGATTTTTCTGATAGTTTTCTCATGCTTAGAAGAGGGTTATGGATTTTGGAGAGAAAGACCACAGAAGTGAATTGCCATTTTTATTATTATTTTATCAAGGGTATATACTACCAACATGACGTGACCTTTTGCTGTCGATTTGACCTCAATCACCTGGCTGAGGTCGGGTTTGTCAGGCACAGCATTCTTTCAAATGACAAATTTCCATTGCATATTTATTTATTTATTTTTTTTTTTTTGAGACAGAGTCTCACTCTGTTGCCCAGGCTAGAGTGAGTGCCATGGCGTTAGCCTAGCTCACAGCAACCTCAAACTCCTGAGCTCAAGCGATCCTCCTGTCTCAGCCTCCCGAGTAGCTGGGACTACAGGCATGCACCACCATGCCCAGCTAATTTTTTTTTTCTATATATATTTTTAGCTGTCCATATAATTTCTTTCTATTTTTAGTAGAGATGGGGTCTCGCTCTTGCTCAGGCTGGTCTCGAACTCCTGAGCTCAAACGATCCGCCCACCTCGGCCTCCCAGAGTGCTAGGATTACAGGCGTGAGCCACCGCGCCCGGCCTCCATTGCATATTTAAAAGATGATAAATGTATGTATATACTACCTGTCAGGAACATAGCTTTTATTTGAAACGAATTATAGCCATAATGTTAATTTGGGGTCGGTAGTAAGAGGTTGCATTGACATGAAATGAACCGAAACTACCTAAAATTGACAAAATATTTGAATTTCTGACTAGCTTAAAATTCCAATTGGGTTTTTTAATGTCAAAAGTATGAAAACAACACAAATATTGTTTCTAAGTCTTTGAAATCTTATGCTGTAGTAAACAGCAGACTTTTACCACTGAAAGACAAATGTTAATGTAATCCATTCATTGAGATATTTGAATGCTTTTGCATGCAACAATCACAGAGACATATGTTAGAATTGAAACCTAAATGGATACGTTTACCTTTTACTTATTCTTACCTGCATGCCTATTATTTATACAACTATAGGGAAGAGAGAAACTCTAAATGTTAGTAAAACAATCAGATGATCAAGGGAGTGAAAAGAAACGATAACTCATAGCCTACGTAATGTGACTACAAAATACTGTCTGCATAAAAGTAGTTGTTGATGCCTGGAACTCCCATCAACTGACCCAGACACAATCGTTAATCAATGTTATAGACATGAATAAAAAAAACATTCACAGGGGTCAATTTGAAAGATGTTAGCAAAGCATTTTCTCATTTTACTTATTTTTCGTGTTGGCTAAATCATTCGAATTTCCTCTTCTTTGCTCTCTGGTGCATTAGCCACTGGCCTATATCCATGAGGAGGCAGTCAGCCCAGCTGGAACAATATCGCCAGTATTTTTAGGAGTATCTATAGAGATTAACTGTATTTAATTATTGAAGGGAGAAATTCCTTAGTGAAATATATTAATCCTCTGAAAGATGACATAGTACATAACATTCCATCTGCCAAATGAAGTGTTTAATAAAATTCAGCACCAATTCCTAACGTAGCCCATGAAAGGTAGGAATAAAACCATTCTTCTTCAATATGATAAAAGGTGTAGTTAATGTAGATAAAAATCATACTGAACTTAGATATTTCCAAGTGACTCCCCCTCAACCTGATATAATAGCTGTACTTTCACTCAATAAAGTTATTTATTGAGCATCTATTTTTTTTCTTTTTCTTTTCATTTTTTTTTTTTTTTTTTTTGGAGACAGGGTCTCACTCTGTTGTCTGGGCTAGAGTGCCACGCAGCAACCTAAACTCCTGGGCTCCAGCGATCCTCCTGCCTTAGCCTCCCACATAGCTGGGACTACAGGCAAGCACCACCACGCCCAGCTAATTTTTTCTATTTTTAGTAGTTCCAGGCTAATTTTTCTATTTTTCTTTTTTTAAGTAGAGACAGGGTCTCGCTCTTGCTCAGGCTGGTCTCGAACTCCTGACCTCAAGTGATCCTCTTGCCTCAGCATCCCAGAGTGCTAGGATTACAGACATGAGCCACCGCGCCCAGCCAAGCATCTATTTTCTAATGCTGAGAATACAATAATGAGAAAAACAAGAAGACATCCTTGCTCTCTGAAGCTTATACTTGAGTTTGGTGGTGTGCATGTGGAAAGAAGATCGGGAGATGAGAAATAAATACATACATAGACTGTGAGGTGGTGAAAAGTGCAGTGAAAAAGAAATGGAACAAGAAAGACTTAGGGGGCAACGAGGAGGAGGATGCAAGTTTAAGTTGGGGAGTCAGGGAAGACCTCACTGAGAATCTGATATTTGAGCAAATCCCTGGAGGGGGTGAGGGGATGAGCTGTGCAGATATCTGGGGAAGCAGCAAGTGCAAAGGCCCTGAGGCAGGGTCACATCTGGTATGTTCAGGGAATACCAAGGAGTCTTCTGGGTCTAGAAAGAAGTGAATGAGGGGCATAAATAGTGGGTAAAATGAGACAGGTGGAGGGGGCAGACCATAGAGGACTTTGTAAGGGACTGCAAGGACTTTGGGGGGTTTTGAGCAGAAGTGTGACAGTATCTGACCTAAGTTCTCGGAGCTCTCTCCGGCTGTTCTTTCGGATTGTGAATTGGAGGCCATTGCAGTAATCCATGTGAGAGTGGATGGGGCTGAGAGCAGCGTGGGGAAGGGGGAGATGGCAAGAAAGGGGTACGATCCTGGAACTTTGCTGAAGGGGAAGCCAGCAGGTTTTGCTGGCAGGTCAAAGGTGGGGTGGGAGTTTCTTCTTGGCATGAACAACAGGAAGGATGGAGGGAGAACTTCCACAATGACTATTTTATAGAGATTTATATTTGCTTGTCTGCATAATAAACTACAGAAAAGAAATAAGATTTAAAAGGAACGTTATGAGAAGACTCTATGATCATTCACCTAGAGGAGCTAAAGTAACAGTGAAGAAAAATTGCTGCTCAAAAAATACAATTAATACAGATTAGTCCAATACTCAAATGCGTTTTTGGCCGGCTAAAAATATTATAAAAGACTTCCATTTGTTATAGCCACAAAATTGAATTATATCTTAATTAAACTTGTATAAGGTTTTATAAAACCTATCCAAGAAAGTCTACAAAATTTTAATGGCAAAAAAACCCTCTGCAGTCCTGTTAGGCAGCGACTCCGAGTGAGGGGCCTGGCATGGGGGCAGGTGCTGGAGGGCACGAGCCATCACTCTGGGACCAGCAGCTCCCAGGGCACGTTGTCATCACAGTGCAGGCAAAAGAGGACGTGCAGAAACATGCACAACCTCTGCGGAGGTCAAGACTCTTGAACGAAGGTACCTTCAAGTCCCTCCCTACCAGATTAAAATATGTCTGTCTGCACCCTTTACGTTTTCTCAACAATTCTCTGCACTTTCCCCTTTCTTTGCATCTTATGGGAATAGGCAACCCTTTTCCCTAGGAAAAATAATGCCTCTGCTTGAGATTCCACTCCCCTTTGCCTCCTTCAGAATTTATAGAACCTTTTCCTTTTCATCTTACCAGCTTCTTGGGATGTGCCTTAAATACACTTGGGGCTCTTCTGTCTTGAACAGCAACAACAACAACAATAGCATCTTCTCTTGACTCTACTAGTTTTCCAAGCCTTATGTCTTGTTTAAGTTATAAACTACTTCTAAACACATTGTTATTTTAATTATTGAAACTATAGTGTAACGACAAGTTAAACTTAAGAAAACTACTCTTAATCCCATCATTCTAACGAAACTAATTTTTTTTGTACTTAGGATACCATTCATGTGTCTTAAAAATAAAACAGCTTTACTGAGGTTGAATTGACCCTACAGTAATCTGCATATATTTAAATTGAGAAGTTTGATAGGTTTTCACATGTGTGTGTACCCATGAAACCATCGCCAAGATCAAGATGGTGAACGTATCCATCACCCCAAAAGTTGCCCAGTTGTAATTTTTCCCATCTGCCCCATGCTACATGTTCTCCTTTTCCTACCCTGTCCCTTACTCCCCAGGCAGCTACTGGTCTGCTCTCTGTCACCATGGATTAGTTTGAATTATCTAGAATTTTACATAAACGGAGTCACACCATATATATTCTTTGTCTGGCTTCTTTCAGTCTGCATAATTATTTTGAGATTCATCCATGTTGTTAACTGTTGTCAATAATGCATTCATTTTCATAAAAACCCCAGCTTTTTATTTATTTATTTATTTTTTTTGAGACAGAGTCTCACTCTGTTGCCCGGGCTAGAGTGAGTGCCGTGGAGTCAGTCTAGCTCACAGCAACCTCAAACTCCTGGGCTCAAGTGATCCTACTGCCTCAGCCTCCTGAGTAGCTGGGACTACAGGCATGCACCACCACGCCCGGCTAATTTTTTCTATATATATATTTTAGTTGGCTAAACCCCAGCTTTTTAAAGGCATAATTTACATCTTGTAAAATGTATCCATCATACGCATACAATTCAGTTATTTATAATAAATTTCCGGAACTGTGCAACCATCACCACAATGCAATTTTGGAAATTTTCACCATCCCCTAAAGACCTTCCATGACCGTTTGCAGCCGCTCCCTGTTCTCGCCTTTGGATCCAGGCAGCCATCACCTGCCTCTATAGGTTTGTCCTTTCTGAACATTTTATATGAATGGAATAAGCAATACACAGTCTTTTGCATCTAGCTTATTCCATGTTGCTTAGCGTTGGTGAGGTCATCTGTGCGGTAGCGTCTATCGGTATTTCATTCCTTTTTGTTGCTAGATAGGATTCCGTTATATGGATATGTGATTTGTTTATACATTTACCATTGACGGGCATCTGGGTGGTTTCCAGGTTTTGACTATTACAAATAAAGCTGACACAAACGTGCATGGACAAGTGTCAGTGTGGACATCAGTTTTCCTTTTTCTTGCAGTAGCTGGATTATAAGGTAGGTGCATGTTTAACGTTTTAAAAAACCGCCAGACTGTTTTCCAGATTCCCACGTGCTGTCTTAACACTTGCTGCGGTGAGTCTTTTTCACTGTAGCCTTCCAATAGGTGTGTTGTGGCATCTCGTTAAATGATTTGAATTTGTTTTTCAGATTTGTTAGGAAGATTTGGGTCAGTGATCAATGTATGGCCAATTATTTCTCACTATGACGTCGAGAGCCTTCTGAGTATTCTAGCAATGCATGACGCATCGTGAGGTTCTCCAGTCTGGCTGGTGTGAAGGTCACCATCCCTGGCCCTGTGTGAGCACCGGTCACCATCCCTTCTAATCCTTTCTCCTGGGTCTTTCCCCAGCCTTGAGTGGCTTCCTCATGTGCATATGGCGATCAGTACTCAACTGAATGGGTGCTCAAGAACAGTCTTTGCAGATCTCTGAAGTTCTGTCTTTCTGCACCTTTCCCCTCTTTGGTGCTCTGCCTTGTGAACTCTGACCATCTTCACCCTCCCTGACTGTCCGCTCTGTCTACTCAACTTAGGGAGAACACTCGATTCCGTCTGGTTCTCCTCTCTGTTCTGCAGCCCGGAAGCACTCTTAATTCATTAATCTGGGACAATTGTAAGGCTTATCTCATTTGTTTCTTTTCTCTCGTCAATCACTGTCCTTTGTGGCTTTATGTTCATTGTCTTGCAAAGTATCGTTTCGTATATTTCGTTCATTTTGTTTGTTTATTTCATTTGAAGGGTGATTTTGGTCCCTGTGTTGCCGTCTTCGCTAGAAGCAGAACTTCCTCCATATCTTCTTAAAATACAAATATTTACATGGTTGCAATTCGAGTATATGTACCATTTTACAGTCAAATCATCATTATATTTCTGCCATTTGCGATTATTTCTACATAGTTTCCTAATTGCAATTTTAATAGCTGCACAATATTTCACAGTGTGCCAAATTTGAGAGCAGCTTATACATTCAAGAATGATTTACGCCCCATCTTGTCTTTGCAAAAAAGAATTTCAGATGGCTTGCTGACAAAAAGGCCTACTAAATAAGAGGAGTACAGTATGAATTAAAAGGAAAAACAAGGTTGAGAAAAACGAATAATAATGCCAACTATGGTAATATCTGCTGTAATTGAAAGTAAAATTAGGTTCTGGGCATTCTGGCAGTCAAATGTGCCAACTGTGATTAGTTACATTATTCTCATTATCACAATGAAAAGGGTGCTAACAGTTCTTGAATGCCTACTATGCGCAACTCAATGAAAGGTGTAGCCAATAATGTTTTCTTTGAGTTTCACCTCACCCTTGTGATACTTGCCCTGGATTGTGGAGCAAATGACAGGATAGGAATTCAGATTTCTGACAGTAAAATAGCCCTGCAGGTTTTCAGAGGCCAAAGCCAGCTCCTCTACAGGCTAGCTCAGGGCGACAGACATTTTCCTTGTACAAAATTCCAAGAGAAATTTCTTACATGGGGCAATTTACACGGGGGGCAGTGAGCGATCTCATGATCAGTGCTGAACAACAGCTTCACGCTGGATACGGAAGGGGGTTTTAAGGGCTATTTTTTTGCCATGCCTTTTGAGGAGTGTGACACGAACCCATCCTTCATTTGAGGACTTTTGAGGAGGAGCGACGTGGAAATGGATTACGTGTGTAGCTTTCCTGGGAGGCAGGAGTAGCCGAGGGTGGAACTTGAGGACTCAGAGGACAGAATTGCTGTTCAAGGTCCTTCTGTGACCTTGAACAAGTTCTTGAAAGGACCCAGAGAGCTCATATTTCACTGCTTTTTGAGGAGGGTCTCTATAAGATGAATGAATGCCTCTTGTCCCAAACTGCTCCATAATCGCTTGCAATTTGATTTCTATGTCCATAACTCTACTAAAATTCCCCACCCCTTAGCTACTGTGGTGGAATGACATTGTCACTTGAATTCTGGGGCTCTCTTTTCCCCTTCTGACAGCTCCTTCTCTGTCACCCTGTTACTTCTCCCAAACTCCCCATGTTCTGCTTCCTTCCTCTTTGTGCTTAACTGTTTGGCATCTTCATAGGTGCCTAAATTAATATTATTGAACACTGATTGCTATTTGAGCTTGATGCGTAGAGCTACAAGAGTAAACAAAGACGAACGAAACATCATTCTGACCTCAGGTTGTCCCTTTCTAGTAGGGGGAGGACAGAGAGAAGTGAATAACTATCATTTTTTGGAGGAAAAATAAGCAACTGAAAAGCTGTAGCAACGAAGCCAATATGAATGCCCAAATAGAAAAATCAGGAAAAATTTCAGGAATTTTTTGACATTGAAAGTTGTGTAAATATATACACTTTTATCAGACTCAGCTTATGTATTTCCAAGATTTATTTGCTCCCCTCCACCACCCGCCCTGAGACTTAGCCACCTGCTCACGGAGGCGCCCAGCTGCTGCCATTATCATTTCAACCCCAGCACTGCCCGCTGTCCCCGCCTCCCCCAGGGTGCAGCCAGGAGTTGGGGTGGCTTCCATCACATGCACTGAGGGAAGGATGTCATCACCCCATACCCAGGTCCCATCTCCTGACTCACAAAGGCTATGGCTTCTCCTCCACTCTGGGCTCAGAAGCAACATCTTTCGCGGCTGCCTGGAGGAGCTGGTATAATGGTATAACCCTGAAGAACCAAAGAGTTAATGTCTGATGGAGTCAGTCTGACCAACAAGGGTCAGCAGATGGGCAGCGCTGGGCTGCTGGCTCCCTCCGCCCTCCTCTCCTTGATGGGCTACCCCAGTGAGTGCAGCTTCCACGCCAGTCTGGAAGCCTTTCCCTGTGACTCAGTCACTGTACTGTGGCCGGCTTGGTGGACACCTCATTGCACCTGCTCTCATTGTGTCCCTGCTCACTCCCCTGCCCCCTCCCTCTGGCCACCCTGCGATTGCACCTCCCAATGATGTCCTAAAACAGAGGTTTGCAGAGGCTGCTTTCTAGAGAATCCAGACTGTGATTCCAGCCGACGTAGGATGAGACTTTCTAGGCAAAGAGAACCATGAGCAAAGTGCTGAGAGAGGAGGGCAGGGGTGCTGAGGGCCAGGCCCACCCCTCCCACCTGAGCATGCCCTGGACTCCCCTCCTCTCTCCTCCCCTCCCAAAGCTGTCCCTGCAGGTCTCTCTTTGGCATACGCCTCCTCTGCCCATATCCACCGGTTGAAATAGCTCCAACGTTAATTTTTTTCCTTGTGCTTTTAGTATTTTTCAAACACACAGTCCATGTGGAATCAGAACATAAACCTCATAGAAAAGATGTCCTGCCATTCCTCAGGTTCTAGCTCAAGAACTAACACGTCCTTGAAGACAAAAGTAAACTCTTCCTACTCCGTGTATTCAAACTATTTGTTTTGTAGCAATTGTCACATCTTGTCTGGTGTCAGCAATGATCCCACCAGATTAAAAGTTCCTTGAGCACAGAGGTACAAAGTAGGAACTCTGCAAATAGCAGCTGAATATATTTAGAAATCTGTGTGCATTTAGGTTAAGATAAGGTCCCTTACATTATTGTTATACATGTGTTCCTTAAGTTATTATTTTTGAATACTAGTATTAATACTGTTTTTGAATATTATTTTTGAACCCACCAGGAATTCTGATAGCTTTGTGCAAGGACACACGCATGTGATTCAGATCCTGCTTTGAGTCTCTCAGCACTGAGAGCAGGAAGTGAGTGATTCCCACAGGGGTTCCCGAGGTTGGTGGCATCAGAAACCAGTCACACAACCTGGAATGAAGGTTCTCAAGCTCACTGGGCCACCAGAGGAGAAACAAGGAGGGAGGACACTTCATTCATTTAACGACTAATTGTTTTTAGCACTTATTCTGTGCCATCCTTTGCGATGATCAGATACTTTTAAAAGTATAAGTTAGATAGGAACAGCATCTACCCTTGTGCATAGGAATGTTTAAAAGTTATTAATTTCTTCCCCCTAGTTTCTCATTTAGAAAGCTGGTCTCCATGTGTCTAGTTAATTTCACACTGCCCAGTTAATTTCAAGGAATTTTTTGGAGCCATGATGGCGGGGGGGTGAGTGAAGGAAAGAAATCAGCAAAGGACATGAAATCTACCACGAGCAGTATTAGCAATCACCATTTTTAGTTGAATACGTGGACTCCTTAAGAGGATAGAAGCTTGGCAGTTCTCAGAAAAACGATGCCTAATTTTCTTAAATCCGCAACTCTGGGAAGCCCTTTTGAGCCTCTCGTTATATAACAAGACCGGGCAGGCTTTTTTCTTGTTTTTAATTCTATTTCCATTGACATCTTCCAGGGAAGATGCTGCAGAGTGTGATTTTTTTAAGGCGGATCTGCCTTTTTGTCTTAAGTGGTGTCCCTTGCTGCAAATTAGCCTCCTGCGCCTTCCTGAGCTAAGGAGTCTCCTTCAAAATTCCTAACAGGCAGCCCTGTGGAGACAGGGGAGGGAAGCAAGGGAGGGAGGAAGAGCGGGAGGGAGGGAGGGAGAGAGAGGTAGAGGGTGTCTGTATGCGGCGTACATGTGGTGCAGGCTGGGAGACCAGAACGCTCACAGAACAGGCAGTGTCATTCCATGTTCCTCGTAAGTATGTTAGCCCTGCGGGGAACTGAGCCTGCCAGTCTACTCGCAGAGGAAAAGTAGATTTGGAAGGGGTCAATTCATAAGTGACTTCCCCCTCCGTGATAAGGGCATTTGCTCATCGCCACTGACTGCCTGGTGTCTCATGGCCAGACCCGGCTGGCTCTCACTCCCAGATATTTGATTTTGCGAAAGGGACACACCTATCTGCAGGAAAGAAGACACTGACCAGATTGCAAGCGGTAGGTTGTGACATTCAGCGTGTTTATGCAGCAGAATTGCTGAGAGAGGCAGAGAGATGGGGGTTGCTCGGGCTGGCTGATTTATCTGCAACAGGGAATGTTTTATTTTAATTGTCAGCTGAAGGAAGAATTGCTGCCTGGGCTAAGGTAGCAGTGGAAAATTCTGTGTTCTAAGCTTTTACATTTGTATTGGATGTGATTTCTGTGTTTGTGCAGCTTAGCGAAGCCAGGGAGGGCTCACCTTTTAAATACCCTGCAGGTTCCTATTTTCCTCCTTTTTTTTTTTTTTTTTTTTCCTCCCTAAGCACAGTCCCCACCCCATCCTCCCAACGTCCTTCTGTCCTCTGCCCCACCCCAGGTGCAATGTGGCCTATCTTTACCCTGAGTCTTTTGCACCCTAAGTCTGGATTTCTGGCTGGTTTGCTGCAGGTGCTTGCGGATGCTTTGCAGCTACCCGGGGCCCAGGCGGACTGACTCTGCAGGCGTGTTTGTGCATGGGAATCGGAGACCATGGCAGTGCAGCTGGTGCCCGACTCTGCTCTCAGCCTGCTAATGGTGAGTGCTCGTGCTCGGGGAGGAGGTGGGGCCCGGGCAGCGCCTCCAGCCACCCCTGCACCGCTGCTGCCCCTACTGCTGCTGCAGACGTACTCTATGCCGCTCTGCTTGCTCCTGCAGGCCCTTTGGAAATGATTTCGGGGGTCAGAGCATCAGCATGACAAAGCATTCCCAGGGAAAAGAAGCCTTGGGTTAGGTTTGCCATTTCAGAAACTTGTTGCTGAATGCTATTTTGAGACACAGTGCTTGCAAACAGGTGCTTAGAGCCCCTCAAAATAGATCGCTAGGACGCGGCCGCCCCCAGCTCTCGGCATCCTTTCCCCCCTTTTGAATCTAAATCCAGCGAATCATGTTTGTTTGCTTTTTTATTATCTTGTGGCAACTGTGGGATTTTCTGCCCACAGGGTGATTGGGTAAGATCTCTCTGGGCGCCCACATATCTGTTCAGACTTCCCCATAGAGGCGGCCGAGGAGGTTTGCTGTGGCACTTAGTGGCACTTGGGCTACTGAGTTGGGGGGAGCCCTTTTCCCAACTGCCATTGATGGGGAGACCTTGCAGGCCTGGTCCGGGGATTTATCTGTGTGTGAGCTGCTCACCCACTCTGTGCCCCTCTAGGATTTTCGTGATGTTAAGAAAACCGTTGCTCTTAGTATATTAAAGCAAACGGGGACAGCTGCACTGTCCTGTTTTCATTGGCTTGACTTTTTGCTTGACATTAGGTTTGGAGTTTGTTTTTGCTGTGATGTCGTTTTGTGTCCCCTGTCCCCCACTGGGGAGCCCACATGCCAGGGTAACACTGTCGTCAGAAGTAGCCTGCGCCAGGCTTGGCGTGGAAAGGGTTCCAGCATTTACACAGGAGGTTTTCTGAGCAAGGCGTAAGCGCTTCTTCCCGGTTATACGGATCTGTGCCTTCTGACCGAGAACGGGAAACGCAGCCTTGCAAGGCCCGATGAGTCTGAAGGCTACTGCGAAGAAGAGCCAGTGGCCAGCCAGCCCAAGTTAAGAGGGACAGGTGATCTTGGTCCTTTGTTGCCCAAGATGTCATTGGGTCCAGAGGTGTAGTTGAATTGCCTGAAATCTCACGGGCCTCTGCTGACTTCTGATTTCACTGGGGAGAAGGATTAGAAGGAATGAAAGTTGTGTTAATGAAGAATTTACCTTTACCTGTCTTCCTTCCCATACTAATTCTGGGATCTGATGATACTTTCTCTTCCATTGTCTGTCTTTGGTCACATAAGTGGATGGGAAAGGCTGTGAGTATTTGTGACGGTGGCTGGCACTACGATGCAGTATCCACGAGGTCCAGGAGACTTCTGGGAACCTGGGCATCTGGGGTTCGTGCAGAAAAATACAGGTGCACACTCATGTGTGTACGTGCGTGGTGTGTAGTATGGCTCAGTAGAAATCAATCCTGCATTGTGTTAACATAGAGGAAAAAAGTTTTCTTGAAAAATAGCTTTAAGGAGAGCTGGAGCTGCTTGCTCAGTCTTCTGCTTGGAACTGTCCCCTGTGCTTAGATATGTGTCTGTTTTACTCCAAGGTCCAAAGGATAAATTCCTGGTGCCCAAATCGAATGGAGCTCAGCACCAGCTCAGCTGTTCCTGCCATGCATAGACACACATACACACATACACCCACACACACATGCACACACACATTCACAGACACACATGCACACATATGCACACACACTCATTCACACACACACCTTCACACACATACACACATGCACACACATTCATAGACACACACATGCACACATACGCACACACATGTACACACATACACATGCACAATTACACTCAGGCTCTCCTGTCCCTGGGCCTCCCAGATTTTATGGCTGCCGTCCTGGTATCTGCAGCCCAGACTTTATCCTGCATTCGTCAGTGTCCTCTGCCCTTAGATCGCTCCCTAGCTCTCGCCTCCTGGCTGGATTAAAGGTTTATGTTCCTGTCTCTCTCTCTCGGAAGCTGGGGGAAATAGCTCTCGACACCCCGATGGACCATTAGATTAGAGCACCCTGGAGCTCCGTGTGTGGTCGGGGTCGGGGCACATTTTCTGGTTGGTGTTCACATTGTCCCCTACGGACTTCGGTGCTTTTTCTCTTTTTTAAAGGGTAAGCCCCAAAGTAATTGCTTTTCTGACATGTTGCATGATGAGTCTTGAAATTTATAAGCACGCCGAGGAGAAGAGAAAGGAGGAGAAGAGGCCGTTTAGTGGAGTTGCTTTGGCTGTGAGTTTAGGAAGGAAGCCGTATACAGTATTATTTATTAGCTCATCAATCAGCCAATCAGTTCGCAGTATTTATCGAGTGTCTGCTGATGGTGGAAAGTGACACGGTGGGATGGTGAGAGCCAGAGCCTGCAAACACACAGTTTGGGGAGGTCGATACCAGGTTGGCTGATGGCAGTTCTGATTTGTGCTGTGCAGTCACGAGGCTGCAGGGACACAGGGAGATATGTGGCCATGCCCTTTGCTTTTAGGTGAGGAGGAGGCCGGAGCTTATGTTCAGTTTAGATGCCAAATGGTTCAGGGCAAAGCATGTTTACTTGGTTATAGAAGCAGCAACCGAGTCTGGAGGGTGGGGCAGCCCCGGGCTCTGTTCTCAGCTTTGCCGCTCCCTGGGTGACCTTGGGGATGTCACTTCCTCTCTCTGTGACTTGGTCATGCCATTTGCTAACTGATCTCCAGGGTCCCTTCTAGTCTGTTAAACACAATTTAAGGTCCCTAGGAAGGGTGTCGAGAACAGCACCAACTCGAACGCTTGATTCAGCATCACGTGTTTATTTCCAACCTTGCATTTGAACAGTGTTGCCATGAGAATGGTAGAATCTGTGTCCTCCCCTATGGCTTCGATGCCAGGGCAAGTATGTTTCATATTATCAGCTGAAATGCGTGAGCATGCATTTCGGGTTTCTTCATACTCTGCCGTTAGGAGTCCTACCCAACAGGAGCCTAATTTATTCTGCTGGACAAAAGCCAACTATTGAACAGCACTCTGAAGGCCTTTCTGAGCTGGTGCTGGTCTTAGTCTTATAGGAGGGAGTCTGGTTTTGAGCATGCCCTGGCCATCGTACGGTGGGAGGACGTCACTGCTTCCTTCCACGGAGAGCTCACAGTGGGGAGTGATGCGCGTCCACGCAAGCTGGAGCCCCTCAAATGACCGAGGAAGGGTGGGGCTGGAGGACAGGTGCTGGTGGTGGAGATGGCCTCACGTGCCATTGCAAAGCTGCCTCCCCCATCTTTGCAGGAATCTCAGGAAGCAAAAGAACATACTGCTGTGATCACCAAACTGTTAGGAGCCTTCAGACTGATGTGACTAATTGCAGAGTAGGAAGCTCTCGGCTATGTGTCACGTGTTGAAGTCATAGGAGTTCAGGGAAAGTTGCAAGGACGACCAAAGCCAGGGAGTGTTGGTCATTTCCTCAAAGCCAGGATGAGGATGCAAAACCATCAGGCTACAGACGTGGTATTATGTCATTTTTGTTCTTAGATTCTGAAAGCTCACACCTTTGAGACACCTAGATTAAAATAGTTTTCAATGCAAGTTAGCCGGCTAGGTAATAAATAATGCAAATTATGCTTTTCTGGGAACAAAGTATCTTTGCTTACATTATCTCATTTAATCCCATCCACAACCCAAGTTTTAAGACAAAAAATCTAATAGAATTTGGGAACCTGTCAGTGTTTGCACAAGTGAGAATGATGGGGCAAAGTCTCAGTCTAGGTCCTCTGAGTTCTGAGCCAGCGCTTTCTCTGATACCATCTCCAAGCTCGAGAACTTGGCTCTAGAACTTTCTAACACGTTGGATTAACTCCTCAAGAAGGTCTCGCCTCTGAGCCAGTCTGCATTTTCCGTGTTTCTAGGTGGGTAACCCTGCCTTCCTGTTTACCATCTGTTCTTTTCCATGTCGCAGTGTAAAATAAAAAAGTGATATCACAAGTCCGGCTCAAGATGCCTGGTTTAACTCTGGCAGGAAAAAATATTTTTATATTCTCGAAATATTTGTCATGTTTTCAGGGTCCCATTCTCTTGAGCTCTGTTTCTAGGAAATTATTAAGTGTCATGTTTTGCGATGGGAAAATTTAATATGTGAAATCTCTAATTCACAAGTCAGAGAAATGAATGAGTGATTGTTCACAATGAATGAAGGATGGGAAGTTGATTACCCTGAAGATTCTTTCCATTCCAAAAATTTGACTTCAGATTTCTGGGCTTCCTCTGAATAGATGAGTTCCCTGGTCTATTTTGAATAGATTTCGTTGACAACCTGCTGTTCTATAACTTTTTCTCCCAGATTTCATTATAAATTCTTCTTTTTTTCCAACCATTTTCTTCCTTTGGACATTTTCCTTTTTTAACCAGCCAACAAATATTTGCTGAGTATCTACTCTGTACAAGAATAATACCAGCCAGTCACTGGCTTTAGCAAACTTACAATGTAACTGGAGAGGCAGGCTAGAGATGCAGAGATGCACGGGAATTATAACAATGAGAAATTCACAGGACACCTGCAGAGAATCACAAGAACTGTAACAAGAGAGTGCAAACTCATCACCAAGTGAGCCCTAGCGAGTGCTGGTTGTCAGAGTGGAGGAACTGTTCTCGAAGTTTAGGTAGGATGTTGACTGATGGATGTGTTGAGAGTTGATGTGAGGTGAGGGGAGTGGTTGAATCACAGTGGAATCTCCACTGTGTTTGACTGTGTTTGGGACATGGTTAATAGACTGGTTTGGACAGAGTTCTTGCAGGTGACAAAGGGTTACAAGGTCAGAAAGGCAGGTTGGGGGTATGACCAAGGTCCTAGTTCTATTACTATAACCTAAACTTCCTCTACATTGGACCTGTGACAGGTCTCGATTCAGAATTTCTAATATGGCCACAGATTGTCACCAGATCCCAACCGGCCAAAGGGATCGAATGAAACTGGATTCTGTCTTGAGGACTCCTTTCTCTTGAGTTAATAATAACGATCCTTACGATTTTCAAAGGGCCTTTGTGTCTGTTGTTGTCCCACTGGATGTTCTCACCTACCCAGGCACGTCAGCTGCTGTATCTTCCTATCATGTGACACAACTGAGGTCCAGAGAAGTTAAAGGGCTTGCCCAAGATGACTCAGATAGTTTGTGATGAACTTGAGATTTTACCCAGGTTTTCATGACGATTCGCGCATAAGTTTTACAAAGTGATATTTTGACAACCATTATGTAAATTTAGAGAATAATAATTATGTGATAATACGAGATAGCTGCCTAAAGCACTGTACACATTATGGGGCCCTGGATGTTTGGGTCTGAGGGCGGAACTGACTCTTAGTGTCATTCATCTTTCTGGTTTATTGACAGTAGGGTAAGTGTCAAAAAGTCTCTGGGAAATGGTCATCGTTGTTGCATCTAAGTCAGTAGCTAAAATCCCTATGAAAATCCATTATCCACCTTCTAAGGTGCAATTTCCCAGTGGGTATCTCTGAAATCTTGATATTAATAATTTTTTTCATTCGTATTGAATGTACACATGTATCTGTGTCAAAGGGTGAAATTTGAAGTCAATGACAATAAAACAAACTCTCTCAGATCATTTTTGGCTAAATATATTTGTTTCCTTTTCTGTCAAACCCAACAGAGACTACCTCAAACTGCTAGCGTTAGCAAAAAGGGACATTTATGGACTGATGTAACAGGAGAGTCCCAGGAATGAAATAGCTCCAGGAGAAGCTGGATGGAGGATTTTGAATGATGGTGTCAGAACCCTGTTTCTCCGGCTCTGCCATGTCATGACCTTGCTTCTGTGTTGACTTGAGTCTCTGGCAGATTCCTTCCCCAGAAGCTGTAGAGTTTCTTGCCCTTGGAGTTAGTGAATGCAGATAAACGAGCAAGTCACTCATTACATGGTCATCTCTTACATGCTCTCTTTGGCCCTCTTGGATAATAGGCTCATCCTGGACCAATTACTGGGTCCAGAGATTGGGCTTTCTGACTAAGCAGGCTCATTTATGTGTCTAGACTGGTGGGGAGAAAGGAAGTGAGTTAATTGACTGATAACTCCGCCTGAATCACAATGGAGTGGGAAAGGCAGGTCCCAGGAGGAAAGCTATTTTATCAGAAGGGAAAACCAACAAGGCAAAAACAACAGATGTCTGTGACAATGATCTTCGCACCTTGCACACCATTATAGGGCTCCCACACAACCAGTCGGGGAGGTAAGGCATTGGTGAATCCCAAATCATGGCTTTGGTTTCCCTCAAAATAAATATAAATGGAGAAACACAATTGTCTAAATATTTTATGGTAGGTTGAACAAGTCTCACCATCTGTAAAATGGGATAATAATAGCTACCACCTAAGATTTGGAATAATTCAATGAGATATGCACGGAAAGCCTTTAAGTGCTATTCTTGGCCCAAAGCATATGCACAGTACATATGAATAGTTGCTTGCTTTATCTTTAAATGATAGGAAATGACCTCATCTCATTGGACTCTTCCATGAGCCAAGGTCAATCTTAAAAAGTTTCCCAAATCTCTCTGCATCCCAGTCTCCAGACAAAAAGTGACCCCCTCTGTTAACTAGCGAAGGATTTTAGAAAAACAGATGTTCCCATGGTCACAGGAACCATTCTCGTCATGAGCAAATTTAAATTTGCATTCCTGTCTTGAAGAACTGACGAAATTTTCTTACCCTCGGAAGGGAGATGACTAAAATATGGGCTGCAATATGTTCTCTCTGGCAAAGGCAAAGTGCGCGCCTGTCAGGCCTGCTACACATGATGGGGCAACTATGAGTGCATCTCTGCTAAAAATTAATTGTACAGCAGCTTTGCAAAGCTTAACGGTGGTTGGGAGAACATATGTTGCTGGTGCAGGTAGCGGTTTCTCATTGGACTCCGTGCCAGAATCGGAAGTCTAATGGAACATATGGGGTTTAGCCTGGTCGTAATCAAAGGCCCTGGAAACACGCTTCACTAAGACCATGTGGTTCATACCGAATGGGGAGACTGGATTCCAACGTCAAGGTAACATTGGCCTCCAACTCATGCTGCATTGTAATGGGTTCTCTTTATAACCCTGCATGTTGAAATCGCAGTCTCACCATCCAGACCTAAAGAAACAGTTTCCTGAGTGGCAGATCCAGTTCATCTTTCCAAGCAGCTCGTTCGTGTACACCCGTGGTTTGAACTGTCATCTGTGCCCTGGTGACTCTCAAATCACGTCTTTGGGTCGGGCCTTGACTCAAGCTCCTACTGACTGTAAATCCAAATGCTGCTTAGATTTGCCCTCCTGCTTGTCCCACGGCTACCGCTGCTCAGCTCAAACAGGATTTATGATCTTCTCCCTGGTCTGTGTGTCCCACCCTGGTTGGTGGCAGCACCATTGAGCCTCTCATCCTGGAACTCCCTTCTTTCATGTGCCTTGTCTGGTTAGTCACGGGCCATGCTGCTTCTTCTGCCTCAGTTTCTCTTTAATCTGGGCCCCCCCACACCCCGTCCCCTGCCTTTGTCCAGGCCTCCCATCTCCCGCCCCTGGGCTATCTGCAGCGCCCCTTACCTGATCTTCCTGTTCCTTGTCTCTTTTCCCATCGTGTGTCCTCCGTACTTTTCCTAGAGTGGTATTTATAAAATGAAGTTCTCATTTCTCTACCTAAAATCCTCCAGTTATACCAGATTTTGCATAGGATAAGGCTGAAGCTTTTTAATAGACCACATTCGTCACCTAAAGATCTGGTCTTTCAGAATCTGGAAGAATTTGCTTAAAAAATAAAAATCTGTGCTCTGCCTACCTGCCCAGACTCATGCCCCACTGTTCCCTCTTCGTGCCTCAAAGTTCATACTCCAGCAGCACTGGACTGTGTTTGTCCCCCACAAATGACGTGCGGGCTCAAGCCTGTGCACTTTTGAAGGTACTCTTTCTGCCGTCTGGATGGCAATTCTTTCTACGTTCTTCACTTTGTCCTTTATTTCATATGTACATATGTATTAACGGTTTCTATTGTTTCACTTACTGTTTTATGATATTTGACTTTTGTATCTGCTTTCATTAATAGATCGCAAGTGCCTCATGAGTATAGAGCACTTCTCATCCATTCATGCAACTCACACTTACCAAGCACCTGCCGTTTTCTGGACACCGTTTTAATGGGATGAACGAGACAGGGTTTCTGCTGTCATCAAGCTTGTGTTCTCCTGGGGAAAGACACAAAATAAACACATTGAAAATACCCTTTGAAGAATAGGCTGCCGTTGACCAAGGGCCACCGAGTTGAAGGTGCTGTTGGGGTGACAGTGAAATTGGCCAGCAGGGGTCGGTGGCACAGGCTGGGTTAGGTCAGGGGTTCAGTCTGGGGTTGGGGGCAGACCCGGGAGTGACACTAGAAGCGCAGGAATCCCCTGTCTCCGCAGGAAGGCCGAGCGTGAGAGGCGCGTTCTGACAGCCGTGGTTAGAAAGCATTTCTATCACCTTATGGTGCAAGGTGGAGTTTGGACCAGATCAATGTTACCTTGACTTTGGAATTAATTTTCCTCACGTTGAATGTACCACATGGACTCATTGAAGCAACCTTGGAGCTTTTTTGCTAGATGCAGGTTAAATGCAGTTCCCTTAGGTGATGGCATTTCCTCGCAGATTTCTGTAGGACGCACAGAGCTAGGAATATACGCATGCAAACTATCACTAACCTTCCCAAAGCAGCTGCTTGTATCTGCTGTGTGTGTGTGTGTGTGTGTGTGTGTGTGAAAGAGAGAGAGAGGGAGAGGGAGAGAGACAGAGAGAGCTCCAGTTAATACTGTGTGTAACAAACTCCCCCACACTTTGTACTTTTTGAAGCCAAGCAACCACTTTGTGCCACCCACCAAGTCTATGGGTGAGGAATTCCAATGGGATACAGTGGGGGTGGCTTGTCTCTGCGCCACACCAGAGTCTCAGCCGGGACGACTCGGTGCCTGGGGGCGACTGGAGTCAGCTGGAGTCTGGAATCTTCTGGAGGCATCTTCACTCACATGTATGGCGGCGGATGGTGCTATATCAGATGGACCACAGCTGGTTCCGGGGACCACAGCATTTCCTGGAGCCTCTGTGCATGGGGTGAGCTTCCTCCTAACACGGCTACTTCGAGGTCACTGGACTTACAGGGTGGTCCAGGGTCCAGAACTGAGTCTCTGAGCTAGCAAGGCAGAACTCTGTTCTTGGTTACAAACAAGTCACTTAGGCTAGATTCAAAGCAAGAGAATGTAGATGCCTCTTGATGAACAGGTGTCAGTACAGCTTAGGACATGTTTAAAGCTATCCCACCGTGTGTTCATTCTATATAGCTTGATTTCATGTTCCTTGAAGGTCTTTTCCTTTTTGAATTGCTCACAACCTGTCTATGAGAATTTACTGAGAGGAAGCAATCTATAAATGTTAATTGATTAAATGGTTGAATGATAGGTTGATATCTGAAGCCAATTGTTGTTTTTTTTTTTTTTTTGTCTACTAGCAAAGAGTTGCATTTGAGTTTTCAGATTTTCATCCAAACTCTGAACATCTAGGGGCCAACACGTGTTTCGTGCATGTCCTGCTTTCAAAGAACACCCAGAGGGTTATAAATCCTAAGAAGTGGCCTGGTCTGGCTGCTCTGTGACCTCTGAGGTCCCGGGTTCTGTTCTCATTGATGATTGGGAGCTGATGAAGCAATGGCCATTGCTGCTTTTACTTGCTTGGTCTTTGGACTAATAACTTGTTTCGTGTCTTTATTGCCTATGTGTCAAGGTAAAAGAAGGGACGTAGCTGGGTATTAGGGCTGAAACGCTTTGTTTTCCTTGTGAGCCGTGTGAGCGTAATTGAGCCGTAATGAACATGGCTGGGGTCATTTCCCCGGGATTAATGAACAGAGAACGTGTTTGTGGCCTGAGGCTGAGTCGTTGGTCATTAACCTCGTTGGTCATTAATATTGTCCTGGAATGCTTTATGTTGGGCCGTTACAACCAGCGCCATATGCTGCTACGATTGGGAAACATGAGCATTACCTGTATCAACAACTATTTGTTTTCTCTCCCTCCTCCAGCATTCGTGAGTGTGTTTGTAACACACAACCGCAAGGCAGGAAGCCCAGGGTGGGGTGGAGGGGCATATTTGAGCTGAGTCCCCTTGAAGTGTGCATCCTCTTCAACATTTATGTTTTTTCTATTTTTCTGGCAAAGAATTGCTTTAAAACTCCAACTCTGTGTCTAGATGCAGCAGTTAGGTATATGGCCTTTTTCAGAGTGAAATGTGTGATTATTTTGTGCACTGCTTTGGCTGTCTTCCTTCTCCCCAAGGAGCAGGCACTGGCTTTCTTCCTTTTCCTTTCTGGTCTCTTGTTTTCCTTCCCCTCCCCTCCCTTCTGCCCTCTCCTTCCCTTCTTTTTTTAAAAAACACTGATTTAAGGTCTCAGGCAGAGACATTCTGGCACCTACTGAGGATATGTGGATGTATCTGTAAATACCACCTCATCCTTGCTTGCAAGAAGTTTACAGTTTAGTTGGAAAGGCCCAAAACCAAACAAACAGGCAAACAATTCCCATACAATGAGGTCAAAGTCATGGCAGAGAAACAGTAAAAGTGCTGTGCGGTGCAGGTGAGTTCTGGAGGATTAAGGGTGAGAGTGAGTGACGGTGGGAAGCAGTTCCAGGTATAGGGAACAGCAAACCACAATGCAAAGGGGGGAGTCGCATGTCCCAGAAAATGTGTGACATATGGGGAAGGCAAAAGAGAATGGAGGAAGAGTGGCCAAAATCCTGGCTGGGGGGCAGACATAAAATACCTTCTGAATAAATGTCTTGAATTCTACAAATGGTTGTCGATGATTTTAAGCAGGGAAGGGCACTGTCAGAGTTGAGGTGTAGAAATACTGAGCTGGAAGTAATATGGAGAATGGGTTGAAAGAAGGGGTGAACCTGGGGCACAGGAATTTGGATAAGAAGATGTTGAAGTCGTCCAGTGGAGCAATAAAGTGGCTTGAACTGGTGCCCAGCCGGTGACAGGGAAAGAGGGCGTATTTGTGAGCTGCATGTGGGACTGCAGGTGAGTATCATGTGTTGACTCCCATTAATAACTGAAATAAACACCTGCTGGGAGTGGCTTTAACATGGGAAACTTCTCTCGTTCACATATTAAGTGAAGAAGTGGGGTCGTATCCGGGTTCTAGCTCCACCCGCCCTCTTCCCTCCGATCTTTTGTCTCTGTTCTTGTGTGAGCGTTGTCTTCAGGCTGATGTTCCTCCTGTGGTCCTAAGATCACTGTCAGCAGCAACTGTTCAGTAGTCTTCCCTGTTAAAGTCCAGAAGAGAAGAAACATTTTGTTTCTCAAAATGGGAACAATAAATTCTTTCTTTCCTTTGAGAGGGCCAACTCAGGTCATGCGTGCAACCTAGGAGAAAAAGTCAAGCACTGACTGGCTTAGTGTGTTCTGTGCTATGGTAACAAAATTTCACAGACTGGGCAATTCATAATGAGCAGAAGTTTATTTTGCCATGGTTCTAGGGGCTGGGAAGTCCAAGGTCAAGGGGCTGGGCTGCATCTGGCGAGGACCTTCTTGTGGCATCATTGTATGGTGGATGGCGATGGGACAGGAGACCAAGAGGGGGCTGAACTTGCCCTTTTATATAAAGACATCAATTCCACCCATTACAGTAGAGTCCTTATCATCTCTTAGAGACTCTACCTCTTAATACTGCTACAATGGCAATTAAATTTCAACATGAGTTTTGGAGGGAACAAACATTCAAACCATAGCACCTGGGCTCCTGAATTGGTCACTAGCCCATAGGTGTGGAATCACCATGCTCAGCTTAGATATATCCGTATCTATTGCTGCAGCTGGGAGTGGGGCCAATTCCCACTGTCTCACATAAAAGGAAAGGAAGAAGGTGGGTGTGGTTTCGTGTAGGCAACCAACAGTGTCTCTGACTAGAGCGTAGAGGAGGGCACCCAACCCACCCAGGAGAGAACTGGAGGAAGAGGAAGGTCAGTGTGTGGATGGTAACTCTCCTGAGAGTGGGGACCATGTCTCACCCACCATTGATCATTTTGCTTTTAGCTCAGTGCCCGGCACATAGTAAATGCTCAGTAAACATCTGTGGAATGAGTAAAGGCATCTAGGAAGAGGTGGTACCTGAACTTGAAGGTACAGACCAGGTGATGAAGTAGAGGAAGTTTCAGGCAGAACTAAAAGTATCAGTGAATGTAAAGAATCATACAGTTGCACAACACATTTCAGAAAACTCAAAAAGCTTAGAGATGCTGGAACAAAAGTCCTAAATAGGGAGAGGCAGAGCATGGGGTTAGAGGGGTGAGGGAGGATGGTAGTCTGCTGAGGGGCCTCATCCATGTCCTGCAAATAATGGGAAGCAGTTGGAAAGTTTTAGGCAAGAAAACAAAATAGTCACATTTGCATTTTGGTGAGATTACTCTCCCATGACATTTAGAAAAC
Organism: Eulemur rufifrons; assembly: GCF_041146395.1. NCBI lineage: Eukaryota > Metazoa > Chordata > Mammalia > Primates > Lemuridae > Eulemur > Eulemur rufifrons. The sequence continues at coordinate 9,602,550 of NC_091007.1, read as the reverse complement.
TGCTGTAGGAACACAGGTGAGAAATGATTAGGTGAAATCAGCAGTTGATTAGCTTTGATTGGGTCTGTGAGGCGGGTGGGGGAAGGATGACCTCAGATCTTCAAGTCGGGCGAGAAGCAGGTGGAGATTGCAAGAGGAACAGATTTAACCGCACTAAGGATACCTTTGGACATGTTCATTTTGGGGCCTATGAGACAGTCTAGTGGGGGTGTTTAGCTGTGGTTAGATGCACCTGTGTGAAACCAGGGAAGATTCCCGAAAGGACATACATAGTCAGGGTCATCAGTATTCAGGTGATGGCTAGAACAGTGAGAAAGGGTGGAAACCTCCTGGGGAGTGTGTCCTGGGAGGAGCCATGAGCCACGGATGGGGCATTGAAGGGAGTGGAGGGGAAGGAGAGCCCGTGTGAGAGGCAAAGAAAGGAATAGTCACCGGAACTTACTCCTCCTACGTTCTTCTATTCAGTAGCACAGTAAGGAAATTATAGCTAACGATAATTTATTGCACATTTCAAAATAGCTAGAAGGGAAGAAATGTGATGCTTCCAATACAAAGAAAAGGTCAATATTTGAGGTGATGGATATCCCAGTTACTCTGCCTTGATCATTACATATTGAATACATGTATCAAAATATTGCATGTATCCTGAAAATATGTACAACTGTGATACATCAATAAAAATACACAACAAAAAAGGAAATAATAGTCAGAAATATAAAAAGTCCAGGGGAGTATACGGTCTTGGATAAAAAGGGAGTAGAGACTTTCAAGAAAGACAAGAATGAAGTGATTAAGACTTAAGTGCAACAGGGAGATTAAGGAAAATAAAAACTAAATTATACTTAATGGGGTTTGTCAATCAGTTGGCAGTGGTGACATTATGGTGAGATGCTTCATGAATGTGACAGAGATACAGGTTGCAAGTGAATGACGACGGAATAGAAGGTACGGGAGTAAACGCAGTGAGATGACATTTCTAAGAGATGGAAGGAGAGATGTCGGATGGTGGCCTGAGGAAGAGGAGGAAACAAGGGAGGTATTTTAGAGAAGGGGAAATTGGGAGCATTATGATAGACTCAAGAAAGGGGTTCAGAGAGATTGAAAGATGAAAGTCTGAGTTGGGGGGGGGGCAGGATATTGGCGCTGTTTCCCCTCATGGCACCAGGATGGCTGCAGCAGCTCCAGCCATCATGTCTCTTGTATCTGTGTCCAAAAGCAGAAATTAAAGGAACAGTAAGGAGAGCTTTTCTTGTGGCTCTCTATTTTTATCAAGGAGGAAAAATCTCTTCCAGAACACCATCCTTTATGTTTCACTGGCCAAAACAGGGCCATTTATTTTTAATTTTTAATATATGTTAAGATTCTTTTTTTTTTTTTTTTTTTTTTGAGAAAGAGTCTCACTCTGTTGCCTGGGCTAGAGTGCCGTGGCGTCAGCCTAGCCCACAGAAACCTCAAACTCTTGGGCTCAAGCGATCCTCCTGCCTCAGCCTCCCGAGTAGCTGGGACTACAGGCATGCGCCACCATGCCTGGCTAATTCAAAACAGGGCCATTTACGTGACATGTTGCAGGTTAGCACACTCAGTGTAGCCCTCCTGTAGCCCCTCTGCAGAATGCCTTCCTAAGCTATAGAGGCTGGGAATCTGAAAATGCATTTCCCAGCCTCTCTTACACCTTGGGTTCTGCATGTGGTCCAGCCTTTGCCACACAAGCTAACTGGTGCCAGATGTGAAGAGGTAAAGTAAACAACTTGAAGTAGCAGTTGCAAATCAGATGTTCTTGCAAAAATATTGGGTTCTTCTGGACCGGCTCTCGTGCAAGTGCCAGTGTCTGCTCTCTAGCGTCCAAGGCAGTGGCTCAGTGACAGTAGTGCCATCTCTGCTATAACAGTATTGAGGTGTGGTTGGGCATTTCTCTCGGCATCATGGAAATTATGCCTGGTTATCTGGGTTTCCCATATGTTCTTAAACTGTCCAATACCTAGTAATAAGTCCCCTTTTGCTTAAACTAATTAGAGTGGATTTTGTTTTCTGCAACTAAGAACCATGAACAATACACAAGGCCACTGCAGCTATAATGGGAACTGGGGAAGAGAGTAGCTGACATTCTTAGGGTCTTCCAGTAGGGAAGAAGGTGCAGAGTAATGGGTGCTGTGTAGACAACCAAAAGGGTTTTGTCCAGATAAGTGTGGACATAGGTCTATGAATAGAACAGATGAGGTGAATGTCTTTTACTTGGTACATGAGTTTTTTAGGGAGATATCAAAATATTTAAAATACAGCCATCGTTCTATAAGCATAGTCTACGTGGAAGAGCTATTCATATAAAACCTAAACCTATTTCATCTCTGTTAACACTGCTGACACCAGTCAAACCACTGTCCAAATTTGAGGGATGACAGTTACAAAGTTGGCATCCAATGAGCTAAAAGAAAAGAGAAAGAAAAAGAAATAAAAAGACATGGTGTCTTATACATAAGCATTATAATTTCAATTATGATTAGGTAGACAGACAATATGGTGACGATGTGTTTGAAGCTCTTGGTGTAGACATGTAGCCATTCCAATCTTGAATCCAAATCTTTTCAACCACTAATACCATTGTTTTGCAAATTAATTTTGTTAGTTTTTAAAAATAATACTTTTACATGGTAAAGAAAATTAAAAAGGCAAAGGGATATATACAATGAAAGCAGGTTTGCCTATCACCTTAGGTTCTCAATCCTTTAGTTTCTTGTGTATCCTTCTGGAAAATTCTCTACACACATGCAGCATCTTTCCTTGTCAATTCCTGTAATGCTACCTCATTCATTTTAAACGCTTCCAAGTATTATATTGTATGAATGACTCATAATTTATTTGATAAACCCCTTATTGATGAACATGTAGGGAATTTTCAATATTTTGTAATTACAAAGCATTCTGCAGGGAGCATTTGTGTGCCTATGTCTTTCTGCAGATGGTTTGAGTATACCGTGGGATAAATTCTTAAATAATGCTGGATCCAGAGTATAGCGTTTTCAGTTCTTATAGATATAGTTAAATTACTATCTTCAAAAGGCCACCGTGCACATTTGTTTTTTGAAACTCTATTTTTGAAGCTCTACGAAAATAAGAACCAATTCTTATGGGCTAGTAGGAAGTGTGTGAAAAGTGAGCTATTCTCCAAAGGGCGTTTAGAATCTTACTGTATAAACAATTACAGCATTAAATGTCTGCAAAATTCAAGTGGCAAATGAGCAGTGAATATCAATTACACATCTGCGCCATCTCAAAGGCAGATGGCCTTTTAATTTTATATCCCAGAAATGATACCCAAATTTCATTCCCTTCCTCAGAATGCTCCCCCTTCTTTCTTACTTTCACTGAGAAAATGGTTTATTACACTCTTCAAATATCAAATTAATTTTAACCTAAAGCACAAAGAAACTATCTAGCACGTTTTGCTGAGCAGATATCTGGGATGGGGATTTAATCCATGAATGCACATTGAGCCGTGATAATGGTTTCGCACCAGGGGATTCCATACAAGAAAAACTGTAAGACATGGTCCCTACCTTCAATGACCTTACCATCTAGGTTGAGAAATCAACATACCATATAAAACTTAAATGGTGAAAGGCAAAATGAAGACGCGTTTCTAAGTGCTAAGCTGTATAATGTACCCGTCATGCTTGGAAATAAAAAGGAAGAGATTGCTTTGAGCAGGAGCTGCTGGGGACCCCTAGGGGACAGATGGGTGTTGGCTTGGCTTTTGTGGCTGCCATGAGCAAATGGAATTGAATAAGGCTGGGCTGGAAGGTGCCTGACGGTGGAGCAGGGGGGGTGTGTCTGCAATGACTGCAGCAGCTTTGGGTGGGTTTGGGGGAGCCACGTGGCAGAAGGCCGTACTTGGCAGGAGCAATATAAGAAATAACGTAAAATAAGTGGGATATACTGGAAAGGATGTCTGGGGGAAAGAGGACGTGTAGTGTCTGCAGGAGGGTCCTGTAGAACCAAAATGGATCACGTTCTGGGCTCTCACTCAGGCCAGGGCTTTACTGGGAAGAGGAGATGGTGGTGGGCTGACCAGTCAGGACGTGACCGCAGGAGTTCAGGGAAGCGTCAGGAACCTGAGTGGTGAAAACAGTCGCCGCTATTGGACACTGAGCCAGGAGAGGCGCTGGGGGCTGGAGTTTCAAATGCCAGCTCGGTAGAGTGGACTTGGGCTCCCTCGGGGCTTCTCAGAACTCAAATGGCCCAAGAACCACCTTGGGAGTTCAGTGAAAACCCAACTTTCAGGGCCTTCACCCCCGAGAGTACAATTCTCTGGGTCTGGGTGGCCTGTACATGTGTGATTTTTTAAAAAAAACCACTTCAGATGATTCTGTGACAGGTGCCCCAAGGATCGCACGTTGAGAAATTCCCTGTCCCCTCACGTGTGTATGTGTGAACCCACCGTGATTTGATGCAAGGCAGCGTAAAGTGCCGTTTTGTTTTGTTTTGAAGGAAAAAGGAGATGGAAGGAATGGTAAGTCAGAAAGGAAACACTACTGAATCCTTGAATAACTCTTCAGGCACATAAAAATGTGCACATCTGCTGCATGAATTTTCACAGTTGTTCCCCATATCAGCTGTGGCCTGCAGGCCATGCCTTGTAGGGTGACTCATCAATGGGTTAATTGATAATTGATAGGTCATATTTTCAACTTCTGGAAAAACAATTTGATTCATTTCTCAATGCCATCTTGATTTTGTTAGTACCCTGTGATTATGGGGTGGTAGGTTTTTGCCTCTGTCTCTACCGGGACGACAATAGGGTATCAGTGTATTGTTTCTTAACAACATGCTTCACTTCAATGCGTTGAACCTTTCTGAAAAATGCCCTGGTCATTAAGCCTGAAAAACAAACTCAAAAGAGGTATAGTAACCACTCAGAAATAAAAGACTTGTGCAGAGGGGGAAATTTTCTGAGTTTAAAAAAGAGTTAGCTCTAGCCTATGAAAGCAGGCTGTATCTTTCCCTCAATCTGCTCCTGCATAATTTTAGTCGGTTTTTCTAATTATGGTAACAGAACGAGAAAAATCCAGACTGCTGTTCTCATTCTCACTATGTTGCTCAAGGAAAAAAAAAATAATAATAATAAATTGGTAGTCAGTGTCTATGGCAGAGAAGATGAAACAAAGACGAGATGTCAGTTTCCTTTGTGCAAGTTGCCTTGGGCAGGTTTGCTTTCCCTTCACTTCCCAAAGTCATTTAAAAGAGCGTCATTCAAGACCAATTAAAGGGATTTGGATGAGAAGCTTTGCGTTTATAGTTGGTGTCCATCAACGGTGCAATTGAGTCATCCATAAGTTTTGAAATGCTCTTCACACATGGCCTCATTTAACAATAGCTAAAGGATTAGAAAGGAAACCTCATTGAGCAAGTTCTCCTTTGTTTGAAAGACTGAGCTTCGGAGCTTTGAAAATCAGCATTTCCCTTCATTGTGTGTGTCAAAAGTTGTTGATTTGGTGAAAAGAAACTATGTCTGATGCATCCTTAGAATTTTTGCCATGTAGGTTTTGCCACCAACGTTCAACGACACATCTCAAAATGAATCCAGGGAAGAAAGGAAGAGGATGGGAAAGGTAGGGAGTGAGAAATTGGAGGGAGGACCCCAGTAAAGACCTAGGACCCGAGACTAGAGTTGGTTCTAAGATGAAGGCAAACATCTCTTCCCTCTGTAGTGTGTCTGTAACTTAAGACTCCATTAAAACTACCTTCTGGGATGGCTTGCTCGAAAAGGCAAAGAAATGTTGCTGAACAGGAACTGTGTTTGGGAGTTTTCCAGTCTCTTCCCTTTATTTCTAAAAGCCCTCAGGGGAGTCAGATTATTCCTATCACACAAGTTGTCACCTGGGGAAGGGACCACTTTTGTTTCTCTCCCTTAGGTTTCCTTCTGCAGTTCGCAGAACACGTGTAGCAGGGAAGAGAGCTGTGCCAACAGGAAGGAGAAAGTTTAGGTTTGTAATTCTGACTCTGCAACGTGGGGAATTGAAAGGCCATGAAACAGAGGTTTAGCATTTGCTCTTCGAGATAGATTTCAAAGGCATTGTGTAAATGTCACTAGTGACAACCTCACGCCAGGACAAGTAGGACAGTGTCGTGTGTGCATACTCTTTTTGTTTTCATGGCTCATTTTTGGGGAAGGTGACTTCTCACTTGGGGACCCTCTCCTTGATTAGCTCACAGGGCTTCCTGCAAAGCCCTTCCCTTTCCTGGGGTGTCGATTTTCTTCTCCGTGTGATTTTCTCTGATTCATCCTTCGGTTCTAAATCAGTAGCTTTCGTAACGCATATTTTGTTTCTAGTGACAAATGAGTGCAAATGTTTTAGCAAAGAGAAGCGTCAAAAGTCAGCAACCACGAATCAAAGAAAATTAATAAACAGTATTAATGGCTAATAGTTGTGAATGAATTTGTAAATAGCAGAAGCATTTGCCTTTTACCAACATAGTTGCATGACAAATGTTTTGCATTTTCCTTTTTCCTATATTAGTTTTAGGAGTATGGTCTTATTGGAAGCTAAAGAATGTTCCTTTCTAAGGTCCTGAATTTGCTCAATGCTGTGGTCACTCTTGTTGGTTCCTCTGCCCTCTCTCCCCCTCCCCCCCCATTCACACACTAAAATTGCTTTTGGTTCAGCGTTTCAGGTGTATAAAGTAAAACCATAGCTTTTGAATAATGGATAAATCGTTTTACCTTTTCAAGAGCTGGAAAAGTTTAAAATAAAATTCTTAACCCCTACCCCTTAAACAGAAGAGACTTTGCTAAATGTTTACGGGGCCACTACCCCTACATTGCTTCTTTTTCATAACTAGCACATTCCCCTTACAGGGGCATAAGTTCAAATTATGCACTGAAAATATCAGAACAGACTCCCTTAACTCTGTTCCATGGGGAAAATGAGCAGATGCCTGGTAGAGACGGCCTGTGTCCCCATGTAGTTAAAATTCAGAGTCGCTCAGAGGCTGCTATTGTTATGGCCATAACCTTGAAACAGAGCACTGGAAAGATCCGGTGTCGTCTCAGTTTGCTCAGCTGTTTGCTGTATGATGAGCATTAACCAGTTACTATTTGTGCCTCCTGTTTGGAGCAGTCCGTGGGCTTCTCTTGGGTAAACTCTTACTTTGCCACGAGGACAGCTCTGGGGTGGGAAAAGATATTTCCTTATTCTTTATCCTTTTTTTTTTTTTTTTCATTTTGAGCTTGGCTACTATTAATGTTCACTGTCTGGCTTTAAAACACATATATAATTCCCTACGGGAAAAGCTTTTCTGTTTTTCATTGAACAATTGCTTTCCATGATCTCACTTTCTATAGGACGGTGAAGACCAGGTTTTTGTGAAGGTGCAGCTACCTCCAAAGGGAGCCCAGCGGAGACAACATCTGGCATTCAGGGTCGCCATGATTGGCAAGCGTATCACCTTATTACTAGCATTAAACTCTTTAAAGATGTTTCCTCGGCATGAAAGATACGTGGATTCTATTAATAATATATGTTACATTTTTATACTGGGGACTCAAGCATTCTTGACAGGAAAGGGTCCAAACCATATTACTTATATATACAAACTGCTATTTCTCAGCAATTTCCTGTGTGCAGTGTGCTACCTAGACGTATCTTATAACTGGAAGGGAGTGTGTGAGTCACAGGAATCTCCCTTAGGCACGAGCATATTTTAGGGAAATGCAAATAATAGCTTAAGGGAAAAGCACAAGCTCTCTTGAGCATTTTTACAGCTCTCAAATTTTTTCCACGAACTTTTTTGCACACTGATCAAGACCAGGCACCTGTTAATGGTGAGTGTTTGTAGTTGAAAGAAGTGCATTATCATCTGTATTGATTTGGGTTCCCCTAGAAGCAGATGGGAAGACAAGGATTAGGTGCATGTTGTTTATTTGGGAGGTGTTCTCAGCCATCGCTTGTAGGGAAGTTGGGAAGTGAGGCAGGAAAAAAAGGCATCCAAAAAAAGGAGGTGCTGTCAAACTAGTTTTCACTGCAAGCCTCTGCCAATCTCTCAGCACTGTGGGAGACGGTGTAGAAGATACCCCGGAGTTATCCCGACTCGGGGCGAGGCAGCTGGGATAACCATCCAGCAGCTTTCCAAAGCCGTTGGTTGGATGGGCTCTGGGACCATTCATTCTCTGGTATTGTAACATGCTCTGTGGGAAAGGAGGATTCTCCGACTGCCTGGCAACAGAGCCCCCGGGCAGTCGGTTTTCAAGCAGTAGCGTGATGGAGGAGGAGATCTGGTGGGACGCAGGCCCTCCCTACCGCAGTATCAGTGGACGCAGCAGTCACTCGGAGCGTGGCCAGGCTCCACGTGCTCCCAGGCCACGAGGGAGAAATGGTCGATTCAAGCATTCTTCAACCTAACCGGAAACTAAGACTAACATTCATGATGCGCCTGGCAGGTAGCACAAGAAAGTACATAATGAAGTAGTAAATCATGAGATGCTGCCTATAAATGACTGAGATTATCCTTTTTAAATTTTATTTATTTATTTATTTATTTAACTAAATCCACCGCTCTCAGCATCACTAATCATCAGGGAAATGCAAATCAAGACCAAAATGAGATCCCATTAGGATGGCAATGATTAAGAAAAAAAAAAAAGCCACAGAAAATAGCAAGTATTGGCAAGGATGTGAAGCTAGAACCTTCGTGCTCACTGTCGGTGGGAACATAAAATGGTGCAGCTGCTACGGAAAACAGGATGGCAGTGCCTCAAAGAATTTAAAATAGAATTACTATGTGATCCAATAATTCCAATTCCGGGTATGTACCCAGAAGAATTAAAGAGCAGGGTCTTGAAGAGAGATTTTTATAGCCATGTTCATAGCAGCATCATTCCCAGCAGCCAAAAGGTAGAAGCAACCCAAGTTTCCATCAAGGGATGAATGGGTAAGGAAGATGTGCATCTAATGGAATGTTATTCAACAACAAAAAAATCTAAATTCTGACATATCCACAACATGGATGGACCCTTGAGGGCATCATGCTAAGTGAAATAAGCCAGTTACAAAAGATCAAATACTGTATGATTCTACTTACGTGAGGAGCTAGAGTAATAAAAGTCATAGAAACAGAAAGCAGAATGATGGTTTCCGGGGGCTGGGAGTGAATGGAGAAGGGAAAATACTGCTGGTGCCGCACACCTGATTCCCTCCCTCCTCTTGCTTTCAAGTCTTAGATCCTTTCATCCCGGCTGCAGAGGCTGCCCGTGCCAGCCCATTTCTGCTGCCCGGGCCCCAACCTACCCATGTGCGCAGCTTCATGCCTGCCCCAGAGTCCTGAGAAGGGCGCAGTGGATTTTAGTGCTTCTTCCTTCTTGTCCAGTGGGGTTTAGGGTGGAGGCACTTTTCCCAATCCAGGGACTTGGTAGCCAAGTTGCAATTACTCAGCACCCACTTCTGGCTTCTCTGCAGACGCTGCCTGTGCCACCAGCCCTGGTGCCCATGGTCTGCTCACCAGACGCTGCGGCAGCGCCAAGGCACTTGTTGGAAGTGCAGAATCTTGGGTCTCACCCTGACCTCCTGAATCAGAATCTGCACTGCAGCAGGAACCCCTGGTGACTCCTATGCATGGTAGAATCTGAGAAGCAGTTGGGTACTGTGGTTCTCAACCTGGGAATGAGGGGCTGGAGGAAGCTTTTTAAAAATTGCCAATTTCTAATTGGGTTCCTTGGAGTGGATCATGGCATTGGCCTTTTTATAAGCTCTCTGGGGGATTCTTTTGCACAACCAAAACCATGTGGTCCACTGCAACATGGTGAATTTTGGCACCTTGGGTCAGCCCTGTTTAAAGACTAGAATTCCTGCCTGGGCCATCCTTCTTTTCAATGTCTGGTTTCCCTACCCCCTCTCCTCCAAGGTCAAAGTCATTTTCCTCAAGGATCCTGCTGCTTTGGAGAGTCCCTCTTTCTGGACTTTGTGCCTTGATATAGGGCTTATTCCTGACCAGGTTCTGTTCTTGTGGACAATGTCCTGGGATGGTGACCACGTGCCCACCAGCAGTCATGATTCACAGGTACTGACTGATGCCTAACTGATGAGATATCCTAATATTAACAGCATCTGGAATTCGGATTTAAACTATTGTAACATATTTGGATGATACAAAGACTCCCGCACCTGACTGAATAGAGGATGGTGTCTTTAGCCCTCCAGTCTCTGTTACCCTAGTAACAATGATACTAATACCTTTTGTGCAATTATTGTGTGCTAAGCAGTGTTCTAAGAAGTCCGTGTGTGTTGACTGACTTAAACCTCACTATCATCATCTCCATCATGCATTGAAGGCGGTTGAAGCACAGAAAAGTTCAGCAACTTGTTCAAGGTTGCACAGCTAGTTCATGGCAGAGTTGGAATCTCGAGTCTGACTCCAGAGCCCATGATCTTAACCATGAGCTATCTTTGAACAAAGTTCCTCTAATGCAAAGTGGGAAGACCTTGGTCAACATATTATATGGAGTCAGCAAGGTTTACTGTGTAGCTCTTCTGCCGAATCCAGCTTGACATTGCATAACATGTACGTTTGGTTTTTTAATAGTTGCAACTTATATTTTTTTCCCCAAGCCAGCTAGTGCAGCCTCTAGTAGTCAAGACTTGTCAGTGTCCTAGAATTGGCTTCAGGCAAGTGGGTAGAGAAAGGAATCCTAGAGTGAAACCAGTATCTAAGGACAGGACTAGAGACATTGAGAAATCCATGGAAGAGCTTAAGAAGAATGGCCACTTCATGCACTATATAAAAATCAGACCCTTTCCATTTCGATGATGTCTATTCCATAGCTTTGGACCTTGAGGTGATGGTCTCAGAGTTCTCTTTCCCAAGATTTGTCTGAAAACCCCCCTGGAAATGACTCTCCTCTTTCTAGCCTTTTCTACCTGACTTCTCTGGGCCACTCAATGTCCTGCTTTCTGTTTTGCTATGCACTGAGTTCCTCCAACGTGTACCGGACCATTCAGGATTATATCTTCCACTTTCCAGGTACCTTTTTTAAAAAAAAATCACTGGTTCAATTTCCTCTTCTTGAACTGTATTATTAAATTTTCCTGCCTATAAATCTTTTCTGATCCTTTGTGAATTTAGCATTTCTGAACAGGGAAAACATATTTTCTTACAGAAAAATAAGCATAGTTTTATTTATAGATCTTGAAATTATAGAAAAAAGATCACGCAGAAGAAAAAAAAACCAGAAATAATTAGATGCTGCATGTTTTTTTTTTTTTGTAATGGCCAATATACAGTCAATTGAATAAAAGAGCGAAGCGTGGAGGTATATTCAGGAAATAATTATTGCTATTGAGAGAAAACTGATGCAATGCTAAAAGTAAAGGAGGAGGCATCTGTCTCACACCCTACGCTTTGCTTAGGAGTCTTTTCCTCTTTCAGCACTTGCGCGAATGTAGAGAGATAGTCCCCACTGGAGACCGTCCCACTTCTGACACCAATTGCAAGTTGGGGAGGGTGGAGCTTCCCAAACCACCCTCAAATTCAATTATATTTTAGAAACACTCACAGAACTCACTGAAATACAGTTCATTACAGGGAAAGGATAAGGAAGAAGCACATAGGGCAGAGTCCAGGAAAGGTACCAAACGTGAAGCCCTGTTGTTCTCTCCACTGAGTCAGGAGAGTGTTACTTTCCTGGTATTGACAAGTGACAATATGCACAGTATTGCCAACCAGAGAATCTTACCTGAGCCTTTGGTGTCTAGAGTTTTTATTGGGGGCTTGGTCACATGCTTCCTACGTGGCTGGCCTTTAGTCTCCAACCCTTCTGGAGGTTGGTGAACTAATACAACATGGCCCACACCTCCCATCATAAATCACATTGCTAGACTGTTCAGTGGCCAGAACCCTCAGGCAAACAAAGATACTCTTATCTAACATGATGTTCCAGGAGCCTAGAGATCACCTCCCAGTAGCTAAGGGAAAAAGTGAAACCTCTCTTTGGGTAATGTTCATTTTTCTTTGCATGGCACCTCACCTCCTGCAGAGCCTCAGAGCCTTAGTTTCACCTTCCTTTCCTTGGGGAAGCCCTTCTGTCTCCTTGGATGGAGTTGTCCGCTTGTTTTACGGCATCATAAACGTGACATTCTTTATCTTCATAGTATTTCACACCATTTTACATCAATGGCTTGTGTAAGTATCTCTTTAATGTCCACCTCCCTCATTGGATTATACATTCCATGGGGGCAGAGACGAAGCCTGTCTTGGTCAGCTTTTAGTCCGGTGCTCGGCTTGCAAAATTACCTAAAGAAACAAATAAGTATACAATGGGGCCTGAATTAAAAAAAAAAAAAAAAAAAATACTTGCAGACTGGCTAACCGCTCACATGATCTTGGGCAAGTGGATAGAGAATGGGATGTTTATGCAGTTCTTGGGGCAGGGCCTGGCGAGGTCACCTTAGCCCCCCACACCTCCAAGCCTGCTCTCTCTCGGGTAATGGAGAATTGGCTCTATATAGAATAAAGCAGTCCAATGCCAGATGTGAGAGACCTCGGGGACGCTGGAGAGACATGGCAAGGACCTTGAATTTCAGACTTGACTAAGGAAATGCCTCCCACTTGGGAAAAGGGAAAGCAGAGTTACTGGGCTGTTATGCATGGACTTAGGGTGGCTGGCCTGAGTTACTCTCTGGATTCTTGGGCGCAGTTTGTTCCTTGGGAGATCATTCTCCAGCATTCCATTTGCATGTCTTTGCTTCCTGGGCTTAGCGAGCAGAAAGCCCACCCATTCTGCTCTGACTTTGTTCCCTCGCTCCTCCCTGGCCCCAGCCTCCCCCTCCCCCTGTCTCAGCTTAGCCAAACTACACGTATTGAATTCTTCTAATCTTTCCTGACAGATCAATCCTTCTCGGCCCTTAATTATTCATGTGGCTCTCCTCTGAATTCCCTTCAGGCTCCCGGCTCCTTTCTGGCAGTTGGATGCGTCTTGTCTGAGGCAGCTCATTTAGTTCCCAGGAGGTGGGCATCCATGCTTGTGGCCGGAGCCCCCACGAGGACAGAGGAGCGAGGACCGTGGAGGTGGAGGAGGTGAGGTGTGCTGCCGGCCTGGAGGTTACAGGGACCCTCGGTTTCCGTGTCGCCTCCCACACCTCGCAGCTGTATGACTGCGGGCAACTTTCTCGACCTCTGCAGCTACCTCACTTGCAACATGGGGTGAAAACAGTACTTTGTCTTTAAGAGTTATTATAGATATTAACTGAAATACCAGGCTAGAGCAAGCGCTCCCTCCATGGGAGCCTTTAATAGTATCAGCAGCAGCAAGCTGCCCTTCCTGCCCCCGATGGCTCCTACCCAGTAGCTGCTCCTCACTGGCCAGCCGGATGCCCATGTTCCTGCCATCAGTCAGCACAGTCCTTTGGGATGAGGTTTCACAACTGGAAAGTCATGGTTAAAATGCATCCGAACAAACCAAAGCAGGCTATTCCCTTCCATGGAAATGTGGACAGGAAGTTTTCCATCAGCACAGAACGGGATAACGACTCCTTAGCTTAGGAATCTTGTTGTCTTGTATCTGGACAATAGGAACAGCTTCCTGACATGTCTTCTTGTCTTGACAGGACTGGCCAAATGTCTGTTTTCCCAGGACTGTCCCAATTTGAGCACCGCATGTCCTGTGACCAAGGAAATGGCTCAGTCTCAGGCAAATGGGCACCTTTGGTTATCCTACAGTGAACTTCCCTTCTTCCCAAATGAGAGGTGACTCCACCGTGAAATTGATCTCAAGGAGACTTTCCCTTGCCTCCATCTGGCAAATGGAGCTGGCCCGAGATGACCCCTTGCCTCCCACCTCTCTAGAACATCCTTGTGCCCCCACACTTTGCTCTTAGATCTCTTCCCTGTCCTCCTCTTTGCTCTTCCATCTGTGGGCCTTCACCCTGCCATCTTCTGAAGGCTTATCTCTGGCAGGTCTACTGACACAAACCCAGCCAAGCAGCCAAGAGTTAATCCAGAGGTCACAAAATGGTGGTCACAAGGCACCTGTGCCTTGCGGACAGTTTTCTTGATTCCTAAATAGACTGAGAATTTATATTTTTAAATGGAGAGATGTCACATAAAAATCTACATTACCAGTTCTCTAGAAAACATGGACCCCAATTGCCCCAGGTCCTGCCCAGAGCCTACAGGTCAGCTGCATTCTCTGTCCACGTTTCTATCGAAATTGGGAAGATATGAACTCAGAGGATCCAAGTGATTTTTCTTACACCTGTCCTGCTTTACTGATGAATGTCACTTGTCTTGATTCATGTAATATTCGAGCTTGGGACTTGTGATATAGAGCAGGGGTTGGCACATTTTGTTTCTGTGAAGGGCCAGATAGTAAATATTTTAGGCTTTGTGGGACATAAAGTTGCAAGTACTGTTGCAAATACTCAACTCTGTCTCGGTAGTGAGAGCAAACTTAGGTAAGTGAGGGAACATGGCTGTGTTCCAATAAAACTTTATTTATAATAACAGGCATTGGGCTGGGTTTGGCCCTTAGGGCATACTGGCTCCTGATCTAGTTTGTCTCCCTCATTTTACAGATGAGAAAACCCAGAGAGATATATCAGTTGCTCATTTGTGGCAGAGCTGATGCTGAGATCTCAGCTTTTCAACTCTCAAAAGCCCAGCACACACACCACCACTTCATGTCCCCTTTCATGGCTGCCCTAGTCTCCCATCACCGTGGAGCACTCCCTCCCTGGACTCCCAGAAGCTCATCCCTGGGCAGCTCACCTGGGCCCCCAATCACAGACAGTCTTGTATCTTACCTCTGTTGCCACGTTACAAGTCCTTTGCCTTATATATTTTTCATATCACCCCACAGTGCTTCACAAAAAGTGTTTCACATAGAGTAGATTCTTACTAAACACATGCAGAAAATTCGGAAAGGGGCTGGGGTTCAGTCACAGGGACACAGGATACCTGCAATGGGTTCTAGTGGGTGTGGGGGGCATTGAAGACAATCTTTGTCCACGTCACAAATTAAGTTTCATGGACCATAATAATGATGAGCCATCTATACTTTCTTATATGATTCCATCTCTGCCTTCACTACTGGCTCAATCTCCCTCCCGAGCATTTATCCCCTCCCCCTGCTGAACATCATGATATGATTGGAACTGCAAGAATAAGAATGGAAGGTAGAGGTAATGGAATTTAGCAAAGCAAAATTAGGTGCTTTTCTCCCCTAGTCTGTAATGACTTGACTGTGATGTGCATTAGAGGTATAATACCCATCGCTTTTGCTCCAAGTATGATTTCCTAAAATGGCAGCCTGAGTGACATGCATATTCTTCTTTTATATCTTCTTGACCTTTCCCAGAAAAAAAAATTTAGAAAAAGAATATCTTAAAAGAGCCTATGGAGAGTTGGCATTCTCAGGATGTGATGGAACTGTTGTTGGTAGGAGATGACAAATAGGTTTCATCTTGTATGCTATTTCTGTTCGGTTGTCCCTGATGCCTGCAGCACTGTGATGAGAAGTCCTGGGAAGCTGTATCCCGGCTCAGAGAGTTCTGCGATTGACTAGCAATGTCTGCCCTGGTGCAGAAAGAAAGAAATGGGTGTAGAGGCAACATAGTTTCCATCACTAAGGTAGGACAGGAAGATAACTGGGGAACAAAGGAGTTGTATTAGCTTTCTTTCCCTTTGCCATTCCTCCCAGGGATGACAATGAAGACCAGGCTGTAAGGAAAGAGGATCCTATGATGGAGAGATGCCCCTCAGGGGACTGAGGAGTGGGGAAGTGGATATGATTTATGATGACATGTAATGACTCAAGAATATAAATGAGAAAACAGGAATTCATGAATGAATCCGCTTTTGGCATGAAGCACTTGATCTCTCTTTTTTTCATTTAATTTCCATGTTAGCAATTTTATATTAACAAAGAGGCATGGGTACTAGCCCATGTCCCTGGTGTGTCAGACATCATGTGAGTGTTTCAGACACTGGCCTCCTATTTCTCTCTGCGTCATGTTCCTGCCTACGAGCAGCCTTGTCGGGTCAGGCTGGAATTATATTGCATTGGTCAATGGCCTTTGCAGGAAGTATCCTTGCCCAACAAAGTGCTTGCAACTTTACGTATATCGCCCAGTCCCTCTTGGCTCTATTTTTCTTCGGGTGGGAGCAGGAGGTGAGTTAAGACCACAGGACCTCCCCTGCCATGCCAGGTGATTCATTTTTGCATTTTCTCTTATAACTATGAAGACACTTCTTGCTCAGTAATTTAAAATGTAGACACAGTAATAGGCAAAACGTTTTCTTAATACAGTGCTTAGGCAAACAGAGCTGTAACATGTCATGGCACTTCCAAAAAGATTGTTTTGCTTGTCTGTTTTGACCCAGTTTAAACTGCTGCATCTCATTCTCTGAAATTATTTTAGAGATACTCTAGCTATTTCAAAAGCTTGCTATATTAAATGTATGTCCACTTTCAGCAATAAAATTTATTCTTTAAAATGTGAATTAAACAAAAAATTTTCTCCCAAACTCCATGGAAGGGAGCACTGGCCAGCCACGTCCCCATGAGCTGCACCCGTGTCTCATATGTTGTGTGTGCTGCGTGTCCTCCCAGCTCCTCTCGCCACGGCCCCGCTGGACAAGGGGTAGCCCAGAGTTTAGACAGTGCCTTTGGCGGGGGAACTCTGACGGGCTGGCCGTGAAATATGAGCTGAGTGCAGCAGATTCCTTGGTCTGCAATTGGGAATCGGGAAACAAGGAGCGACTGAGTCAGCAGAGCTGAAATGGAAAGTTCAAGAAGTCCATGGGGACAGAGTGACCACCACACACTTCTTCTTTGCATCCGAACAAGCAAAACAGAAATAAAACTGTATGCATTTTTCTCTTATTTACAGTTTTCAAATCACTTTACTTTTTATATGTATATATATATTTTTTTGCCTCCAGTATATCTTGGAATGAGATCACTTTACTTTTTGTCACATCAGAGTGAATTAGATCTATAGCAGAAGTTGGGTATATTGTCAGCTCTTGTAAATCTACCCAGTAAATTAGGGCATCACGCAGGGGCGTGTCTCTGTCCCACGACAGGAGGCAGCTGTACCATGTGCCTACTGCAGCCCAGAGGGGCTCACCCATGAGGTGGCCTGGAAAGTTTGCAAAGCCCCGGGTCATATTGGGTTCTCTCATTTCTCTACTCCACGTACAATTATGCCAAAGCCTGAGTTCATAGAGCCTGACCCTTTTTGGAATCACTACTTTAAGGCAGGAGAGAATTAATTTCATTACTTATAATACTATGTCTCTGTATCTGGCTTTATTTTCACCACTCACAAAAAGCAGGACTCCGGCTGCCCCCATCCTCATGTCCCTGGGATAGACTTCAGATTAACGTGGGACCGTGGAGGGGGCGTGCTGAATGATGCCGAGGGCAGACGCCATGCAAATGCAAGACGCAATAATAGCCCCGCTCCGCACACCTGAGCCCACCGTAACCTTTGGATGGCCTTCTTGGAAATAAGATGAGAGCTGATATTTAATAAAGCTTATGTTTTTGAGAAGATCGTGGTAGCGAATCGTGCCGAGTGGATTTAGACTTTGGTGACCTTTCTATGCCATTACAAATCGTGTCAGCGGGTTAACGCGATGCAGAATGTGCTCACTGCAGTAGAGAAAAAACCTTTATGTCTTTATTAGTCTTTTTTTTTTTTTTTTAAAGGATACAACAGACTTCCATTTCACTGGTTTGTCCATTTGAATCTGCTGAATTGGGGGCCAGTTTATGCTACGCATGACGGGAGCATGATAATCACGCCCATATCAAGGGTCAGTGAACTATGGATTGCAATGCTTGGCAGAGATATTGCATTTACTGCAAAGCCAACAGGCATGGCCTTATTATTTTTGTCTACCTCCAGCCATGCGGATGTGGAGGAAACCTAATATGTTTGTTTACTTGTTTCTGTTTTATTAGTCCACCTTAAGCCATTTGGACCTCTGACCTGCGAGACCCTGACTTTCAGCCTCAGATGGCTTAAAGCAAAACATGGTTATTTCTTTTATTAAAAAGTAGGAAATGCATCATACACACAATATATCAGACATATGTACAATTTAAAGAAGAAGAAGAAGATAAACATGAACGTACCAGTCTGGTTGGGAGACATCAGCAGTACTTAGAAGCCTCTGGGTATCTCTGCCTGGACCACGCACTCTCCCACCCAACCTGGAGATATCAACCAGCCTGTCTTTTGTATTGATCATTCCATTGCTTTGCTTGGTGGTTTTATTCTCTAGTTATTTCCAAACAATATGTTTAGTTTTGTGTATTTTTGAACTTTCTATAACTGGAATTGACCTGTCTATATTCCTTTCTTCTTTAACTTAACATTATCTTTGAGGTTCCTTCATACTGATATAATGATCAATGGTGAATCTATTTATTTATTCAATGTATTCATTCTCCTATTGGTGAGCATCTGGGTTGTTTACAGATTTTTGCTACTATGACAATGCTGCATGCACATTCTTGAATTATGTTTCCTAATGCAAGAGTTTCTCCCAGATTATTTTACCAAGGAGTGGAATTACTGGATCTTAGCGTAAACACAACTTGAATAATGCCAGAATTCTTCTCGAGGTTGTGCTAATTTAATCTCTAACCAGCAGTGGGCAAGCATGGCCTGTTGTTTTCTATATCTTCATCAAAACTTAGAACTGCCAACCTGATAGTGTGAAATGATAATGCAACTCTTTAAGTGTAAGATGACTTTTGTTATTTGTGTAATTGTC
Source organism: Eulemur rufifrons (assembly GCF_041146395.1). Taxonomy (NCBI): domain Eukaryota; kingdom Metazoa; phylum Chordata; class Mammalia; order Primates; family Lemuridae; genus Eulemur; species Eulemur rufifrons. The sequence goes on along the minus strand of NC_091007.1, from coordinate 9,583,779 downwards.
AGTGAAGTAGGGTATTTTTTGTTTATAGGACGTTTGCATTTCCTCTTCCGTAAAATTTCAGTTGTTGTCTGTCTTAGTTTGTTTTGTGTTGCTATAACAGAATATATGAGACTAGGTAATATATAAGCAATAGAAATTTATTGAGCTCACAGTTCCAGAGGCTGGAAAGTCCAACAGCATGGCGCCAACATCTGGTGAGGGCCTGCATGCTGCGTCATCTCATGGCAGACGGCAGTAAGCAGAAGGGCAGGAAAGCACAAGAACAAGAAACCAGCGAGGGCCAAAAAAGCCCACTCTCATGATAACTCACCCACTAGCATGATAGATAATTACATTAACACACTAGGCTTTGTTCTCATGATCTAATCACCTCTTCTTAGGCCCCATCTCCCAACACTGTTGCATTGGGTATTAAGTTCCCAACACATGAATTTTGGGGGGATACATTTAAACCATAGCATTGTCTTTTGCGCATTGTGCTATCAGTTGTTTTTCTTCTTTATTTTTATCAGTTTTTTACACATTCGTGATACTTACCCTTTGTCAGTTATAAATGTAATATCTTCATTTGGTGGTTTATATTTTCACTCTTCTTCAGGTAATAGCTTTTGGTGAACAGAAATTCTCCATTCTGATATAGTTAAACTTAGAAATCTTTTCTTTATGGATTACACATTTGTGTGATTAAGAAATTCTACCTAGAGGTCATAAAGATAAAATCCTATTCCTTCTAAAATTTTTTCCATTTTTCCTATTGAATTTGATAAAAACTCACCAGGGAATTATTTTGTGTAGTGTATGAAGAAGAGATGCCATTTAATTCTTTTGCATGTGGAGAGATGTCATTGCGTCATTCATTTATGTATCATTTCCCTGCTGATCTGTAATGCCCTTCTGTGATAAATCAAATCTCTATATAAGCATAGGCATATTTCTGAGCATTCTGTTACGATCTATTGGCCTATTCCTCATACCCATGACAACGTCTCACTGTCTTTACTACTGTAGCTTCATCAAAAGTGTGGCATCCACAAGACAAGTCCTCCTTCCAAATTATGTTTACATATAAACCAGAGAATCAGCTCATCCAATTCCATAAAATATCCCTTTTGGGATTTTTAATGGAATTTTATTGCATATATGAATTTCTTTGGAGAAAATTAACACTTTTACTATTCGAGTCTTCTTATTCATGAATTATTTATTTAGGTCTCTGTAGTCTTTCATTAAAGTTTTCTCATTTTTTTTGTAATGCACCCATATGTACTTAGATTTATACCTGGGAAATATGTGTGTATGTATGACTCTTATGATGCCTTAACAGATAACATTTTTAAATGATTAAATTTGAAGACTTATTTAGACTAATATTTTTAAGCTAACCTATTAATCATTTATCCACTGACTGCTTGGAGTTTTAGATCAATGGTAAATGATGAGAGTTTGGGTTTTTTTAAATTCTAATTCCTGTGTATGTATATGGTTTTTATCTTACTGTGTTCATTAGGACCACCAGTAGGAGTAGTGATGGTAGAAATTCTTATCTTGTCCCTACTCTTAAATGTAATGTTTTTAACATTTCACCATTAAATGTGTTATTTTCTAAAGGTTTTTATATAAATATACTTTATAAAGCTATTAGGGTAATGAAGTTCCCTTATATTCCTAATCAGCTTAGATTATTTTTATCATGAATAGATGTCATGTTTTGTTGCATTATTTGTATTATTTAATATCTATAAAAATGATAAGATGGTATTTATTCTTTACATTGTTAATGAAACTATTAGGCCAACTTTGCATTCTTGGCATAAAACCAAGAAAACATGATGAAGAGCCATTTTTATACATTGTAGTACAATAGAAAGTTCTAGAGCCCGAGTCAGAATATCTGTATTTCATTCTCCCTTCTGCTTACTCCTTTTATAATTAAAACCCAGGTGGTGGTGTTAGGTCACCAGATTTTACTTGAATAAACACAAGTTTCCTTCTTATTTATCACCCTCTTATGTTCATTTTCCTCATTTGTTAAAAAACATTTGAAAGTCATTAAAATTTTCATATGGTATTGCAAATGTATGAATTTGTGCTATTTTTATTATTTCTATTATTCTGGATCTATGTCCAGAAAAATTAAATGTTCTCTGTTCTTCTTATCTTGATACAAGTTGAAAATAGCAAGAAAATCACTGGTTTAACTTTAGTCTTCTCTTTCTTCATGGTGTCACTCTCAGGAAGTAAAAGTTGAGTGAAAAAAAAAACCGTAGTATGGGTTTTTTCATTTTGTTTTTCTTCCTAAGTTGCTGTAGATAAATCTTACATTCCTAAAGTGTTAATTAATTACAATAGGGTAAAAAAAACCAATATCAGTAGTAGTAATAGACATCTTTCTTAAGTTCCTATGTGCCAGACACTAAGTCATTTTTCATATACTTTACATATTTTAGAACCCAAGATATATGAGATAGGTACCATTATTCCCATGTTATAGATGAGACTGGGTTTAAAAGAGGTTGAGTATTCTTTGCTGTGCAGAAGCTTTTTAGTTTGATGTGGTCAACTTGTCTAATTTTGCTTTTGTTGTTCATGCTTTGAGCATCATATCCAAGAAATTGTCAAGCCCATTGTCATGAAGCATTTCCCTTATGTTGTCTACTAGGATTTTTACAGTTCCAGGTTTTGCATTTAAAACTTGAGTCCATTTCTGAGTTTACTTTTGTGTGTGTCTGATAAGGTCCCAATTTTGTTCTTTTCAGTTTTCCTAACACCATTTATTGAGAAGACTATCCTTTCCCCATTGTGCCTTCTTGGCACCATTGTTGATGATAAGTTGTCTGTACATATGTGGATTTATTTCTGGGCTCTCTATTCTCTTCCAATGGTCTATATGTCTGTTGTCTGGTTTTTTTTTTTTTATGCCAGTACCATACTGTTTTAAATACTATAGCTTTGTAATATAGTTTGAAATCAAGGGGTATGATGCCTCCTGTTTTGTTCTTCTTTCTCAAGATTGCGTTGGCTATTTAGGGTCTTTTGTGGTTCTATATAAGTTTTAGAATTGTTTTTTCTATTTTCATAAAAAAATTCCACTAGGATTCAGATAGGTATTGCATTGAATCTATAGATTGCTTTGGGTAATATGGACATTTTAACAATATCAACTCTTATAGCCCATGAACATAGGATGCCTTTCCATTTATTTGTGCCACCTTAAAATTTTTTCATTAATGATTTATAGTTTTCAGTGTACAAGTCTTTCACCTCCTTGGTTAATTTTATTCCTAAGCATTTTATTCTTTTTGGTGCAATTATAAATGGTATCTTTTTTTAGTTTTATTTTTGAATAGTTCGTTGTCAGTATATAGAAACTACAACTGACTTTTGTGTGTTGATTTTGTATCTTGCAACTTTACTATATTTGTTTATTAGTCTTAAGAGTATTTTTGTGGCATCTTTAGAATTTTCTAGGTATAAGAGTGTGTCATCTGAAAACAGATAATTTAACTTCTTCCTTTCTGATTTGGATGCCTTTTATTTCTTTTTCTTGCCTAATTGCTCTGGCTAGGACTTTCAGTATCACATTTAATAAAAGGGTGAGAGTGGGCATCCTTGCCTGTTCCTGCTCTTAGGAGAAAAGCATGCAGTTTTCGTCATTGAGTATGATGTTACCTATGAGCTTTTCATATATGGACTTTATTATGTTGAGTTAAATTCCTTCCAGTACTAGTTTGTTGTGAAAAGGCAAGCTATAGAGTTGGAGAAAATATTTGCAAGCCTTATATCTGATAAAGGATTAATATCCAAAATATACAAGGAATTCCTACAATTGAATTATTAAAAAAAAAAATGAAATAGACATTTCTCCAAAGAAGGCATACAAATGGCCAACAGGTATATGAAAAGATGTTCAGCATCACTAATCATCACAAAAATGCATATCAAAACCATAATAAGATATCACTTCATACCTGCCAGGATGGCTGTTATTTAAAAAAAAGATAATAAGTGTTGGTGAGGATGTGGAAAAATTGGAATCTTTGTATATGATTGGTGGGAATGTAAAATTATGTAATTGCTATGTAAAACAGTATGGTGGGTTCTCAAAAAATTAAAAATAGAATTACCATATAACCCAGCAATCCCAGTTGTGGGTATATATCCAAAAGAATTGCGATCAAGATCTTAAAGAGAGATTCTCATGTTCATTGCAGCATTATTCACAGTAGTCAAGATATAGAAACAACCAAAAATGTCCATTAAAAGATGAATGAATAAAGAAAATGTGGTGTATACATATAATGGAATGTTATCCAGCCTTTTAAAAAGAAAGAAATTTTGTCATATGCAACAACATATTTGAACCTGGAAGACATTATGTTAAATGAAATAAACCAGTCAGAGGAGGACAAATCCTGCATGATAACAACTTATGTGAGAAATCTAAAACAGTCAAACTCATAGAAACAGAGAGTACGAACGGTGCCTGCCAGGGTGGAAGGGAGGGGGAAACAGGGAGCTGTGTTCAATGGGTATAAAGTTTTAGTTATGCAAGAATAAGTTCTAGAGACCTGCTACACACCGTTGTACTTATTGTTAACAGCTATATTGGTAACATGTGACAATATGGTACACTTAAACGGGGTAGATCTCATTTTAAGTGTTGCTACCACAATAAAAAATTTAAAAATAAATCAATACATTTTTTAGAAAGATTACATAAATTGCTTAAATCCTACAAGAGGAAGCCATGCAAAAGCACTCTCCTTCCACACTATAATGCTGCATCCCTCAGTCTAATATTAGGGATATTACTAACACATGGTGATGGCTTGTTTACCTGCGGAAAGTCTAAATTCCCAGTGCACTCTTGCGCCTATTTCCTTTTGTATGCTGAGTTGCAATTTCATCTGAGCAAATCAGTTTCCCTTTCTCCCTTTCCCCCAACTCCAGGCAAACCACATGGGTACATTCTAAGAGGGCCAGAGTCTTACTTTAAAGTAAGATCTCACAATTTGTATTTGGGAGCAACTCAACGTCCTATTGCATCACTGTTGGCAAGTTGGACTGTGAGCTTTGTTAGGAATCTCCCCGTTCTTGAGTACCTGGGTAAACACTCCAGGTCGTACATTTCTTGAAAATGAAGATGAAAGATGAAACAGCTGATGAAAGGGAATGAGTTGGCAGAAGTCTTTCTTCTCAGGGCCGGTGCCTGTTCATCCTCGTTTCTTCACTGTAGAAAGTCATTTCCATCGAGAGAATCCATTTTCTCTGAAAATGGAGGATAAACACTCTGCCTCTCCACGGGAGTGTAGGAAGACTTCCTGTGGTTAGTGCATGAACTTTTTAGAGCTGTTCTGTCATTTCTGAAGTTAAAAATTATTGTTTTAACATGCTATTTCTCTCAAACCTGGCATTTGTCATTCTTCCATTTGCCAGATCTTTACAAAAAAAAAAAAGAGACCTCAAGGACTGGCAGAGAGGACAGTCTTAGGAAAGGGGAGCCTACTGCTTCAGTAGGATGGGTGTTGAATAACAAGGCAGAGGTGGAGAGAGACCTTATTTCCTTAATGGTGAAAAGACAAACATTTTCACCATGGGAACTGTCTTATTGATAAGACTTGGTGGTGGCTGCCAATACAATTGGGTCTGAGAAGGTGTTGAGTGGGGTCTCCTCCACTGAATAGCATCTCACTCCTGGCATCCTAAAAGTTTTGTGGTCCGTTGTCTTCTCTTAAAATATTTATGTGTCAATATACTTAAGGTGTTATCACCTAATATCCTAATTAATTTATTCAACTCATTTTAAAAAATGTATTCAGTAATTACTAAGGGTCAAAATCCATATTAAGGTCAGGGGACACAGAAAAGGAGGGAAACAGCCTTTTCTGGTAAGGACCTCGCAGACTGGCATACACATGGGAGAGCTGTGGTGTGAACAGTGGGACCAGTGCCTGTACACAAACGTACACAGTTTCTGCAGAAACACAGAAGGGGGGAAGTCACAACGGCCAGTCTGCACCTCAGTCTACACCATCAGTCTATACCTGATGACCATCTGAGAGCATGAATGGGTCACAGGCCTGTCAAAGGACACGGTGGCAGCAAGAAGGAGTACTGGGCCCCTGATAGGTGATGCTGTAAGATAAACTTGGCTTGTTCTGCAATGTTATTAAAAATTGACCCTAGCAGTACAGAAGTACAGAGCCCCCAGAGCAACTTGAAATATACTCTTTGAGAGAATGTGCGTGTGCTATTCCCACCATTTAATAGGAGTCCCTGTGTCCATTGCCATTTCATGTCTTTCTGTGGCTCCACCAGTAGGGGCAACCAGATTGCTGTCCCTCGGTAGTCTGTCCTGCCAAGGAAGCTTCCTGGTGTAGACTTAGTCTCCCTCCACCACCTCCTTTAGCCTGATCCCTGCCTCCAAATCAAATGGATTTTGTTTTTTTTTTTTTTTTTTTTTGAGACAGAGTCTCGCTCTTTTGCCCTGGCTAGAGTGCTGTGGCGTCAGCCTAGCTCACAGCAACCTCAAATTCCTGGGCTTAAGCAATCCTTCTGCCTCAGCCTCCCGAGTAGCTGGGACTACAGGCATGTGCCACCATGCCCAGCTAATTTTTTTCTATATATGTTTTTAGCTGTCCAGATCATTTCTTTCTATTTTTAGTAGAGATGGGGTCTCGTTCTTGTTCAGGCTGGTGTTGAACTTCTGACCTCGAGCGATCCTCCCGCCTCAGCCTCCCAGAGTGCTTGGATTACAGGCACAAATGGATTTTTTTGAAGGGTGAATTTTTTAAGCTTACTTTACACAGAGCAGATTAAGGGTTTTCCATATTCCCTATGTCTGGCAAAGATTATGGCCTCCAAAGGACGCATTTGCAACAATGAAAGTGACTTCTAGCATCTGAGGCAGGTGTGCTCCCAGCTTCTTGCTGGAAAGCACAGCTGTTTGACTTCTGGGCTGTCATTAACTACACAGACTCACTGAGGAGTCGGGAGTTGTTTTACGTTTCTTTTCATGAAGCTCTTTTCCCATGATAAAAACATTGGTTTTCCTGGTACATTGTTTCTCAAGCCATTCCTTTAGAGAGAGCTGCATGATTATGAATAATGAAATCTGAGCAAAAACTTGTAAAGGCTGGAGTCCAAGACACCGAGGCTGGCTCAGCCCAGAGGTCTGGCAGTAATTGCCGAGGAACACGGGAGGGTCTTGTCCTTCCTGGGCTTTGATTTAAGAGACAGTCTAAGAAATCATTTAGCAAGAATAGACTCAAAAACTGTAATATCCTTTCTTTCTCTTTTTGACTGAGTTTCCCAAAGTTGAGAGGATGAGAGGAGGAATATCTATGGAGCATTTGCAATTCCTTTTCTCAGCCTGCCAAATACAAATCCACTTACTGAGTCCAAGAATAGGAGTTTAAATGAGAATGCCAGTGCTTTGAAAATCAAAATAAGTAAGGACAATTTCTGGTCTTAAATTAGCACCATAATACATGAGGAGAATTCTAATGGTCCGCATGTGTTGCGCGGCTGTCCTATTTTAAGAACTCGGAAGTTCTTTCACAGATTCACCATTTTGCATTTTGTGGATCTGCCATTTTGTGTTTTATGGATCCGCCATTTTGTGGTTTTGACTAGATGTGTAGCAAATGAGTATCTCCCAACCCTACCTGTTGGGGCCAAAACATTATTACTATCATTTGATTAGTTTGCCAAGTCTTAAGGCAATCTGAGACTATGATCTGTTGATTGACCGATCTATGATTTTGAACCACGAATTGAATTGCTTCAGAGGGAAAGCTAGTGGTGAGGGAAGGCGGATAATAGGGAATTAGTATTTATTGAGCATACTCTGTGCTAGGTCCTACAATAGGTACCAACATCTTATCAGCTATTTGTTTGACCATGAGAAAATTACTTATCTCCTCCAAGTATCAATTTCCTCATTAGCAAATTGAGAGTAATAACAGCATATTTATCAAAAAGTTGTCAAAAGATCAATTGAGATGATCTATGTTTAGCCTCTGGCCTTGTGCCTGGCTCTATTATAAGTCTCAATGAAGGACAGATATTTTAAATTATTATTATTATCACAGGGGTTAAGGAACTTGTCCAGGATTGATTACTGTTCTGTCTGACCCCAAAGCATACGTGGGTATTTTAAAACCAGAGCTCAGATTGAATACGCTATGGGCAAATTTGCAAAATAAACGAAGTTGTCGAAACAGCACGTATTATAAATAAATAAGTGAAGGTCAACCTTACACACAATCAAAGGAATTCTTGTAATTATTAGGTGACGAGTAAATGGGTCTGAACACAAGAAAATATAAATACTCAAGAGTTTTGAACACCAGTACATGGAGTCAACCCACAAATTTCCTTTTCTTGGATTTTTTTTTCATCGTTGGTTTTACCTGTTTGTTTGCTTTTTTTTCCTCTTCTCTCCCAGGTCTTTTGCATCTTTACCGTGAATATAGGAATATATGGAGCAGAGGGATAAAATAAGTCTGTAATTAGGTCTGTTATATAATTCCTTTTACACTTAGCCTTACGTCTTTTTGATGATCAACTTTGCAATCATGGCCAATTTGAACTCTGCCGCTTTAAGAATTACAAAATTTAGTGGAAGTCATTCCACTTTGAAACCACTTGAACCCTGAAATCTTACTAAATTGAAGTTAGCTTTTCTAGGAATCCAGGTCTGAGGTTGGGAGATTCAGCTGAGAATTATGGTTGAAGGAGAAATGTCTGAATGACATTTAACAAGTGCTGTTCTCTGGTGACATTGTTTTTCTGATAATTCCTTCAAATGTGTGCGTTTGAGCTTCAGGCTCACTCCTGACACTCACGAGAGACACCCACATTACTTGAAGACACAGATCTTAAGTGTCCGGTGGCCTTGTTATTTGAGCTTCACCTTTCACAGTCCTTTCTGGAGGGATATACTTTGATGTCATTTCCAACCCTAAGAAGCCACTTTTTCTGGTTGTAGCTAAGACTTAAGCAGGGTCTCCAAACTCAATCTAGGAAGGACAGGATACTCTGCCACTCTATGTAATAGGATGTCTCCAAGAACAATAGGCAAAAGGGAGATGGTTGCTTGTGTAAGTTTGTGCTTGGAGAACCCTGATTTTAAATTCCCACCACAGTTAAATGATCAATCAAATGGTGAACAAACTTGTACCGATCCCTTTTCAGATGTGTTCTTACCAAACCTGTATCTTTCCAGTTGCAAAGTTCATCGATGACCTTGAGTCTGAACTCTGTTGGTTTCTCAGTTTATTTTGGTCCTGGAAGGTCTTGTTGGTCCTGGAAGGTCCCCACAGTCCTGGAAGGTCCCCACAACGTTTCAGACTGTGGTCAGCTCCAGTTAGTATGAGGGAAATGAAAGAAAATCTCCTTCAGAGCTTGTGACAGGGCGGTATTAGAATATATTCATTTCCTTCTCTCTCCTACCTTAACCTGCTGAGCTGTTGTTGCTTCCTTGTGGCTTAAGCAGAGGTGATTACTGATTTTATTAGCGTATGTGCCTGGAGACGACGGAGCCTTCTGGAAGGATAGATGAGTCACAGTTGCTAGTTTTTCTTGTCTGCAAGCGAGAGAGTCGACTCAGTGGACTGTGAGCTGCTTGGTCTGGATCAGAGTCTAGAGCCTAGACCAAGCCCCAGTACTTTTTGAAAAGGCACTTACCAGTCTCTAATAAATACCCCTACGTAGTTCCTTTAATGTATTGATTATGAGCTTGTCACTACATGTCCCCGTATGAGTTTACCCCATTTGGGTTGGAACCAAGTGAGAAGAGGTTGCGCCAGGTCAGAACAGGCGGCCAGTGGCATTGCTTATGCAGGTTAAAATGGGCAGGATCGGTTTAATGGGCACAGAGTTTCAGTTGGGGAAGAGGGAAAAGTTCTGGAGATGGGCGGTGCCGATGGTGGCACAATAGTGTGAATGTACTTAATGCCCCTTAACTGCCCACTTAAAACTGGTTAAAGTGGTAAATTTTATGTCTATTTTGCCACCATTGTATTAGTCTGCTGGGGGTGACATCATAAAGTTCCACAGACTGGGTGGCTTACCCAACTCGGATCCATTTTCTCCCAGTCCTGCGGCTGGAAGTCTGAACTCAAAGCGTTGCCACAGTTGGTTTCTTCCAAAGCTGCCCTCCTGGGCTTGTGGGTGGCCATCTTCCCTGTGTCTTCTCACGGTTGTCTGTCTGTGCCTGTCTGTGTCCTAATCTCGTCTTCTTAACACGAAACCAGTTTGGATTAGGGCCCACCTGCAAGACCCTATTTTAACTCCACCACCTCTTTAAAGGACTTGGTTAGCAGAAGAAGCCAAAAACCTCAAACTTTTAACTCAGTGGTTTCTCCAATGAAGCGTGAGAGTTGCCTTTGGAGCTTTTTCAGAACTCACGTGCCCAGGCTCCTTTAGAGTGTCCATGCATAGCCCTGGGTTCTGAAATACCTCCCTAAGATCGGAGTCAGGCAGGACAGCAGGATGGCAGAAGGGACCCCAGTCACGTTTATAGCTCAAACTAGAGCTGTTAGTCCGTGGAATCTGTTTGGGAATGATAATCGTATTTCATCTTTAAAAATTGATTTGTATAAATGTAGATTATGTTGTCTCTACCCACAAATCACTTACATGGCCTTTGGTAGCTCTGAGAGAGGAAGGATTTTATGCTGTGGCTGTGAGCAAGGTCAGGGTGCTCCAACACCCAATAAAGCCAACACCCTCCCACCCAGGTGGGGGGATCACCGGGAAGCTGTTCCACCAGGCTGAGGGTTCAGGGAGGTGGGCTTCTCCCTCCCTGCCCCCATCCACTCTGCCCCACTGCCATATGGCCCTACCCTGCCCCATCCGGGGTTGCCCTTAAAAAGTAAATGGTCAGTTGTGTCCTGGGTGAGTCACATTGTACTCAAGGTGGGTAAAGAATTGCTCTTTACCCCAACTTTTCACCCATCATCCCGTCCTGTAACATGGCACAGTGAAACAAGGGTGGAAATAGAAGGCAGGTGCCCTGCCCTGATCTGGGCTATTCACTCTACCACTAGTTAACATGGTAACATTGAACCTCAGTTTCCTCATTGGTAACAAGTGGAACACTTGCTAGATGACAACAATGTGCAGTGGTCACGAACGCAGGCTTGAGTCAGAGCACCCTGGAAGACTCGTCATCTTGGATAAGTTATTTAGTTTTTGATTCTCAATTTCTTTGACATGGGGGAAATAAGGGACCCCCTTTCGTAGAGATGTTGTGAGGATTAAATGAGATCCTACATGCAAACGCTAGCATAGAGTAAGGACCCGGTACTATTGTCAATGTCATTCCAAGTTCCAACTTCCGCTACTAGTTCAGAGCACCCTGGCTGTAGGATTCTAAATCATAATTAAGAGAATTTGATCTCATTAGATGAATAATGGTCTTTCTTGGAAGAGGTATGAAGAAAGAAGTATGAGTAGGTAACATAGATAGACCCTTTGCATGAGTTTTATAAAAGTTGGAAAATCTCATTTCCTCATCGAAATAGTTTGCTTCGATAGTGGGCTTGGGTTGACCCTACTGCATGTTTTCTGAATACCCACAGATCAATGCCAGAAGGTTCTCTGAGACAGAGTCTAGGTCAGGTGGTCAACATTCTCTGAAATGGCTCCCACCATGTTAGGTGTGTTGGAGAAAAGAAACATCCATCCCTTTTCCAGGTGATGATCCAAGGAAACCAAAGTCCTAAAGCAGGGAGGGCAGGGGTGGGGTGGGGAAGGGTTACAACAGCACAGCTGTGATTAACTAGAAGAAAGAAATCCATACATTTCTTTCTGAGAACACAAAATTAAAAGCAAAAAAGCAGAAAATGAAAAGATTGCCCTCTCGTTCTCCTAGCTGCTGTTCTCCTTGTAACATTTGTCAGACAGGAAGAAATCGATGACTTCATTAGACCAGGCACAAAGCTCGGGAGATGTAAAGTGTCCACAGCCTGTTTCTCATGGTCAACTGGAAAACGCACGCCCCATTCAAATGCTAAGCAGGCGGGATCCCTTTCCCATCTTATCCATAGAACTGCTCAGCACAGGCCACTTCTTTGGGCTTTTGTTTCTGTTTCTAAGAAAGTGGAGCCTGGCCCTAGTTATTTATTTCAACAAAGCGTTGCAAAAAATAAATGTCTTCAGAGCTGTTTAGAGGAGTGGCTGGAAGGTAGACTTCTAGGGAAGTGGAGAGATTGTAGAATTTTCCTGCTAAATTATGGCGACCTTAGATAAGTAGTTTCAAAATACTTGGAAGAAGTAAATAACTGATTGCATTTAAAACCATATTTAGAGGCTTAGCCTCGGTAGCCCAGCTGGGGAACTTGGAGACCCAGATGGATGTTGGGGACAGTAGTGTGGGGAAGAAATTCAATCTTGATTTTGGAAATGATGTGTAAGTTAGGGGAACAGTGGAAGAGTGGAAAAGAAAGTCTAGAAATAAGTTATTTAGCCCTTAGCTGCTAAATCCTTGCGAATATCAAGAAAGGGCTACTCCTTAGCCTCAGTTACTGAGTGATCTGAGATTCAACAGGGCAGTCCTCTGCCCGGGCGGGGGGGGGGGGGGGGGGGCAATTTCAAAGCCAGAGAGCCTCCCAACTGATTTGAAATGTAGTACCCCCCAACCCATCAAAGAGGCCCAGAACATCAGGAGGAGTGGCTGACATTGTGGGGGTGGGGGAGCACTGTTGCTGGGAGCTGGGCTGGCAGGGCAGGCCAGGTGTCAGTGTGGGGACAGATACTGGGATGACTGGACAACATTCAAAATGTGGCAAGTCACGGCCCACTCCCTCGGTGTTGGATTTAAACTGCCACATTTACAGCCAGACTGCAGTGCTCATAAAAGGAGCTTGGGCCATTCACTGGGAGGACATGACCTTGAGACATAAGAAAATGCCTGAGCTACCCTGTCCTTGGGCCCTGCTGGGCTGGGCTCCCCTCCCCTGGCGGGGAAAGAACTTAAGAATCAACACAGAGAGTTGAGGCATTTTGGTGTGAGGGGCCCAGAGGCGAGAAGGGAGATGAGAGAGGGGAGAGTATCTATGGGAAGGGCTGTCCTTAGCCTCAAGATCTGACTTCTCTGCCTTGGGGCATTCAGGCTACTATAACAAAACACCATAAACTGGGTGGCTTAAACAACGAGCATTTATTGCTCACGGTTCTGGAGGCTGGGAAGTCCAAGATCCAGGCACCAGCGTATTTGGGGTCTGGCGAAGGTGGGCTTTCAGGCTCACAGATGGCACTTTCTGGCTGCGTCCTCACATGGTGGAAGGGGTGGGCAGCTCCCTGGGGCCCCTTTTATGAAGGCACTCACCCCATCCCTTGGGTCCCCAACCTCATGACCTACTTCACCTTTCAAAGGCCCCACTTCCCAATACCATCACTTTGGGGGTTATGATTTCGACTTATGAAATTTGGGGTACAGGGGAACACATACATTCAGACCGTAAATACTTCATCCTCCCCGGGGCTGAGATTCAGGCTCAGGCCTTTGTTTCCGACGGTTGTGTGGGCTCCTCCTGGGAACCTCGTGTGGCTGGAAGAGGAGGACGCGGTACTTGCAGTGTGCCCACAAGTGTGAGAACTGCAGGCCATGAGGAACCGAGGGGGACAGGCACTCCGCTGACTGTCAGAAAGGAAGGGGGCTTAACCCCCCAGAGAAGCACCCAAGTCAACAAGAAGGAAACAAAGCCCTCGCTGGCTCTGGGAATGAGGGTTCTCTCTCCTTTTCCTCTTGTCTGTGGGGGCTGGGGACACAGGGGCCAGCTTTTCTCACACGATGGTGTCCAACTTTGTTTGGGCTACCCTGGGCAGGAACAGAAGCCAGGGGCAGAGGGCCAAAGTGGCAAGTCGTACCTTGAAACGGGGACACAGAGTTCCTGTGCTGAAAGGCCACATGACCGGGGCCTTCTCATTGAGACCTTCTGAAGGGAGCTCTCTCCCTGAATGGGTTTCCTGAGAGGCGGGAAGAAGGCGAAGGACGTGTCGCAGGGCTTGTGCCAAGTGGTTCTTTGGGTGGCCTTGGGCAGGCTGCACAGAGGAAATGTCCAAGTTAAGTCAGAACGGTACCAGATTGTGAAGCGGGTCACATTCAGCTTCTTCCCACCTGTTCCTCTCCGACTGTCGGAAGCGCCCAGTGCCCGTGACGGCCACTGTCACCGACCATCTCTATCAGTCATGACACTGAGGCACTCATTTCAGTAGGAATTTTAGAGCTGCAAGGGTCCTGACAGGTTAACTAATAAAAAATACCTGTTTTTCCAGTGGGAACAAAATACCCGCTAGAGGTCGTGCAATTGGGCCAATGTCACGCACCAGCAGGGCCAAGCCCGGAGCTAGGTGTCCTGATCTACTCTGCCATTTTGTATTTTTAAAGACAGGAGTGGAATCCGTGATGGGAAAAGGCTTAACCCTTTACCTAAAGTTAGACATGTTTTCATTTAACCACCTGATCATCCAACAGCAGTGTGGTTGTGCACAAGAAAAGGCGAAAACATCAAAATGATCTGAAACAACTTAAGCAGTGCCATCTGGACGTGTAAACTGGCTTTATTCTCTGCTCTCGGCCACTTTTCTTGATCCTTTCTTGGCACTGCCGGACGTCTTTGCATAGTCTCAAAATGTTCAAACGGCCACCAACCATGCGGGTGCTTAGGGAAATACGAGTTGTAGCTGAACATTTTGGTTAAAAAGAAAGATAAGGTTTCTTGTCTTTTGCCCACCTCCACCGTATAGCGTCGTGCAGTGTTGACATTCTCGTTAGTTTTAAGTGGATTTTATAATGTTTAATTTTGCTTGGGAGAGGCTGAGATTCTGGCAACCACTGTGGCCGTTTTCCGGTCAGTTTAGTTGCTGTGTCCTGACTGTAAGTCGTGGGGGGTCAGCGTCCAGGAGAGGGGACTGTATGGTCTTCGTGTGCCTGGGTTGGGGCAGAGAGCCTGGTGCCCAGGCGGACTCAGACCCTCCCTCGTGGGGACAGGGAGGGACAGATCGGCACTGCCAGCAGCTGGTGTCAGAGTTTGGGTTGTGATGGGTTGGCTAATGCAAGAAATGCCTACTGGAGACCGTTGGCAACAGGGCAGACCTGCTAGAATGGTCCAAGTCCAAACTTTGAGAGAGAGACAGGGTCACCCTGGGAACTGAAATTCCAATGCCAAGACCAGAGGGCAGGAGTAAGAACCGATGCAGGATTCAGGGGCCAAACTGACCTGGAAGACGAAGGGCTGGGTGACTCCTGGGGCCGACGCTGGTGGCCTCCTGTCTCGCCTGGTCAGCTAGTGCCACCATGGTGTGGTCACACGTCAATTATTAGGTTTCTAAGGGATGGGAGGGCATTCTTCTCCTCTGTCCCTTTTTCTCCAAATCCCCCTTCACTGCCCCTGTTTGAGGCTCAGCCCTTGTTTTGCCAGCTGCAGAGAGAAGTATGGAGAGTCCTGGTACAATCTGCATCTCTGGCTGCAGCCACATTGTGGTGGCAGCTCTGACAGCTTTCCAAGGGCCTGCCCGGGCTCTCCTTTCACCTCCTTTGCCCGGCTTTGGGGTCTCCCGCCAGCCTCTCCTTCCCTCAGAGAGAACCACACCTCTCCTAAGGGGAGGTGGCAGAGTGGATGAGAGGCCTGGCTCTACCACTGTGTGGCCCGAGGCAAGTTACCGCTCCTCTCTGTGCTCCAGTTTCTTTAGCTGTAAAGCAGACTCACGCATGCGAAGTGCTTAGAGCTGCGGTCAGTGCTCAGAAATGTTCGTGGCGGTCACAGTCTGCAGAGATGGAGCAGAAGGGTGTCCCAAGTTCCGTCCGTCCCTCCAGGAAGCCACTCACATGGGTGGCCGCCCCAGCCTGAGCTGGGGGCCTGCTCCTGTGTTATAAAGCACAGCCAGCCCTTGGGGGCCCACCTGACATCTCCCCTGGCAGGACACCAGCCCTTTGTCCTTGACTCTGCAGGGGACGTTCCCTGTGTGTGCACAGCACCTCCCTTGGCATTCTCTCCGTGAGTTCCCTCTTTATTTTCTCCGTGGTGTTCAGCATAATAAATAACTATTTTATTGGAGTTTATGTTACTGTCCCACCACCCCCAGCATCGTCTTTCTCACTAGCCTCTAACCTTCAAAGGTCAGTAGGGAGGATGTTTTCCTCTTCATTGTCGCATAACAGATTCCAGCACAATGCCCGGCACTAGCAAGTGCTCGAAAGCATTTGTTGAATGACTGAATAAGTCTCAGGTTCTCTATGAGACAGTCTCAATCTTGATATCCATCAGTTTCATCAAAGGACCCAAAGTCCCCTCCCTACTCTTCGCAGGGGACATACCCCGGAGCCCACTTTGACCACCCAGAGCCCCCAGCTGTAGGCATATGGAGACTAGATCCCATCACGTCTCTTGCGGTGTCTGTGTCTCCTGTTTGAATCTAGAAGAGTCTACGAAAAGGTTAGAATTCACTTCTGTCTCAATCCACACTCTATTTCAATTTGAAAAGGTGAGCAGGGAAGACTGCTAATTTCATTTCCTTAAAAAAAAAAATCACCAGCTCACATGAGCTGATACGTTTATTGTACCAATTTTAATATTCCCTTTGGAAAAATAGTATATTGGAATTTGGTAGGAAGCAAGTGTCATGACTAAGAGACAAAGGCTGAATATTTAAACACAGATCAACAGAGCATAGGGGCGTCTTTAACCTGGAGAACTGGCACTTCTCAATCTGGCTGTGTAACTTCAAATCACCATAGCTCTCCACGGTGGCAGAATTGGTTATTTTAACTACCTCCCCCCACCCCCCCCAAAAACATATATTTCTAAAAGGCAACAGGAAGGTGTTTCAAAGACTAAGATGTACTCTATTTGAGGAATATGTTTGCAAATTAAATTGATTCGAGTATTAACCTCAAACATATCTGAGAAAGTGGAACTCAAGCCCCTTTGGGAAGGATGAGCTTAGAAGCAAGTCAACGTGACCGACCACCCTCAAGGAAAACCAGCCAGAGAAAAACAGATGACGTGGCTTCAAAGTGTCACGTCATTGAAACTGCCGTGACTTTCATGGAAATCAGTTGCACTCGGTAACCTTGAGAGACTTGGGCTTAGGGAGAAAAAATGATCCTACCTTCAGAAAATTCTAGAGCTGCAAAATGTCACACTGACACAGGCGTTAGGATGGAGAGTGTCTTGGTTGGTTCAGCTACGATCACTCCTACGTCCATTTACTCATCGTTCACAAAGAGATTAAGGTGAAAAAGTAGCAATGACAAACAGCCCTCACCAAATGACCATGTGCTCCCCTGGGCCACCCAGATGCCTTTGGACTCAAGGTCATGTGACTATTTCTGGCCAACGGTTGTGAGGGCAATTGATGACATGTGTCCCTTTCTAGTGGGGTAGTTAAGAGCTGGCACGTCCTCTCCACCTCTTTGCTCTCAGCTGGGCCACTGTGCTTTCCTGCTGGCATAGCTGCAAGGTGGGGCAAGGTTTCTTGAGCTGCGCTGGGCTTTGCCTGAGAAAAAAATAAATCAACCTTTATTTTATTACAGTTTTTTGAGATATCAGGATTTGTTTATTGCTACGGTATAGCCTATCCCAACCTGATCAGTATAATGGGTTTTGGTAAAGTAAACAAAAAAATTCGATTATTAATTAAATTCAATTATTAATATTAATTATAAATGTACTAAGTAAGCTAATTATTAGGTAACAGCTATAAGAGTTCCATTGATAAGACTTTATAAATGCCATGCATTGGCCAATCTGCAGTTTCCGAGAGAGCTGCAAGTTAATTCTACCCCAGCCAAGAGCCTACAAAGTGCATTTTTTTAAAATGCAGATTGTGCCACGGTCATCCAGAAAATGCCTCAGTGCCTTCCCAGTGGGCGTTACATTTTTTATAGATGCTGGTCATTAAATAAGAAAATTATTTAATGCAAAGTTATCCCCAAATCCAGCCTTGTAAGATGTAGTTCTTAAGAATGAGGAAGGTAGTAATAGAACATAGCTTTATAGCGGGTCCCCAGAACATCGTTTTGTTCAATGTCATTTTGTTATAATATTGATGAGACAAAAAAATCACTTCCTGGCCAGGACCACTGTCTGTGTGGAGTTGGCACTTTCTCCCCATGTTTGCTCGGGTTTTCTCTGGGTCCTTGGTTTCTTTCCACATCCCCAAACTGTGCACATTAGGTTCCTTGGTGTGTCTGAATTGTCCCAGTGTGAGCGAGTGAGGGTGTGTGTGGGTGCACCCTGCGATGGGATCGCAGTCTGGCCGGGTGGCTTCCTGCCTTGCGCCCTGAGCCGCTGGGACAGGCTCTGGCCACCCAAGACCCTGAACTGGAACAAGTGGGTAAATAATTACCTTCCTTTTTTAAAAAAATTAATCTTCTTTAAATGTACATATAGCTCACATTTATTTCAGGATTTAATTTTAGAAGTGTTTTCACCTGTATTTAGAAGTTTGGTGGTGGTTTTATAGCCAGAAATGTGCCTGAGGAACTTAATGCTTGTTTCTGTCAATTTGCCTATAGAAAAATCGGTTCTGTTATATGTCATTTTGCTCAAAGTCACAGTTTTCAAGAACCTGTCGATGACATTAAGTGGGGACTTACTGTACTCTAACGGTTGTCATAATGGCCTCTGTCCTGAGAACCTTTGAGAGTCTGTTATGTAAATGATTAATAACAGTAGTGGGTTCTCTGGGCTAAATACGCAGCAGGTAAAATTGCTTCTGCAGTTATGGTCTAGGTGCACATGGCTCACAGCAGTGGGTGGGAGGAATTCTCCATCAAAGTAGGTGGATGGGTAAAGGATTTGGAAAACTCCAGATCACAGACCATTGTGTAGACGGGATAACGGCCTCTCAAAGATGCCTCTGTCCTAATCTCCAGACTCTGTGACTATGTTACCTTCCACGGCAAAAGGGACTGTTTCAGTCAAGGTTCTCCAGAGAGAAAGAACTGACAGGATATATACTTAGAGCTATGAGAAGGAATTTATTAGGGAAATCGGCTCCCTGGACTGTGGGGGCTGAGACATCCCAGGATAGGCCGTCTGCCAGCTGCAGAAGGAAGGAAGCCCACTCTGAGTCCAAAGGCTTTAGAACCGGGGAAGCCAATGGTGTGACTCTCAGCCTAAGACCTAAGACCAAAGGCCCTAGAGCCTGAGAGGCCGCTGGTGTGAGTCCCAGAGTCCAAAGCTAGAGAAGCTGGAGTTCCGAGATCCAAGGGCAGGAGGAGATGGGTGCTCCAGTTCCGGAAGAGAGAGAGCAAGAATTTGTCCTTCCTCAACCTTTCAGTTCCAATGGTCCCCAGACAACTGGACGCTGCTCCCACCCACACCGAGGGCAGAGCTCCCTCCGCTGACTCCCATGCCCATCTCCTCCGGAAACGCCCTCGCGGACACACCTGGGGCAGCCCAAACATTCTACCCAAATGCCAAGCCACCTGGGGTCCCCTTTCAGCATAAGAGGCACTGGCTCAGTGCTACTGAAGCCTTGAGAATAATTAATGCAATGATTGAGAATACATAGCTCCCTTAATTATTATCATTTAATTCAGTCAATTGATACCCCAAATCAACTGTCATGGGGACTTGGCAAATGTGATCAAGGTGAAGGACCTGGAGACGAGAGAGTAGCCTAGATTATGCAGGTGGACCCAATCTAATCACATCAGTGCTTAGATGTGGAGACCTTTTCCCAGTTGGGGTCCGACGAAAAGATGTGGCAGTGGCAGCAGGGGCAGAGAGATGCTCCACTGCTGGCTGGGAGGATGGAGGAAGGGGCCACAAGCCAAGGAATGCAGGTGGCCCCCGCAAGCTGGAAAAGGCAAGAAAACAGATTCTCTCCCAGAGCCTCAGAAAGGAACACACCCTGTTGACACCTTAATGTTAGCCCCGTGAGAGCCATGCCAGACGTCTGACCTACAGAACTGTAAGATAATAAATTCGAGTTGTTAAGCTGCTAAATTCGTTACCGCAGCAATAGAAATGAATACAACCGTGAAAGAGGCTGCTATTTCAAGCATATTCAGGAGCCCAGGAGTAGAGTGGCATTTGTGATGTTGCCTGTGCAGTTACCCTCACCCCTTCAGGAACAGCCACCACCCCACCCACGGCCTTGCCCAACAAGTGGCTTCCCGGGAGCAATTGTGTCACTTCAGGGCTCTGTGTGGAATCATCTAAATACAAAGAGAAATATAAATATATCAGGTTTTCCATTCTTCCCCTGGTTATTTTTCTCAAACCTCAGAAAAGTTTTGTCACTGGCTGCCTGTTGCTGGCTTTTATCACAAAGGAATACACTTAGTGGACAACCAGTGGTTGTTACCCAATGATTGCTTCAAATATGGGGCTATTTTTTTTTTTTTAATGCAATTGCCATTTTGGTTTGGAGCATGTGTAAATTGAGAATATGCACAAGATATATGAAAACTCTGAAAAATTAGCCTCAGCTCCCTGGATAGTCTGACATTCACTGTAGGAAATGCTGACTTCCCTCTATTGGCTATTGGCTTAGCGCGGGTAGAACATTGCCTCGGACTGTCGGTCTCCTGCACGCACACGCATTGCAGACCAACAGTCCTCAAGCTCTGCACTTCCATAGGGATGCGTTTTAGATTTCATAATACATCAAATATTTCAGGCTTAAAGTGGCTTTCTCAAACTATTAGTTAATCTTCACTAGTGTGTTGGAGCCCTTGACAGGTAGGTAGCGTGTGAAGAACTATAGCTATTTCATGGCTATATTTTTTTTTATGAAGATGAATGAAAAAAATAAATAAATTGAGGGATTCTTACAATATATTGCATTTGTAGTGTTTAGGGCTATTCGCAGAAAATAAATAGATCTGGGGCTGCAGCAATGTGGGTGAAGATCATCCAAGGTGTCCATCGATGAGACTGGAGACATCTGCAAAAAGAAATCACGTTCAATGGTCTGTCCTGGGTATTGTTGTGGATAGCTCCAGTGGCCTATGGCATTGGGAAAAACTGCCCTTTGCTATGTGACATTTTGATGGAAAAGTGTTATTTTTTCCTTAGTTTATAATGCTGTGAGTTAACAGTTTCTGGATTTGAAGCAAAAAACAAAACACAAATATATAGATAGAGAATGTAGTAATTAATTTTTCCTTTTTTTAGCTGATAAGCTTACCCACACATTTAAGTAATAATAATGTAACAATCACACCCTTCTCATCATTTTTCCAAGCATTCTGACATATATTATCCCATGTGATATGCACAACAGAATGGTGGCATAGGTGAAATTAGTACTATTTTACAAATTATAAAGCCCAGATTGGTTGCCCATGAATAAAAATGGCTAGACCTGAGCTAGATTTAAGATACAGGTATCCTCTGTTTAATGTTAGATTGTATTCTAACATTGGTAATTCAGATATTTAGAATCCAGAATGCATTATTTCCTATAAAACAACCTATTTGGTGGTTGGGTACCTAGGCTTGGTCACCAAAGTTTATTTATGTCATTACTATGGCATTTGCATCTCCCCAAAGCAAAGTGACATTCTCCAGGCCGCATAGCTGGTACACAAAGGAGCGAGGTCTCAACTCTAAAATTCAGAAAATGTGCTTATCTACGTACATGTATTTACTCTAACCTGTACCTGATTTATAAGTGTTGAACCAAGAGTTGTTACAGTTTTAAAAGAGGTTGTTAACCTACAGGAATTCCTGATTGGCTGAATTGCAGATGCTGAAAGAAAATGAAGTGTGTGGTCCATTCTGGATATAAAAATAGATGCATTCTGGCCAGAGATCCTACTGCCAAGTAAGAGGAGGATCTTGAGATTCGACAGACCTGAGTTTAAGCTGCGGTGTCTTTATTTCCTCACCTGACATTGGACAGGTTACTTCTGGGCCTGTAGTATCTTAATCTTTAAAATGGAGCCATAAGGCCTCTTTAGCAGGGATACTAGGAAGATGACATGAGACGACAGATGGAGATGCCCCTTTGGGCTGTGTCTGTTTTTCCTTGTTTCTTATCTTCCTTCTTTTAAACCCCCAGACGTGTTCACAAGAACCCACCCCAGCCAGCACAAAGCCTCATTTGTCTAGAAGAGACGTGATTTATAAAATAATAGCTTAAAAAATCCCAAGGTCTTGACCTTGTACCTTTCTTAACCTCCCTTTCTCTCTTCAGCCATAGACTTCATTTGTAGGATTCAAGCCTATTATGTCTTCTTTGTGTGCATTTATTAACTGTGCCTATCTGCCCGCTCCAGGCACTGATTCTCACCAATAAAACGTGTTCTGTCGACACACAGCACTAGCAACGCTGAAACTTAAATGCTTCTTAGGAATTCCAGAGAAGAAACAGTTCTGTTCTTGATAATTTCCATGACGCAGTGTGGGAGCTCATTGTATTTATGCTAGTTCAATGATACAAATCGTATATTGACTCCCACATGTATTTTTATACACATCTATTCACCCTAATTCTCCTGGTGTTCCCCAGAGAGTAGTAAAAGGATATAATTTATAATAGTACGATTAACTTTTAACTATATTTGCAATTACATTTCTTGGAGTGTCTTCATGATAAGAAAGAAAATAAAGGCAGTTCAATGAATGTGTACTCTGAAGTATGAAAATATGATTTTTTTCTTCCTTCCTCATTTTTTCTCTTTTATGAGTGTATTCTATTTGTATCATTAATCTTTTGGGGCACATCTTTCAAACAGATCTTTCTGCTTTATGCTTTGCTGAGTGTTTGTGTAAAACAACCCTACATAGCCCCCCGTCACACACACACACACACACACACACACACACAGCACAACACATACCAAGAATTTTAAACATCAAACAAAGCAGACATAAGATCATTTTATTCAGTAGTTTAGTGGTATTCTACCGAAAACATTATTAATAATTTTAAGACATGCCCCCAAACTGCATCTGACTTTGAGAAAATGTACTTAAGGGATAAACATTGCTTTTTAACTGGAGGCTATTTTGTGTACCTCCACCCCAAGACATTTGTCAATGTCTGGAGAGATTTGGGGATGTCACAGTGAGGGGGTGCTAGTGGCACCTTGTCAGTAAAAATGAGGATGCTGCTTAACACCCTACAATGCACAGGACAGCGCCCCCCACTCCCCCGGGACTAATAACCAGCCTAAAAGCTCAACAGTGCCAAGGTTGAGAAACCTGCTCAAAACCTACAGCCAGTTCATTTCATTGGTTCCAGTGACCCCGCGGTATTTATACTGGGGATCTTCAGTTTATTTTCCTTGCTTTCAAGTCTTGAGTCTGCCTGCCCGAAACTGCTGCTGTTGTCCTGGTTGGCACCTTGTCATTGATTCTCAGTGACTGTATGTGGTCAGGTCTGTTATTCATGATGAGACTGGATAAATAAATGCTGCTGTTGAAGGAATAGACAGAGACAGACAGGGCTCACTTAATAAGGCATTGTTATCGTGGCTTTGGGGCCGGTAGAGATGATGCCTTTGCCCAACATGAGGAAGGTGTGATGAGGCTGCACCAGGAGGGGTTTATGATGAATGGTTCCGTCTCCCTTCTTGGCTATGCTGGCATTGCACGTCCGGGTGAGGTCACATTCCCAGCCTGGCTGGAGGGAGCTGACTTGGGGTTTTAATATGAAGATCTGAAATATCTCTACTCCCTAGAATTCCAGAGCTACATCCGATTGCTTAGAACCATTCCTGTCTCCTTGTCCTGTTGATAAACGACCCACACAGTTTCAATCCCAGTGGGATTATCAGAAACCACCACAGAAATAACCAGTTTGGCTCTTCTACCCTCTGAATCCGCTAAATTCTTAAAATAACTTATATTTTCATTGTTGCTATTAATAGCTTCTACAGACTTGTGTCCATGGGTCCTTGTTCCAAAATTTATATGCTTTACTTTTTAAAATTTTAATCCAAGGAGTAAGGGGTTTTTCAGACTAGAGCATAAATCCATCAAATCTTTATGGAAACTTGTAGGTTAAAAAACAAACCAAAACAAAAATCTTATTACTATGATCCTACAGACAGAACCAAGGATAAGACATTATCTCATTTTAATCAGGCAGAACCTTTAAGGGCATTGAATGAGAGAGTTTTAAAAAAATAAAAGGAGCATGATAATAATGAAAATGAACATATTTCCTTACAATTATATAGAGCTTTAAAATTGAGTGGTTTACACTTATTTTGTGAATGTTATGGGTCAGGCATCCAGAAACCCACATAAAATGTGGGTTATTTCATTGAATTCTCAGTGCCATCCCCAGAAACACTACTGTTTGGGGGATGAAGAAATTGGGGGCCTGGAGCTGGTAAACGTGTCATTGCAGGAGTGACAGATGTGGAATTGGAGCTCAGACCCATGGGATCATGTTCTGGATCTGAACCAGGTGGTTCAACAGGGCCCATCCCACTGGACTAGGCAGGGCATGACGTCAGGAACGTCTGTCACACAACACATATCTTAGGTGGACCACCTTGCTTGCATCCGTCTGTTTTCTTCCCAACAGATAAGCATCCAATCTCTACCCATGAACTTGACATGTGTGCTTGGTGCCACAGGGCAGTGACGTCTATGCGAGTGGGCCCCTTTGATCTGTGCCCCTCTAAATCCAACCCTGAGTCTTTCAGAGAGTCTCTCTAGTGCTGGCCCAGATCACCCCCAAAATCAGAGCTGTGACATGATAGATCCCCAAGGTGACCACACTGTGCCCCCCTGAGCCCTTCACGGTGGTGAGCTGGGTGAAGGAAGGGCACAGCTAGACATTTCCTGAAGGTCAAGTCCTTGAGCTTACTCCATAATATGGTCCTGCCTATTTTATGAGAAAATTAATATTTTAAATTACTTGCCAGATAGCTTACTTAACTTCCGTCTGCCAAATCTTTGACAAGAGCCGACAACACCCTAGGAAGTCGCACCACGGTTCTCCTACCACCTTGGCAGGAGGAGCCGCGCTCCCCTGAGGACTGCCTGCTCCTCTTTAGCTACCGAGGGGAGAAACGCCTGCTTGTTCCAACGGCTAACAGAAGCGGCTGCAGGAAAAAGTTCAAAGCCATTAATGGGCAAAAGGCTCCTTTCTTTTCTAAGACTTGGGCTGATGTTGATGGATTATAGTGTTAAACAATTAGTTCTTTCTTGTATCCATGAAATCTAAAGGAAGCACAAGTTGGGGTCAAAGGGAATGTAAAACAATAGGTATTTGAATTAAATCGTCTATGGGAATTCCCTATATTTAGGTTAATAAATAGCATTACAACAAAATCGAAGAGGCAGCCACATTATTTTTTGGTTTGCAATAGGGCGAGGCATTTGATAAAATCTGTTGCTCCAATGAATTCATTGTTTTGGATATAAATGGACCATCCGCTAGAGTCCAGCAAGACTTCACTTACAAAACAGTAACTTTTTTCGGGTTTTAGTAATGACTCCTTTAAAGGGGAATTAATCAGCAGTTGCGTGGAATGAGGGTCCAGCTCATCTGTCTCCCACTCCCTTCACGGATGCTTCCTCAACTCGGGAGAGGTGGGATAAAAGCAAAAACAGAAAAATTGCAGCCCGAAGACCCGAGCTCTGCTTTGCAGAGCAAGAAGGGCTGTGCCGTGCCTGGGGATTTCAGGCAGTTGCTTTCTCTCTGCCCAGTTGCCCCATCTCTGAACTGGGCCTAATAATAATTACCAGCTTCACGGGAGGGCAAGTGGATTAATGAGCTCATCTTGTAAAGCGCTTGGCAGGTGAAAAGTTCTCGAGAGGTGCTGTGATTGCGGTCATTAGTTTCCGCAGACAGTCTGGGAGCGAATCTTAGCAAGGAGATGTGTAATTAATGCGGCAGCTCTCTGCGGTTAGCGGGATGCTCGTTCACGGACCAGAGCCCGCCGCTGCTTTCCCTGGTGGTGGCTTCTCTTTTGCTCTCATTGACTTCTTGGTCCCCGGCTCCAGGCCAGCCCGAGTGCCTTCCTCTGGGTCGCCTTTGCTGACGACTGACCCGGCTGCTGGAGTGTCTTCGTCAGGTTTGCCATTGTTTTATCAAGGGTAGGCACACGCGCTGCAATGAAAACTAAGTTCCCAAGAGGTCATCTGATAACTCAGAGAAACTTCTGGAATGTTGTCCGCACTCTGCCCTAACTCTGCAACAATAAGGCACTTAGCCCAACTCTGGGATCCAAAGACCCCATCTTTGACTGTGACACCTCTGTTATTGTCCCTGCAGCGTCTTCCTGGGGCAATGGGCAGTCAGTTTGTGGTGTTAGAACAGATTCAGGAAGCTCAGAGCCGATGGTGGGCAAGAATGACTTTCTAGTGATGGTTGAAGGTGATTTACAATGAACACCATGGATATTTTTGAGGTTCCAAAGCAAGTGGAATAGGTACAGTTATTAAAGTTAAAAAAAAAAACCAGTTCATGAAACAAAGAAAGATGATGGGAATTTGGGACGATTCTTAGCAGCAAGTCTGGCCGGCGGCCGTGCAAGTGATTTATGTGGCCTGTCCCCTCCCCCCTCCGGCGCTGGCTGAAGTCAAGGCCATATGTCCTGCTTCTGTGCAGGGACCGCGGCTCCACCAAGCAGGAGCTGCACTCAGATGGGGCCGGTGGGGAGGGAACCAAGCTGGGCCACCAGGCTGTCGCGCCGGCTCCTAAAAGTGGGCGTTAGTTTCCTGCTTTCTAGAATCGGGTGGGTCCAAACCTTACGGCTCCATTTCCTTTCGTGCTGCCGTCAGGAAATAGCACATGGGTCCCTTCCACAGGCCATTTTTTTTTTTTTTTCCCCTGAAAGAAAAGTTCTGAGCAAGTTTGGGAACAGATCCCGGCCCGGGGAACACGGGGCTGGTCTATCCACCCCTCCGGCCCGCGCTGACGGACAGAATGAGAGCAGCGCGGACTGCGGTCATTGTTGGCAGCTTTTGTGGCTGGCTCTCTGGTTCTCCTCGGGAAGCGGAGACTATTCAGTGTGATCACTTGTTAATTCACTTGTAAAAGGAAATGTTCTCTAAGACGGACGTAAATTGTGCAGCACAAACTGAGCACACCCAGGTCCTGGTTACCCAGCACGGTGGTCTGAGACCTCAGGTTCAAGGTGTTCTGTCTGTACTTTTGACCATGACTGTGGCATTGTCATTTGTCTCTCAAGCTCCCCAAGAAAGGCAAGGGGCACATTCCAAATTCCTTCTTCTCACCATCCAGGAGGCTTTTGCACATCTTTAATTCAAGGGTGAGGATGACCTGGCTCTAGGAGGTAAGAACACCCACCCTCGTCCTCCTGATTGAGCTGACAGAACCACATCTCCTCGCATTTCAGAACCTTCTAGATATGCCTCGTCACCCCAAAGAGGTTGTTAATATCATTCCTAATATTTGTATAAAGTCATTACCAAGAATTTACCAAGCACTAGAATTTTCACACCCACACAGCAACCTCATGAGGTGGGTATTTTTGTCGCATTTTCCAGAACCGGGATTCAGAGAAGGTAGGTAACTTGCCCACGGTTACCTAGTTGGTGTTTGGAGCCAACAGAAGAGACGGGCCACCTAGGTGGGCAGTAGAAAGCGGTATCTCGACCCAGTTTTCATGTAGAAATTTGGAGAAAGCCACAGACCGAAATATGCCATCTGTCTGCATTTTGTGCTTTTGAGACTTGAAGATGGGTTTTCTCTAAAACTCTTTCCGTTTCCGTATCAAAGGTTACTCTTCAAATTTTGGAATTCCATTGAGGGAGAGGAAGCATGTTGAGAAAAGATGAAAAGATGCATAAAAAGAGACATGTTGCCCTTCCTAATGTGGGAAGCCCCCATCTAGATGAAGGTCCCCAAATAGCAGGACACTTCTCCTGCCCGAATGCCTTCAGCTGCGACATCAGTGCTTTCCGCAGTCACACGTCCTGTTGGTTCGGCTTCTCTGGAGAACTCCAGCTTATACGCCAAGCTTCCTTTCCCGGGGTGCCGTAGAGTGGTTTGTTTCTCTCAGAAATGGGGAGAGCGGGATGCTCCGTGCTTAGAAACTGTTTCTCTTCTGGGTGCTGCTGTGCTAGCATTTCACAAAGAGTTTTAATTGTAGTGATGGTTCACTGGCTGTATACATGTATCAAAAATCTTCAAAAATTGTCCACTTGCTGTCTCACTCGGCTTCACACCCTGTACCCGACCCCGGCCTGGGTCCTGGAGGAGCCAAAGGCAAAACAGTGAGTGCGAGGAGAAGGAAAACAAAAAGATGAAGGAAGAGTGAAACACACCAACACACCATGCTCCCATCCCCCATCCGTCCCCCTGCCATGCCCCACTGCAGGTCTGCGAAACTCAGTTCTTTATCCTGAGCGAGGAAAGGAGAGAAGCTTTTCATTGAATGACTGATTGACATTTTTATTTTTTACTGGAGCTGGACTTTTGGAAGCCTCACGGTGAGGTTCTTCTGATACCAGGAAGGACTGGTAAAGCTACAGGTTCTGCCCAGGGTTGGGGGAAAAGAATTAGACAATTTATTTTAAAGGAAATAGTTTTCAAAAGAAAAGTTGGTTTCCCTCTTTGTACCCTATGACATCAAACCCCTTGCTGTACAAATTATACTTGCACAAAAATATATATAGAAAGATAATCATGTTGGAGATTTTTGCCAAACTGCTGGTAAAAGTATTGGACTAAAACCAGGTGTCTTGAATTCTGAGGAGAGATGGTCACTATTTATCTTGACTGTTTCTTGCTGTCATGTTCTGCGGGAATGATTAATAAGGATGCCAACCCAGTTTCTCAGTCTTTAGCGGTGCTAACCTTGACCAGAGCATGGACAAAAACAAAGAACCATTCTCAACATGAGGAAGATCTCTGCTCTAATAAAAGAAAAGATGCCTGTGTCTTTTAGAGATGAATCTATCTTTTCTTGATCAATAAGTGTTATCAAAGGAATCTGACTCAGAGCTGTTCAGATTTATACTTGAGTTTAACACAAATTATATATAGCAAAGGACTGTAAATTAATAAAATAGGTATCCATGAGCCTACACTGATGGAAGGAAGGAGGGAGGGAATAAAGGAAGGAATAAAGTTTTCCTTATGTGTAGTAGAATACTAACTGGTAAATGAAGAATGAATGATGGGATTAGGAAAACACCATTTGCCAACTAGCACAGTTTTAACACAGCGGATGAAATTTTGAGGACAAAAGGATATTTACATAGTCTCAAAGTGTATCCCCATCAGGTCCTTTTTGTTGCAAAGGATAAAAAGTAACATTACAGTAGAAGTATGTGGCACGTACCACCTTAACCAAGGATCAAAGTTAACATTTCCAGAAGTGGCATAATCCACAGCATGGGCCTCCTGATATAGAGCACCGAGGAGGACTCATCATCACTTTCAGATATTCCTGCCAAAGAGGCGTAACCTGAATCTAATTGTGAGTAAACATCGAGCAATCCCAAATTGAGTAATATTCTCCAAATACCTGGCCTATACTCTTCAAGAATATCAATAGCATAACACGTGAAAAAAGAGTCAATAACTGTTACAAATTAAACGGGTTAAAGTGACATGATTCCTGAGTGTAGCACATGAGATTGGATTTTCTTTTGCTGTAAAAGATATTTTTAGGGCGATTGACAAAAATCTTAAAAAGATCTGTCAAGTTGACAATATCACTTCAGTGTTCATATCTCTATGTTGATGATTTTCTGTGGTTATGAAAGAAAATTTCTTGTTTTATTTGGAAAGATACACTAGAGTGTTTCTGGTTGCATTTTTCGTTTAATCAATCTGAAAATAAAATGGGAGTGAAAAACAGAAAGAGAAGGCAGATGAAAATGTGATAAAATGTTGACATTTGAGGAATTTAGGGTAAGGGCATTGGTAATTCTCTTTTCTGTTCTTGCAACTTTTCTGTAAATCTGAAGTTTGTTTAAACAAAATATAAGCAATAAAATTTTAAAAATTAAAAAATATGATACTGATGTCATGTTTTCTATTATGTTTTAATAATCATCATAATTACATATATAGCATTTACTCTCTGCCAGGCACTGCTTCAATTTGTGTGTGTGTCCACATACTCACTGGACCTTCCTCTTACAAGCTTAGCAATATTATTATTTCCATGTTCACACCAGGAAATTAAGGGGCAGAGAGGTTGGGTAGTTTGCCTCTAGTTTCATGCTCATCAGTGTTGGAGCTGGGATATGAACTTCCAGGAAACTGAGTCCACAGTCCGTATAAGGACCAAATGAATCAAAGAGAATTCCTATTTTTAAACTCCATAATACCACCTGGAACTCGTTTTTATTTGGAGTCTGTATTCGTTATCTATTTCTTCTGCATAACATATTACCCCAACATTTACTGGCTCGAAACAACAGACATTTAGTATCTCACAGTTTCTGGGGATGGGAATTTGGCTGCAGGTTGGCCGGCTACCTCCAGTTTGAGACCTTGCGTGAGGTTGCAGTGAAGCTGTTGGCCGGGGCTGCGGTCTCATCTGAAGGCTAGACTGGGGGGTATTTGCTTCCAAGATCACTCACATAATTGTCAGCAGGCCTGGGTCCCTCCCCACAGAGCTGCCTCATGACATGGCAGCTGGATTGCCCCAAGTTTGCGATGCAAGAAAGAGTGAGCGAGAACTGCCCAAGGTAGAAGCTGCAGTCTCTTTATAATCTAACCTCAGAAGTGACAGCCCATCACTTTTGTAGTATTTTATTTATTAGAAAAAAACCAGTAAGTCCACCCTACTCTGAAAGAGAAAGGATGGCACTCAGGAGTAAATAACATGAAGTGACAGTCATCGGGGACCATCTTACAGGCTGCCTGTGCAGAGAGTAAGTACTAGCTGTATGCGTATTTTGTCTTCTCTTTGGGCACTATGATCTCTTGAAAGAGGCCAGTGTTTGAATGCAGCTAGAAACCATGTAACTAGAGCACAGAATGCTAACTGTCTAAGAGGCTGCTTTGCTTCTACCTGGCAGTGAATACAAATTGGCCGCATAATACCTTTTTCAATCCAATGCCATTAGCCCTGTGGTCACTGGACATTACTCCCAGAGACCAGCAAGTGACCATCCCTGCTGGGGCCCCAGAGAGCGCCCATTCCCGCTCTGCTAACTGTGCCCATATCTTTCTCAGCACACCCGTGCTGGACTCCAGGACTCCCTAGGAGTAAGGAATGTGTCGTTTTTGCTAAATCTGTCACTCTCCACCTAGCATAACCCCAAAGCCAGGGACTAGGTTTCTCTAGGAGAGCTGGTTTGATCATTGGCCCGAGCAGAAGATCTGACATATGGCCAAGTGGTTTACACACTTTGTTGGTTCTAATCTAGAAGACAGGCTATTATACCTGGGCAGTTGTAACAGAGAGACCAGATAGATTACAGACTTGATAACGTCCCAGGATTACAACCTTAATCTTGTTCTCTTAATTGGAAAATCCTTTGGCAGGGCAACAGCTTTGTAAAAAGTAGAGTAGGCAAGAGCTTATGAAACAAGACACTTTTTTTCACCGGGTATTTCTCCTGCCGTTCATTGCTGCTTCTCTCTTTGCCCCCGAATTCTCACTGTTGGAGTTATTCCTTTGGAATGGACACGGTTTTGCGGTTTTATTTATATATTTCTTTATTTTCTTGAGGAGGGGAAACAGAAAAGGAAAAATAAGAAGATAATTGTATTCCATTCCATCACCAGAGATTAAATCATTAAGTTGTCATTGCTTCTCTCCGGCCTTTTTGACACATGTATACTTTTCTTAGAGAATAAAGTAAAATGAGAATCATATTACACAACCTTTCATTTTTTTCCACTTATGATCTCACAAATACCAAGCTTGGCTGCTTAGTATTCCATTGTGTGCATATAGCTTAGTTTGATGCATTCCCCATTGTGCATGTTTAGTTTGCTTCCAAGTTTTTGCCCTTAAAATTAATGCTCTCATGAATATCCTTGTGTTAAATCATTTTCATGATTTTCTTTAGAGAAATTCCTATAAGTGAAATTTCTGGGTCAGATGAAGAAATGGAAGTCAAGAGCAGCAGGAAAGTTCTGGAAAGGGAGGTGGCTGCTGCATCAGTGGACAGGAGGTGAGGGCCACATCGGGAGATTGTGGGCAGTGCAGCCTGGTGGCTCAATACTTGGGCCCTAGAGTAAGACAGTCGTGGCCTCTGGTCCTGGCTTCATTTCATTCAAACACTAGCTCTTTGATTTTAGGAAAGTTACTTCAACTTCTGAACCTTAGTTTTATCATCTGTAAAATGGGCTTAATCATTCTCATGTAACTCAGAACATACCTCCAACGGATTTTACCAAAAGGAGGCATTTCTGAACATAAAGGATCCTTATCAAGTGTCTCAGATCTTGGGACGCTCTCTCAGTTGCCTTAACTTGGAAAACGAGGCATTGTTGGAGGAAAATACACTGGCCTGAAATGACTTCTGTCAGTGCTTGTCTGGAATGCTTACTGCGGTTTCCTGACAGAATTAGCAAACAGAAGGGAGGCAAACGAATTGAACACAGATTTGGCAATTATTTCTGGGAACACAACCTCATGAATGCAAGTATTGGATGCCATCGTAAACAAGCCTTCTGAGGGGGTCCTCTAAGAGGTGATAAGGTACCTGGTTATAGTGTGGACCTCATAAATACGCACCTATGGCTTGAATAAGTAAAACAACTGTCCCGATGTTACATTAACACTTATTCATGCACAGCTTGAGATAAAATTTCCAGTGACAGAGTGCTATATCTCAGACAATTGAGATGGAAATGAAGATGATGTGTCCTGGAAAAAAAAAAATGAATTGAATGACTCTAAAATTGGCTGCAGAGATAACGAGCACATTGACGAATAAAATTATGTAATGATATGGAAGGAAGACTGGCAAAAGGCAATATTTCTGCAGGAATGTATTATTTAAATAGTATGTGGTGTTAAATATGCATGTGCAACTGAATTAATAAATTAAATTTTCTAAGTCATATTTGTTTTATTTATGTCCCTAAGAGTTTGTATAGTCAACTAGATAAAAAAAAATGTTGATGGGGGACAGTCTCATTGGGTAGGATGGGTGTCCTTGTGTCTGGGCAGATATACTAGTTATTTAGCTCATGACATTGTATGACAGTAGAAATGTGATGTTAATAGGTGCTTAGCCCTCTGTCTAGCATACAGCAAGTGCTCAATTAATGCTAGCTCATGTTACCTGGGGAATCAGACAGCCTCGGAAGTGATGGATAAGTGAGCACCCACAGAGATGCCCGGGGGTGGGGGCCAGCAGGAAGGTTCTAGAACAAGAAAACAGTCTTCACTTATTTTAGTGTTTGGCTTGGGACAAGGCTTGGCCATGTACTGTCACCTGTTTCCAATTTTTTTTTTTTTTTAACTTATGAAAATGCTGTTTTGTTTGAAGGTCCGACAGAGCTCCCTGACTTTTATACAATGCCTGGAAGCATTTTAAAAATTGCAACCAAGATATCCTAGTCCCTCTTCCCTTCTCCTCCCTCTTGTTCACGTGAACTTTCCTAAGTGGAGCTAATTTCTCAAAGCCATTTTGAAAGGAAGAGAATTAAATGTGTTTTTTGTGTGTCAGCTTCCTCTGCCAGGTTTTGACATATGGATCTTTGGGCCACACTCCAGAAAACTGACTGTGGAGTTGAGAAAGAGAGAGACAGAGGGGGGGAGAGAGAGAGAGAGAGAGAGAGAGAGAGAAGGAAAGCGCCTATCTGCATGTTCACCTACCTAGTGTAGCACAAAAAAGAAATGGCAAAAATTTTAATGTGATCTTATTTCTTCTGACAGGTGCATGAGCTCCGTTTCAATTTGCCCTTCTTCTGGGCGCCGTGTAAACGTCTATACCCCAGGGCCTGAGGCCTGAACACAGCCCTTCAGGCGCAGGGCTTAGCAGCAGGGACCGTTTGAGATATAACTGGATGTCTCGCTCCAGCCGCGTAGCTGGCAAACTGACTTCCGCCAGGACGGAAGTGAGGTGACTCTGGGCCTGGCCATCAGCCTCCCACTGGTCTTTGGGCCACTAGCCCCTCTGTGTGGCCAGCAATTTACATATGTGGATGCCAGCAAGGTGGAACTAAGAAGCGGTTTATATTATGCCCCAACCCAAAAGAGCTTGAATGTCCCCCCTGCACACAAAGGGAAACAGAGAACTATCTAGATCATTTAGAAAAGCCTCCTTTGCATGAAAGGTTCCTAGAGCTTGAGATCTCCCTAAAGGCAGCCCAGACCCTCTAACTGTGCCTGTGTTCACCCAACACAGCTGTTCGTCCTGGCGACTGCACTTCTTCCTGGGTGCCTTTCTCTCCCTTCCATCCTCTTCCTCCCCTGCTGCCTGAAGCCAAATCTTTCCTCTCCTATAAGTTTTTAGTCCTTCACTATTTCTACATTTTCCCTCTTTTCTATTTCCCTTGAGGAGGGTCCTTACCTCCCTGTCTTGCTTTTTGGTACCATCACATCCTTTGGGAATGGTGTGGAACAATTTTGCCTAGTGGACTTGGTGTTTTGTCAAAGTAACTTAATTACATACAGCTCATCATATTGTCATAAAGGCTGTATGTGTGTGCACATGTATGTGTATGCATGTGTTCATGTGAGCATATGCATGTATGAGCATGTGTGATTGTGTGTGCATGTACACTATATGTGTGTGTGCATGTCGATGTGTGTCTTCTTGTTTCTGAACTACCACTTCTTGGGCCTGTGTAGCTGCTTAAAAAGTATTTTCCTAATGCTAGTAACATTCCTTAGGTTTTGCCTTTAGTTGTGATATAAAGTTTTCTCCAGATTAACTGATTTTGCCCCCATCTCTCTGTAATACTCATAAATTGAAGACGTAACTGTTGAATCAGACCTGAGAAACCTCTGGCAATTCACCAGGAGAGCAAGCATCAACAAGGAGCTTCTCCAGCAGGTGACTGCTGAGCCTGGGGCTCTCAGCCCAGAGATCTCAGTCTCTGGGGGTGGCAGCTGCCCTGGGAGCCCCTGGCGGCAGCGGGACAGACAGCCCTTGAGGCCTCCTTTGCCTCGGTTGACAGGGAGATTGCAGCAAAGGCAGAGGAGAGTGGGAGGTGCTCCTTGGCTGGTGGGCTGCCATGTCCTACCGTAGCCGTATGACAAAGCCCCTCAGCTGTCCAGCCTTGGTGTCTGATGAGGGATTTCAGAGTTGCTCTGACCTTGGCAATCGGTGGAGGCTTGTATCAGGTTGTTCAGGCTGCCGTAACAAAGTTCCGCAGACTGTGTGGGTTAAACAACAGAAAGTTATTATCTCACTGTTCTGGAGACCAGAAGTCCAAGGTCAAGATGTCAGCAGGGTTGGTTCCTTCGGAGGCCTCTCTCCTTGGCTTGTATTAACAGACAGCATCT
This sequence comes from Eulemur rufifrons, assembly GCF_041146395.1. Lineage (NCBI taxonomy): Eukaryota > Metazoa > Chordata > Mammalia > Primates > Lemuridae > Eulemur > Eulemur rufifrons. Next base: position 9,548,450 of record NC_091007.1, on the reverse strand, counting down.
TCTCTGTGACACCCTTCAGCCCATAGCAGGGCTCAAGCAGCTTCCAGGAGGCATTTTCCTCTCTTCTAATGCCATAAGTACTCCAGATGTTCCTCTCTGACTTACTTGTGGGGTGCCGTATATGTATGAATTATTTTCCTCCATGTAGCAATCCCTTGGGGTGGGTCCCTTGGGGGTCACCTCTGTCCATTTGCAGAACTTTTTTATCTTCTCCAACTGGAACTGTGTAGCCATTACACAAGTCCATACTCCCTCCTCCCCCACCCCCCGAGAACCACCATTCTACTTCCTGTCTCCGTGAATCTGATTACTCTGGGGACCTCATGTAAGTGGAATCAGACGATATTTGTCCTTATTTTGTCTGGCTAATCTCACTTAGCATAATGTTCCCGAGGTCCATCCAGGTTGTAGCATGGGCCAGAATTTTCTTCTTTTTTAAGGCTGCATAATATTCCAATGTGTGTATGTATCTATGTACCACATCGTGTCCGCCCGTTCACCTATAGTAGGCATGCAGTTGCTTCCACCTTTTGGCTCTTAGGGATCAGGCTGCCGTCAGCATGGCTGTCTCCAAATATCTGTTGGAAACCTCACTTTCAATTCCTCTGGACATATGCCCAGAAGTGGAATTGCAGGATCAGATGGTAATTCTATGTTTCATTTTTTGAGGAACATCCATACTGTTCTCCACAGTGAATGCACCGTTTTACGTTCTCACCAGCCAGATCCTTTTGACTTTTAACTCCCCATCTGACCTCCCCGTGGAGCTTGGGAGCATTAGCTGTTTGTTTCCCATGGTTTGTACAAAGGACAGAGTCCCTCTCACGTCCTATCTGTCATGACTTAATTTGGCATTTATTGCTTCCTTCCTCTCGTTGTACTTTGTAATTTTGCTCAGAGGTTATTGTGCCAGAGGCATAGGTGACACTTTAAATCCTCACAAAGAACATGTGAATGTGGACATTATCCTTTGTATGTCTTTATTGGACTTTTGTCATTTTTTATTAACATTAATATACTACCTATACTACCTATCACTGAATTTTTCCAACACCCTTAGCAACCGCGTGTAAGAAATATCTGCAAAATACAATAATGCAGTCTCTAAGAGATTTGTGAGAATAAAATTAACTTGCAGGCCGGGCGCGGTGGCTCACGCCTGTAATCCTAGCACTCTGGGAGGCCGAGGTGGGCGGATCGTTTGAGCTCAGGAGTTCGAGACCAGCCTGAGCAAGAGCGAGACCCCATCTCTACTAAAAAATAGAAAGAAATTATATGGACAGCTAAAAATATATAGAAAAAATTAGCCGGGCATGGTGGCACATGCCTGTAGTCCCAGCTACTCGGGAGGCTGAGGCAGGAGGATAGCTTGAGCCCAGGAGTCTGAGGTTGCTGTGAGCCAAGCTGACGCCACGGCACTCACTCTAGCCTGGGCAACAAAGTGAGACTCTGTCTCAAAAAAAAAAAAAAAAAAAAAAAAATTAACTTGCAGAATGCTTTTGATTTCCGTTAGCGTCTGACTTTTAGGTGTACTACATGTATCTAACGACATGTTGCTATATTGGAAAGAACACATGGGGACCAGGGGAACGGAAAAGAATCTTCCAAAAGTTCTCCTTCCTCTCTCCACCCTCTCTGTGACTCCCGATGGCAATACATATCCGATCGCTGGAATCTGTCTGTGTTTTCTCAGTCTCATCTTTCTCCTTTCACTTTGGGAAGGATGACTTTTTTCCCCCCATCGCTTAGGTCCCAAGCCCCAGGGGATTTCAATTTCCTAAGATTGTGCTCTTAGCTTGTGACCTTAGGTACAAATGCTTTGAGGAGTGAGGATGGAGCTGACAGCAACAAGACCTCCTGCAGTCTGAGATCCACTAGGACCCTCGGGGTGTTCTCCATCAGTGTTGTCTTAGAAAACAGCAGTCCCCTCCTACCCCTGTGCTCAGCATCCCTAGCAAAGCAGCTTGGTGGTGGCACAAGCTTGGGAAAACAAACGATATTCTCAGGATAGCCTGATTCTTCCTAACTTGCCCCCAAATCCCCAGCCTATGTGGCCTTAGGGTCCCCAGAAAGCCACTCTTCCCGTCCTCCCAGGCACAGATGGACACGCAAACACCTCCACAGCTCTTCTGTTCACTTTACTTTCGTAATCTCAGTTCCTGACAACACCTCTGTCTAATTCTCAGTTGTCTTTTATCTAGAAGGGAAAAACAAATTCCCTCCAATACTCTGTAGAAGGGGATTAGAATCACTGTGGAATTCTGTGTTGCCCAAGTAAGTAATTTGAATGTAAATTACATAAACTCTGAAGATAAGTGTCTGAACACACAGGTGTCCTTCGAGCCAGTGTGCTTCTGCTTTTCAAGAATAGAAGACTTTTTTTTTTTTTTAAAGAAACCAAGAATTAAAAATAAACCCGTAAGTGAAATCTCTCTCATGCTAAATGGAAATCTTAATTAGCGTTGAATTGTCAGCCTCACCTGAATACAAGGTTGTCCTAAAATTGCTGACAGTTGCAAAAAAAAAAGATTCTAGTAGCTATTTCAAATAACAGGTTTCGATAGTTGTAACGGAGTTGCTGTTGAGTTGTTTTATGTAAAGAGCTCAGGTCAAAGCTGGTCTTGCTTGGTATACATTCTATTTTCTCTGAATGGGGACTGACTGGCTATTTTATAAGTATGGTGACAAGAATTAAATTTTGTATTAGCTGGGCTACTTTATTATAAGCTGTTTTATAGGCTCTTTTTAATATAGGCTATTTTATTATATACCTTGAAAGCAATGCATTTTGGTGGAAGATATTCAGCGCTCATTAAGCCAGCAGAGACCTATGTAGACTGAATTTAATAGCCAGCAGAACAGAGGTAACTGCTTCTTCATCTACAGAATGCTGATCTATTAAGAGAGATCAGTCAGGAGAAGGCAGTGTGATGCATGGACACAGACATTTCCAGCATGGTTCTGTTGGTGCATCTGAATGCAAAATAGTCCAGGATTTTTTTTTTTTTTTGAAGTGCATTAAAATGAAAAGGATCCCAGCAGGGGCTTCAGAAGGCTTTTTTTTCCCCCCTTCTGTTTTTACTTTTTATTTTTATACCAGGCTCCATAGTTTGAAACCCATTTTGAAGTTAATGTTATGAATATTAAGTGGGGAAGGGAATGAAGCCAAGCTGTTACCTCGCAATAAAAATCGGTTACTAACCCTTTCCCACTGCTTGCGGTGGAAGGTGTGATAGCTTCAGAATGGCAGTTTTGATCTTGTCAAATGGGCAAATTGAGTAATAATGGTTAAAGCTCACACAGGTGCGAGAGAGGTTATAACTTGTGTGGATTTGGGAGGGGATCCTAGTCTCCAGGGCATAAACTTGAACCTCCATCGGAGACCAAAGATGTCCTGTAGCCACTGAATTAAACTAAACATGCTGATGTTGCCCATAACAACAGTTGCTAGGCGACCTTTGCCAGGATGCGGAGGGTGGGAATCACAGCAGATCATGGCACTATTTATCATCATACACCAGCAGTCTTGTTTAGGGTAAAGTCTGACACATGCATTGAGTGTGCCACATGATAGAAATGTCATCCACACACTGGGAAAGGGAAGCATTTGAGGAAGGTCTGAAAAATCATAAATTGTCATGCAGCTGCCTGTGTGATTTCTGACCAAAACTTCCAACAGGGCATTCCAGTTGCATGACAATGTAACCATCCCGCCTCTTTAGGGGAGGTCGGAGAGGAAGGGAAGAGAGTGCAGGCAAGAAATGATGAAGATGTCGTTGCTACATCAATATTACGATTGTGACTCGATCAGCTACCAACATAGTACCGTGTATTATCAATAAGCAGTCCAAGGGTGCACAAATTCAGAGCACCCTCTAAATCCATAGATGATTTGATATACAGTTCACTAAATATCTCCTGATGTAATTCACTTTCTGAGGTGCCAAGGACCCTGTTGCAGGACTATTTCCTTCTTTTGAAGGTGTTATATAGATTCCCGCAAAAAATGTCACCATGGTTCTTTAAACAGATTGGCTAAACGTTATCAGATCCTAAGTGGGTGTTTCCAAAAAAAAAAAAAAAAAAAAAAATCACACCATTCTGAGATGAGCAAATGCTCAGACAGCTTCTTTTCTTTCTTTCTTTCTTTTTTTTTTTTCCCAATTCTTTATGCCACTTGGCCAGTCTGTGCAGCTCAGCAGTCGGGCTGCAGTTCATGCAGTATGAGTGGTTAGATTTCAGATCAATAGAAACCTGCCTACCCCACTGGCTTTTGCCGGTTTGAAAGGAACAATTCTCAAGACATGTTGTTTTTGCCAATTAAAAAGGTGTTTTTAATTAGAGCAAATTAGGGCGGTTCATGAATTTATTAAGCCTTGTATGGTTACACAACCTAAGCAGCATTTTTGTTTCCAAGACTTTGACTCTTAAATGATCCAGCTGTATCACACAGATGAGAAGAAAAGACGGGCATCTCCAAGACGTTTTTCTAGGAATGTGCCAGATAATTAAAATGACAGCAGCTTTGGGGTAAAATGTTGTGCCTAACTTTCCATGTTCTCAATATGAGAACTGTATTTATGAGACACTTTTTATAGGTCATGAGGAAGGAAGAGTAGAAACAAATCAATAATTTTTAAAAAGTACCTCTTGCACCAATAAAAGGAAGGGGAGGGGAACAGAAGAAATATTTAAAACATCCTTTGGAGGAATGATGAGGCCAAGTATGGGATTATTTCCCTAAGGAAGAAATGAAGTTGGTGACGATCCGATTTCTTGGTGGAACATCACACAGTGGTTACGATTCTGGCTCTGGGATCAGGCTTGGACTCATATGTTGTTTCCAGCATTTAGTGCTCAGCCGCTGTAGACAAGTTACTTAATCTAAATAAGCCTCTACTTCTCCTATAAATTTGGGAACATAATGATATCTACCTGGCAGAGTTATTAGGTGAACTAGATGACATGCAGTATATAAGGCACTTAGTCTAGTGCCCTGGCCCACTGTAAGGCGGCAACAGTTGTTAGGGAAGTGTAGCTGGTGCCTTGTTACTGTTAAATTGCTGGGGGAAAGTTCCTAGGCAGAGCTCCAGGAGGGAGCAGTGGGTGGGATTTGACCTGGGGGAGGGGAGGGGTGGCTTTGCCATTTGTAGCTCATCTGAGCTGTAATGAGCATGAGAACTACTACTAATAGCTCCGTGATAGCGCTGTAATGAGCATGAGAACTACTACTAATAGCTCCGTGATAGCTATCGATCTTCCCTGCCAAATCCAGTAACAGAGAAGAGGAAAGGTGTGAGGCAAGTCTTGGATGCCGCTGATGTCAAGTCACGGTTGACGGATGTCACTAAAGCTTGGGACGGCTCTGAGTCCTGGAGGCGGCAGAGCCCAGCCAAGCACATCTACGTGGTGATGATGCCTACAGTTGGATGTACGCCTCCAGAGCTCAGCAGAGAGGCCAGGGCCAGAGAAATGGATCTGGATCACAGCAGCACGTCCCTGCCATTGAGAGCCACAGGCGGGATGCGATGACCTCAGGAGCGTGGCTGGAGAAGGAAGGAGTCCCCGTGAGGTGCTGCAATGTTCAGCAGGGACCAGGTGCTCCTGGTGCATTCTGCCCAGGACCACGGAGCTCCTCCTCAGTGCAGCAAGGGGCCAAGTGCAATGTCGCTCTGGTCCCAGAGAGGGTGGATGCCAACCTTAAGCTAGACATGGTGGTTGGCATCACCACCATGGGAACCTTCTTTACAGAGTCCCCACCGGGACCAGCAGCATTGATCTTACCTGCATCTGCTCCTGGAAACGGAGGTCTCTGAAGCATTCCAGAGAATGTCATGGAGAACCTGTTCAATCTCAGACACACTGTGGCTGGGGCCACCAGCACTGGGAGGAAAGCCAGCCGGAGACCAGCAGAGGTGGCCCGTGTTCCAGCAGCAGCAGCGTCAGGCATCCAGTGGCCTGGGCTCCGCAGCTGTGCCCTGTGACTGTGACTGTGGGGACATCAGCTGTCCCCTCTGCCACCGAAACCCCAGTTCCGGCTCATCCTCTGACTCTCTAGTCTCGCTCTCAGTTCAGCGAGTCCCTCAGATCCTTCCAACGACACCTCCATTGCTGGAATCAACCAGAATTGCTCGCTAACGTGACAACCAAGAGCCCTTCATCCACGCTGCTGAGAAATCCAGCCGCATTCTACTGACGGGGCTCTGCCCGGGGAAGGATGTCCCCCCAGAGACCTACAAACAGGGCCAGGCTGAGGATGAAAGGGGAGTGAGGACAAGGTTCTACTCTGCCCTCCTCTGCAAGTGTGACAAGGAGAGCACTGCTCTTTGAAAATCCTCGAGAATGTAAAAGGACGACTCACAGAGGATAATCATGGGTGAGGCTAGCTGGAGTCCTTTCTGTTTCCCCTTCTCCTGGCCCTGCCAAAGTCTTCCTATGGCATTTGGTGACACTTAGTCTCTCTTTTGGCCTGGGTCAGGGGTGGGGAACCTGTAGCCATAAGGTCACATATGGCCTTCTAGGTCCTTTAAGTGCCACCTTTTGACTGAATCTAAATTTTTCAGAACAAATACTTTTATTATTAATACATCTTTGTCTTTTAATTTTGGTTTTATTTTAAAAATGAATGTATTTAAAATACCAAAGAATAAAATAAGTTTCAACAAAATAATCTTCCCAGATTGACCGGCACAATTAGAACAGTAGTAAGACATAAGGGCTAAATTGACGGCTGCTATGCTCACGGTTTAGTTCTAACTTCCCCCGCCTGACTGGCACCATTACTGCACCAGGCTGGTTGGTGAGATTTTATGAGGGTCGCGTACGCCAGTCTGTTACCAGCTTTTTAAAACAATGCACTGTGTTTCTGTTTGAAGTGGGATTTGTGAATAGTTGCACAGCTCGACAGTGTTTTTTTAATTCTGTCTGCTTAACAGCCCATCATGTCAAAGAAGACCAAGAGAACGCTGAAGGAAGAAAACAGATTTTTTCATGAGGTCTGGGAATTGTAATATTATCCTGTTCTGCTAAAGATAAGATGATCTGCTTGCTTCATTATACTGCAATACCAACATTAAAGAAATTCAATGCTCATCAGCATTATAACACTCAGAAGAACCACAGATATTTTAAATTAGAGGGAGAGGTGCAAAAGGTTGTATTGCAGAAATTAAAAGATGGAAAGCAAAAGCAAAGACAATCCTTTCAATAAGACCTAGAAATAATGCCACAGAAGCAACTTATAAAGTAGCTTACACACTCAGGAAAAAGGGAAGCCATTCAGTGATACAGAATTTGTGAAAGAATGCATTGCTGAAGTTGTAGGATGCTTAGACCCTGATAACGTTTCCAAGTACAAACAACTGCCTCTTTCAATGAGAATCTGAGCAGCATCATGCATTACGCTTCAACTTAACAACTTCATGCAATACTTCAAAAGGAAACTATATATTATTCAATCGCTTTGGATGAATCAACTGATACTACTGACTTGGTGCAGGTTTTATTGATTCCGGTCATAACAGAAGATATTCTTTGCTATGTAGAGTTATTCACATTGGGTACTCTTGCAAACAGAACATGGGGGAATAGATGTCTTCAACAACTTTCAAGATGAATGTCATGAAGTTGGACTGAACTTAGTAAATTTAATGAGTATATGTACAGATGATGCACCTTCCATGACAGGAAAACATGAAGAGTTTATTGCACAGATCAAAAAGGTGCTAACAGATCCAGATGCTCTCATTTCTTTTCATTGTATCTTGCATCAGCAAAATCTCTGTGCCAAAGCTACTGTTTTAAGTGACACTTTGCAACAAGTTACGTGCAAATGCAACAGGACGTTGTCAGTTTCGTAACATGCTAAGTTTGAATGATAAGATATTCCATGTGGATTTGCCAAATAATTCTAAAGTGCATTGACTATAACAGGGACAGGTATTAGTCAAAATTTTATCTCTGTGAGAACAAGTTAAATTTTGTGAAGACACAATCAGCAATGTGAATTATTGAAAGAAGATTTCCGTAGGAATGCAGCATTTCTGTGTGATATCATGTCAAATCAAAATGACTTGAATATTTCTTTGCAAGGTAAAACTAAGTCTATATAAGATATTTGGCAAAAAAATACAAGCATTTTGAAAAAAGCTATCTTTTTTAAAAACACTTCTTCTTCAAAAGGAAATTTCAAATGAACATTTTCCCCAGTTAGCAAAGGTCATTCATGAGCAGTATGATATATGCAAATCATTTGAAGAGTATACAGCGATTACAGACCTATTAATTGGAGAGTACAATGAAAGTTTTGCTGACTTTGAGAATCATGACATTACACATAAATTAGCATTTCAGCCTCACCTAGTTGATATCACCAAGGCACCTGAAGAACTACGGATGGAACTGATTGAGCTCTCAGCAGATGGTATTTTAAAGTCATTGTTTGATGCTAAGAAAGATCCAATTTTACTGTTGAAAAATGCAGAATACCCACAACTTCAGCAACATGCCCCAAAATGCTTTCTTGTTTCTCAACCACTTACTACTGCAAAGCTACATTGTCCCACCTAACCCAGATCAAGATGCCCTTAAGGTCACAGTGACTGACACCCATCTAGAGGATCACCTGAAACTGCAGACCTCCACGCTGCAACCAAATATTCAAATGCTTCCCCCACAAAGCAGACACAACAAAGTCATTAAAGGTTAGTTAACTCTAAAATTAACAAATCATTGTCATTTTTCAAAATTATTAAGTACATCGTAGTTAGCTTTTTACAAAATAACGTACATTTGTAAGTATATCTAATTGAAGTTTCTTGAATGTGGCCTTATTTGATTACAGCTAAATTCACGCGGCTTCCAACATGAAAAGGTTCCCCACCCCTGGCCTGGGTTATTGCATCTTTAAATGTCAAAGGTTGGATTTGCTGCCTGATTCTTGGAAAAACCATGGGTGAATGTAGTTTGGAATGGGGATTATTATGGTCTGGGCTTATTCTATATAGTACTTAGGAGATCATGGCTGCTCAGTCCTAATCATTTCCTTTACCTAGCCGATGGCAACACCAGCAAATATTCCCAAGGACGGAAGATGCTCTGCTTTGCTTTCAGAGTCTCTCCTCGTTTCTGTAAACGCTGCCACAGCACGGCTGTCTCAGACCAGCCAGAGAGTGGTTGGGAAGCTCACCTACTGGACACGTGGCAGTGGCTAATTCTGTAATACACGTGGTAACAGGCATGACAAATGATCAGGAACAGTGGCCCACTAAGGCAACAAATGAACAGGTCTGGAAGATTCTAGTGTGATGCAGGAATCATTGTAAAGGAGAACACTTCCTAGCAATGCAGAGGTGGGTGTATATGGAAAAAGGGTGGGGGTTAAGGGGTGCTGGCCAAAAGGCAGATTAGGTTACCCATAAAGTAAGAACCCCCTGCCCCATTGACACAGCACAGACCCAGAAAATACATTGTGCCAGCACAAACCACGACAGGTGGACTCACTGTAGGACTGGGAAAGGACCGCCCCTTCCGCCTCTGCATGTATCTCTATAGTAGCAACAAAGAAAAAAGTAACGAGAGCTACAGAAGTACAGTTGCTAAAGATAAATGCTTGAAAGCCGGAGCTTGGAGCAATTTTAGTGTGATGCTAAAAATTCTCTGTCATCCGTGGCTCCCGCATGAGACATGGAAGGGACTGATCTAACACAGAGCCACAGGGGCTGTGCGTAGATGTGGGACCAGGAGGATGTGGCATCTGATTATGAAAGGGGAAGAGCTGAATGTCCCGCATAGAGATATGTCCCCAGCTGCTCTTGGCTAAAAGTGTCAGCCATGTTAATAAGGAATACTCGGTCTTGAGCATCAAGCTTACGCTGTAGTTATCATGTTCTGTTTCCAGAACATGCTAACTGTGGCCCACATAACAAATCCCCAGATCATAGCCGCATGAGACAGTCTTTGGCATTAAATTTGCCTTTAGAACGCCCCATCCCAGCCCCCTGTGGCATTCCAAAATAGAGCCCCAAGGAGCTGGGACTGGGTGTTCCAAAGCACATTGGAGGCACCTTATACCAGGATACTCACACACAAGTGTGGGCATCACAGCATAAATGGTCCCTCATGCCTCATTTTGCATCAATCCCAGCATCCCTGAGAGCCACTGGACCAAAGGAGGAGAGAAAGTTGCCAATGAGAACTTTAGGAAAGCAGAAAAATACAAGAGTTGGTCTCTGATGTTTTGATCAATGTCATGGGCTGCCTCAGAACTTACAGACGTTCGGCCCGGGACTGACACAGACCAATCCAGAGTTGCAGTGGTTGATTCATCTGCTGCGACATTTTCCCCCCTTCCCTGAAGTCCCAGCAAATAGGGAATCGGTATACTAGATGCTGATCCTCAGAGATGCTGTGTCAAGAGTTCAGACAAGGAAGATGCCATTTCATTTATCTGCTCGTCTGTGGCTGAGCACAGGGAGAGCATGTGCTCCATGCTTCGTCTTGGGAGGGAATACATTAGTTTTCTCTGCCATCAGCCTGGGATTTCTTTCTTAGCCCTTTATCTTGGCGCAACAGAAAAGAAGAGATATTTAAATGTTCAGCAACGGCAAAATGTTGCCCATTTAGAATCTTTTCCCTGTGTCATGTTGATTTATTATTGCAGACTTACTTGCAGGAACATCTCTCCAGCCTTTGAAATGCTGAATTAGAATCCGAAGCGGATTCCGATTCTGACTTCAGCTCTCCAAATTGCAAAAACCAATCAGCTTGTGCGGCTGTGCAGACTAATTGCAGCTGCGCCCGCCGCTTGCTGCCTCCGCCGTGCTGAGCACATCTTTTGCAGGGAAGCAAAGCCAGCCAGTCTTTCTCAGCTTGCCTGTTTTTATTCTTTTCTAGACTGTTCTTACTTGTGAATTTTCAAAGCTCTCACATCTTATCCTGACTAGGGCCATAAAAGTGCCTAGGCTTGTTGGTTTTTGTATAAGGAGAATTGCATGGAATCAGATGATTTTGAGGATAGGTTTTTGCTCCTCAGTGGCAGAAGAAGAACTAAAATGTCAGCAGTGACCATTTAATGACTTCTTACTCTCTCCCAGGTACCTTCATATTCATTACCCTTTGTTCACAATAATCTTGTAGAGTAGATATTATTCCCATTTTACAGATAAGGAAACTGAGTCTTAGAGGGATTAAAGAAATGCCAGAGAGTCATGTCACTACTACTGTGTGTCAAAAGTAGGTTGGAATACAGACCTGTCTGATCATAAAGTCTCTCTCTCTCTCTCTTTCTATATATATATATTTTTTTTCTTTCTTTTTTTTTTTTTTTTTTTACTATATACTCTCTCTGTACAACTGAAATTACTGTCTGGGCTTAGGAGTGCCAGAGATAGCTCTTGTGAGAAGCAACAAACACAGACACAACAATAACAAATGACAATAATAATAACCTAATATTTATTGAGCAGCAACCAGGTCCCAGGACCTTTGTCGGCATTATTTTCATAATTCTCACAATAATTTTGTGATTTAGAGACTATTTTCAGCCCTATTTTAGCAACAAGGAGGCTGAGCCTAGAATAGCTAATGAAATTTACTCAGGATACACAACTTACAGTTGATGGAGTTGATTGGTAGACCCAGGTCTATGGGACCTGGAATCTGAGTTCTTAACCATTCTTCAGAGGTGACAACCACTGGCAAAAGCGTCCCTAAATGAGATGTTTTTGTCCCAGGACACCTGGGGGAAGAGGATTCCATGTTTCTGACTTGGAGAATGAACAACTGTGGTGAACCTCTGTAGATTGCAAAAACGAGGTGCGTGTCTTCACTTGTGTTTTATTCCAAGAAGTGCGCATAGTGCTGCCATTAGAAAGAAGGGCAGTGACCATTTACAGGAAGCTCCCAGAGCAGTTGAGATCTGAAACCTCTCTCACAATTAAATCAGCCTGCCTCCGTAGCCAGAGATAGAAAGGAGCAAATTGGATTTTCCACCAATTCTCAAAGGGCATGAACTCAACTTTTATAGTTCATAGGACAATTCAAGTTTTGATTTGGGGTAGAATGACCCCTTGGAGTGAGGACAGGCTAGCTGGATTGTATGAGCTTTCAGCTTCGTTTCAATGTGGCAGCTTTGGGGAGTCAGAATTTTAGTTTTAGGTTTCATATAGAACTTGTTGATGTTAAATGGCTTGGTTTTGAAATAAAAATGTGTGTGTGTGTGTGTGTGTGTGTGTGTGGTGGGGGAGATACATTAGGACAGCCATGTGTCCTAAATAAAAGCATGTTGCCTTTAAAAAAAAAAAACAAAACAACAAGATATTCAAATTTACTTAGTAAAAGTACCTAAGTTGCTCTGGTTGCCATATTTTCACACCTGGCTTTAGTTTTACAAGTGGGGCTACTTAAAGAAGTGCAATATTTTGAATAGCATGAGTTTAAATGATAGTGTAGACTTGTGTAACCCGCATATCCGTCCATGCAACCAACCTGGCTTTAAATACTGTATTTAAATCCTATGTCGATGCTTATGTAGCGAGTCTTCAGTTTATTACCTCTATTAGAATGCAGTTTTTTGAGTATGCTTTGAAATTTTGAACTATTTTAGTGAAAAGATGAGAAAGTAATCTTATCCTGGAAATGAATCCAGGCTCCCTCTCCCAGTCCCATCTTTCCAAAGGCCCATTTTTAGCATCATAAAAACATATCTCCAATATTAGTGCGGCTAAGAGGGAAACAAAGGCAAGGAAAATCCACATGAAGGGATCATCCCAGCAGGGCGTATATTAGACCGTGGGGCATATTTGAATGCTTCTGTAATACCATGGTTAAACTGGTATTGTGGGAATACTCAGCGCTTGAGACTAGGTAAGAAAGCAACCTTGGGCAATCCGATACGGAGGTCCTAGAAAACGGACCTGCATCCCCACCCAGCTGTCTGCTTTTGCACAGTGAGGGCTTGGTCATAATTTTTCTTAATATAAGAAATTAATTGGAAATATTTTTCAATTACTAAAAAAACAAGCAAATAGAAATCAGTGATTTGTATTAATCCAGAACCTAATCTACTTTAACTCAATTACTCCAGCTCCACGAATTCCCTGCTGGGTTGATTGCAAGTTGAATCAAATTCATTGTTTCATTTTTACTTTAAGTCCAAAGTCTGTATCTCACAAACCTTAGTTTGTTTCTAAGGCCCCATTTCCTCAAAGAAACTTCATTCTGCATGTTGGACAATAGCTCTTTACTTTCTTCTAAGAAAGCAGGCTTCGCAAAATGCTGTTTTCATCTACAAAATTAAAAATGTGTAAACTGGCTTATGAGTAGGTGACCACATAATTAATCATCCAGAGCAGAACACTTGTGAGAGTCAACAGGAACATTATTAATAATTATGCTCAGACAATAGGCAATGTTGTTTTAGAACATTTGCATGCAAGAAAGAAGTATATAGCAAAACGAGGATACGAACAGAATGAAAGACCCATCACCCTGGCAGAGGCCAGCCCGGGCTACCCCTTGGGTTAAGAAATTGCCCCTTTGAGATGGTCTTAGAACACACCCTGAGATTCCAGTGCACACAAAATTTATGAGAAACAATAGCCAGAACCCAAACACCAGATTATTAATTTATAATGGAAAATAGAACTAGTGGGTGGAACAGATACACGTGTCGAACTAGCTTCTTCTATCACTGAACAGAAGAGCTACAGAGGGAAACAAATTATCAGGTTGTTGGGTGCACATGCAATGAGAACAAGGAAGTTGGGTTAATGATGTGAATTTGTAATGAGATCAGCCTCCAATGGCCTGATCCAGCGCCTACTGCCCCCACCGGCTAGGCTGGCTGCCCCCTGCCCCAGCCAGTGGTCGGAGGCCTCGCCAACTTTTATCTCTGCAACTTTCCTATTATTATGTCTCCATGGATGATCCACTCCATTGCAACAAAGGCACAGTTTGCCTTTGGAATATTAATATCTTCGATCAGATTAAAGACTCCTCTGGCTACCCTAGGACCCATTCATCTTCTTTGAAATAATCCTGTCTCTCTCTGCTTTAATCCATTATGTGTTGATTTCAAAATTTCTCTGTCCTTATTTCCACGTTCCTGCTTATGGGGGATGGAGATGAGGATGGGGATAAGGTCTCACTGTATTTCTCATTCAAATGTCTTGAATAGATAAAAATTTAATATTTCAAAGCCATCATTTTGGTCACAGTTATTTTAGCCTACATGTTTTTTGGTGATTTTTTAAAGATGTTGATTTGTAAAATATTATTAACCTACTACCATTTGGTTTATACCTACCCTCTCACTGTTCCTACTAATTCTAACAAAAATGCCAAGTTTCTGTGTAGTCAGGTGACACTTCCGCTTTTAGGACATTTTAGAATTCAGGTGATAACAGTATCGTGATGGGAGAGACAATGTGCATTTATTTAAGCTTTGCCATTGCATTTCTTTGAGATCTCTTGAATTTTTTCCTTAATAAACAGATGAATAATTATTTCCACTGGGGCTGTTTTTCACTAGTTGCAAGTTGGACTTACAAGGAAAGTCGATAAAACTTGAGGGCTCCGTCCTCATAGCTTCAGGCCAGTGAAATTAACTCAGTCAAGTCTCTCCTCTTCACACAATCTGTCTGTCACCAAAATTCATGTGCTCCAAGGAGATACACAGGAGTGGCTTTTAAGCTTCCTCTATTATCTTTTGTTGCTTCAAGATTGCAATCTGGGCGGGGCCCTGAATGATTGAAACTTATAGCTGAAATTTTATCCGTGTAGGCTGATTTGCAAGATGCTGATGCTTTAAAAGTCTTCCCAGGAAAAATATTTCAAAACTTAATCAAGGCACAAACCATTTTCAAAAAAAGCTTCACCGGTTGTGTTATTGACTAGTCTTTTAAGTGACTAGAACCAAAGTCTTTCTTCCTGGTCTGAGCAGGGGTGAAGGTGAGGGAAGAAAAAGACCAAGTGAAATGAACCCAGCCATGCTCTGAAAGGGCCCCCATCTGGCGGGGAGGTGGCTGCACCACTGTGACAAGTGCTCTAGGACAGCTAGACATGCTACAGAAGAATGAGGACTGCTTGGAGGATGGCAACAAATCTGCAGGTGTCTGCAACACTTTTAGAAGCAAGAACCTTGATTCTTGAGACATTTCTCAGAAACTAGGTTATTTTTGTGGAGTTGGCTTTCTGCACTTTTTTTCCTTTTTTTTTTTTTTTGGCAGAGGAGGAACATGGATTTGAAAGAGGAGCCCGTTCTTTCCATCAGATGGGGCACAGCAGCCCTGTCCTGTTTGTGAGAACAACAGGGCTTTGCCCCTGAGCAGAGTGATGCCCAGTGACAGTCCCAGCCACAAAGGCAGCTTTGCAAAGGGAGTGATTTGAGCGAACACACGGCAGATAATCCCGACTGCAGATTATCCAGTTTAGAAAGGGGTCCCCTAGAGTCTTTTCAGCTAGCCCCCTGGCAGGAATGAGGTGATGGGGGGTGCAGAGTCCCTGCCACAGCTGCCTGTGGGTTGCAGAGAGGAATCCAACGACAGGGAGGTGGAGGCTTGCCAGGATGTCCCCTGCCAGTCAGGATTGCATCTGCCCGTATATCGCATTTGGCTCTTTTTGAGCCAAGAACCCCAAAGAAAATGCAGGGGAGCCTACGGCAGTGCAGTCTGTCACCTTCCAGAGAGCAGCTCTTCCTAGACGTGAGGCTGGATTTGGCCTGCAGGCTGGGTATGGGGGAAGAGAGGATAGAAGCTGGGGCAGGTGTTCCGGGTCCCAATGCGGAAAAGGTGGTGCCAGGCAGACACAGGGCATCTGCTCAGCTCCCCGAGAAGTTGCACCTGCTTCATCCAGAGGTGTGCACCCCGGAAGTCTTCATTTTAGGGGAAGGGAGAATCACTAGACCAGTGGGGGTCACTAATTTATTCATTTCAGAGCCCATCGCAGTCACCAAGAGCCAGAAATGCTGCTCAAAATCAGTAAGAAAGCAATAAAAAAAAATTTATCTTTTCAAGGTGATTTCATTCCAGTTATCTCCTACTCAGTGCCATTCTGCAGCGGGGAGGGAGAGGGAGGGGGAGAGACCCCAGTTGAAGGGGAAGGGGTCCTATGTAATGAGAATCACACTTCGAATGTCATTATAAGAAGTATATTTCTGAGTATCTGTTCCTGCTCTCAATTTAGAATATCTGCTGTTACAGATGGCTTAGTTTCTCTCTCTCTCTCTCTCTCTCTCTCTAATCAAATCAGGCCTTCAGATCTTCTCTCCAAGATGATTCTGTTGCTTGACCACTGGATAGCCGTCACTTACCTTTTCTAGGTATACTCGGCAGTGGACACACGCTTAGCTATGTGTTTTACCTGTCAGGGACCACCTCCACTTCCAAGTTCAAAGCTGCGCTCGCATCGAGCAAGGAGACCTTTTGCTAAGCGAGGCTTACTGAGGTTTGTTGATAATTATTCCGCGCTGCCGACAAAGAGCCCAAACACACAGGAGTTTCAAATGATTTCACAGCTGATTTATATGCACAAAGAGTAATTAGCATCATGTAGTTTTCTTTGCCAGATTGAGTCTCATTTGAATATCGAAAGATATGTCATTTAAAAATAATTTCATACTTGGCTGATGAACTAAAATTGAGACATTGGACACATATGGCACGTGTGTGCCAGTGGGCAAGCCTGCAGTCACTTTCTCTCCCAGGAAGGCAGGGACAGCGTCACCCACAAGAAGTCATTACCTGCCTTCCAGAGAAGCAACTTCAAATCATTTTGAAGCTGTTATCTAGAAAAAGAAACTCGGGCCTCGCAACTCAGTACCCAACTGTGGCCCCTCCGATAACACAGAAGGCTTCAGCAGCAAAATCATTGACATGAAACCTCCACAAATTAAGAAATCCAGATATAGTCAGAGTTTCCCCCAGTCTGAAAAGTAGTGGTGTTAGGGCTGTAGCAACCAGATTTGGTTTTGAAGAAAGCAAAGTGTTGACCTTCCCCTCTCCAGTTCACGCCATCCAACGCTGGCCCTAACGCACTGGGGTGAGAGAGCCTGTCCTTGGTGTCTGCCCCGTGCGTGCCTCCTCTGAGTACCCCACCCCCTCCCAGGCTTCCTTCTCCACGTTCTCCAGACTGTGAAATTAGGCCTCCATCTCCACCAAGGCTCCCCACTGGGCTCCCTTCCCCCAAGCCTCTCTGCCCCCATACATGGAGCGCTTCTTCCTGGACTGTAGGGGCAAGGCCTGAGCCAGCCTCCCACAACCTTGCTGACCTAGGGGTCCAGAGAGTTAAGATGCCTTGTGTTAGCAGGGTGGTACCCACAGCCCCAGATCAACTTGCTTCTACTCTGCTCCACCTGGGAGGAACCTGAGTTTGCACCTCACCTCCGCTTCCCTGAGCACAGGTCTTGCCGCCATTGGCTGTATGATCTCCACATTTATTCAGGAAGTCTTTCCTTAATCCGCTTGCTCCTCCCTCCAATCAGTACGGTAAAGTAACTGCTCCTCACTCCAGTCAATACGGTAATATAACTGCTCCTCCCTTCAGTCAATAGGGTAAGGTTCTGGCTCCCTGACACCACCATATACGTGGCCCCCCCACACTTGCCATCTGTCTCTGAGCCCTGGGAGCCCCCGGAAAGCTCAGCCAATTCCTCTGGCTGCCTCTTGTGGGCCAGAGGCTGCTAAAGCAGGCCTTCTCCCCTCTGGTGGTCCTGTAGGGCAGCAGTTCCCAACCTTTTTGGCACCAGGGACCTGTTTCATGGAAGACAATTTGTCCACGGAGGGGGGGAGGGAGGGTTTTGGGGTGATTCAAGTGCATTACGTTCATTGTGCAGTCAGACCTCTCTGCTAATGATAATCTGTATTTGCAGCTGCTCCCCAGTGCTAGCATCACTGCTTCAGCTCCACCTCAGATCATCAGGCGTTAGATTCGCACAAGGAGCCTGCAACCTAGATCCCTCACATGCACAGTTTGCAGTGGGGTTCTGCTCCTATGAGAATCTAACGCCGATCCAACAGGAGGCGGAGCTCAGGCGGTGATGCCAGCAACCAGCAACGGGGAGCGGCTGTAAACACAGATGAAGCTTCACTGGCTCGCCCAGTTCCTAACAGACCACGGACTGGTACTGGGGCTTGGGGACCACAGCTCTATGTGATGACTCTGGTCTGACATTGTCACAGCCTCACTGAAGTCAGCTCGTTTAAAAGTCAATTCCTGAAGCATCAGAATGCTTTCCAGATAAATGGATTTCTTCTAATTGGTGGGATTTCAGAGAGTACGGCAATGTGAAAAATTTTAGGAGTTAGAACGCACACAAATTCAATTACTGGCATCAGCAGTGGGGGTGGAGATGGGGCCATCCTGGCACCCCCTTTGCCGCATGGAGGGAGGTGACTAATGGGGACCTTCGCTTCCCTAGAAGTCAAACTCGCCCTGCCCTGCCCACAGAGGGCTTACAGATATTCATCGCTCAAAGAAGTTCACATGGGCAGCTGAGTTTATTTTTGGATGGGCTTGACAAAGTAGTAATATTACCAGTGTGCAAAGCTAACTTTGCTTTCTGAGATGGGGCAGTAGAAACAGGGTACTTTGAGGCTGGACTTGGCGGAGTTGACTCGGGCTGCCTTGGTGTCTGGGCCCCTTTGGAATGAGGATGATGAACTGTAGTTAGTCAGTGCTGGGCAGCTTTGTCCCTTAGAAGGACAAGAGCGAACGGATGTCAATCACTAGAACTTAAGTGCTGGGATGACAGCAGAGGAAAACCAAGACCCGGGATTGTCAAGGCCACGTGGTCATCACAGACAGCAGACAGTCTCCGGGGTGCAATTCATAAGAGGTCATGTAAACATTCATTCTAGGAATCTCCACATCTCCTCTCTCGTCTTGAAATCAGGGTAAAAATGCTTTTATCGCTCTCGATAACAGACACTTCAGGGTTTCAGGCGGGACTAATCACTATAGCTCATGATGAAGCATCTTAAAAACTCAGGCCTCCACCAAAAACATCCTTTCTCCTCTCCCTGTCGCCTGCCTGTGTCCCCTAAATGAGTCTGGGCCGAGGATGCCCACAGCTGCACTCCACTTTCCCTGGGCATCTCTGAAGTTCTCCGAGCCCCTCTCGGAAGGTATTGCATTGGGCTCAGCTGTCTCTGTGTACTCTCATGTCTTGAAAAGCAAAACCTATTTCTTCAGGATCTGCCGTGGTGGGGAGAGCAGAGGTTCGCGGCACCAGATCTGATGGAATCTGAGGTCGCCTCCACCTAGTACTGTGACCTCAGATCGCTGCCTTGCCAGCTCCGAGCACTGTTTCCTCCTCTGTGAACTAGGAGTAGTAGAATTCACTTTGCAAATCTGTGGGAGCATCAGAATGTGCCGTCACATAGGTAGTAGGTACTCAGTGACTATTTGTGGAAGGTTGTAGATTAGCTAGTTCTACAGCTCAGTCCTTGTCAAAAGCATCAGGCAGAGGGGACAGAAGGGACGTCCTCAGAGAAGAATGACTGCTTCTCAAGACAGGCATCAGAGTCTCAAGCTGCCCAGGGTCACAAAGAGAACACACCCTAGTGCTTAGATGATGCAAAATAAATTGGAAACCCTAGCTTTTGAGATGGCTTTGTTATTGTGTTTCTGTTTTCCTTTCTCACATAGAGCCACGTATACCTGGCTTTCTCAAGATCATCTTTCTCCCTTGCTTTCTTCTCAATTCCTATTTTCTGGGCCTCTTTTTGTATCCTCTTGTTTCTGGCATTAGCAACTCCATAGCCAAGATGCATATCCAGCCCCCTGATCTCTTGCAATTTAGGTGAATCACATGAGACGACACAAGATTCTACATACAGAAGAACTCTGTGAACTAACTCTGTAACCTTATGCAAAGGTAAGGGATTATGAAGATTCTTACGACTGCAAGCCCATGGATCCATCCCAAGGATGATCACTCAGCAGTTTTGAGTTCCAATCTTGGGCAGATAATGAGCATTGAAACAACTACGCCTACTGGGTGAAAGAAGAAATTAGTCCAACTACTCGATTCAATTCTCTGCTGGTGTGAATGGGCAGATGGATAAAAAGGAGATGAGTGTGTATAATCTTTAGGGAAATCCTCAACTGCATTTCACACCCATTTAAACAAACTGAATCATCATGGAATTGGGAAGCGTTTGAATGTAGAGCACAGAAGAAAAGGAGAGAGTGGAAATAAGTGATTGCTATCTTCCTAGTCTACACGGTGCCCTTACAAGAATGTTCAAAATGGTGGTTCTTCCTGCGGGTAGAAAGATCCTTGTCCCAGGAGAGGGGGCCCACGTGGCAGAGAGCCAGCCCAATGCCTGGCCCCCTTGTGCGGGCCACCACTTCTCCACACTACTGGATGGTCCAGAGTGCAAAGGGACCTCTAAGGATCCATGTTTGGAACTATTTCATTTGACATCTTTTTAAATTGTTTATAGGAGAGTGTGCATATTCATTTGGAAAGTTATTCTGTAGCTTAAAAATGTTTCAACGAAAAAAGATGACTGAATCAAGGACAATGACAGAGAAGTGAGGACGTGAAGATGACACTTGAGTGAGTCACGTGGAGTTGATGCCCACCGTCTGCCAGCTGTCAAGAGGACATCCCAGCTCCTTTGTCCTTGGCAGCCACATTTTAGGCACATGGTAGACACTTAGGAAACATATGTGAGAAAACTAAAGGAAGGATGGAAAATCAGAAAAAGGAGAAAATTAAAGAAAGAGGTTCTGGAGAAAAAGAATTTAAGGATTTGGTCCCTGTCTTGGAACTATCAAAATCTCACAAGGAGAAGGACTTCCTGGAGAATAGGTGGTTGGTACAAGACTGACAATATGTATTCTCGTTTGAAGACCTTTTCCAGTAACCAGAGATACTTCAGACAAAACCAACAGTCCCTTCTGCTTTTGAGCAAACCCAGCGCCTGTGCTACTTGGAAATGCAAGTGTGATTCCTGTTAATATACCTCAGGAAGATAAAGAAATCAAGAAAGAGCCCTAAAATACTGGAGTGCTTAGGAAGAGACGAGAGACATTAGAATTGAGTTTGAGTTGGTTTGGAGTCAGTACAAACAGGAATGGTAAGGATGGGGCAAATGAGGCTTATTCAGCAAATCTCGAAACTGCTGGAGGCAATTTTGGGATAATCATGGTTTATGCAAAGCCAGTGGGGTTTCAAATGCTCAAACATAGAGTTCCTGTCCAAAAGCAGCAGAACATGGCCTCAGGTGCCACCTACAGAAAGCGTCATGGAACTTCTTTTCCCAATGGAGGTGGCACTCACAGCTCCCAGGATTTTAAAGAGGGAAACAAATCAAAGTGGTTTCATTTTCCTTCCGAGAAGAAGATGGAATGACTTGTTTAGGGTAGCAAATTCCCCACCCCCACCCCCACCTTTGGGATACAAGGCAGCTGTAAAGCGAGGAGACAGTCGCCACTGGGACTCCCATGACAGAGTCCTTAAAAGGTGTGAAATGGTTCATTTCACGGTAGGCTTCCCTTGTTCTGGGGTTAAACTTGGTGAATTTACTGACTGATTAGTTAATACAGACCATCCCTCGTCTATGTGTACTATTCTTTTTAGGTTTCTCCAAGCTCCTCAAATAGAACCTCTAAGAAAAGCTTTCAAAATGAGTGGGAGAAATAGCTGAACACCTTGCCATCGTATTCCATAGGGAATTGTATCATTACACGCAATTTTATGCAATTTGCTTTTCCCCCACTTAATGTTCTCTTTCTCTCAAAGAGGGAAAGCCTGAAACGTATGAAATCACTTTTGTTACTTTTAGTTTATGAAGTTAAAAAATTATGTAAAAGAGATAAGCCATTCTTTTAATGCTTTGGCAAAGATTAAGCCTTCCATGGTCCTGATAATTATATTTGGGTGTTAAATTAACTTTTTAACTATACCTTGCAATTCAAGTAGCAGAAGGCAAAGAAACCAAATTGCACACGTTACTTCATTTTTTATGAGTAAGAAATATTGGGTCCTTTCAAACCGGAGTAGTATATATTGATGGCTTTAATTATTTTAGGACCTGGCTTGTTTTTTGCTTAAGTGTACACATGGAATTTAAAATAACTTTTGAGCCCCTGGAATGTATTTATTTTCCATGGTTTTTCTGTTAAAGTGAAGACAGTGGCTTCTAGAGTTGACAGCATCTACCTATTTTTCCTACTTAACTAGCTACAGTCATGCCATTTCAACAGTCCAACTGTTGGCATTTTAAAATGGTATACGTCTTATCTTAAATCTAATCTGATTAAATGACCCCGTCCATCATGCTTGCTCTAATTCAGTGTCAGTAACAAGTTGCAAAATAATTGGGATAATGTGCTTTCTTGTCTATGCCTGTTAGCTTTATTGGTGCAATTCATTCTTATAGATTATGATGTTAAAGTGTAAATTAGCAATGAGGCTATTACTTAGTTCTTAGTTTACATGTAGGCACAACACAAAGCAGATTTTTAAAAAGCAGAGCGGGTTTTCTTCCTTTCTATTTTCTCAGACTGCTATAATCTTTGTTGTATCTATGTGGTGACATGGCGGTGGACTTCTAGGCACGTGGGAAATATGTCAGTTACAAGCTTACCTGTAGACAGTGGGACTCTGAGCATCCCAAAATCAATAAGTTATTTATTGAGAATCTAGAGTTCTTGCCTGAAAGAAACTCACAATTTTTAGAAAAATATGATAGAAATGGAGATATGTGGAAATAACAATGTTGTGCAAGGTAATGGATAAGTACTAAGTATAAATATTTTGAGTTAAAATGAGAACGGTTATAGGATTTTAGAGTTTACCAGAAATTTAGATTCACCTAGTTCTATTTCCTTATTTTCCAGAGAGAAAACTGGGGTTCAGAAAGATTAAGTAATTTGTCTAAGGTCATTCAGCTTGTATGCGGCAGAGTCAAAGCTAATGTCAACTAACTCCCCACCTATAACTTCTTGAACCATGACTGCCCAGACATGGGATTTGGGTTGGGCTCTAAAGACCACAGTCAGGTAACCTCCAGGTACAGTTGCGTAGGTTGGGCACTGTACGACGACTCCAGTAGGTGCCATTCCCATGGACTCTGATGACCACCATCTGAGGAGATGACATGCCAAATGAGAGTGGCATTTAAACAAACAGAGAACGTGACAAGCTGGTGTGTTGGGGTGCTTTAATGCCCTCTGGCTCTCCTGTTTCCTGGGGTGGTTTTGTTTGTATAGACCACCTTGACCTGGGGCAACCCCAAGGGGCGATCTGGTCATATCAGGATTGGTCACTTGGAAAATCTTTGGTGTTGGTAAAAGCTTGGCCAGAGCTTGAATACTGGTTCCAGTGCCTCCTATTTGTGTGACCTTGTGTGAGCTACTTACCCTCTCTGAGTGCAAAGATAACAGTAGCACCTACTTCACAGGGTTGTTGCAGAAATTAAATGAGATCGAGCTCATAAAGCACTTACCAGAGCACCTGTCTCTAGTACACATGAAATAAATGTCCACAATTTTAACCACAAGGGCTCTCTCTGATCCAGCCTAGATTTCTGGACCCAGCCCCTGGTTTGCCCTGAGCAACTCCTCTGAGGACGTCGTGGCCTTGGGGAACATCTACTCCACTTTCTTATTCATAGCTGTGAAGTTAAAGGCAGAGAAAGAAGACACAGTAAACGTGTACCAAGGTGAAAAATGCATTCCTGAGCAAAGCCCTTCCAGAATCTCCCCATCAGCGACCATAAAGCACTTAAGTAACTCATTCCGATGGCGTTAAAGCAGTTACGGTTATCAAATTGTACAATACCTTCTTTAAAAGGAGCTCATTTGTTGCCCACAACAAGTGCCAATTGCAAAATGACCAAGAGTCATCCTCCTAGTCTCCTACTCTGGTTTCAAGACATCTTCATATACTTTAAGATAAACTGTCTCTATAGGATTTTCCCCCCAGGTATCCGGTGTGTAGAGTAGGAGCTACGCTTGCGGCTGGCCTCACAGAGACTGTGGATTTTCAGCGTCAGGAGGGAAGATGGGCTTTTCCATTAGGGGGAAAATCAGATCACTGGATGCTGGGAGCTCAGAGCAAGCATGTGATTCAGCCCCTTTCTCCTGTGACAAGGCGGTGGGATGGCGGAGGGTGGGGAGGTCATTCCCATGAGGCTGAAAGGACAAAGGGAGCTGTCCTACTGCTCGCTGGAAACAAAAGGTCTAAAGAGGCAAAGGGTAATGATGTGCCATCTCTTGTCATGAATATTCTCCCAATGGCTTCCCCCCCCCCCCACCCCGTGCTGCTAATGCAAAGGCCGCATGGCCTCTGGATGGTGGTGTAGACGCTGCCGTGCAGCCCCTCGTTAGCGGGATCCCATGGGGAGTGAGAGGGGTGGGTGCCGGGGAGAAGCGCGCCACCCCCTCTCTCCCCCTGGGAGAGGACATCCAATTTGGAGCACTTCATCCTCAGCCCCAACGGAGACGTATTGTCTGGAAGCATCAAAGGGGACGTCTGTTCACATCCCGGGCGTCATTTTGGAGCTCGGCGCGCCCTCATTATACAACACAGGTTTCCAGTAAAGAGAGGATGAGAAAAACCCAGCAGCCCCCTTCCCCGAGCTCAGTCACCGCAGCCCCTCTGCAGCTGCCATTAGGAAATGAGTTTATAATGTGCCATAATGTGTGACAGTTTTTCACACTCATTTGAATCGTTCTTGTGATTCTTACTTAACTGTTAGATTTCAGGCCCACACCCTTCGAGGTCTTTGGAACTTGGAAATACATTAGTACCCAGTCTGGCCCCGCGGAAGACGCTCCATTGTCATTTGCTCTGTCGGGAATAATGGGTCCCTGCAGGGGACCCATGACAAGTAGAACACACTCTTCGCCCCCGTAAAGATCTTATCACAGCAGGGGAGAGGCGGGGAGGATTGAAAAGAGATAGGAACCAGCTCTTTACAAACAACATGCACGATTTGGCTCCTAGTGTAGCTCTGAGAAGTATCTGAACCTCTGAATTCTGGTTCGTGCCATAGACGTTCATCCCTTAAGAGGCTGTTGTAGGACACAGGAATTAAAAGCAGAGGCCCCCAGACCAGACCACGTGAGCACAAACCCCAGAACTCACTCTCACTCGCTTGGGAACCCTGCAAGAGTTACCTTGCATTTCCAAGCTTCAATTTCTTCAAATTTCTCTCCACTGGGGTCTATACCAGCACCTGCCTTACTGGGTTGTTGGAAAGATTCAACGGACTGGAGTGTTTGGGATAGATTTAGTACAATGTAAGCTTTCAATAAAAATTAGATATTAATATTATTCATCTTCTCCAACATTATAAATTAATTCATTTGACTAGCACTAATATACCACGGAAGTGTGGCAGGGACAGGAACTCAGTTCTTTTAAACTAAAAATTTCTTTTTCTTTCCCCTGTGCTACAACACTCCCCTAACATACAAATAACCACGGGCGAGGCCCAACACGAGTGCGCCAGTGCCATTGGAGACACGCAGGCCTCCTTAGGAGCTGGGACCCGGACCCAGCCATTTGTGTATCTTTAGCACCGACCACAGAGGCCGGTGCATAGTATGTGCTCAGTAAATGGTAGTTAAGGACAATACCGTGCTGTTGAGTTTGAGTGAATACAAGAAAGCAGAACATCCCAGGATGTGTTCAGAGACCTGATTCCAGGACGTCTGGGATGTAGGGGTGGCATTTGTTTGCTAGGGCCATGTCTTAGTCTGTGTGGGGTGCTATAACGAAATATCACACACTAGGTAGCTTATAAACAACAGAAGTTCGCTATAGTTCCAGAGGCTGGGAAGTCCAAGATCAAAGTGCGGGCAGATTCAATGTTGGGGACCCGCTTTGTGGTTCATAGATGGCACCTTCTCACTCTGTCCTCACATGGTAGAACAGGCAAAAGAGCTTCCTCTTTTATAATGCGACTAATCACCTCTCAAAGTGCCCACCTCTTAATACCATCAGTTTTGGGAGTTAGGGTTTCAACATATGACTCTTGGGCAGATGCAAACATTCAGACTACAGCAAACTGTCACAAATTAGCACCCACTTGGCGGCTGACAACAACAGAAATTTATTCTCTTGCAGTCGTGGAGTCCAGAAATATAAAATCAAGATGTCTGCAGGGTTGGTTCCTCCTGGAGCCTCCAGGGAAGAATCCTTCCTTGCTCCTTGCCTGCATTCCCGGGCGTGTGGCCCCATCACTCCAACCTCTGCCTCCATCTTGACACGGCCGCCTCTGCGGTGTCTTCTCCCTACGCTTCTTTGATAAGGACACCTGTCATTGGATGTGGGGCTCACCCTATGCACGGGGAATCTCTCATTGAGATGCTGGACTTAATTACGTCTGCAGACCCTTTCTCCAAATAAGAGCATGTTTACAAGTTCTAGGTAGACCTATCTTTTCAGGGCCCACCATCCAATCTGCTACAAAGTATTGAAATGCCTCACACACAGCCTTCCAGCCCGGGCCGTGACCCATTTATTCATTTGCTGGTACATTTATTCATTCAGTCCTCATCACGCACACAGTGGAGACTGCTGTGGAAACGTCTGCCCAGAAGGTGCACAGATGAGGTACCCATATTCCTTCCTGTCCACCAGGGGATGACTACACAGGTGGTGCATACAGGTGGTGCCTTACCAGTGTCACAGGGCCACCCCCCTGGATGGCCCAAATCCCCTGCCCTCTCTGATGGGGGTGGGGTGGGCAGGGGTCCAGCCACGAGCACAGGCACTGGCCAATCCCAGCAGCTCTGACACCCGTGGTTCTGGCCCAGGGCCCTGGACGAGGGGGCTCAGGCAGGGGGTGGAGACAGAGGGTGGTGGCTCTTTTCCATCCACCCTGGGAGTATTTCAATATTCTGACATCAATTCCACCGTTCCCTGTGTGCTGGCCGAATGTCAACCCTGCTCCCGGTCTCGGTTCACCTCCTTGCAAAGGTAGACCTCTGGCTGCAGGGACGACCAGGGGCAGAGGGCGACTGGTCCGCAGGTACACCGAGGGCCAAGGTCGGGGGGAAGCGCAGCAGCGAGTGGCTTCCCTTCAGCCCAGTTAGGAGGTTCACAGAGACACCCCTTTTTCTTCCCCAGGGCAGGAGTTACTGCCATGAGCTTTAGGCTGTTGGGCTCTTGGAACTAACTAGGATGTCACCCTCCCCGCAGCGGCCACAGGTAGATAACATGAGAGTGTGTGAGTATGAGTCTGAGTGGGCGAGGCCTGGGGGAGCCCAGAGCCCTGGGCAGCCTGAGCAAATCTTACACTTACAGTTATGACCAGGACCCTGGCCAGTGACCGCCCCGAGACAGTACATGGTCTTTAAGCAATAACTTTGTTTTATCATATCAAAGCAAGGTTTATAGTGCCTTCCTCTGATTGCAAAAGCAATACACCCTCATTGTATAACGCTGCAAAATTCAATCAGTATAAGGGAGAAAACTAAAAAAAGAAGAAAATAAAAAACCACTAATGAGTTCATTGTCTCTGGATAGGTTTATGTGTTGCTTCCTAGCCGTGCCTGTGTGTATGTGTGTGTTCTGTCACATGTGACAATAGCTGACATTCATGGCTCTCCCACCAGTGTGAAGCATTGTGCTAAGCCATTTACAAAGTTTATTTTATTTAACTCCTAGAGAAAATCTAAAGATAAATAAATAAATAAAGGAAGAGCAGTATGATTAATAGCATTTTACGCATCAAAAGACCGGGGCCCCGGTTGAGGTCACATTTTATGTGCAGGACTCTGTTGAGCTTTGGGCACTAAATATAATAACAGGGGCGTCTTTCATAGCATTAGTTGTTCTTCCAAAGCATGATCGTTACAGGTGGTGTGACATTCCAGAGTCTCAGCATATTGTTCGTCTAACCACTTCCCTCTTTGGAACATTTCGAGTCTCCTCCCCCGCTTTGTAGCTTTATAAATAATCCTGTGATAAGCATCATCTATAGGTAGATGTATCGGTCCAAGGCGATGAGGGACTTTAAAGCCATCGATTGGTCTGGATGAAACTGCTTCCCTGAAATACTGCACCATGTTGGGTCCCCATCCGTGGGACATCAGCCTGTTGACCTCACTTCCCGTATGCCAACCAATTTTTGCAAAATATTTTGTTTCTCTTTTTAAAGATCAGGCTTTGAAATAGCATTTCATATGGAACATTTGGGTCTACACCTAAGAGACAGTGACAAGAAAGAAGGATTAAGAGAGGCAACAGAGAAGAAAGTGGATGAAAATATATTAAAATTCAAAACACGAGCTTCCGATGTAAAGACAGCTGCTGCAATCTTTCTTTCTTTCTTTTTTTTTTTTTTTAACCTATAGGTGGTAGATTCTTCTGTTGATTAATTTTTGCCCCAACTTAAGTGCCAGCTGGTTGTCAGTTTGTTCTGGGATGGAAAGAAGACGTGTGCACGTTGAGTTGGGAAGGTTGTGAGAGCCTCGTGCGTCCCTGGGGTTATGTGAGTGTCTGTTCGATTATTCCGAATATTGAGCTTTGAAAATAACCTAACAGCCAATGAATGAATTGCTGGGCTTCTAGTGGCAGTATGGGAACATGACGCACGGCACATGAAGAGGCAGATTGGTCCCTGCCAAGAGGGCTGGCCCCTGGGAAAACCAGCCAAGAGGCAGCTTTTCTGGCTGAATCCACTCCCTCCAGAAGACACTATGTGTCACAGAAATAAGTCTCAAGAAGTGAGACTCTCACTACAGTGAGATGGGGACTGGAGGAGGCCACTTTACAGATTAGGAAGAGAAGTCTGCTCTTGCCCCCAAAGCAAGCAGAGGACTAGGAGCCTGTAGGACTGACCCCAGCAGTCACCTGGGCCCTGGGGAATTCCTGGTCTCTTAGTCCACATTCGGGAAGCAGGTTAGGCAACTATTAGAGTGTCAGAAAGCTCCTAGGAATACCAGTGCATTTGCATATGGAAGCTAACTTCTGTAACCCTTTCGTGGCCTAGAAAACTTTCTATGATGATAGAAACGTTCTATGTCAGAGCTGGATGATACAGTAGCCACTAGCCAGGCGTAGCTATTGAGTCGTTGAACTATGGCTAGATTGAACTGAGCAATTAAATTTTAAATTTTATTTTATTCTAATTAATTTTAAATTAAATAGTCACCTGTGGCTATTGGCTACTACACTGGATAGCACAGAGATTACAAAAAACTAAAATGCTTTTTTTGTTTCCATGGCTAACATTGTCGAAAGCCCAAATCCTGTTTGGGGAAACTGTTGATGTATATACAGTCTCAAGGAAGGAAAGCGAAAGAGAAGAATGAGAGCTAGAAGGTTGGTAAGGAAGGGTTGGGGCAAGACGCTTAACTCGGGATGGGACCACAGCAATGCATTTGCTGGAAATGCAGCCCAGGTCTGTGCGGCTCTCTGCGCTCTCTTGAGGCGCTGGTTCCTCTCCTTCCCGGTTCCAGTGGTTATTTTGGTGGTTCAGTGCTCTCGTGTTCAGTAGGCTTGATTTTCCACACAGCTGGGTTATCTCGGGGATGAAAGCTCCCTGCTTAATCTTCCCGATTTCTCCCTTCTCGTGCCGGCTTGCACAGATGCTAGCGTGCCGCCTTCGTCTCTTTCTCCGGGCTCTGATCAAGTCTGACAGTTTCTCTGATGCGCCCACATAGAGAAATTAACAAATCGCAACTTTCGGAAGGAAGAAAGAGGACCCTGCAAAAGGCATCTAGCGGCCCCACGTCCCATATACCTTTCTTATTCCTTGGGGACGTGGGTCCCAGTCTTCATCCTGCAGTTGTGAGAAAGGGAATTAACTCTGTGACGATTCACTCATAATTTAGTCTGAGTTTCCACTCTTATGTAAAACCTATTTATCCTAATTAAGAATTACTAATGGATAGATCCAGTGATATCTTTGAGTGAGTCTCTCCTTTCTTCTTTTCAGCAATTTTTCAAAGCAACTGGTACCTGATTAAATAACAAAGTCGAGTGGCTTTCCTAATGCCTACTAAATGCACTAAAGATCTGTGATTTCAATGAAGGCCCTTCAAATGGCACTGAGCCACTTGGTACCCACGAGGTTGGACGACCATAGGCAAGTGGCTCTTGTTCAAGAGGAAGAAGATTCAGTACGATAACCCCCAGGCCCGCTGTAATGCCCTTGGGTACAACTAAAATGAATGCTTTCCGAGGAGGGGAATCTTAAAAGTTAAGGGAAATTCTAATCAGACAGCAATTCAGGATAAGGCATTCCCATCCACAGAATCGTACTGACAATAAATGCTGAAATGGGAGAAAGGGAGAACCACAAGGGTTTCTAATTATGATGGAACAGAGCCGGATGACAAGATGACAAACAAGGTGACCCCCGTGGGAAGCACTTAATGATTCAAAAACCAAATAGTGAAGAGTATAGGAGAATAAGAGTAAATGTGGCCGAGTTAATATCTGTTCTTTATGTTTGTCAGAGGGGGCAAAAAGCCACTTGACATTGCTGGTGTTAATCACCAACATCCTCACCACCTACTTCCTAGTCTAGATGCTTTCTAGAATCTAGTGTTAGCTTACATCTTATGTTTATCAGATGTCCCCCATCACGCAAGCGATATTGCAGAAACATTCTGCATTAGCCACAGCAAGATGGCCAATGTCATGATTAGGCTCACTTTGGGAAAACCCATCTCTACCAAATTTTGAGATGAAAAATGGGAAAATAATGATGTTGGTTGTATCAATGTCTTCTACCTTAGGTCAAATGTTCAAAGACCTGGTTGCTTTTATTTATTTAAAAAATGTATACATGCTGCAGTGCACATTTATATTAACAAAGCAAAGAAACTTTGCTTTCTTTGAGTCAAGAGGAAGGTAAGGGAGGCAGCCAGTTCATGTGTCATGTGACACCATGTTTCTGCACACCCTGGGGGTGCCAGGCATAAACTTGACTCTACAATATTTAGCAGCCACTGCAAAGAGAGAACATCCCTTACGAGACGCATCATGGACCATGAAGTCAAAACTAACAGGTGCTTGGGATGAGGACAACTATTCCCATTCAGACACTCCAGAGAGGCTTTACTGTGTCTTCTCCTATCTGAAGGGACGTCTCCACCTTCTGCGTCCTCACCAACGTCGGGCCAGGGCACAGACAGGAAGGTTTCTGCCTGGTGATACGCTCCTGTCTGCTGCTGTCTTGCAAGACATCATCGGCTTAGTTTGCCTAAATCCAACGGCCCTACATGGATTTTAAAAACATGAAGGTCCTCATCGATGGAACGGTTGGTTTGTGAGATGTCAGGAACCAACGCACTGCAATGTGGCCCTGTGCCACCGGTCTGGAGAGACCCACAGCCCGGGAGAAGCATAAGCCCACGGGTCTCCCCGGTTTCTCAGAGTGAGGCATTTTGAAGGGTGGGTTGGGTAACAGTTGAAGGCAAGAGTAGCAGCTTCCTCGGTTTGGTGAGGGGGTTCTCGCCTCTCAGACCACACTCTTTGCTGGACGTGATGAAACATAATTTAGGCAGCATAAACTAAAGGAAATGGAAGGGGGAAGGCAGTATGAACACAAGTCAGACATGGCACTGTTCTTAGGAGAAGCCTGTCTGATGTCACCCCCCCCTCCCCGCCCCCAGCTAACCCGGAAGCAGTTCTTATGAGAAGCCTGTAGGATGTCCCCCAGCTAACCCGGAAGCAGTTCTTATGAGGTGCCTGTACGATGTCCCCCTAGCTAACCCGGAAGCAGTACTCCGAAGTGCTCTGCGTTGCGTCTAGAAGAAAATCCACTTCTCAGGCCTTAGCGAGTACATGAGTCAGGGTCCAGTCAGGAGACGGAACCCACGCCAGTTATTGCAGCAGGAAGAATTTGACAAAAAAACTGGAAAGGCCGAGAGCTCTAGGGAAGCAGAGAGGCCGCCGTTACAGGAAGCAGCTCCCACCTCCAGGGCTGGGGCTCCGCAGGGAAGAGGCTGGAATTAGGAAAACAGAGGGGTTTGCGGGAAGAGCCCCCAGAGCTGGAACTCGGCCTTCTGGGGAGGGCGCCGATGGTCAGGTGCCGGTGTCGCTGATCTGCGAGGAGGGGTCCCTGGGGCTGGCCCCTGAGCTCTGCGCAGGTGGGCTGGCAGCTGAAGGTGCGGTCTCGGGGAGTGCGATGAAGCTGGTTCTGCCCGCGTTGGAGAAAATGCACGGTGGGCTCAGCTGTTCTGCTGCTGCCACCGGGAGGAGATGCCCCTGGCAGGTGGCAGCAGCCACGCGGCCTTGACGGGGACAGGAACTGACCCCAAACAGGAAGAAACCAGCGCTCAGCCCGGCAGCCTCCCTCTGGCGCCCCCTATGGGCGGAGCCCTCTCAGCATGATTCCCCCCTGCACCTCTTGCTCTCTTGGCGCCTCTGCTGGGCACCCTTTGCTGTGGTCCTCCTCCCTTTCCAAAATGAAACCGCATTATCTGCTCTACTCTTGCAACTCTAAGCCCATCCCCCACCCATCAGTAAAAATTTGTCAGAATAGATTTTCACTGTTTTTACAAAAAAAAAAAAAAGTATGCAAGGTGATGGATGTGTTAATTAGCCTGATGGAATCATTCCACGGTGTCACCAAACACTAAAACATCACATGTGCCCCATAAATATATCATATATACAATCATTATTTGTTAATTAAAAATAGACTTTTGAAAAGTTAAAAAAAATTAAAAATTGTATCTTCCTTAGAAGGTAAAGGAAAATATAAAATATATTTTTGTGTCAAAATTAATATCTTTTATTCACAGCGGCATAAAAAGAGTGAAAGATTAAGACTAAGATTAAACATTGTAATGAGATATGAGGAGATTAAAAGGAAGAAAGGGAAATGTCTAAAAATAAAAGAACATTAAGCCTCTAGTAAACACTAATGCAAAATGGTAAAGGATAAATGGTATAGATAAGCATTAAGACAATAGCTGGATTGAAAGTTTTTTAAATGAAACTTAACACAGGAAAATTTTTAAATCAACCAATAATCCTTTTAAAATAAAGCCAGTAAAATGCAGTTATATCGCTTTTTGGATAAGAAGGGAAAATTCAGTGGATAAAGAGGGAAATTGATTTTAAATTAATTTTAAGGCAAGAGAAAACAGGGAAAGGTAAGACCAAAACAAAGAGCTCAAATGTAATCGCAAATATAGTAAATACCATCGACTAAGCATTCGATGAATGATTCTGTTAAGTGTGTTTAATGTAGTATCTCATTTAAACCTCACAAGAGCCCCACAAGACAGACACTATCATTCCCATATTTCATAGATGAGAAAACTGAGCATTTTATGAGCGTTCTCACAGCTCACAAAATTATGGAATTGCAACTTAAATTTAGCTAGACCTGCCTAGATGCAGAGCTCAAGTGTTGTAGGAAAACTACAAGATAATGCAAAGTAGCAACAGGAAAAGACAAACTCAAGATAACCAAGTCTGTGTTATGTCAATGAGATTCCAAAGTAATACAGGGATACTGATTTATTCAACATATCTGTGATAAGATAAAATGAGGGAAAATTCAGAAAAGGGAGTAAGGGGGCTATGGAAGGAAACAAAACCACAAAACTCAAGGATCTGGGGAATTAATACAGCCCCTGTGCAACTGGCTTGCTCCTGGCGTCCTCACTTTCCTGTCATGCTGTCCCCTGGCCATGAAAAGCCTTGCGCATTTCCTCTGCGCTTTGCCTCAACCTCAACGAGATGGCCTAGGCCCCCGCAGGCCTTGCGTCTGTTCTGCCTGACCAAGAAGCTCATTGCATGGCAATTGCCTCCAACATCACAGGTCTCTCCAGCCTGATGTCCAAATGACGTCATGTTGACATGAATGCCCCCATCTCTCTTGCCCCAAGACCCTGGGCTCACATGAGAAATGCAGTCTTTGTAGAGATCTGCTCCTCTGTTATACCTGGGAAGACCAGAGACGGGATCTCCCGTGTGTCCAAGCAGCTGCTTCCACTGGTACCTACTGCGGTCAGTTGTGCCACCATGTCGACTCTTATGCTTTGGGAGAGCAGTTTGAAAGTCCGGGCATCCCAGGAAACTGCAGGCACATTTCCTAGTAGGATGTGCTTTGCTGCGTGGAAGGTGAGCATTGGAAAGCACCAGACTGACCTGATCTGTCCTGCAGACTCCCACCTCACCGAAGAGCCAGAGTGGAAACTTCAGGAAACAAGTTTGAGCTGGCATGACATGCGGTGGGTAATGCATAAGTAATACTTTTCTGTCTCTTGGAAATAGTTTGGGGATGTTTGTTACTTGAGGATTGTGTACATAATGTGCTCATTTTCTAGGGTTTAACAAGCTGTGGATAATTTCTTAGGCAGTAACGTGAAGTTGGCATCTTGGGCACCAAAGATGACATGTATGTTTGCATGCAGAGCAAGTTCTATGCAATATACTGGTATAAAATACTAATAATACAATAAGCCTTATAACTCGAGTGATCACATATCTTGTTTACCCTGAATAATTTTGGTTTATGTCTTACACTCCAACATTATTATATATGGCGTCTCATTTTGCCCTTAAAAATTTGATGTAGTCCGGCCGCGGTGGCTCACGCCTGTAATCCTAGCACTCTGGGAGGCTGAGGCGGGAGGATCAGTTGAGCTCCGGAATCTGAGACCAGCCTGAGCAAGAGCGAGACCCCGTGTCTACTAAAAATAGAAAAATTAGTAGGCAGGCATTGTGGTGGGTGCCCGTAGTCCCAGCTACTCAGGAGGCTGAGGCAGGAGGATCGCTTGAGCCCAGGAGTTGGAGGTTGCTGTGAGCTGGGCTGACACCACTGCACTCTAGCCGGGGCAATAGAGCAAGACCCTGTCTAGGAAAAAAAAAAAAAAAATCATGTGGTCATCCTAGCCGTAACACAGTAAGTGGGGTTCCAATTTGTCAATCATATATAAAAATGTAGAGTTTCCTTATTGTGAGGTTAATGAATTGAACAAGTGAGCTTTCCAGATAGCAGGGAATTCCTGGGTTGGGCTGCTGATCCCAGCCTTGTTGTGGCGCCACCTGGTGGCAAGTTTCTGAGCTGGCTTGAATACCCATAGGGGCCATTCTGGGTCTGCAGGCTGGCAGGGACTTTGAGGACATTGGTATCAATTCTAGGATTCTCCCAGTTGGTTGGTTTCCAATTCATGGAGAGAGGGCTGGCAGACTACTGAGATCTCACAGATCCGTCCCAGACAGGTTTGCCTGTTTTCTCCTGCCTGTCCTTGGCCTTTCTTCTACATCACTCCCCCAGATGAGAACTTCAGCCCACGCCATTTAAAGGACTAGGGCTGGACACAGAAGATGCCAATGCGTTGCCCAGCGCTTTATATTTGAATTCCAGTTATCACAGTTAGCATCGGTAATCCCAATAATAGCTAACATTGACTGAGTGATTTCTATGGGCCAGCAATTTACATTAAAAGAGGCATTTCCAATCAAACATCAAATACATATAAATGAAGTACACCGCAGACCCTGTTGCGATGCACTTTCTACAACTACATTGAGGTCGACGTCTATCCGTATCTAAGAATGACACAAAAAATATTATTTTGCTTTGGGCTTAATTTTTTCTTCTATAAAAATAAAGCCTTCACGTTTTTATTTGAATTGAAATTTAGCCTTTGATTTGAATCATTTCTGTTCTTCAGGTGCCCCAAAGCTATGTGATAACCAGGGACATTTTAATGTTTTACAGTCTGTCTGGAACTCTCGCAGCTTGGGCTGTTGGGTCTATGCATGAACGTCTGCCTGGCCAGAGACTCTGGGATTTAGCCTTGGAGGGGAGGTCAAATTTGAGTCCATCTTAACAGCTGGTCTCACCCAGGCTCAGCTCTCTGAAGTTCCTATAAATGGGATTTCCGCCCTAGTTCATGACTGCACTTGTGTAAGGATGTGTGTGCGAGGGTACCTGTGTGTGTGCCTCTGTGTGCTTGAGGTTATACCAGAGAGGTTATAATACGGGCATCAGAATCTATTTTTGCAATTCCTGGCCATTGTAACTGATTTGCCTTCCCTGGGAAAGTCTTTGTTGACACTGCCTCCCCTGATACTTCACAAGAAGCTAATAAAGAGACACAATAGCTGCTCTAGAAATACGCTGTAGCAGAAATTTCAGGGTGTCTCTGTTGCACCATGGATAGCACGTTGGACTTCTAGTGCC
The DNA here is from genome assembly GCF_041146395.1 of Eulemur rufifrons. NCBI lineage: Eukaryota > Metazoa > Chordata > Mammalia > Primates > Lemuridae > Eulemur > Eulemur rufifrons. The sequence continues at coordinate 9,512,328 of NC_091007.1, read as the reverse complement.
AAAAAATTTCATAGTTGCATGAAGTGGTAATGAACGACCTGGTTTAGATTCCTGGTTTGTATGTGTTTTACGTGGGCACAAGAAGCTATGACAGTGTACATAGCGGCCACCTTCTGTATAACCTTTCCTGAGCCATTTGTACACGGGAGTCTTGGATGCACTTAATCCAAGGAGTTGCTGCTATTAATTTTCTAATGGGACCCGTCCTCGGTACAGGAGCTGGTTTCACAGCGGTCTTTGCAGTCATGACTATTAGCGCCTTCCTGCTGGCAATCACGTACGAAATTGATTAGTCCCAGCTTGTGTCCTCCTGCAACAGGGAACACCTGGAGATCTCACCACACGAAGAGTCAGATTCGCAAAACTGAGCAAGTTTATTTATGACCCGAGGAGCGAATGGCATAAATACACAACCTTAGGGAAATAACTTTTCCAGGTAGTTTTCAGTCTCTAACTGCAGCCCTGTCTCTTTGCTATTTCCTAATGGCAACCGATTTTTTTGTGTGTGTGTGTGTGCAAGAAAACACAGGGGAGACAATTTACTTTTGTCAGAAAGATTTACTATCTCGTACAGATATGGTTCTCTCCCCCTGTTCGGTTTTTTTTTTTTTTTTTTAATTTCACTGAATTCCTGGGCCAGATTTGGTTTCTAGTTCGTGCTCCATGTCTAATTTATGGGATTATAACAGGTAATGTCCTTAACTCTGCTGGGCCTATGTCTATTCAAGCAAAAATAAGAATTAGGACATCTAGTCTCCAGAAAAGGGAATGCCAAGGGAATATGATAGATTATTTTTGATGTTTTGAGAGAAAGAAATAGCATATACTACTAATAATAATTCTCATTGTTCTATTTAAACCTGCCCTGAGAATAAGAATTGCTATTTAACTTTTAAGGAATGAAGGAAAAATACAAGCGAGCAGAGAGATGATGATTTGATGCTTTTACTGATCTGAAGTGAAAGAGGGAACACTTCTTCTCCAAGACCTGGATGTGGTCCATAATTTTCAGCTAACAGTATCTGAAAAATCAGATGGGTTATTTTTCAAAGGGCATTTGAAATATAAATGGAAGAAATTTTTTTTAGAACAAAAAGCTCTTAAATTTTTTAAGGAGATACAAGAGGATCTTGTATCTCCTTAAAAAGATAGGAACTTGCAGAAACTTCTTCCTCCTGACATCTCAGAAATTAAAAGTTCCCGAAGGTAGGAATAAGCGAATATTCTGGCGTCACCTGAGTGCTTTGTTGTTCGTTTCTTTTTGTTTTTCCTTGTTGTTGTTATAGTAGTTCATTGAAGGAAATTGGAAAACTGAAGATAAATATAAAAATGAAAATGAAAATCACAGAGGAACCTCCCCGGGGTCTTCATTTACGGGTTTGTGCCTTTGCCAACCTATATAGCTAGTTATGTAAATCTCACTCATAAAAATTCTATTTCTTAGAGTCTAAACTTCAAGGAATGGCAGAAGAAAGGGAATTTCCATAGTGTGTGTGTATCAACCTTGATTCAAGGAAAATTTCAGATGAGCAAAGAACACGGGTCAGAGTGGGTCAGTGTTCACAATAGAACCAATTGAGAAAAAGAACCAAGAAGTCTTGGACAGGAGTCACACATTTCCCTCAATGTCACCAAACTAAGAAGTGCACCGGTGTCTTAGTAAGAGGGGCCTGGAGCTGACACTAGAACTTCATAGTGGTATCTCTAAGTGTACATGTTTGTTCAAAAAACTACAGATAAAACAGCAATCTAACTGTGCAGTGTATCATCAGTATCTCATCCCATATATATAATATATATAAATACATATACACACACATATATACTTACCCATGTATATATACACGTATATGTCATTTTTAGTTTATTGCCTATGTGCTTATGTTTCACATAACTGATTAGCAAAATTTACATTAGTCCTTCCATAGTATTCCATTTTTTCCTATGAATCCTTTTGCCTTTACGAAGCAGGTTTGAAAAATCCCTTTAATGATTGTAGAAGAGGCAAACTAGAAACACAGAGATCTAAGTGACAGTTTGGGACAAGCAATACCCCTATGCAGTGGTCCTGAGGATCACTTGGCTCTGGCTGCACCTGCTGGAACTCCTGCCTGCATAGAGCTGTCCTTTGAGGCCATCCACTCTGTCTCCCACTAGTCTGTCTCTGCTCTTGCACCTCCAGAGTCTGCCTGTTTGGGAAAATCCAGCCACAGCACCCAGGACCCTTGAAGTCTTCCTCGGTGCTTCCCTGTTTAACTGGTCTCTTGTCATCTACATCCCAATAGCACTGCTATCTCTACTCCATCCTCTTGCATGGCTTCACGGACCATCTTTTAATACTTAGGAATGGTTTCTAGTGTCTTCTCTACCCAAATAAATGATAAGCCCCTGGAAAACTGGCCTGGGTCTTGTTCTGAATTCATCCCTATGGTTTTTCATCGATTCTACCAGTTTCCACACTTGGTGCATGGTAAGACACTGAGGGTTAAAAAGCAACGCAATGCAACACTTCTGATTTCTAGTTTAGTTTCTAGTTGATGAGAAAAGGTCGTCAGACCTGAAAGTGTTAAGTAAAAATGTCAGCAAAGGCTCTCCCAGGCCCCCACAGTGTCCCAATGTAGGGGACATACATCACTTGTTACGTTATTTTTGGTAGATGGATTGATTAAAGGAGAGGGAACCTGTGGGGGGGGGGGAACAAGGTATAGTATTGTTCGTTGGTTTCCAGACAGTCAAGTGTGTTTAAAAACCATCTGAATTAGGAGTGTGTTCTTCCCAAGATCGTGTTTGCCAGAAATCCTATTCACACAAAAAGCAAAATTAGCCATGGTTGGCCCAGAGTGGAATTTTCTGAAAACGGTATTTAACTTGACCCAGATATTGACAAGGATAACAGGGCAGTCCTTGATATTGGAGTCAGCAAATACAGGCTGTTATTCTTTGTTTCTTTCTGTGGCGTTGCTGTCTGTGCAAATATATTTAGTGCACACTGCTATGTACACAGGGTGACAACTGCAGCCTATCGAGGTGATTATAAATTCAATAGGGAATACATAGATCATCCTTTGGTAACCCCTGGAAGAAAACATTGACTCAAAAATGCTGAAAAACTCTTCCAAGGAATTCATTATGATTTTAAACTCAGTAACCTGGAGGAGTGATGTCAGTTACTGGAAACTCACAGAATAGAAGTCACACGTTGGTAACGCCATGCACACTGATGGCCTTGAGCTTACTGTCTAATACTGTGGTGAGAACAAGAAGGCTCTTCTTTGGAGAGGTTTAAAGAGGAGAAGAAGTTAAATAAGTCCAAGAGATCCTGAAACTCTCTTAAGGAAAGAGGTTCAAAGGAGAAGCCTCTTACACACTGCAGAAGGTTTGAAGAGGCTCATGCTAGGTGAATTAAAGCAATGTGGAGGAAACGGATCACACCGTAGTGTCTTAACTGAACAAGTTTCTTTTAGCAGAGTTTCATTATGTGAATTTATATTTCCTGATATATATATATATATTTATAGTTTCCCATTTTTTTCTTCTAAGCTCTCTAGGTTATAGGAGTTATTATTTTTAACAAGATGATCGGTCTCTTTTAACATCTTCCAAAAAAGATAAACAAAATATCTGTGACTACGTGTGTGTGTATACCCAGTTATGTTCAAAACGGTGTGTACAGAGCGAAACAATCCTATTAGAAAGTCTCATAAGGTGGAAAATGACGTATCTGTTATTCTAGATTCAAAACAATGATTTTATACCAAGCCTGGAGAAGTCATTCAATTAGAATCACCTTGGATGATAACGGAATGGTAACTTCAGAGATTTAAAAAAGAGACGAAGCCCATGGGAGGTAACCATGCACCTTTGGCTGAGGCTTAAAACTGTTGGTTATTAGCAGCTAAGACTTCAAGGGTGATCAGTTAAGACCAGTGGAGATTAACACTCGGATGAAATGTCAACCAGGGATGTGAAAATGTAACCTGGTGGAAGAAGAGATAGGCAGTGAGAAAATAATTTTAATTATAGAATAAAGAGAACATAGGAAGCAAGAATGAAGCAACATCTAGGAAATAAGAAAAGTATAGAGAGTTGCAATCACTCATCAGGAAATGGAGCATATTTACCAGGAGGGGGAAAAAAAATCTACCCAGTTGAGTTGAAAACTCCCATCTAAATATGAAAGCAGGGAATGTATGGTGAGGCTGGAAATATTCATCAATGTGTTAAATGTCACACATTCTAAAAATATGAGATAGATTTCAACAGCCCTATAGTTAAAGACTGATGATTGGGATTTTGCTTTTATGATGCCATTGCAATTCAGTTGGTTCTTGAGTCTCCATAGCAACAGCCCGGTACTACCCCTTGTTCTCTTGTGTAGTCACGTGATGCCTGATGTGGCATAGGAAACAGAGAGAAGCAGTTGATTGTATTTCCTACTTGGTGACACAGAGACCAGGGCCACTGTGGAGGACTTTATTAGGATCCGCCCTGGGCCCTGTAGCATTCTCTGAATGACCTTTCTTATGGGAGTCGGCTCTTGTACTGGGGGTTAACCCTGCCTTGATTAGCCCCTGTTTTATGTCAACAGTGTTGTTGTTTTAGGAGTTGTACATCTGCTTAGATAAAATTCCTTCAAGCAGAGGACCCCTTGGACTTGTGATGCCAAATTGTCTTAGAAGTTGCCACCAAGGTCAGGGTGAGCAACAGACCCGTCTACTAGGGCAGGGATGTACTGTCCAGTCATGAAACATTAGACAAGTTGCTTGTCTGGTGATCTGTTCCTCCGTTTTCCCATCTATGAAATGGGAGCCTAACCAAAGCCTTTTTCTTACTCAAGGGGTAACGTCTATAAAACATTTAGGCACGTTTTGTCAAACATGGTTTAGAACGTGACGTATGTGTTGAGAGACCACAACCGCCTTAGGTTTATGTATGAAAGGTATCAGGGTACTACATGTCTGAACCTAGAGCCAGGGAGAGCAACGTGAAGTTTGTAAGCATAAGGGAGAGAGACAGAAATCTCTCCTCGGCTCTCATTAAGTTTACAAGGCTCTTCTTACTCAGCAGACTCAAGCTCCCAACGCTTTTACCATCATTCTCATTCATGAGTGTCAGGCTGAGTTAAGGTCCATCCACACTCACCTTGATATTGGCTGTTTTTCAGTGGGAGTCAGAAGTTCATGGACTCTAGTTCTAAGTGATGACACTAACATTTGTTACCCTGACTGAATCAATTCACTCTTTTGTTTCACTTTTTTTTTTTTTAAATGAGAGGATGTTTATGTAAGAACAAAGAATGTTACCTTGTCCATAGAAGGAAGTCAATAAGTATTTTTCTCTTCCTCCTCTTCCTCCTTTTTCCACCTAAAATTTTTGCATTTCTGGGTATTTTGCTATGGGGGCTTAAAAGGCCAGCCAGTGGTGTAAGCATGTTTGGAGCTAAAGATGACATGGTAGCGATGCTACAGCATCATCATCAGTATTAGGTATTAAGCTCCTACTGTCTACAGGACATGATATGTAGTGATGGAAATGCAAAGAGTTATGAGACTGTGTGCTTGAGGGTTAAAATACAGTTAAAAGCTAAAAGATAACGATCACACCAGGTACCCGAAGCTAAATGTCAAATAGGCAGTTTAGATAAGCAGAAGGGAGCTGGATTGTTTCAGGGAAAGTTTCCTGGAAGGAAGAGGGTTGATGTGGACTTTGAAGAGAGCTGATATCTTCTGAGTGCTTATTAAGTAATGGACATTGGGCTCTCTGCCTGCTTCATCTCATTGATTGAAGGTTCGATTCTTGATAAGGGAATACAGATGGAAAGGTAGGATTGGTGGCTTAGAAGTGGAAATGATTGAATAATGAGTTTGGCAGGAGGGGAGGCAAGTAGGAGAGAAGATGGCAGATGATTCTAAAAGCCAAAGTCAGGAGTTTTCGGAATGAGAAGCCATCCTAGATTTTCGGTAGGGAATGTTGTGTGTCCCAGTGTACGATTTCAGAGGAAAACACTCAAGATGGCAGAAAGCAACCAGCCCACTGAAATAGCCCAGGCATTAGGTCATGGGACCTCGGTGCAGGAGGAGAGGTGGAAGTCAAGTAAGGTTGACCGGAGTATCAAGTAATTTTTGATTGGATTCCAGGCATTTTGTGTAAAGAGTCCAGCAAATAATTAAATAAACAGTTTTTACACCAAAGAATGAAAAAGTTGGCTAGAAGAATGATTTCACATTGAGGATAGCATTTGGAAAAGTCTGAGGAGGGAGCTCATTTGGGGAAAGAAGGTTGGAGTTGAGTTTTGGATGTATTCAACGTGAAGGGACTGCTCACAGGTGGTGATATCTTCCGTATGGGATATGGGATATAGGAAATGGAAATTTACACTATGAGGGCTGCTCGAATACATCCCTCTCACCCTCTGCAAGGGGATTGGAAAGCCCACAGCCCGAAGGCCCATGAAGCTAATGGCATGTCTTGTACCTCTTTTTATATTTTTCTTTTCCGCTAGAGAGTTATGGAACCAAATAAAAACCAAATTTTCCAAAGCTACTTTCTAGTACCTAAAATATACCTTTCAGCAGTATTTATTGAGTTCCTACTCTGTGACAGGCCCATGTCACTCCCAGCCACCATACCTGGCTGTTCTTTTTTGTGCGCATTTGGGGGTGAGTGGAGAAATGCACTGGATACAGGCCAAAGCAAATGTCCAAGGCAGAGCTTTCTAAGTCATTCCACCATATGGCTTGGTTCCTTTATTTATTTAATGCAAAGGACATATACAGCTGACAGTATGTTGAAGGAAAAAGAACATCGGATTAGGAAGGCTGAGGACTTCCGTAATCTGAGGAAAGTGATTGAACTCTCTGGGACTCAGATTACTTATCTGTGAAATGAGTGGATGGATGAGTTGTTATATAAGTCGCCTCTGATGTCCTATGATTTGATGTCATGTAGTTAGGCTTCCAGTGCCTTTAAGAGTAGCATCATTGCACTTATAGAACGTAGGCTGTTTCTTGTTGTAAGTCTTGTAAGAGTATTCTCTAAGGCCGTGGTCCCCAACCCCAGGGGCCTGTGGCCTGTTAGGCACTGAGCCACACAGTAGGAGGTGAGTGGCAGGTGAGCAAGGGAAGCTTCATCTGTATTCACAGCTGCTCCCCATGGTTCGCATCACTGCCTGAGCTCCACCTCCTATCAGATCAGTGGCGGCATTAGATTCCCGTAGGAGTGCAAACCCTACTGTAAACTGCGCATGCGAGGGATCTAGGTTGCAGCTCTTTATGGGAATCTAACGCCTGATGATCTGAGGTGGAGCTGAGGCGGTGATGCTAGCGCTGGGGAGCGGCTGCAAATGTATTAAATGTAACATGCTTGAATCATCCCAGAACCATCCCCCACCCCACTGACCCCCATCCATGGAAAAATTGTCTTCCATGAAATTGGTCCCTGGTGCCACACAGGTTGGGGACTGCTGCTTTAAGGGTATACCTTGCATCAGAGCCACCTGGAGCAGACAAAGGCCACAGTCTCCTTTGCTGGGTCCCCTGGCAAAAAATCCTGGGACTCACCCACCAGCTACATCCACCAAGGCTGGGTAACTCTCTCCTACCTCATAAGGATGTGAATGCAGTTAAGAGGGAGGAAGACGCACAGTCTACTCCCTGGGTCTCACGTGGGTGAGAGTGAGCACAAGAGCAGCAGGGTCCCCAGCCCACCATGTCTCCGTCACTGTAACACCTGGATCCCAGCCCGCACCCCTGCCCATGCCTGCGCTCCGCTGACCATGGACCGTGCAGCTGACCCTCGGGCTTGCTCTGTTCTTTACCTGTGACACAGACGGTTCTGCTCTGGCTGTGTTCTTACCCGCTGCTCTCTTTGGAGCTGCTACTAGTTCTGTCTCTGTGCTGCTGCCATTGTCACTTTATCCCACTGTATAGGGAACCTGGCCACTGCTCCCTCTGCTGCATCCCGCCCTGCTCAGCCCTGTTCCTTCCAGGACTGTCAATTGCACGTCCCTGTTGCTTCGGCTGGTGCCAGCCTTCTCACCTGCTGCCACCATCACTCCCTCTGGCACTGCTGACGATGCCCCTGCCCCACGTTGCTAGGCTGACACTGCTGTCGTGCTGCTGCTGGGCTGCCTGCACTCTCACCTGACACCACGGCCACCTCCTCCCCTCTACTGTGAGCTCACGGATACGCACTGTGACATCAAGGCCATGGCCACTGCCATCGGCTCCACCCATAGAGCTAACAGCTGTGCCTGTAGTTTCTCACCCACGAGGTGCTTTTCATCCCCAAACATTGCACCTATTTTTTTTTTCCTACCAGCAGATGTCTCTGAGTTTTTGGTGATCTTAGTTCTATGCTTCCATGGACTTAGACTAAACCTCCAGAGATAAGCTCGGTTCAGGAAAACTGCACAACGAGCTGGCTTTGCCAGGGCCCTGGGGACGGGCCCTGGGGACAGGCCTCTGCTACAATGCCCTGATCTTCGGTAGCTCTTCCTTTGCTTGGATGGTACCTGTTGTTCCAAGAACATTCTACAGGCAGTGGGGTTTAGGTACGCGTATCTCTCCTGTGGATGTCTAGAACGAAATGGAAAAATGAAAGACTCCGTCTCTAAATCCTTCTGCGGGGGTCTCTCAGGAAGCAAGAGCCTCATACAAATGGCCCTCCAGGCTTCGTGACAGCCACGCAAAGTCGACCCCATGGCGCCTTTGGGCTGCGCCATATTAGACACACAACAGGCAGAGTGGGATGGAAGGTTCTTTGTGAGCTGTAAGCCTGGGAGCAGCCTGTCCAGACACAGACTCTGGCATCATTCACGTATGGAACAGCCTTGGTTTGGTTTAACAAAGAGAAAGTAAGCAAAGTCAAGGCCCCGGGGCGCGGATTCAAAGCATTCCTTTCTCCTGGGCATTGTTTTCTCTCATTCCAAGCTCTCTCGTTATGTAACTGTCCAAACAAATTCAGACATGAAAGGGAAATACCCTAACCCACTGGAGTGGTGCTGTTTGTTTATGCTCTGTCGTACCCTCGTACCCTGTACCCTCAGTTGCATCTTGGCAGAGCTCGCACGAGGACACGGTAAGGACATCCAGCGCTTCCTTAGAAAGAGAAAACAAGAAAAAGAAAACACGCCTTCTTCTCCTCTTTCATTTCTGACACTTAGCGCACGTGCCACACATCTGGGCTCTTCTGAAAGGGAGCTCTAGGAGAGATTTATTTCACCGAGAGATGACACACAAGCTATGCCTTGTCCAGCCTGGACATGCGCTTCTGTGACATTCAGGGGGACCGCTCAGATCATGGGCACAGTGCCTTGAATGAAACACTTCAATCTTTGTTGAGCAAGTGAATTTCCTTAAATTGGAGGGGAGGAAATCTACCTTTTTTTAACATTTGAGAAGTAGCAATTTTCCCGTTTTTAAATTTAATAGAATAGAAAGTTGCTAAGACAAGCTAGGTAAATAACCAAGATCACTCAACAAGCTAGGTATAGAACACGGGTTCAGACATAACAGCTGTGGTGACCTGGTTTCAAAAGGCCCCAACCTCTCCTCCCAGGCCTTGACCAGGTAAAATATTAGAAACCATAGCGAAGTTTTCAAAGTTTTCATTTTTTCTGCTGTCTGCTCCAGATCTTGTAATTTTTCTTGGTTCTTATGGTTAATTACTGTTACGTTTAAAGTCAATACTCTTCACAAAGTTTGGTTTCTCAGGTTCACGCTGAGGTTCTCAGCCAGAAAAATCATGTCTTCTTAGAATTGAGGTAGAAATATTCCTCCTGTCTGATCAAAATGCCACCTGACTTTGTGACCTCAGGTATTGGTGTCTGTTTTTCTATGTATGGAAAAAAAAAAAGAAAAAGAAAAAGTAGTTTTGCTTTTAAGGAACATACTTAAGATATCACAGTTAAGATTTCAGTTTGCAAAACAGAATGCATATCCAGATTTGGGGATAAAAGATGGCTATCAGTATCTGTCATTCATTTCATTTATTTTGACACAGTGAGAAATTGAATCAAGTAGTTATTTTCCTCTGTGCTGCAGATTGAAACTGGCCGAGGAAATTTAACATACGGGAATCGATTTGAAAAACTCCTCAGAGCTATGAAAATAATGCACATTTATGGTTTGAAAGGTCACATGCTAAACATCATTCCATTATTGGGCGATCCCATTCCTGTTAATTAAAGGGACCTTCAAATACTGTGCAAGTGTGGCCCATTCCAACTTGTAAAATTAAATAACTTTCATAAAAGAATTTCCTGCAGATTTTTAAATACAGGAACATGCAGCTTTTCCAGACACCACTAACAGCACAAAGTGAACTCTGCCTGCATATTATGTCATTTGTGCATGGCATATAAATGTTTCCAAATAAAGTGAGGTGTAAATTAAGAAAAATAAAGTCTGACACTATATAACCTGGAGATCACTCTGTAAACTTCAGGGTTCTTCCTTTTGTCCTCAAATATATTATTTTCTGACTCTGTGATTTTTTTTTTTTTTTGTACATGATGGTCTTTCTGCCTGAAATCCTCTCTCCACTGTGACATTCCCCCATCTTCATGCCGTCTGGAACAGCCCTGTGCCCCAACGCAGCCACCTCCTCGAAGTGGTTGAAACCAGCTCCAAACCCTCTGTGAAGGCTTAATCCATCGTCCCAGGTGAAGCCAGTACTTCTCCCAACCTTTGGTTCCACTTCAGTTGTTCAACTCTCACGCCAGTTCCCGCTCAGCAGAATCCGGATTATTTAAGCCATTACCACATCCAATCTTCGGAGTGCTTCAAGAGCAGTTACGTGTGTTCCTCGTCCTGGTGACCTCAGGGCAGAGCTGCTGGCTGGGTCTGCCATGACCCCGTAGGTTCTCAGCACACATATGTGCCTTGAAGGAACCCCACTGTATCCTAGTACCAAACTTAGACGACTGCAGTGGTTAATGAGATGCTTTTAAGGTAGAAGACAGAGTTTCTTTCACACCCCCAGGGAGCAGGACAGGCCCACTGGAGAAAGGAAATTCACATTCTCTCTCTGCAGCTTGAGCATTCAAAGACGTCTCAGAAGCAGAAACTGTGTAGATTCCTATCTCCAGCGACCGTTTTTCTTCCCTCCCAGTTGAGGTTTTGACAAACACTTAGGAGGCAATTTGGGAGAAGTGTTGGGGTTGCTCCTTAGAAAAACATACAAATGAACAAACAAAACTTTTGAAAGCAATCTGTTGAGGCCTGACAGATCCTGAACATTTTGAGAGAAATATCAAGAAAAAAATGTTTCCATGGTAATGGTTTCACAATGTATACATATATCAGAATATCATGTTTTCTACCCCAAATATATACAATTTTGGTCAAAAATTAAAATAAAATGAATGTTTCCCTACATAATTTCCTTCAGCACAATTCCTTATTTGGGAGCTTTGAAATAACTACCCCAACAGGAGCAGGAGGTGTTGAAATGCTACCGAACATGCCAGCTTTGCAGGAACATCCAACTGCTTCCCCCTCTGTGAAGACGAGAAGGAAGGGGACATCCCTCCACCCGGGTGCCCGGCTCTGAGATTTCCCTTCCTCTCCGCTCCCAAAGGTCGTCTCAGCAAACACGGGAGCAATGATCTGAGTCCACACCAGCTGTCGGTTTTCTTCTCCCTCTTAACAAAAGCATTTAAACCAAAAACCTTAGAAAAGAGAGAAAGAAAAAAAATGCAAATACATCTTTTCAAACACTACAAATAACGTCACTCTGTTCTCTATACATTTCCATAAAACACAAGAACAGGTAGAGGCCCATTTCCAGCTAAAGTGTTTATGAAAATGAAAAAAAAAAAAGGCAATTTTATTTTTTTCCCACTGTGTGGCACTTTTTCAGAAAGACAAGAACCGCTGAAGGAAGAAGTCTCCCAGGGCTGGATTCTAATTAACTTCTGTACCGATTGCTGATAACATAGGCCATCACTGTGCTTTAGAAAATGGGGCAGAGAGTCTAAAAGATCATAAACACAAGATGACTAATCAGCTAAGACAGGGAACCTAATGCCACCGTTTCCGCCAGGCTGCCACAATTTTAGAGAATGGTGAATAAAATACCATAGATCCTATACTTGATATTCAGTAACATAAAAATGCTGGTGTGCGTGTCTTGGAGCCAAGACATTGATCTGGAGGTATGGAAAATGCCTTACTAATCACACAGTCCAGTACTCTGCACGGCCAGCTACAGAACTATGGTAGAGTCAGAAGAACTTGAAATTTGGAGTGAAGAAGACCTGAGTTTGGGGTTCCAGTTCTGGCTCTCCTATGTGGGAACTCTGTGATCTTGGATCAGTTATTGTACCCATTAGCTGCATGGAAACCACAATGTCTGGTACCATGTAACAGTAGACATTGGTTTTTCAGAAGTTTGCAGTTTCACTGATCTAGGCTGAGCTCTGCTGATCTTGGTTGGTCTTGCTCATTTGTGATTCCCTGGCTTTCCCTAAGTCTATAATCGAGGTTGGCTCTTCTGCTGCTGTTGTGATCAGCCTGGGGGTATCTTTCCCATAGACATTTTCAAGCTTCCGTTTGCATCATATCTGTTAGCATTCTATTGGTCAAAACCAGTCACATAACCATACCCTGAGAAAATGACAGAGCATGACAAAGTTACATGGAAAATGGCATGGATAACAAAATGCATGAAGGATTGGGACCAAATGATGCCATCTACCACCACACTTAATTCTGTCAATCTTAAGCCATCATCTGTTACATGGGAATAATAAAACACCTTTGAAAATTAAATGAGACGGCACTTAAAAGTACCTACCTCAACACCTGGAAAAAAAAAGTTAATGCTCAATAAATATTACTTTCTTTCTATTCACCTCTCCAACCTTGTAAAGTGGAAATTAATACCTGCCACGCTGAATGGGATTATTGTGAGGTGTTTAAAAGGGTTAACACATGTGAAAACACTTTGAAAGAATGTCAATAGCTCTGTAATTTTTGTACAGCCATCACTTACAGAATGTTTATCCTTACACAGACACAAAGAAATTCCAGCTCTTGGAAATTAAATGACAGTTTTCACTGAGCACTTGTTTAGCGTGGAGTCAGTGGAAATGATCTCTGTGCTGGGTTCTGATTTTTGTGTTGTAAATCAAAGCAAATATGTATGGCTTAGGATAAGGGTCAGAGAAGGAGGAGGAAGGAAGTTGGTAGTGTTAGGTAAATAACTCCCTTAATGTTACCCAGGAACTGATTTAGGAAGGATGACTTTTCTATCCGTTATTACCCTAAAGCCTAAGTCTTGATGGCGATGTTTCCAGATAAGAAGTAAAGAGTGATGAGGAGGTCACAGAGGGTGAAACCTTAATGGTTGTCAGGTCACAGTCCTCTTACCTTAATAAATCAAAAACTGTTTATGAAACCAGGCAATACAATCCTCCGATAATAAACCTTAATTGTGTGGCTCGCTGTGGTCCCAAAGAGACTCCTAGGGGCCTAAAGAAATTAACCTCAAAAAAGGCAGAGATATGACAAAGAAAGATTCAGTGTCTTAGTGCAAGAGAGATGGAAAACCTGAGTCTCTGACCGTGACATACCTAATGGCCTTTGTGACATTTACAAGTGCTCCTAGTTTAGAGAAGTTTATTATGAGGTTGTTATTTCTCTCTTTTTTTAAAACATCACAATGGGCATGAGAATAGCTCAGAGGACAAGAGCATTAGCTGAGAGAGACTCTTTGGTGCAGGGACGTTTCCTATGGAGGCCAGAGGCTCCCCCAGCACAGAAAGGAACTTCCTTCGCTCACATTTTCTGCTAAGATGCCTTTTCCCTTGCAGCGCAAACAATTGATGTTTTACCAGTTGCTACATATTGGATATTTATTAACTTTCTCCCCCTAAGGTTGGCTTAACCCCAGATCATAAGTCCTGCCCTTTTGGAGGCTAAAGGACCTTCTTTTGGACATGAGGTTGCAAGGAGAGAGTGCCGCAATTCAAAGAAATCTGGAAGGGGGAGATGTAAATTGCTGTTCCCACTTCTGAATATTTTGGTGACGTTGATCCTTGTCAAGAATGTCAGGCTGCTGAATGACCTAATAATGATCATTCTTCACTGACATCATACATTTATTGCCTAGATTAAAATATTTCCTAAACACCCTGCTGCTCCCTGCCTGCCCCCAAATATCTAATGACTTTATACATACACATAAAAGATACAGTCATCGGTAAAGGACTTGGGAAATGATAGGTAAAAAATTGATAGGTGTGTTCCATTTTATAAATAACTATCTTTGATAAACACAAGGACTTTGTGTTTGATAGGTGCCTAACACAGTACCTGGCTTAAGGCGGATGGTCAATGCATATTGGTTTTATGAATAAATAACTGAATAAGGTACTGAAAGTTAATGTAATGGCCTAAATAATATGGTTTTGGATGCTTATTTTGCAGCCGCTAATGTAGAACAGAAACTTAACTATGTTTTTAACTTTTTATATGTCTTATGTTGGTGGTTTTTTTTTTTTTTTTTTTTTTTAATGGAGTAAGCTGAGGCAGATACAGTGCACTAGTAGAACTCATGGAACTAAATGCAGGCCCTTGTGTGGGCAAATTACTTAGTGGAAGCTTCTGGAAAATGGCAATGGGACTAGTACCTCCCTCGTGGGGGAGGGGCTTAAGGAGATCATATGAGCTAAAGCAGGAAAATCACATAGTTCCGTGCGTGGCATCGGGTAAGTGTTTAGCAGCCATCATCATCCTCACCTTTATCATCAACATCGGCATCATCTCAAGAGCTAATCAATAATCTCTGGGTCCTCTTGGTTCCCAGGGGTTTGGTTTAGTCAGGGACCTCTTAGACTATTATGGTAATACAGTGACGGCCCCAGACTGCAGGGGTTGGAGGGCCGTGTGTAAACAACCAGAGAAGTTATACTTTCCCTAAGTGGTGTGATTACACAGGCTATTCAAAATTCCTTCCTAAAGTACCTTCCTTTGGCTCAGGAGGGCTGTTCTGGTTCCAAAATGTATGCTTGGAATTCATCAGAAACTGACCAGCCTTAAACATGTAGTCAGTCTAATGTTTTAAAAACTTGACACAGTCCCCTCTCTGTTCTACCCACTTTAAACAGATGCTCTGGGAGGTTTAGGGTCAGAGAGATACCAGGAGGTGAGGGGGTATCAGTTGTGCCAAAGACAAAGAAAAAAAAAAAGATGAAGGAGAAAAGTCTTGAGAAGGAGGAATGATTGGGAATTCTAATAATAGGGTGTCTGGGATTAGGAAGGGACCAAGGACAAAACAGAATGCTTCAGAAACGAGTTGCTGAAAGTGAAAAAGCAATTAATGGATGCAG
Organism: Eulemur rufifrons; assembly: GCF_041146395.1. Lineage (NCBI taxonomy): Eukaryota > Metazoa > Chordata > Mammalia > Primates > Lemuridae > Eulemur > Eulemur rufifrons. The sequence goes on along the minus strand of NC_091007.1, from coordinate 9,496,994 downwards.
CTTGTTCTGGTTCTTGAGGAATCAGATAGGATGAAAGTCAAATGTAGGACATGGAATGAGCCGTATCTCCACCATGAGTGGATAACAAGTCCGTTATAATGTTCCAGGGCCAATAACTGGGGGAGGTGAGGAAAGGCATCTCCGTCTTGAATAAACAAGAGAGATTTCCCTCCCTGCTCCAAATAAAGCCTTTGAGAAGATAGAGGAAGGGTTTGGGGAAGAGGAAAAGAGAGAGACTTAAAGATGGAGGTGAAGGAATGGAATTCTTGCAGAGACAATTTGGTTTGTAGTTTGGTCAGAGAAAGTTGGTAACAAGCTGCAGGTAGGAGAAGAGTCACCAAGACAGAGTGACGGTAGAGTGGAAATCGTGTCAGGGGTTTACAGTCCTGTAGAGCAGAACCCAGAAACATGGAGGGAGGTTGGTAGGAACAGCGAGATGACAGATGGAGGGGCTTGGTGAGTCGGCCGAGTTTTGTGTCCAACCTGTCAGATAATGTAAGGGCCAAGGGGACAAAAGCTCTGTGTACCCTCTTCTCCACTGTGTCGTCAGAGACTAGAACAGGTTCCAGCACACAGCAGGTGCACTGCAACTATTTGTTGAATGACTGAATGAATGAAAGGAAAGATGCAGGGACCCCAAGCACTAGCATGCTGGATAAGAAGTAATGTTTAAGACACCAACAAAGGAAATGAAGTCCAGAGGTCCCCAGAAACGGCAAGAATCTTTTATACAAGGACAGGGCATTGCACTCCATATGTTGGGTCTACTGAAGATTAGTCGGGGTGTTAAGACTCTGGTCCAAGGATGTAAGTGTCTGGTTAGGCGAGAATGAGGTTGCTGCCATGCACCTAAGGTGAAGCAGAGAAAGGTTAAGAAATCCAGACTAGCCAAGGGGGTGAATCCAGGGGGTGTAGCTGGTGTGGATTCGGAAGTTCTTTAGAATGCAGATGTGTGAACTGCAGGAGAAAAAGCGGGTTAATGAAGGATGAAAACATCAATAAAGCAGGAGGCAGGGTCGGGTCGGGGACAGCCTGTGACTCCATCTGGAGGACAGTGTGTGGATCACCCCGCCTCGAAGATGTATTGGGCGTACAAGAGCCACAGATGGAAAGAGGAACATGTTCCATCCCTGGGATAAGCCTTAAATAGCCTTGACCAGTTCACATATGTGTGTGTGTGTCACATATATGATGCGAACGGGTCCTGGCACCTTTGTAGTGGCACAGGTGTGCTTAGCTGTAATTACGAGTCACCAGTTGAAGCAGAGATATCGAATTATTTCCACAGAGAGGATTCCTCAAGCATAAGGAAGTTCAGGACAATCTCATCTTTTCAACTTCACGTCTTTGCCATTTTTCTTTCATTGTCTGCTTTTTCCAAGTGACCAGTGATGCTCAATGAAACAGTCAATCCTGATTTATTTGGAGTCCTGGACAGCGCGCACACACGCACACACATGAGCACGCACACTCATACTTACTATTTAATGTTCAACGGTTCAGGAATGGAGTCCATAAATCTGTTTTTGAAACTTTGTCTAAGAAGGGGCTATGTGTTTCTAAACATCTGTTCAAGCGGCAAAAAAAAAAAAAAAATCCAGTTAACTATCCAGATGTTACATTTACACTGGGCTAAACATGGGTATTTAGAAATATCCAAGTGGTGGGATTTCTTTCTCAGCTTTCTGCACATAAGTCAGAAAATCAGCTGAGTAATGGTGTCAAGCAGACCCATTCCTGTGGAGGTCCATTTCTTAAAAGAGGAATGAATGAATGAATGAATGAATGCAGTGCTGGCAGCTCTAGAGAGAACAAGCGGAGGAGCCCAAGCGGTGGATGCTCCGCGGGGCTCGGCCCCCCTCGCCTGCTGTCCTGGGCGAGCTGCTGCCCTGGGGGTGGGTTAGGATCACTTTTCTTGGCTCCCATGCGTTACCTAAGACGGGGATCATTTGTCAAGTGAGCAGGGTACACAGAGAGCTGTAGGCAGATTATGGAAAGAGAGAGGGAGGAGAGAGAGGGAGGAGAGAGAGCGCGGGAGAGGGAGAAAGAGAAAGAGGCAGGGGACCAGGGCGAGGACAGGAGCCGGTTTCTCCGGGAGCAGCGCTTTCCTGGCGCTGGGGATTCAAGTTATACGGGTGGCAGGCGGTGGCGGCGCCACCCGGGAGAGCGGAGCCACTGGCAGCTCCGACATGGCTCTGTTCATGTGGGATGCTTAAGGACGGCGCAGAGAGAGTAACTTGCAGAACAGAGAAACTGGCATGAGGATTCCGCCAAAATGGAAGGGCTCCTGTCTCCGATGAGGACGAAGGTAAGGGGAGTGGATCTCGGTCTCTCTTCCTTCTGCTGGGAGGTGCAGAAACGGCTCTGTGCATGCATGGGAGGCTCCGGGAGCTTTTGTCTTATTTCAGAACTGGGCTGGCCGCGATTGCAACTGGATCTCTCAAAGAATAGGCTTGCCTCCCAGGCAGCGAGCTGGGCAAGGGGAGCGAGCCGAGGGGCGCGAGCCATCTGTCAGCGTGGACAATGGGCGTCTTAGCAAATGAGTTCGCCTCTCGCCTGATTAGACAGCCATATTTTAGCAGGATTTCCAATCACTCTTGTTTTGGGGCCGTGCAACCCTGGGAGCTGTGCGTTTGCAGGAAGTGCCAATTTCTCAGGTCGCGTTGCTGTGTAGCAGGAAGAGTAACACGTTTAAGGCAGAGAGCATGCCCAGCTCCCACTTGAAATATCCTCCTTCCTCCTCCTCTCCTTCAGAGCAGGAGGACCAGGGAACCCTCTCCCTGGAAAGTAGGTTAATGCATTCTGGAGGCCGGCGTGTTCTCGGAAAACTAGCAGACCTACAGAAAGGATTTCAGAGCGCTGCGCTAATCTGACATCTTGAACTCGGTCCTGTAACATTGAGAAATGCTCATGGGGAACTGTGCACAGTCTCCTGAAAACTCCTTGGCTGGAGTTTGCTTTTTCACTGGGCGTAGGGATGCCTTGAACATGGGAGTTTTCCATTATAAGCTCTGATGATGAGGGGGCTATTTGGTATCTGCTATATCCACATATAACTCTAAACGGGTGGGTCAAAAGTTTTAAATACTGCTGGACATACTACTTTTCTTCATCAGAAATTTCCAAAAAAAAATAAATAAATCAGGGGCAAATACCTCTTTAGAGCATCAGAGCCAAGAGGATAAGGCTTTGATTACCTTCATCTCTTTGATGTTCTGTTGTGATTTGGACACAGATAGACTCTTTTGTCATTGGAGATTTTTTTTCCCTGCTAGTTAATGAGCGTGACCATGATGTTTTCTGAGAACGTTAGAACTAGGTCTTGTGCATGAGGCGCCCGATCCTTTGGGAGAATTCCCTGTCTTTCTGTTGTGTTCACCAATGGTCTGGGAGTCATTCACTAGAAGGACAGCCTCAAGTGAGAGTTTGTTACAAAGGTTCTGACTCCAGCCCCTCCCCGCTCGGCTGGCTGCCTGATCTTCTTGGAGACTCCCTTGGCGACCCATTTGTTCTTGCTGAACATGTAGCTGAAGTCCTGTTGCTGGCAGGCAACACAGTTCAATCCAAGGTGCTGCGGAAACTGCAAGTGCTGGTTCCCATAGTCTCTACCGCAGCAAAGGAAATGGCAAATGGTATCGGCTTCTTAGCTCCTCTTATTGGCAGGATGAGGTTTGAATGCTTCAGGGGATGGCATTATAATCTGTCATCTGACCAGCTTTTGAAATGACTGCCTCAGACAAACTAGCCTGATATTGTGCACTCTCCGATGCCTAACAGATCTATGGATCTGAGCTCTTAACCTCACACAAGTCCAACTCTCCTAGACTTGGAGAGCAGTTCCCTATGCAAATAAACCAGGACCCAGGTGCTGCGTAAATCACACTATGAGCCGATTACAGTGGCATGCTCTAGGAGGGGCAGACATAGATGTCAGTGGGTCAGACTGCTCGTATATTATGTTTATCTGTTTCATTGCCATCATGGCTTGTTCCTGGATCACCATATTATCTAAGGAACATTGAAACTGTAGGGGTTTTAGTCCTACCAAAGTTCAAACATAAAACCTCTACATAGCAAATGGACTCATTCAAAACCTTTGGTTTTGAGGTTTCAAGGGATGTGTGTGCATGTAGGTGTGTGTTTTCAATTGCTTCTGTGAATTCTTTTTTATTCTCTTTATTTCTGATGCTGGAAATGGATTTTCCACATTGGAAATTCAAATTACATTTGAATTCAATAACCTACAAGATCATTATGACTCAGGGAATGAGACCCGACTGGGTGACTGCAAGAGACAAATCCCATTGATGAGATACAGCTTTAGTTCCTGTTGTCCTATGTTGTTGAAATTACCCGGTGATATTTTAAATTTATCCAAAGACATATCAGTGACAATCTGTTGCCATTCTTCAACTTTGATCACATTATGCCTCATTAGGTCTATTCTGGAATATTTCCTCTCTTCGATGAGGATTTAGCTTGAAGTTTCTCATATCCTGGTATCATGATGGGTCAGACAAAGAAAGTCTCCTAGAGCTAAATTTTGGTGTGTTATGGTTACTTAGTAACTCATGGACAGTTTAAAGCAAGTGTTGAGGTAAATTGGACATCACACGGTAATTTCATTATGCCATGTAATGGACTTAACCAGTCTAAATCATGGGTGCTTAATGCATTTTTATCATGGGATTTGCATAATTGGCACATAAATATGCATGAGATTAACTGGAAGTGGCAAAATGGGGCGAGCACAATGTTCATGAGCATTGAAATTAAGGCGGTTGCAAACAGGGCACCCAAACAGGCTCTGTCTCCTGGGTGGGCGGCCACACTTGACGCACCTGGAAACAGACAGGGTGGCAGGTGGCCGCCCCGATCACAGTTAGCGTATTGTCAGTGATATACAGCCTTAGCACAGCTTTGGCTTCTGGCTGGATTCACTTGGGCACACTACTTATTCTTTTTATATATACAATGCAATCTAAAAGCATCTCTGGGCTGATGGATATGCTTCTCCTGGCCTCCTGGCAGGCCAAGACACAGGTCTTGGAACCGCAACCATAACAAATGATATTTGCAGAGGAAGGTGGAAAAAAAGAAAAGAAAAGAAAAGTAGGAAAAAAAAAAGGAGAGAAGCTGATTGAGTCATTTCTCCTGGGAGTGTCAAGGCAATAATTTTATAATTGATCATCTTTGCGTACTTTTTAAATGTGCCTCTTTCTCCAGTTGGATTTTTAATCCTCCAACCTCTGTAATTCTACGTAATCCTCTGAGCACTGCCTCCAATGAATGAGGAGGGCAAGAAATTCCTCTCATGTTCAGCCTGGAGGTCCGTCTTTAATATCCAGACAAGATTATAGCTATGTTTTACCAAATGTTTGTGCAGTAGAGAGTGGATTGAAGTTAACCTCTAGAAAGGATGAAGTCCTAACTTTTAAAAAGTTTAATAACTATTTCTTGTGCTAATTAGAGTTTTTAGAATATTCCAATACTGTTGCCTTTAATACCTGCTCTCAGTTTACAGTCACTTACCTCCCCAGGGATGTGTCTTTTTCTTATTTGTCTGAACGGGTTTTATTTCTGCCATAAAGACATTGTATCCCTTACTGCACTTCAGTTACTTTGTTAAGGGAGCAGCTTTTGATTTGTTGCATAAAGTAACTTTCTAAAGGCAATCTTCTGAGAGGGTCAGGTCATTTTATGAAAGAGGGAATTAAGGGGAGGTAGAAACTGATCTTATAAAGAAAGAACATTTGAAATTAGCATAAGAATTCCATTCGGTCCCACTCTTATCTCCCCAGAGATAACTCACAGCCACACGTGAGTGTGTTCAAGAATGGTCCTTCTCAAGACCACTCTGCAATTTTGGAAACACATTAGATATAGATGTAAGATGTCAAAATTCTAAAATTACAGGCAATATATAGATAGCAAAAGAAAGAATCAAACAAGTACAGTCAGAGGCTCGATGGCTCTTTAGAGCAATTATCACACAATATATGAAAGCTTAAAGTCACTTAGAATTATGCTAAATCTGCTTGAAATTTTGCCAAGACTCCGTGGAGAACAGTGCCTGGAACAATCCATTGTATTCCACCTACTTGATATGAGGATTTGGATAAAATATAGGAATCACTCCTTTAAAGAGCTGTGAACCGGCTGGGCGTGGTGGCTCACGCCTGTAATCCTAGCACTCTGGGAGGCCGAGGCGGGTGGATCGCTCGAGGTCAGGAGTTCGAGACCAGCCTGAGCAAGAGTGAGACCCCCGTCTCTACTAAAAATAGAAAGAAATTATATGGACAACTAAAATATACATATACAAAAAATTAGCCGGGCATGGTGGCACATGCCTGTAGTCCCAGCTACTCGGGAGGCTGAGGCAGTAGGATCGCTGAAGCCCAGGAGTTTGAGGTTGCTGTGAGCTAGACTGATGCCACGGCACTCACTCTAGCCCGGGCAACAGAGTGAGACTCTGTCTCAAAAAAAAAAAAAAAAAAAAGAGCTGTGAACCAAAACCCACTAAAGGTTACGGATTGGTTTATTCTGAGTAGGGTCAGATTGTGGAGGGCTTGACAATTACTTCCAAATACACTAAATATCACACAAGATTACGCGCAAGCCAACGACAGCCTATGCTTTATATTCATGGAGACTTACATAAGAGAAGATGTTCCATCACTGAAGAATGGCAGGTAGAGATTAAATTCGAGGAAAGGTTTCCTGATATCAAAATGTTTTCCTAAGAAAGTTTGAGGCCACCCGGAGGCCCCTGAGATAGGTAAGGTGTCATCCTTCCTGAAAAGGTATGACCCTAGCAGAGAAGCTAGGAGAAGCTGACATTGCGTGTTTTTACGGTGCTGTGACCCTTTTAACCATAAAGCCAATAAAACCAGAAATAGGTTCGTGTACGAAGCATGTGTCAGATGCCCGTGTAGACAACTACAATGATGCATTGATTGAACTGCTGAACTCAGTTGGGTGCAAACAGGAAATTAATTTATTCTTTTCAGAATGACCCATTTCAAGGTATCTGTGGACTGTGGAAAGTTGAGGGCTATAGGACGATTTATTTGGTTAATGGAAAGGAAATGTAAGAGGCATTGTGGCCTATTGCAATTAGACTACCTGACACAGATTCTAGCTCTGTCACTTTCTAAGGTGTAACTTTTCTGAGCCTCAGTTTCCTCATGTGTAAAATGCATATCATAATAGGACCTATGTCCCAGGTTACTGTGAGAAGTAAATCTGTCCCTGCCTATAAGGTCTTGGCACACCATAATAAATGTTAGCTATGCCTAGTATGACTATATGAACGAATATATGAGTAAATACGTGCAGAAATGCAAATCTCATGACAACTGTTTGCAACGCATTGTCATTGTCATGAATACAAGTGGGAAAGCAGGCAGTCTGTCCCCAGGACGATGCTGTTAGCTGAAACACAGAAGGAAGGTCCTCCTGCCTGCAAGAGCCCTGTGAGGTCGGGGTGCAAGATCCCCATCAAGGTGCAGCTCGAAGAGATAAGAATAAAACAGATGACTTTGTAGAATAAATCAGCTCTCATTACAATAAGACCTTTCACAACAAATAATTATCATAGGTGGATTGTTTAGAAGAAAAGATTCAGTGCACGCCAAAAGGTATCCCCTCAAAAAAGGATAATCTTTGTGCTTTAGATCTTACACAGCTGGACATACATTATCTCATGTTATCATCATCACAGTTTTACAACCTAGAAATCAGCAAGCTGTGAATCACCCCACCCCAAATCCCACTCCAGAGCCCATTGTTAGCATTTACCAGCACACCCCTGTCTGCAACCCTCACGAGAAGGTCTGAGTGTTTCCCTGGACCTCCAGGCTGTTTGTATCTGACCCTCACCCACCCACCCTGCCTCATCCCTTGTGGTTCAGGCTGCACTTGAGCTTTCAGATCTCCTATGAATGTGTTTAAAGGTGCAGATTCCCAGGCCTTTCTTCCAGAGATCCTGATTCACTACATGGGAGGTGGGGCCCAAGAACCTGCATTTTCGTCAAAAGGCTGGAGGACTCCGCTGCAGGTGATCCTGTCACCACGTCTTGAAACTGAGTCCACCCTCTGTCTAGCCACGGGGAACCTTGCAGCTCCTGAGCGTGGTGCGCTGGCTTAGACTCCAGATCTTACAGTGCGCTACTCTTTTGGCGGAGGCATTGCCCACCCATCCTGCCCTGTCTGTCCACCCCGCTGACTCTAACTCACCCTTGAGGTGGCAGATCGGAAGCCACTTCCTCTGGGCAATCCTTGAGACCCCAAGACTGAACCGGGTGCCCACTGCACACTCTGCCTGCTTCGTTTCAAGCCTTCCACACTCTCTGAGCAATCATGTATTTATTTGCTGCCTTTTGCAATGGTCTGTCAGCCTGTCAAAAGCAGACTTCACTGCATCTTGTTTTTCTTTCTTTATTTTTATTGACACATATTATTAATAGATGTATCTATTTTCCAGGTACATGTGATAATTTGATACCTTCATATAATCAAATCAAGGTAATTGGGATATCCATCACCTTAAATGCTTATCTTTTCTTCACGCTGGGAACGTTCAATTTATTCTCTTCTAGCTATTTTGAAATATATAATCAATTAATGTTAATTATAATCCACCCTATTGATCTACTGAGGACAAGGTCTTATTTCTTCTGTCTAAGTGTATGTTTGTCACACTGTATCTTGTTCACTCTTGTATGCCTAGCACGTGGCGTGGCGCAGAAACATTGTTGGTCCTCCATACATATGTATTGACTAAGTACATGAACACAGAGCTCCTATGGGTTCCCTAAGGGATCATGGGTGTTGATAAATAAAGGCCAGAGTAGCTGGTTAGAACCAATGTGGAACTATCTCCGCAAAGTAGGGTAGGCAAATTCCCCAGTGTGAGACCGATGGGCAGAATATTCAGGGCAAGTAATGGGCAGTTCATTGCTTTCCTTTTCTTGTCCCATCTTTTTGGGTTATTATTAATAACGAACATTTACTCAGTGTTTGACTAACTGCCAGGGTTAAGAGACTATGGTGGAGACACCACAACCAAAGGTGAACACTGACTTCGCTTTGGGTTCCTGTGTTATCCCTGACTTGTGTTCAGAACCTTAGATTCTAAAATGTTTTAGTGACTTTACTCTGGTTGAAAAAGCAAATGACTGTTTTCCAGACAAAATAAGGCTGTGCGGACTCCAGGCAAGTTGGAACAAATGCTCACTTTATTTTTCTTTTACTTCTAATGTATCTCAATAGAGAGAAGAAAGTAGCTAAAAATGGTAAAACAAGTTAGTTTGTTGCATGATTGCAAAACAATATTAATCCATACTTTAACTGTGCATTAACAATAATAATATACTAGTACACTATAACAATCTATAAATTGTTATAATAGCTATTCTATATTAGTATTTAATATATGGTAAGTTTTAGATTATATTATTAATATATTTATAAAGCACATTAATATATGAGTATATAATATTGGCATTGGTTATATAATATAGTAAAAATATTAAGTGAATATTTTGATATACTAGTCATAAAATATATTTTCAGACATTTTAATAATTATAATAGTAATTGCCATGTATTGAGCATTTACTATAAATACAAGTTTTAAAAAATATCTAATCCTTATAAGAATTTTGGGAAGTAGCTATTTTTTATCTTATTTTATCGATAAGAGAACACGGCTCCAAGAGCTAAGTTCTCACATCTACAGAAATGGGGGGTGGAGAACATGGGATTTGAACCCAGAGTTCTCTGGCTCCATTTCTTCCCAATGCCATGTGCTCCCTGGGTCAACTCAGAAGTGAAAGCTGAGAAGGGAGCAGCTGAGGTGCCCCTCACCCTCCTGGAGGCATGGGGTGAGCAGGCACAGGGACCAGGGACAGAGAGCAGGCATGGGGACCAGGTACAGGGACCTGGCACAGGCACCAGGGACAGGGGCCAGGCACTGGGACCAGAGACAGGAACCAGGGACATAGATCAAGACGGGCACAGGCACCAGGACACCGCTGCCAGGTCTCCCAGCAGAGCGGCTCGCCTGTTTCCCGACCGTGTTGCAGACCACGTCTGGGCAGATTCAGGATGCCAGCTCCACGCCCCAGGAGGTAGATGAAAGACCTGGAAATTGACCACAAATGCCAGCAGGTGCTGCTGGGCTTTCAAAGCCATGGCTGGTTTTACAGGCTTTTCCACCGCAGGCCATCAACTGCCCTGTGGGCCCAGGAGATCCTGTGAAATCTGTGGAAGCTGCCAGGATGGCCCTGTGCAAGGAGAAAAGACACGGGCCAGTGGCGCCATCAGAGGGGAAAGCAGAGCCCCGGGTAGCCTCTCCCAGGGGCGGGTAGACCACACTGCACTCGCAGGGCGAGATGTTCATTCAATGGGGAAAAAAGAGACAGCTGAGGGGCCCCAGCCTGTGACGCCACAATGAGTAATTCAGCTGGAACCGAGTGTAGGAGGAAGAAGGGAACATGGGGAGGGGAGGGGAGATGAGGATGTCCGGGGATTTCTGATGTCTCAAAATTGGAGCGTTGGTTTATTTGTAGCAATTCTGTCCATTTTGCGGTCAGACCTGTTTGCTACATCCCAAGCAGGGGAGGCAGCGAAGCTGCTGAGAAGTATCTTGGAGATTCTCCTGTCTCGTTTGCTTATTCATCCAACTCGGATTTATTAAGTGCTTGTATCGAGTGCCAGGCAATAAACACGTTTCCCTCCATCAGGATGGTACAAACAAAAGGGAAAGTGTGAACACGGGGTCCACAAACAAGACAAGACAACCCAGTCAGTTTCTCTTGAAGACACATCAGAGCATGAGCTCTAGAAGCTGCAGGCAGGAGATGATTTTTCCAAAAGCTGCATTACTTTGCACTAAGTGTGAAACGGAACAGAACTTTTAATACAAGTGCATGATAGCAGTTGGGTAAATTAACTCCACATTGATATTCAAAGGGAATTACGTTAATGGTAATAACTTAGCATCTTCAAAGGGATAAAAATGCCTTCAGGAGGATCCTATGAAACCCCAGAAGGTCTCCTTTATCTTACACAAAGAGCATGAACTCGGACATATTTTATAAGTGGGGAAGCTGAAATTTAGTCATTTTTCCTAAAATTTCAAAGTAAAACCGTGTCTTTAACACTAGAGAAATCAGTTTAGAAAATACGGTGTAGGATACCATGAAACTTGACAAAGATTAAAGCCTGACTTGTAAAAATTAACTTTGAGAACTAGAATAACCCCCAATGGCATACTTGAACTTTCCATTATTCTTTGGTCTCTGTAGATTTTTGGCTGGAGATTCCTATTTAGCCTGTGTGGGTAGCCGTCATTCAATGTCAAAATTAATGCCTATGAAGGAGATTCTAAGAGATATACCAGTGCGTGTGGTAAGAATGGGGGAGGGTTTGCATATGGCCCTACGGGCTCTAAAGTAACTTTTAATTCATTTTATAGGTTGAGTAAATCATGGCTAGCTCTTGGGGAAGGCTCTTGCGAGTGTCTATGTGGGTAGATTTGAAACATATTAACATTTACTCCAAGCTGAGCGTACTTCTACCTAGTGCGCTCGTACCTGCAGCAACAAGCTCAAGAAAATCCCAACAGGAATGCAGTTAAGTAAAGGAGAAATCTGATGCAACATTTCAAATGGCAAAAAACCCACAGAAACTCATGATGAATATTGAATTGGCTGGGAGGAGGTGTGGTAAAGGACCAAGTTCATGGGTTAGTTCTGCTCCTTGCCCCACACAGCCCTTTCCGCCTGACCCTGCATCCCTCCTGTACAATGAGAGCGCTGAGCTAATCCATTCTTTGCATGTGACCCTCAGCTTTCACCATGGAGGTCAAAGCACTTTGGGCATTTATCCCACCCAATATGCTTGTACCAGAGGTCCCAGGCTGTGCCAAAATCCCAATTACAAAATAGCCCTGGGGAGCGACTACGCTGTCAAAATAAGCTATTAGAGTAGCCATTGTAATTTACCAGCATTAGACAAATCCCAGCTTTGTGATTTCTATAGTTGGGCCAATAAATCAGCGCTTCCCTGTCTAGTACAGTGGACACTAACCGCATGTGGCTATTGAGCACTTAAAATGTGGCCAGTCTGAGTTGAGATGTACCATAAGCATAAAATGCACACTAGAATTTGAAAACATAGTGTAAAAAAATACATAAAACATCTTAATTCGTATATTGATTACATGGTAATATTGGATATATTTGGCAAAATAAATTACATAAAACTTAAACAGAAATATAATTTGTATAATATAAATACACTATTAGAATTATTTTTGCCTTTTTAATATTTTGTCTTTTTTATTGATACATAATATTTTTACATATTTATGGCATGCATGTGATATTTTGATACATGCATACAATGTGAAATGATCAAATTAGGGTATTTGGGATAGCCATCACCTCAATCATTTATTATTATTTCTTTGTGGGAATATTTTAAATATTTTTTTCTAGCTATTTTGAAATAAATATACAATATATTGTTGTTAACTATTATCACCCTACCACATATCAAACACTAGAACTTATTTCTTCTATCTAACTATATGTTTGTACCCATTAACCAACCTCTCTTCATCCGTCTTCCCCACACACCCTTCCCAGCCTCTGGTATCTATCATTCTAGTCTCTACCTCCATGACATCAACTTTTTTAGCTCCTACATATGATCAGGAATATGCAATATTTGTCTTTCTGTGCCTGGCTTGTTTCACTTAACATAGTAATCTCCAGTTTCATCAGTGTTGTTGCAAATGGCATGATTTCATTCTTTGTTATGGCTGAATAGTATTTCATTGTGTATATATACCACATTTCCTTTATCCATTCATCTGTTGATGAACACTTAGGTTGATTCCCTTTCTTTGATACTGTTAATAGTGCTGAAATAAGCATGGGGGTCCGGGTATCCCTTTGATACACTGATTTCCTTTCCTTTGGATAAGTACTCACTGGTGGGATTGCTGGATGGAATGGTAGTTCTATTTTTAGTTTTCTGAGAAATCTCCATACTGTTTTCCATAATGGCTGTACTAATTTACATTTCCACCAAGAGTATATAAGAGTTCCTTTTTCTCTGCGTTCTTGCCAACATTTGTCAGTTTTTGTCTTTTTGATAATAGCTGTTCTAACTGGGATGAGATGGTATCTCATGGTTTTCATTTGCATTTTCCTAATGAGTAGTGATGTTGAACATTTTTTCATATACCTGTTGTCCATATGTATGTCTTCTTATGAGAATTGTCTATTCAGATCCCTTCCCCATTTTTAATGGGATTATTTGGGTTTTTTGCTGTTGAATTGATTGAGTTTCTTCTATATTCTGTATATTAGTCTCTTGTCAGAGGAATAGTTTGCAAATATTTTCTCTCATTCAGCAGATTGTATCTTCACTCTGTTGATTGTTTCCTTTGCTGTGCAGAAGCTTTTCAGTTTAATGTTGTCCCATTTGTCTATTTTTGTTTTTGTTGCCTGTGCTTTTGAGGTCTTAGCTATAAAACCTTTACCTAGACCAATGTCCTGGAGTGTTTCCCCTATGTTTTCTTCTAGTAATTTTATAGTTTTGGGTCTTATATTTAAGTTTTTGATCCATTTTGAATGGATTTTTGTATGTGGTGAAAGATAGTTTCATTCTTCTACATATGGATATCAGTTTTCCTAGCACCGTTTATTGAAAAGGAGGTCCTTTCCCCAATGAATGTTCTTGGCACCTTTATGAAAAATCACTTGGCTGTAAGTACGTGGATTTATATCTGTTGTCTCTATTCTGTTCCATTGGTTTATGTGTCTGTTTCTATCCCAATACCATAATGTTTGCGTTACTACAGATTTGTATTAATAGTATATTTTGAAGTCATGTGGTGTGACGCCACAGTATTGCTTTGGCTATTCAGGCTTTTTTGGGGTTCCATACAAATTTTAGGATTGTTTTTTTCTGTTTCTGTGAAGAATGTCGTTGGTATTTTGATAGGAATTGCATTGAATCTGTAGATCGCTTTGGGCAGTATGGTCATTTAACAATATAAATTCTTTCCATCCATGAGCCATGGATGTCTTTCCATTTGTTTAGGTCCTCTTCAATTTCATCAGCATTTTGTAGTTTTCCTTGTAGAGGTCTTTTATCTCCTTGGTTAAATTTATTTCTAGCTATTTTATATTTTTATAGCTATTGTAAAGGGATTGCTTTCTTGATTTCTTTTTCTGCTATTATTGGCATATAGAAATGCTGCTGAATATAGCTATTAGAAAATTTAAAATTAGAAGTGTGGTTTGCATTGTAACTTGAATCATATTTCTTTGGCACAGCCCTGAGCGAGAGAACATTTACTCTCCCACGTTTCATGGCTAGACACCCAAGTAGTTTGTTGATTTTGTTTTTGTTTCTTCCAGCAACCCCTGGTTGCTCCAGAGACACTTTTAACTTACTATGAGTGTGACCTCGTCATGTGCCCCCTCACGCTGCTCCCTCCCCATGCCCCTTGTCTCAATGAAGGGCAGCCCACTCCATCCAGGCACCCAAGCCAAAGACCTGGCTCTACACACTTGCTTTTTCCCTTTTCCTCAATCAGTTTCCACACCCTGTTACTTCATCTCTTGAGGATATCACATGTCTGTCCCTTCCTCTTCATCCACACGGGTGAGCTTCAGGAGTGAGAGGCCACCTTCTGATTGAATTGCACCTCCCCACTCGGCTTCTGGTCCCCAAGGCTCACTCCTTCTGTCTATCGATTCATCACCAACAGATGAGTTGCTGTTCTGAGACACAAACCTGATCATGCCGTCTGTCTTCTCAAAGTTTTTCTCCAGCTGCTCCCATTGCCTATGGGAGGAAATGCCTCCTGATGTGACATTCAAGGCTCTTTATGATGAGGCCCTTGCCTGTCTTTCCAGTCTCAGCTCCCGCCACTGCTTTTAGGATGTCCCTCTCTGACATGGCTGATGCTTCACCAGAGGGGCTTGGTTTCCATGCCCTCATGCCTCTGCCCATGCTGAGGCTTGCGACTGGGTTCCACTCTCCTCCTTGTCTGCCTGAAAATCCCATAGTTCCCCAAAGGTAACTCAACTTTTTCCAGGAATCCTTCCCCGACTTGAAGGACAGACTTACGGTCTCCTCGTCCCAGGTCTTCACTGTCATACCCACCCTCTGTTCATACGTGTTACCCACAAGCAGATATTCAACAGATACTTGTTGAAAAAGGTAAAATTGTCACCTGCAGATTAAGTTCTCAGGCTTGTCAATTTCATGCGTTAGGTATGTGCCCCGTGTCCTGTGTGTGCTATGCAATAGAACACTAAAATTCACTTACAGATGTGTGGGTGCCAGATGCTGAGACCAGGTGGCCTTCCCCTTAGGCAGGGCAGCGAGGATTACCAGCAGCAAGGGCCAGGTCAATGCTGGAGCTGGCTGGACTCCAGGGCAGTGGGGACGATGATGCCATTTGCTGAGTTCCAGCCATTGCTGTCAGTGCATGAGTTAGATGTTATCACCCTCCTTCTAAAACTGAGGAACCTGAGACTCAAAAAGTGAAGTAACTTTCCCAAGACCCTACAGCCATTGAGGGGATAGAGCCAGGATCTGGACTTTTGCTGGACTTTTAGATCCAGTCTGGACTTTGCTGCCTCTTTCAGAACTGAACCCCACCCGCCCACCCCCAGTCTCCAAGGGGTGGGGACTTGAAAACATTATGTGTCCCTCTGCTCTGATCCCAGGAGCTGTTCTTCTGTCAAACAAATGAACCACCACCATAATAAAAGCACACACTTTACATAAGGGTGCATCTACTTTAAAAAAAAAAAAAAATCTAGATTGTTGTAAAGCAGTGGTCCCCAACCTTTTTGGCGCCAGGGACTGGTTTTACCGAGGACAATTTTTCTATGGATCAGGGATTGGGGGGCGGGGAGGGGTAAGGTGGAGCTCAGGCAGTGATGCAAGTGATGGGGACCAGCTATAAACACAGATGACAGCCAGCCACCGCTCACCTCCTGCTGTGAGGCCCAGTTCCTAACAGGGCACCGATGGGTACAGGTCTGCAGTCCGGGGCTTGGAGACTGCAGCTGTAAGGTATATTTTGCCTTACTGACTCATGCTTTCATGAAGAGAGACTTGACAGAGTAACAAAGGATAAAAAAGCCTCCTTGGTGAAGAAACGCAATGAGGTCATTGAAGAAGAATTGCACTTGGGTTTATAAGCTGTGTCTCATGACCATGCAGGAGTTCATGGAAGCATCAGATGTTTCCACTAATGTGTTTTCCAAGCAGAGTTGAGTTGTACATAAAATGACTAATTTATTAGATCGTTTTATTTATCGTGACTTATTTCAGGTATACCAAAACATATAAAGGGTGCAGACGTACATGGGTATCACTCAGCTTAAGAAATAAAACATTGCTGATAGAGTAGGAGTGTTCTAAATGTCTGACTCATCTCAACTTGTTGATTTCACCCAATGGTTTATATATGAGAGTCACCAACATGGGGGTGTATAGTCATAGCTCATTCATTTTCCCTGCTGGATGAATTGCTGGGGTACAACATTGCACGAATATAGCACAAGTCACATATCCATTGTCTTGTGGGTGGATATTTCTTACCTTTTTTTAAGCATTCATGATCATTCATATATACATCTCCTTTAGCTCATGGGCAAAAGTTTCCCAGTGTCTATACCTGGGAGGGGAATTGCTGGGTTGGGAGATTAATGTGACTTAACATTTGCTAACTTGCTCTGCAAAGACAGTGAACATTAAAACATGTCTAATTTCCTTAAATGACACCTGTATCTTTACTGTGTTCTGTGACATGTGTGTCTGTGCACAATTAAGGATGATGTCGAAAAAGGAACAGTGTGTGTCTGTCTACGTGCAGCACATTTGTTATACTTGTTATGTTGTATCCTGAATGTGAAAGTAAAGAGAAAGATTTGATTACTTCCCTCCAAAAACCTCCATCCACTATCACCCTCCCCTAACATTTACTGTCGATTTCATCATCCCCATCTCTCAGGGCCTTCTCTGTTAATCCTTAGAGTTTTAATTTCTTCTTCCAGGGGATTCCTCATCATTTATTGCCTCCAGTGCCAGGCAGGGCTCAGGGTTCCTCTTGCTGGCTCTGTCTCTCTAGATGGAGAGGGCCTGTATGAGAATTTTTGTTTTGTATTTTCAACACAATAATCGTTTTTAAAAAATTTCAGAATATTACATGGGTACAAATGTTTTGGTGTCATAAATTGCTTTTGTATCATTTGAGTCAAAATTATAAATGTGCCCATCCCCCAGAGAGTGTGCATTGTACCCATTAGGTGTGAATTTAACCATCCTCTTCTTCCCCCCCCCCCAACCACCTGCTTGATTTCCATTAAGTTATACTTTCATATGTGCATGTAAGTGTTGCTCAATTAGTTCCAATTTAGTGGTGAGTACATGTGGTGGTTGTTTTTCCACTCTTGTGATACTTCACTTAGGTTAATAGTCTCCGGCTCCATCCACAGTAATACAAGAGGTGCTAATTCGCCATTGCTTTTTATAGCTGAGTAGAACTCCATGGTATACGTATACCACATTTTATTAATCCACTCATGTATTGATGGGCACTTGGGTTGTTTCCAAATCTTTGCAATTGTGAATTGTGCTGCCATAAACATTCAAGTGCAGGTGTCATTTTTATAGAATGTCTTTTGTTCTTTTGAGTAGATGCCCAGTGATGGGATTGCTGGATCAAATGATAGTTCTACTTGTAGCTCTTTGAGGTATCTTCATACTACTTTCCACAGAGGATGTACTAGTTTGCAGTCCCACCAGCGGTGTATGAGTGTTCCTGTCTCTCCGCAACCTCAGCAGCATCTGTTGTTTGGGGACTTTTTGATAAAGGCCATTCTCACTGGAGACAAGGGATATCTCATTGTGGTTTTGATTTGCATTTCCCTGATGATTAGAGATATTGAGCATTTTTTCATATGTTTGTTGGCCATTAGTCTATCATCTTTTGAAAAGTTTCTGTTCGTGTATTTTGCCCACTTTTTAAAGGGGTGGTTTGATTTTTTTTTTTTTAACTGATTTGCTTAAGTAAAGCCACAATGGGTACGAGAGGATTGTGAAGCATCTAATGACCCCTTCATAGTTGGGTGCTGGTGGAGGATTAACCCGACCACCATGTTTCTTTCAGACTAATGAGAGAAGAATGGAGATTTTCTTAATAACAAATGATGTGGTTCAGCCAAATGTAAGCCAAGGGCATCTCCCTGAATTAGTCAATGTTTTTCAGAAGTTTGAGCAGGAAAAAAAATGGTAAGAGAATTGACTCCTCACTCAGTATATGGCAACACAGAACGCACAGAATGGGCATCAGAAACATATTTGTGCTAGGAGCAGCAATTTCATGTCAGCCAAAAAAATGCAACACCAGGTTAATGCAATGCTGTTAATTTGAATTTAATGCACTTTATCTATTTTTGTATTTAATTTAAAATTTCATTTGACTTTATAGTTATGCAAGAACTCTAAGCATAAGGAGATAACACTTTTCATTGTTTTGGACACATTTAAGGAACTAAAGATAAAAATAAGTGTGGAGGTTTGGAAGTAGGTTGTCCTTGAAAGGGATCCATACATTTCTAAAGTAGAATCAAACGTCTCCATATAGCTGAGACCCAGCTGAAGCATTTAAATAAGGCTGTCTAAAATCTCAATGATAGCAAAAAGGGAAACAGATTTGCAATGGTAATCTTGATTACAAGGGTAACTCACTCATCTTCAGCTTTGGGTCCTCATGCAGTCTACTGTTTGACCCCTTCTTTGGCAGAGATACTCAGTCTTTATCACCCTGCAACTCACTCAAAGCTGATAAAGGCTCTCAAAATCCATTCCCTAGACCTTGAAGCCGAGAGAGCAACAGAACTTCCCTGCCTAACCTATCAGGGATCATTGCCAGATACTTCCCAGTCAAGTGTTTCTGACACAGATCATTCGAGATGGGGAATGGTACCCAGGTGCTGGAAGAGCTAAGAGGGTGAGCAGGGGATGTTGAGGCCACAGCATAAAGCCACGATACCCTTAAAGCCGCAGGGACACAGCCAGGAGGGGAGGCTACCCGAGCACAGAAGCCAGGGCCATCTGTCAGGAGTCGGAATTGCAGCAGGGACTGCTGGTAGGAGCTAAGCCTGGGAGGGAGGACAGCCCGGAGGGGGTGCAGCACCATGAGAAGCAAAGAGAACGGCTCCCCGTTCTCCTGTTCTCTGATCTTCCATCAGGAGTTCTCAGTGACGAAACCAATTGGCAAGAGAGCCTGGGAGATGCGCTTCTTGTGATACAGAGCAAAGCTGGGGAGCAGAGGGGGACAGGCACGTGAAGACAGGCCCCCCAAGTTCTGTCTTCTTGCCTGGTGACTCTCCACTCCTCTCTGATAACTCACACCGGGAATGACCACTGGTGGACAACTCCACAGGTTGCGCACTGCTACAGCCTCACCCTCTGGCAGGAAAGGCAAATCGAATGCCTATTTTGTACCAGTTCCAACTGTGGCCCCTGGAGCCCTGTCCTGAAGTTCTTGGGGCTCCATCTTTGTGTGTGAAGTTAGGAAAAAAAATGATTGCTTGATGAATGATGTCTGCCATGAGATCTCTACTGCTCATGGATGCCGGGGCTCTATCCTCATCCCAGACTGGGAGATTCTCCCTTCCCTCACTTCCTAAATGTAGAGATTCCACAAAGGGGCTCAAAAGCAGAACATTTGTCCCCTGGTGTTCCCTTCAGTGCAACCAACATGCCAGTCAGGTATTTTCGCTTTAATGTTATACTGAGTTACTATCTTTAGACTTTTCCTTTGGAAGTATGTCAACATATCAGGTGTGGCTACATATTTATTTACTTGCCAGCTCTAGTATATTGAGACAGATGACGTGAACCACGACATCACCTTCCCATCGTGCTGCGTCGAGTCCCACCCACTCTTCGCCTTCTCCCCCCAGGAAGCCTGGCAGCAAACATCTCTTGCAGGAGCTTGGTTTCAGGAAACTAGAAATCGGGATAGAAGGTGTCCCGCAAGCAATTTCTGTTTTGGGGGCTGCAGTGGGAAGTTTCCGTAAGTGAGGAGCACAGGGGCCTGCTGCCTTTCTGAAACAGAGCCCGGAAAAAGATAGGGAGAAAAGACATTAATTAAACGTCTCCAAAAATTAACCTACAGCATTTCCACTGAAGGTACCCCAGGGGGGAGAGGGAGGGAGGGAGGGAGAAAGGGCTGCAGGAGGAAGGGGCTGCCCTTACTGCAGAAGGTTCTGTTCTTTCGATCAGACAGACATTCCTTCCCCTGCAAGGGACAGTCACCCTCTCGGGTTCAGGAGGTGAAAGAGAACCGCCACAACTTCCTCCTGGAGCTCAGAACCAGGAAGTGGAGGAATTTGAATAACCTCAGTGTCAGCCTCTGAGCAGCGGCCTGTACAACTTCTAGGCACGTGGCAAATCCAATACTTAGGATATTAGATAGGCTTCTAAACAGAGACTTCTCTGGAAAAAGCCCGTGGTGTGTAGATTCCACGGTCTTCCCATGAATGAGTATGAACTTGGTAACCTGCCTTTGAGGAGTAATTTCTAAAAGTGCTGATGTATTTCCACCTTGTTTCATTAGCGAAGGCTTATTGCTGGAGGAGGTGGGGAGGGTGATGGAAATTTGTAGTTTGTCGATCCCCCGCTGTGAGCGCGTTTCCTAGGAAACCGCCCGGGATGCAGAGCGGCAGGCTCTCTGAAGGGTGACAAGACCGAGAAATATGAAAGCGAATATGCACAGGGAAAAGCAAAAATAAATCACCGGCGGAGCCCCTGGGTATTTAATTAATAAAGAAAATACTCCATTCGCAGTGAAATCTTTTGAAACTGCTGATGAGGTAGAGGCAGGGGAGGAGGAAGGGGGGGCCATACGGACGGGTACAGCGACTGGACAGGAATACGACCTAGAACAGTGCAGCCTCATTAATGTGCCCAAAATTAAGCAGCTGTACAGTGAAATAATAACATTGTCTCCATTTCAGCCTTGTATCATAAATGAAAATAACCATCTAATTATCCTCTGAGAGCGAAGCTGATACCACTTCCTCACTATCAGCAGTTTGCAGGCTCTGGTTCATTTCAACAGTGGAGGCCACGTGTTCAGTATACGCTGTGCTAGGCCAGGCGTGGTGGCTCGTGCCTATAATCCCAGTGCTTTGGGAGGCCGAGGTGGGAGGATCGCTTGAGGCCAGGAGTTCAAGAGCAGCCTGGGCAACATAGCAAGACCCCATCACTACAAAAAGTTTTTAAAATTAGCCAGGTGTGGAGGCATGTGCCTGCAGTCTCAGCTGCTTGGGAGGCTGATGCAGGAGGATCACTTGAGTCCAGGAGTTTGAGGTTACAGTGATCTATGATGATGCCACTGTACTCTAGCCTGGGCGACAGAGTGAGACCCTGTCTCTTAAAAAAAAAAAAAATGTGCACTGTTCTGTCCAAATTCCTTCATTGCCTTGCTTTTATGATCAACACTATGGACTCAGGAACTAAAAGAATGAAAGCTGGTTGGGGGGGGGGTGCCACTTTGGGACGTGAAGCATACTCACTAACTGCCCCGTGTACACCTCTGATGGTCACTTGTGTGCACCCCCAATGGTCACTGCCCTTTTCCTGCCCTTCCTGAGGGTGGGAAATGTGGTCTTGACGGACTAAGTGGAACTATGTGTTTAAGGTGAGGAGAGGGGTGGTATTTCAAAGACCTTTCCATTAATCCCACTAAATATTTCTGTGCCTCCAGTATAACTAATATTTAAACATCAGGTACAAGAGGAGGCATCCGGTTGCCTGATGGATATTGTAATTTATTTTTCAACTGAAATACTGACAGGACATGAGTTTTAGTTTTCTGTGAAAGCGATGGTCTGTCAAAGCATGAACTTGAACTCCAAACAGGTGCAGCTCAGGAGGTTTTGAGAACTCAGCTTTCGGCTCGCTCATGATGTTCATGAGTTCCTAGCATCATCTTTATCAATATTTTGTCATTTTTGTGCTTGGGTATGTGAATTAGGTTTATTTTCAGTGATGTGTATATAATTACGTATTACAGCTCATTCGTAATTACAAGTGTGTGAGCATTCGCACATGTCTGGGTATGTATGTAGGAACAAAACCTTAGTGTAAACCTCTGATAACTTATGAATCGCATTAATAGTATAAGGTCTTGCCCCAGATCTTAAAGTTAAATGTTCCCAGATCTATAAGTCGTCACAGAAACAGGGGGAAAAGGATATTTTCATTGTTTCTTAAACAACAGGAAAAGGCTTTCTCTTGGTTCTTGATTCTGAAGTTTTCTCTGGACTCGTAATCCCTGTGAGAATGTCTTCTCTGTTCATTCGCTGTTTGCAAAGGCGGGTTCCTGGTGGGGATGATGGTGGCCCTGTTTTGGTCAACTGTGTTAAAAGCTGACATGCTGGTTTCTATAAAAGAGATGAAAGAATAAAACAGTCATGACATATAAACTCTGTAAAGCTCATTAACCTAAAAACTGAAGAAGAGCAATTAAAACACTTTATTTCCTTTCAACATCTGACTGCATCTTGTGGACTCCAGCACGGTAGGAGGGTGTGGACACACATCAAATGCTTGGTGGGTCTGAGTTTTCTCCAACACCTTCTTGGTGACATTGTACCAGTAGCACAATACGCATGTATACAGGGCGTCCCCCTTAAGGGAATGATCTGAGCATATTACTGGAATTGAATTATCCTTTAACACCTTGAGTTAGGAATTATTTAGATCACTCCTTTTCAGACAAGGTAACTGAGGCACAGAAATATTAAGTAACTGTCCCAAGACCACATTGTAAGTGGAAGAGCCGGGATTCGAACCCAGACAGTGTGTGCGTCCAGATCCCACAGACCTAACAATGGTCTACAGTATCTCCGGTCTGGAGTTGAAGTTTGGCCCCGGTTTCTGCAGTGAACTGACCCGCCCTTAGGAACCTCGCACCAGGGAGGGTTTGCTGTGCTCTGAGTCCCACCTGACCTGCTTCGGTTCCTAAGCTAGTCTTCCGCTGCCGGTTGGCCGGACGACAGAAAAATTTGTGTCTTTTCCAAAAGATACTATGTCCTGGGCTCCAAAAATCTGCAAAATCCAAGCCATCTTTCACCAAACCTACCTGTCTGGCATTTGTTCATTTCTTTCTAACATATACCTTGTGTCCAAAAAGGAGTTGAAGCAACTTATAATAAAGATATATATCTCTACACTTATTAAAACAAAAATAGAAAATTGCAAATGTGCAAAGGAAAGGAAGCAAATAGATGATTCTGTTTGCTGTAATTAGGCATTACAGTTAGTTATTACCCTGGCATTTTCCTCCACTGATTAGGAACAGAACTGCGTGTTTATTTTCAACCCATCAACTGACTCGTGCGCTTGGCAAGTGCTCCGTGCTCCAGGTGAGACAGAGGCGCCTTGGAGGAAGTCTGAGAAAGTCAAAACTAGTGAGAACTAGATTGCATGGAAGTTAGTGCCATACTGAGTCATTAGTGCTATAATTAGGGTTTTACAAGGTGAAAAATCAGGCATTTCTGGGAAAGCAAGCCCCCAGACTTTCAGGATTCTAATAGGTATCGGTTACATTTATCATGTATTGATAATAGCTGGGAAAGAATCGACAGCTATAAGATGAAAAGAGAGCTGGCCAAACAGCTCGATATTGTTTAGCTATGTGTTGCATCGTGTTGGGTTGTGTTGGGTTGCATTGAGTCATATTATACGTTGTATGGTATCATATCATATCTCATCCTACTAGAATGTGTCTACACTCACAGATGTTAGGAGGAAATGGCCACCCTGACTGCCTTCCATACTATAGGGGCATCATTTCCTCACTAAAACATTCCTGTCACACGATCTACCTCCCACATTCAGTGCGATAGAGAAATAATGACAAACAGAAGAGCTAATGTTTATTGAGCACTTACTATGAGCCATAGTAAGCATTTTGCATGTATCAACTCAGTTAACAGCAACTCTATGAGGTAAGTCCTGTTACTGTCCCCATTACAGAGATGAGGACATTGAGGCACAGAGATGTTAAGTAATTTCCTCGAAGGTCACACAGCCAGTGAATAGCAGAGCTCTTAACCACTAAGCCTTTTGAGATGACTCTTTCATTTCTAGATTGTATTGTTAGGAAAACGTTCTGAGCTTTGTTTGAAGTCTGCCTTCAAGCACCTGTAGCCACTGATCCTATTTAATTACCATGTCAGTACAGAACAAGCACACACTTTCTTCCAAATGAAAATGCTCCTGCCCACATGTCAGAGATTTAAGTCCTTGCTTCTAAAGAAGGTAAACACGGCCCTAATGTTTTCTCATCAGTTTTTCTCTCTCAGGCAGCATAGTGAGAGATTAGGAGCCTATCTTCTGGGTCTAGGCAGCACAAGTTCAAATCCCAGTTCTGCCAACCATCAGCTGTGTGACCCGGGATATGTTGCTTAACCTCTCTGTGCCTCAGTTTCTATACCTAGCAATAGTTAAATATAACTTTTGCAAACATACTCACTAAACTAGTCATAACACCTGCAAAATAGCCATTTCACAACATTTAAATCATTTGTGTGTATATAACAGCCTAGTGCAATGCGAATAGATGAGTTGTCATTGAAGACCCACTCCCAGCCTGGGACCGGCCTCTGGACATATGTGGTCATTGGTCTTTGCCCGTAACCCTCTTAAAGAGCAGTACTCAGAAATGGAGCGGAGACACTGAGTCTCCTGCTGACCTATAAATAGAACTCATTTTTAAAATCCGTGAGTATTAGTTAATTGTATACATTATCTCAACACGGAGAAGAGAATGATGAGTTTGATCTGGGGGAGGTTAATTAAGTGACTCTTCCAAATTTATTCAATAAATCAGTGGTGGAGTTAGGATTCAAAGTCTGGTGTCCTGTGGCTTTCTCGCTTACTTAGCAGTTCTCCTCCGTGCTTGTCACCTTCCTTACTGATGCGACATCCTCGTCCTTTAGGTCTGCATTGCTGTGCTCCTTCTTTCTGTTTCCCCGTGAGCTCAAGTCTGTTCATGGAAACACCATTCTCCAAGTCGCCCAGTAATGAATCTTGCAATGACCTTGGATTCCTTTCTTTAGTCTCTGCCACCAGAATTAATCAGCCACCAGCAGTTCCTGCCTCAGTCGAGTGAACACGCAGCAGGAGGTGGTTTCTAAGGACTTCTCAGTTCTATGAGTTTGGTTCTGCGTCTTTGCCTAAATCTAGTCATTTCTATCTCCAAAATTCCTCTTGGCCTGGTGTCCTTCTGCAGTTTCACCGTCTCGTCCGCTGCTCCTCCGCACCTGCCCCAGAACCAAGCATGGCATGGAACGGTCCAGGTGTTTCCAGTCCCTCTTCAGCCCGAATCCTGGGAACTTGCAGGCTCGTAGGTGGCCACCCCACCTCTCAGAATAGCCACCCATGCGGCACCTTGCACGAGAGCACCCTCCCGGTGACACAAACTGTGCTGAGCCTGTGACCAAGCATGTGACAACACCACAGACAGTAAACAGAAGGAGGCTGCTAAGACACCCTATTGCCCACGGGGTGGGTTCGAGCAGAAACCCATCCAGGGTTTTGTAATTTTCAGTTTCTAGAATGAAGCTTGTGTAGGAAGGCAGAGCAAAGATAATTATTTGCCCTCTCTGGAAGATTCACTGACCACACTGTAATTTTAAACAACAACAGCAGGAGCAAGAGAAATAAGGAAAAATTCTTTGCATCAGCAGATTCTTTATTTGACTTTTTCCCCCCTCTACTTCCTTTCCTTTCTCCCGTCTCCCCTCAGAACCGGTTCTCAGAGGGGTTCCTCAAGGCTCAGGTGACTGATGTTTAGGAGCCCATCTTCTAGGTCTAGGTAGCACAAGTTCAAGTCCAAGTGTTGCCAACCATCAGCTGTGTGACCCGGGACATGTTGCTTAACCTCTCTCTGTCTCAGTGTCCACATCTAATAATAGTAAATATAACTTTTGCAGACATAATCACTGATCTAGTCATGTTATCTGCAAAATAGCAGATACTCTTGCTGCTCTCAAGAGTAATGCTGATTTGCATTTTAATGCAACCTGTTGTCACAAATGAATGAAATTCCAAGAAAGGAATTTTGAATATTAGCCTGCAGGTGGGGAGGACTGGCCAGGAGCACGTAGGTGACATCCCTGCCCCTTATTTGTGTTGCTATGTACTTCAGCATCTCTCCAGTTTGAGCATGTTTTTTCTAGCTCTCACCTCTTTGTTCTCTGTAAAAAAAGATACATATATTGTATTTTTTTCATCCATTTTTTTTTAATTTTTAAAATTTTAGTTGTGGCAAAATATATGTAACATACAACCTACCATCCTAACCATATTAAGTGCATGATTCAGTGACGTTAAGTACATTCACTTTGTTGTGCAGCCCTCACCGCCATCCATCCATTTAGCAGAAGTGGAGCTCTGTCTCTATTAAATGATAATTCCTGAGACTCCCCCCCCCCACCCCCGCCGCAGTCCCTGGCAACCGCTATTCCGCTTTCTGTGGCTGTGAATTTGGCTATAATGGGAACCTCATGTAAGTGCCATCATTTAGTATTTGCCCTTTGGTAACTGGGTTTTTTGATTTAGCATAATGTCCTCAAGTTTCACCCATGTGGCAGGTGTCAGAATTTCCTTCCTTGTTAAGGCTGACTAATATTTAATTGTATGTATAGACCGCATCGTGTTTCCCAGTTCCTCTGTCCATGGACACTTGGATTGCCTCCAACTTTTGGCTATTGCAGATAATGCTTCCATGAAAATGGTTGTACCACTATCTGTGTGTGTCCTTGTTTTCAATTCTTTTGGGTCATACCCAGAAGATTGCTGGATCATGTGATAGTTCTGTTTTTAATAGAATTTTGGAAACCCACCATACTGTCGCCCACAGTAGCTGCACCATTTTACATTCCCACCAGCAGTGCACAAGGGTTCCAACTTCACCTCTTTGCCAACCACTTGTTATTGTATGTACTTTTTTTTTTGGTCATAGCCATCCTCATAGGGGATGAGGTTACTGTGGTTTTGATTTGCATTTCCCTGATGATTGGTGATGTTGAACATCTTTTCATGGGTTTAATGGCCAGTCATGTATCTTCCTGGGAGAAAGGTCTATTCAAATCCTTTTCCCATCTCTTAATTGGGCTCCATTTTTAGTATGTAAACAACATTGTCTAGGCAGCTGGAGGTAGTGGGAAGATCCAAGTTCAGATATTCCGGAAGGCTTGGATTTTAATTCTACCCATTAAAGTGTTAATACTTCTCTGTACCCATCTGGGTTCAGTTTCGCTTATCTGTAAATGAGGGCATTGGATTATATAATCTCTCAAAGTCTTTTCCAGGTTACAAAACCCTGCATGGTAGTAATTATCCAGACATTGGCTTTGGGGTGCTTACTGTATGCAAACTCTTCAAATCCATGTCTTCGAGTCAGAATTCCAATTAAGGATGATTGTTCAGTGCTCCTGTTTCTCTTAATTCTCTTAGGGTATATGATAGATTTTTGACGGTATTTAGATTCTAAGAAGCAGTCACCATGAGATTACAGCTTCTGAAGGGTCAGCATTTTGCTAGGTCAGATTTTCTGCTTAAATTGCTTGACAGTTTCCCTTAATAGCAGAACAGTACACTTTACTTAGAAAACCTGTGCTCAACAATTTAGCGGCTGTCACCAGAACGTGTATATAAATGATGCACACATACTGAATAACCATTATTGCATGACAGAAAAAAAAAAGAAAAACATTTAAGGAATTAAAAACAAGAAAGCTGGAACTTTCTGGCAAAAAAAAAAAAATCTTTCCTGTTTTGTTTGTATCATGTTTGTTTTTAGGGGGTTTTAAAAATGATTTTTCCATTCCTCATAATGTCTCCATCTATAATAGAGCTTTTGTCTTACATTATTGATTCTAATAAAAACCATTCACCCAAACCCTGCCTTTTTCCTGAAGCTTCCTTTGGAATGATATAGGCTGTTAGAGCAAATACACATTTGGGGATGCTTAAAAGGGAAATGAGATTTTTCATCAGTCAACCAACCTTTATTGAATTCAGTCACTATGCCAGTTCCACTCATCATTGTGTGCGATGTGTGTGACATCATGTGACATTATGACACCAGGCACCAGAAGATCCACAGAGCCAAGAGGCTGGAACGTGGTGGGTGAAACACACACACAGGCACGCGCGCACACACACCCCTAACTCTAAACCAGAAAGACCATGTGCTGAGGTCACAGTGCAAAGCAGGAAGCAGTTAATTTGCTCGTGGGTAGGGGTGAGGCGTGGCTGAGGCTGGAGTGATTGTCCGGAGGCTTCATAGGGAAAGAAACCTCAGAGGTGTTTTTAAAAGAGAGCTGGGATCTCACGAGGTGCAGCAGGTGGGGTGCAGGGGTGGAGAAGGGTGTTAGGAGCAGAAGACAGAGCAGTGTGCACGTGCTCAGTGTGTTCCTGGATGTGCCCCCTAGGGCGAGAATATCCCATGACATCACATGATGTCACACACATCACGTGACGTCACATGGAGCAGGCAGTGGTGGGCGGCCGTGCTGAATATGTAACACAGGGCAGGTGGTGAAGGGATTTGTGCCCAGCTGCCTGAGCCTCGTTTTCTGACTTGTAAAATGGTGTTGAAAATGCCTAGAGTGAGATTTAGATGCAATACCTGAAGTGATTTGCATACGTGGGCTCATACCAGGCACTCAATAAATATTCATGCCCTGCTTTGTGTTTTCTCAGTGGAGACTTTGAAGACTCTCTCCCAATTTCCAGGGCTACAGGTGCCTGAGCTGGTCCATTCTCCATCTCCCCCCTCTCCTGGCCTGTGTCCCCTCAGCAGGGCCATACTCCGCCTCCTGGTTGGCTCCCCTGGACGATGCCTCTTGGGATGTGGCCTGCCACTGCCTCCTGGCTACCCTTGGTGGCTGCGTCTCTGCTGTCCTTGGGCAGATGCCCCCCCATGCTGGTCTCTGCCATTTGTCTGATCCAGGCCCCCAGAGAAACCACACTCCATGGCAGACCCCAAGCACCCCCCAAGCACCCCAGGTACCTGCTTTATCTGGGAGAGGTCGTGACAAACTCTCTAGTCCCCTGAAGAGTGCAGACCTTACTCTGTAACAAACAGGGAGGTACTGAAGGGTGTTGAGTAGAACAATGGTGTGATAAAATACGTTTTTTTTTTTTAAGGCAGTCATGAAAGAGTTAAGGAAGGATGAAGTAACGGATATTCCTTCCCATTCCCATAAATTCTTGAATTATGAACATGCAGAGGACAGCTGTATCCACAGAGAGGCTAGAGCCAAGGAGAAAACTCTGGGGCCACTAACATTTCAGGAAAACACACGTGAAGAGGAACTTGTAATGAATGACGGGGCAGAGAAGGAGACCCAGAGACAATGCCAAGTAGGAGAAGGGAAGAAAGAGTTTCCGGAAGGGATTCCTGCCCAGTTGCAGAGGTTACGTGCAAAGGAGGTGTCAAACTTAGTATCTTATTCATAGATCTTCAAAGTTCTCCCAAATGATAAGGAGGAAGAGAGCACCCATCTCAACAGGTTGTAATGAGAATTAAATAATACGTATGAAATGCTTAGGACATTTCCTGCCATATGGAAGATACTGAAATCCTTGTTAGAAATATAATTTCCCTGTGCCACCCTGAAGCTTTGGATTTAGGTATCCTTCAAAATATACGGGCATATAATTTAATGTGAATAATAAGAAAAATAAACAATATGTTCATTACAGCTCATCATTCAGGTGTATGTTTCTAAGTTGTTATTTGTGTGTAAATATACACAAGACATAAAGAAAAAGAGTTAAGTATATATAGAATATGCATAGACATTAATATTTGAGAGGTTTCTGGAAGGAGAATTGAATTAACTGTGCTGGCCAGCAAGCCGGGAGTAACAATATCTTTTGTAAGAAGCATGTTTTAAATAGAATTTATTAGCTTCTCTGATGAGAAAAGATAAGAGCAATGCTTAGTCCATGACCTCAGCAACCTTTAGTACAGAAACAAATTGGGTTTGACTCAAATACAGACATCTTAAGATGCTCTTTATTTCATAGCTATTATATCTCTGATTGCCTACCATTGTTACAGCTGTCCTTGGGCTGCCAAATTCCAAACAATTACTGGCTTTATTTCCCCTGCATATTTCTTCCTGATTCTACTGTCTGTGTGCAGCAACAATACAAAGAAGGGTGATTACAAAAACATTAACAAACAATGGAACTAGATACTCACCACTCAGAATGATGCTGTTCATGGCATTGGAGCAGGATCTTGGAGATTCCCAGCCATGCTGGATCACATGGTTCAGAGGTCCCAGGAAAGGGGATGGGGTGGCTGGGCAGTCCAGCCTATGAGGACAAGGACACTGTTAACAGAAAAAAAGCCAAATTGTAAAATAATTTAAAGAGGTTTATTCTGAACCAGTATGAGTGACCTTGGCCCAGGGATCCATACCCAAAAAGCCTTATGTGGTCCCAAGGTGGCTGGGTTACAGTTTGGTTTTATACATTTTAGGGAGACAGGAATTGCAGGTACAGTCATCAGTCAATACATGGAAGGTATACATTGGGCTGGCCCTAAAAGGTGAGATGAGACATCTTAAAGTAGGGCTTACAGGTTATATGTGGGTTCAGAGATTCTTTGATTTGTAATAGGTTAAAGAAATAAAGCTTTTTCTAAAGACTTGAAGTCAGTAGAAAGGAATGCTTGAGATAAGGAGGGCTGCTCTCTGTCATGTGATACCATACGTATGTATCAGGTTGGAAAGAAGGCACATTATACCGGCTTCATGAAAAAAGAAACCCATTTAACGAGATTTTAGGGTTTGTAAGGACTGACTTCACTTGTGCCTTGCATGGCCTTAGGTCCTGTTTGTGATATAGTATCTTATTGCCACAAAAAGTCTGTTTTGTCCATCTTATGCTCTTTATTCTAACACTGATGTGAGTGTGCCTAAACTCCAAAAGGGAGGGGGTTTGAGGAGGTGTGTTGAACCTCCCTTTCCACCATGGCTGGGAACTCAGTTTTAAGGTTTTTTGGAGGGCTCCTTGGCCAAGAGGGGGTCCGTTCACGTGGTGGGGAGCTTAGGGTTTCATTTTTAGTTTATGGTATGCATGGGATTAAGGACAATGCTGCCTGTACACCAGTAGGGAAGTGTTCTGGTATTTTAACAGCCTGTCTACGGTGGCTATACTAGCTGAATGTCACTGATGCTAGTAGGTAGGTTCAAATTACTTGGTCTCTAATTTTCCACTGGTCCATTATCCCAGCAGCATTACGACGATACTAAAGCAGGTTTAGTTGATTTATTTTGCTATCATTGTCACCAAACATTTACTTCAGAACTAGAAATAGATCATTATCTTTGGAAGAAAAGGAGCCACTTACAAGGCTGTAGAGAGTCTTTTCCACTGGACAGAGTTGGACGCAGCTGCTCCCTCTTGCCTACCATGGTGTGAAATCCTGGAGAGCAAAGGCAGACCTTGGTCACCTTGGTGTTTCCAACAGCTGACACTGGGCTGGGCACATAGAAAGTGATCAATACCTGTTTGTGAGTGAATGAACAAGCTTATTCTCAATTCCTTTGGGGTCTACAGTTAGCTGAAAATATGAGGATCCATGTTCCAGTCCTTTTGGGTAAATATGTTCTAAAGTTTTTGGCCCCTTGCCTTACCTGATGGGATGCTGAGGATGTCTTTGCATCTAACACCTGGCTTCTTGTTGTGGAGAGCATGCACACACCTGCTTACTGGCAAAGTGGGTGGAGAGCAGCTCTGTGCACGTATTTCGATGTGCCCCATCCCAACATGCTTCCCGGAGAAAAGGCATTTAGGGCTTAAACAATCCCATCTCCTGAAAGAGAGAAGAGAAAGAGGAAGGGATGAACCTGTGTTCATATAGAATTAAAATCAAATTAGAGAGAAGAGAAGGAGGGTGTGGAATGCCCTTCCATATCCAGAGGTGGGAGAAACATATAAGTAATTGCTGGCTAATGAAAAGAGAGATGACAAAGTGAGAGAGATCCGCCCAAGGAAACTGGGGTAAGGGAAGTGTTTCTATTCAATGAGAACAGGTTTTCCTGGGCTACGTATCGTGAATTTTCATCATGCCTCTCTACTCGTCTCTAGTCAATTTCAATCACTTCACTCCTATTAGGAAAACAATTGCTTGATGTTGAAATCAGTATGTGCTGATCGCTCTCAAGTCGAAAGGCAAAATTCAAAGGGTGGGAGTCTCAAATAGAGAGGACGAAGGAGAAGAAGACCCCAAACCAACTCAAAGCTTTCCTTCCATCAAACGCAACACCTTTTCATCACGGTTCACTCCAAAACACACACATTACCAGGCAGAATTAAAAGTGCAGATCAAATGGCTCCTAAAAATGCACTTGCATGTAGACTGCAAATGTTGCTTCAGAGTCAGAATGCACCTTTCCTCTGGGGATGGATGAGTTATTCCCACAGAGGAAGATGATTTTTAATGAATAAAGATCTAAATGATTCACAGCCCATTCCAGTTGAAGAGGAGCAAAGCTGAAGTAATGAGACCCACCATGGAGATGTGACATTATGAACGTTTGTCCTTAAGACAGAGTGCTTATTTTCTTATTTTTAAAAATATATCTCCATGGATTACAGGAACAGAATGGTAGTTTACATGTGCAGCCTCTAGACCTAAAGAAGACATTAAAAATTAGTTCCTCAACATCTCTTTGACTCCCCTTTTACATAATTGAAAACAGCATCGTGCTCTGAGCCCTGCTATGATAGGGTTTGTGATCATGTGTATTTTCCTTAGTTGAGTCTTCATCCTTAGTAAACCTTCTATTTTTCTTTTGTCTCCCTTTCTAACAGCCAGACAATGGTGTTTTATACTTTTCCCCTCACTCTCTAAGTCTCTACACCTCTTCACCCCATTTATCTTTCTGTATGTGATTGTCCATCCATCCACCCACCCATACATTTACCCATCTATCCGTTTACCCATCCACCTACCCATCCACCTATCCATCCACCCATTCATCCAATATCCACCCATCCACCTATCCATCCACCCATCCACCCCTCCATACATGTACCCATCCACCCACCCATCCATCCATCCACCCATCCACTCATCCACCCACCTACCCATCCATCCATTTACCCATCCACCTATCCATCCACCCATCCATCCATCTACCCATCCATCCATCCACCCACCCATCCACCCATCCACCCATCCGTCCACCCATCTATTCATCCTTTTCAACTCTCGTCCCAGAGAGATTTGAAGACATCCTACAAAACATATGCTATACAACAGAATAGGACTAAAGAAAGAAAGAAAGACAAAGAGAAAATGGTAAGAGGAAGCCCAAGACAAAGTCAGTCCACCAGACTGTTTACCAGAAGCCTTGTAAAAATTATCCAAAGGTAGATCACAGATGTGGCTCTACGTTTTCTAGCAGTCAAAGCAAATAGCAAGAATCAGCCTGGCACAAGGCTCACAGGCTCTACAAGGTAGACTCACATCGGGTGCTAAAGAGAAACATAAAACAGAGAACGAGGATGACTGCCCTGTCTTTGGAATCCTAATGGTACAAGGAAATATTGTTGCTGAATCTATGTGAAATCCACTCCTGTTGACTAGGTCACAGTGGGGCCAGACCATGCCTAAGGCAGGATAAAACTAGTTTCTCTGTATCCATCATGTGACTCACAGAGAGCAGGGCTGGGGTGATATGGTGACGTCTCAGTCTGTGGCTTCCCACAGACAGGCCCCCAGCAGGGGGGCTTGTGTCTGAGTTGACAGCGGACCTGATGTGTCCTGTCCCTCAACTCCCCAGACAGCCCCAGCCTGCCCGCCTGTCGTGTGTGAGTAAAACTCCCAACATCAAATGAAAGGGCTTAGGGAAGAAGCATAGGGACCTGTGGGAAATACTTAAAACCTGCCATCTCTGCTTTCCTCTTCCCTGCTTTCCATGTCGACAGCCTCTCAAATTTCCCAGTGCCCAGGGGGAGCCTCAGAGCAAACAGGGTTTAGCCAGGTTGGCAACCACCTCTGCAGGGTCAGTTGAGCACTTGCTGCTGTCTGTCCCCGTGAAACCCAGGGCAGCCTCGCCTGTCCACAGCACCCTTGCTCTGCCCTCCTTTTTGCTCAGTATTTCCCAGTCTGGTTGTTGGACAACTTGGAAAGGAAAGCGTGGCTCTCTGGAAACTCCTGCCTGGTTGGGTGTTTGAGTCCTATGCACCGCTGGGCAGGGATAAGAAAGTGGCAATTGCTGTGACTACAGACCAAAGGGTACCTGTGAACGAAGCAGGGGTCTTCAGTCTGGGCAGTGGAGGTGGGGATGTTTTGATCAGGAGTGAAGAGATGATTGCATGGTTAGAAGGAAAGGCCAGAGGTGCACGATTTCAACAGCCCAGCTCCCAGCGAGGACAGCTTTTTGCAGGCCCTGCAGGAAAGGAAGGTTAATGACGTGCAGAAAATGACCGCATCCCTCCAGTGGCCCACCATCTTGTTTGTCTTTAGCTCTTGGGCCAAGATTTTAAAATATGATTTTGTCTATACCTGAATTTCTGAAGATGGATTGGCAAGGCATCAGAAGATTCAGATGGAAGCCTCAGACGTTTGTTGGGGAGTTGGGACAGTCACACAACAGAGACACAGACACTTAACTAAGTTATGCTGTCTGTTGTGTATTCGTGCTTGGATCCGTCTCGCCTAACAGTTCCCAGAACAGTCACACTTAACTGGATTTCATCATCCAGGCTGAATATCGAACCGAGGTGACCCAGGGGAGACACCACGTAAAGAGACAGCAGGCTGGCCAGGGGATGGTGACTTGGGCTAACTCGCTACAGCGGTCAGAGGTTGGCTTTCCTTCTGTACCATTCTGGAAGTCCCCTCCCCTCAACAAACGATGCTTCCACATCTCCTGAGCCTCCCTGCCCGGGTGGTTTTGCCAGTCCTTGTATTCGCGTGTGTTGTAATTAGAGGAGAGAGATTTGTGAACTCTGCAACTCATCGTTTCCTTTGTTCTAGCAAAAGTATAATGTAGGCACTTGTGTGGTTCAATTCCATATTACAAATGCTGCAGCCTGGAGTTTAGGCAAACAGGACCGATTATAAAAGAATGGGGAGATGTTGCATGAGAATTTTACACTCTTTAGTGCTGCTGGACTTTTCTGAAAGACCAGCTGTCCTCCCCTTCCTCTTCCTGTGCCAGGCCACAAATTGAGGATGCCAAGATTCCACCTCAGTGCATTAAGCTCAGACCGGAGCTTGGGCTCTGATTTGCACTAGAGTTGAATCTCACGTGGGAGAACTGGAAGATTGTGGTGCCTTGGTCCTAGGCTAAACAGCTTTCAGGGCCCAACAGGAGCCAAGAGCTGAGGAGTTTTGAGATAAATGTTTAAAGCACTTTATTTCTTATGTCAAATAAAATATACACACATTTAGAAATAGGTACATGCAGATAGGTAGCAATGCTTGAGCCTAAGTTGTGCAGCTTATATTTAGTCACTATAATTATTATGTTGTTTTTCAAGTTTGAATGAGAAACTACAGTACCAGGCATGGTGGCTCACACCTGTAATCCCAGCACTTTGGGAGGCTAAGGCGGGAGGATCCCTTGAGGCCAGGAGTTCAAGACCAGCCTGGGCAACATAGCAAGACCCATTAAAAAAGAGAAAGAAAGAAAGAAACTATAGTACCAACCATGTGTTAGTTTGCTCTAAACAATATCACCTGGAACTGCTTTTTGCACACCAAACATGGCACTAAATCCTAACAATATTTACTGTGGCCCATGTCACAGAGGAAAGGGTCTCCAGTTTGATGGAGGACAGAAGGTCTTTGGCTACAGTAAGGAGCAGAATGGGAGGCATCTGTGTGTCCCCTCCATCTGTAGATGTCACCAGGAGCTCAGGGCTGGGAAACAAACAAGGCAGGCCCACAAGCATGGCAGCATCCATAGTCCAGTTAGAGGACCACGGCCTGCAAAGGCAGGGCGGGAGGACAGCGTGGAACCCCAGCAGGAAACCCCAGCAGGCATGGGATAACACGGAAGGAGCCGGTGGAACGTCTCCCCACAGATCCAGCGAGGAAAGCCAGCTGCCCAGGTGCCCACAGGTGGAAACTTTGGCAGCCCGTGGGCTTGCCAACTTCCAATATCAACCACTGCTTTCTTGTTGTTGAGTGTTAATTAAAGCTATTAATATCACCCAGAGGTTGGAGCTCCTATCTTATATTTCAGATATTTCCCAGGAGTACTGAAAGATGGGGGATACAGGAATACATCAACTCAGCAGCAGTGCACAGAACTAATTACCCAAAGTGATCCCTGCAAGACTCCACTGGTAGAGGTGTCGGAATGACCCTCCTTCCCAGGTGATGGGTGGCTTGAAGCCACAGCTTTTAGGGGCAGCCTGCTGCCCAGCCAACCTCCTGCTTGGGGCTTTTTATTCCTAGCAGGGCATTGTCTAAAGTCAGCTTCTGCCTCGGGTGCTACTCTAGTATTGACTCTTTCTGTAACCTTAAGCTGGTTTTTAAATTAATGATTCTAAAATGTGTTCTACCGTTCATACATATCTAGGAATAATAAGGATATTGTTATAAATTATTAGTGATTTTTAATCAGTAAGCAACCCCTGAGGCTCTCAGGGGATTGTTTTGTTTCATTTTTTTCCCCCCTAATTTAAATCAAATGAATAAAGCAAAAAAAAAAAAATGCCTCTATGCTTTGGTGCCTTGAATTATTAACTAGATACACTGTAATAAGATGCTTCACTACCGTTCACCATCGGGGAGAAAGAGGGAAAAGAAGATGAGAGGCGATTGAGTTGGAGCAGCCTGATCCTTACTGGCAAGTCATGGGTTTGGGGAAGAAGTGGGGGGAGGAAGAAGAAACCCGGTGTTTGGGGGCAGCACCTGCATTCTTGCTATGCAAACTTGCAAGGGAAGCTTATTTTCTCAGCTAGAAAATAAAACTCATCACACATGGTTGAGCCTCTCTGCGGGGCAGACGCACCTTCCAGCCATGCACCGAGCACTTTTTCAGGTTATCTTATCCGCCTCTTACAACCCAGGGGTGAGAAGGTAGAAGTGAGTTTCAAGGAGGGCTGAGGACCACGCCGGGGATGGTGTCAGATCCGACAGCAGTGATGACAATAATGGTGGTGATGAGGACAAAGGTACTTAATATGCATGTACTGCTCTGCAACCTACAAAGTGTGAGGGCGTGCATTGTCTCATTGCAATATTAGAGGACCTCTCTGCATGAACGTATGGCCCACTGAGTTGGGAGGCAGAAAACCTTAGATCTTAGATTTGCTCGGTTAGGAGATGCAAAGCCACGTACAAACAAGCAAATGCATTTCATTGTCACAGGGGAGACATGGCAAACTTTGCATCAGATTTGAGTGCCCAGCAGCTGTCGGGATGTGCTGACTATGCAAATGGAGCTTGCCCTCCGTGACGTCACGTTTGAGTGGAAGGGGAGATCGCAGATACCTGTGACTATATATAATGAGAAAAAATATATAGGAAGTGAAGGGGAAAAGGGCCCAAAGCATAAAGTAGGCTAGGGGTGATGGAGGGAGGCTTTATGGACATGGAATTCCAAGTGGTTTCTGGAGGATGGCTTGGATTTCAACAGGAGGTGGACCAGTTATTCTAGGAAGACAAAAGGTCCTGAGCAAAGGCTTGGGGAGGAAAATTTGACCATTTTGAGGGATTAATGAGTGGTGCAATTGGGATATGGCACAGACAGTGAAATGCCAAGAAGGTAACCAAGGGCTGGGCCCGTAATCCTAGCACTCAGGGAGGCCGAGGCAGGAGGATCACTTGAGCCTAGGAGCTGGAGGCTGCAGTGAGCTACAGTGATGCCACTGCACTCTGCCCGGGGTGACAGAGTGAGACTCTGTCTCAAAAAAAAAAAAAAAAGTAATCAAGGGAGGGGTCCTGGAAGCAGAGGCAGATACTATCACTATCCCATTTTTCTGATGGGAAAACTGAGGCACAGAGAGGCCAAGGTAGCAAAGCTAGAAAGTGCGTGTGGGCAGAGAGCACTCTCACGCGCTACGTCATGGGGCCTGTCACCTGGGTCCTCTGCAACCCGTCTGCGTCTCCAGTGCCCCCGGGGTGCGGCGAAGCCGTCTGTCTACCTTGCCAGATGGAGGCTCAGCAATTATTTTGCTTTTGGCTGCCAGTGACAGACCCCAACTCAAACTAGCTTAAAAAAAAGGAAATTTTTGACCTTGTAAAACAACACGTCCAGAGATGGGGCGAGAGCCAGAACAGGTTAATTCAGTAACTCCAAAGTAACTTCAAGGACTGGAGCATGGTTTCCCCCTCTCTACGCCCCCAGGCCCCTGGGTCGGCTTCCCCCTGCCTGAAGGGTCTGTCTTTGCCCTTTGCCTCCTCGAGGGCAGCCTTTCCTGACTCCCTCTGGGGTCAAGGCCACGTCCCCGGGCTCTTGTGGCCACCTGGGTCTGCTCCTTGCAGCATGTCCACACTTTCCCTTCTCGTGTGACCCTGCGGTGACCCAGCCCTCCCCAGAGACTCTAGCTCAACCCCGGAAGGAGCTCTCTGCTAGTTCTGTGCTATTTACCCCTGGTGCCTCCTCCCCGAGGCACGTTACTATTGGTTTCTTCCCCCAGAAAGTGTTCTCCTCTTTCTCATTCCTATAAAACCCACGTTTTGCTCAGATAGCTACACAGTCCCCCGTTGGAGGATGTTTGGATTATTCCACCATGTTGAAGCATTTCTCTGGCGACTGCTATCAGCCTGGGAGTGGCCCGGGGTCTGGGGTCTGAGCTGACCCGAGCAGGCTGAAGGGAGGACTTATTCTGTGCGGGTGGGAGAAGCTGCTTGGAGGTCCACAGGGTGCTGGTTTCATAAAGTCATCTTGTAGCCAGGGTTTCGCCAGTGAAGACGGAGAAAGTGAGGGAATGGAGGGAAATTGAACAGGTGAAAGTCAACAGTGACATTTGAGGAGTGGAGGGATGAGGGAGAAGGGAGTCTTAGGGAAATGTCCTAGTTTTCCAGCTTGAACAACTTCCTGGATAGATGGAGGTTCCAATCACTGGGTTAGAAAACTCCAGAAGAAATGAGACTCATCCAGAAAAGTCTTTCACCCACTGTCCCATAGTCTGTTCTTTAAGTGACAGCGAGTCAGAACTCATCGCCACCTCGTTTGCATCCATGATACTGTGTTGGACCCTCTGTTTGTTCTACTTATCACAGTCCCCTTGTAGCAGACGTATTTACTAACGTTTGCGCTGCCAAGATGGCAGAAGCCGTGCGTGTGTGCATGCGTGCACGTTGTGTTGGCGTGTGATTGCGTTCCCCACGGCACAGTCTTGTTTTATCCACAGTTAAGTGCTGGATTAATATTTGCAGGATTTAGTTGGGATGCAGCATTGTGGAGGTCAGATAACCACACTTTGGTGGAAAAGTCGCGTTATCCGACCTTGGAGCAGACAGAACTCATCAGGCCCCTCCCCCAGTCGTGCCGTGTATTCAAAGAGCTCACCTAGCAAGCTTCTTAAAAACGGGCTGGGACCTTTGCAAGCCTCAGGCTGTTTGGCAGGGTGACCGTGTCTTTGGAAGTCCCAGAAGAAAGCACGTGATCCTTTCGTCTTTGGGGGAATCTACTGCTCAGGAGGAAGGCCGGGCACACGCGCCCCCCTTGGTAATAATAGGCTTGCAGTTATTTTTGGCAGATCTAAAATAATATTTCAAAGACAGTAGAGAAGCAGCTGGGGACATTACTTGTAATTGTTTAATATTGTTATCACATTTGCTTACAAGAAAAAAGAAGCAAGCCGCCATCAATCAAGGGAGAGAATACTCGTGGATGGTGATTGCGTTGCATGCGTTGGGATGTCATGGCAACTGTCCCCCGGCCCCGGACTTGATTACTTCTGCTGCATTCCTGGGCAGAGATGAGCTGCTTCATTAACTTTACTTTCTTCAACCTCATTTGTTAAGAGGAAGCTGGAGAACAGCCCTACACAGGGCTTCACGCACTGAAAACTTGACGTTATCAAAGGAAGCCCCGTCTTCTCTCTCTCTGCCCTGCGAATGCTGTCTCTAATTGTACTCAGAGGAGCATGGGTCCCACTGTAGGCCACCAGGGCAGGATTCAAGCAGGGTTGAAAAATTGCACATATTCTAAACCTGTGTTTTTACAGGTGAGAAAAATGAGGCCAGGAAAGGTGTCTCGTGTTGGATAGAATCCTGTTTGGTGATCAGGCACCCCAGGGTTCAAATCCTGGCTCTGTCACTTACTACTGAGTAGCCACTTAACTCCGTCTGAGCCTCAGTTTATTCCTCTGTGAAATGGGCACAATAGCGGCTGCCTTGCGGGACTATTGTGAGAACTACAGCTCAGGCAACGATTGTGGTACCTGGCGTAGAGTAAGTGTTCACTACCCTGAAACTGTAATTATTATTATAAAGTATTATGTTTAAAGTCACAAAAGGAGTTTTCAGGAAAGCTGGAAGTCAAACTCGTGTCTCCTGACTCTGGTCTGATTAGACCACACTGCTCTGCTCCAGTAAAGAGGCCCTGGAGTTTCTTAGGAGGAAGGTGTTTGTGACATCTCCTAAGGACACGGTGTCATTTATTTTGTACCCAGAAACTAGCGCTGTACAGGTTGCTGGCGGATGCTCGTGTGAGTTGTGGGCTTTTGGTCAAATATTTGGCCTAAACCCAGATCTCTGTAGTATTTTCCAGATTCCTCAGCATCCTCCTAAGGGACATTGAGACAGCAAATGGTTTGTACAGTGACATGCAAATAAATGGCCCATCTCAGTCTGAAAGACCAGGGTGTTACCTCAGTGAAGACGAAGACCACTCCCCTGAGACACCAGCAAACCTAAGTGCCACTGAGCACTCCACGAAAGATAACATGAGACGCAAAGGCTTAGTAACAGTTGTGCTTATTTGAACTTGAACTTCAGTTGCAGAACAGTTTGGTGGCCTCTCTCCTAGGAATGGGAG
Organism: Eulemur rufifrons; assembly: GCF_041146395.1. Lineage (NCBI taxonomy): Eukaryota > Metazoa > Chordata > Mammalia > Primates > Lemuridae > Eulemur > Eulemur rufifrons. The sequence continues at coordinate 9,455,889 of NC_091007.1, read as the reverse complement.
GCCAAGCACATCAGTGTTCTTGAAGGCTCTGAAAGGTAAATGGCATTTCTAGTACAGGTGAAGACGTTCCCCTGAAGAATGGCTAAGTGTGTAGAGCGTGACTTAGAAAGGAGGCCGAGCCGAGGCCCCTCCACAACCAGAAACAAAGGTGGGGACAGCCCAGGAAAGTGGCCCCAGTGATGTCCCAAGGAGTCCAGTTTTCCTCAGTGTGGCGAGCACTGGGTGCTCTCCGGACCCGTGGGTTTGGGTGTATGTTCACAAAGCGATCCCTCCCAGCTGGTAAGAGAAATGGAGTTGGATGCAGCTGCTGAAAGGTTCAGCCAGAAACCCAAAGACGCTGGCCCAGAGGAAAACTCCCAGGGCAGAGCTAGACCAGGGCGCGAGCCCGTGCTTGCAGAGACAGGGCCGACTCGAACCCACGGCCTCTGGGTCAGTGAGAAAGGCTGCGACAGGGTAGCTCCAGCCGACTGCCCTCCTCGGTGGCTTCTGAGAGCCTCGCAGCCTTGGTGGCTTTCTGCAACAGGACAGGAACATGCATGAATCTGGCCCAAGTCAGGCTTGCTGATATTAACATCAGCGATGGCCACCATCGAGTCACGTGACGCTGTATATGCATGTTCTCATTTAATCCCCACAAAATCCTTACAAAGCAAGGGCTTTGATCTCCATTTAACAAATGGAGACAGTAAGGCTTAAATGATTTTCCTTGGGATGGAGTTGTTAGGAGATGAGCTAGGGTTAGGCACACACCCTAATGGTATAATCGTCCTAGCTAATCCTGACATGGACCCAGGCAGCTGTAGGCAGGTACTTTCCCTACATTAGCATGATCCTTACTGCAGCCTTCTAAGACGGGCGCTGCAACTAGTATCATCCCCATTTAACTGATGAGAAAACTGAGGCCCTAGAAGGCTAATTTGTTTCTCTACAGAGTGGTGGGTGGCAGGGCCCAGGTTCAAAGCCAGCTGAGATAGCTCCCAAGTGCACATTTTAGCCACCAAGCCGGTGGTCCTCAGCGTGTGGTCCCTGGAACCGTAGCATCGACGTCATCTTAGACTTGCTAGAGATGCAGATTCTCAGGTCCCAGCCCAGACCAGGAAAATCAGAGATTCGGGGGCAGAGGGGGCGATCTGTCTGAAAGGAGCCCCCTTGCTGTGATTCTGAGACTTGCCACTGTGACGTGGCCTTGCACACCTGGAGGTGGTGTTGGCCCCAGGGAACAGGTGATAGTGGCTGATATCCCGTTTCCTACACTCTCGCTCCCCAAAGTGTGGTCTGTGAATGAGCAGCTTTGGGGTCCCCTGGGGGCTTGTTGGAGCCGCAGACGCTCAGGCTGCATTTCAGACCCACTGAATCGGAATCTGGGTTTTAACAAGACCCCCAGGTGACTTGCTGCACGTTAAAGGTTGGGGCACACTGATGCGGGCTATGACAGGGTGAGGTCACAGCCAGGACAATGTTCCCAGACAGGGAGGGGAGGAAAGCCGCCCCCCGATAGCAGTGTGACCTCCCCTCGGTGTCACCTGGGGGGGGGTGTCAGCTGGGAGGCCCACTCCTTAGCTAGAAGGTCATGCGCTGGTTAGGACAGCAGCAGCTGCTGAACTAGACCCCTAAGTCTCAGCGACTTCAAGGAAGAGGTGTTCACTTCTAGCTCGTGTGAAATCAAAGCAGCAGGGAGAGCCTTGCTCCCCACAAAGCTAGAAGTGTCACCAGAACTTCCCCTCACAGCCACTAACTGCAAGAAAAGATGGAAAATGCATGCTCGGGGAGATTTAGGGAACATCTATCAGTCTCTACCCTGGTTCACTGTAAACATTTAGCTATCAATTGTTCGTGTGTTCATCCAGTGAATTAAATCCCTGAGTAATGAATAAGATTCGCTTATTCACCCTTGCAATCATTTATTCATTCAACAAACATCTATTAACGGCTGCTGTGTGGAGGAACTTGCCATACCAAGGAGCTCAGCATCTAGAGGGAAGCACAGAGCTGATACCAGTATGCTCTGGGAACACAGAAAGGGTACTGTCATCAGACCGGGACATCAGGGAGGGCTTCCTGGAGGAAGTGACACTGAACTGAGTTGAGATGTATGAGAGGAGTAGCCTAAGCAGAGAACGAAGTACGAAGATTCAGGGCTTCAGAAAATGCAGTGTGTGACCTGGCAGAGGAACTCAGCTGGGGAAATGGAGACATCAGTAGGCTGAAGGGTGGTGTCAGCGATGAAGGAGGTGATCTGCCTGTCTCCTGGGTGATGGGGAAATGCGGACCCACGGTCTCCCCCATCCTGGCAAGAAAAGATGCAAATAGTTCTGTCCACACACTTGCAAGTCGCCCTCCTGCCTAGTTGCCCTGGGGGTGGGGGTGAGGGGCAGGGAAGACATTGCGCTTCCTCGCCAAAATGCCCTTTGTAAGTCTGCAAGAGTCAAGGTGCAAGCTGCTATCAACCCATATTTTATGGTTCCGGAACAGCTGTCGCCTGGTCTGTCCTGGGGACCTGGTTGCTTAACAGAGAGAGAGGCAGATTCCACACATTCCCTCAGTCTTGGCTGCCCTGGGCTCTCTGGGAATCACGTGTCCACCAAAGTGTCACTCCCCAGATATGTCCTTTGGAAGGTCTAAGGGGCAGGATACAAAGCTCTGTCCTTCATAATTAGGGAGTGATTAATTATTTAATCAGAACAGATAGCAGCCCGCACAATGTCACCTCCTCTCATTTGTCGGGCTACGGGTACCCATTAATCACAGGACATTCTCAGTGCAAAAGGGACAGGTTGGCTTGAAGCTCAGTGTTGTGGGAACCTCACTGCTACCCCCTGATCTGCGTCAGAGGCGCTGCCAATATATCACAGCAGACATCGCTGTCACCGGGCAGGCTTTGCTCCTAGAGGAACGTCTTAGGAAGGGGAATGCAACATCTGTGCACCAAGGAATCTCGCCCCAGCCCCTCCTCTGCCCCTCGGGTCCTGAAAGCTGCAGCGCAGCCAGTGCGCAGGTGGGAGGCTCCGGGGCTTAACCCCAGCCGAGGAGCCCGGAGCTCTGCTCTCCTGCTGAGCTTTGGCGCTCCCTGCTTTCTGCTGGTCACGGGTTCTTGTACTGCAGGTGGAGTTTCCAGTCTTCTTTGAGAGAATAATTAATTCTCCCTCTGCAGTCCCCTATTTCTCTCCTAAGGACGCTCCTGATAAGGGCTGTTCTAACAGCTTTGTGTTCACAGAAGCCGGCAGCCCACGTGTCAGCAGGGGTGAGAATGAGTCATGCCCGGCTGTGTCTGTCACCCCTCTGAACTTGAGGGCTCACCTGGCTTGCCCTGGCTGCTGGCAGGTGACTCTTGTATGTCCCTCGGCACCTCTCATGGCCACTGCCCTGAGCTGCATGCTCAGTGGGAAACCAAGACCTCCTCCACCAAAAGACCACCCAGGCTATTGGGGTTCTTAGCTCGTCACTGCGGAAACGCATCTGGCTGGTTATGCGGGAAGGACGTCTGTGGAAAGATAGGCCACTCCGGAACTCATGGAGTTTCCAAGAGAGCCAGAGGGTTGCAGGGATTCGGGGACATATGGCCAAGAAAGACGCCCAAAGTCCCACCACCGAGTGGGTCCGACGAGGAGCACCGCTCTGCACCGAGCCCCTAGCACCGAGCTGCTAACCCTGGACGCCTGACACCCTCACTAGGACGGCCACCAGGACTGCCCTGGAGCCACATGCTTCTCCACCTGCTGCTGCCCCTTGGACGCCCCTTGGTCCCCAGAACTTCTTGACACGGGCCGTGACTCCAGGTCTGAGGCATATGCATCCCAGGGAAGGGCCAGGTCTGGTGGCCACACCCCCCACCAGGGAGGCTGGGATAGCCAGTGAGCACCAAATATTGGGCACGTGTCCTTATGAGATGCCACTTGTTTACCGCTTGTTTTTAAAGCTGCCAGAAGTGGAGTCTCTCTGTGGTAAGGAAACTGAGTTCCCCAGCCGAGGAGGCTCCTCTCTGCTCCAAGACCCTGTGATCCGAAGCCCACACTCGCGCCCCTCCAGCCACTCCGGGTATCAGGGCTTCTTTATCTGTAGATCAGACCTGGGTAGATCCCAGGACAAGCCAGTGTGGGGGTAATTCTCAGTACCTGCTTTCAGCAGAGAGAGAAAAACACACACGATAAAACCCTTGATTAGGTCTGTTCAATTCACGCGTTCCAACGGGCCCAATTTGATCTTAACAGAGGAATGAACATGCAGAAACCACCCACCAGTGTGCATTCTTCGCTGGAATCCGAGGTGAAAAACAAGCTGTCGTGGCGGTTTTCAGGTTTCCCTAACAGATGCTGCACGCGTTTCTGGAGTGAAACGTGTCCCTGTTTTTTCTGTCAAGGCTAGTTCCTAATAGGACGGTACAATGAGGCAGGGCATGAAATTGTCATAACCGGCCCCTCTATTTACATGCACAAAAGCTGAGATGGCCCGAGGAGAAAAACAACTGAGGCATGCGCGCTCTGAAGTCTTTCTGCATGTTGGTGCCGTTTTCCCGATGCTTTGAAATTGACACACGTGGATGGCTGTTTCTTTGGCCGTTCATGCAAAGCTGTTTATTGAGTGTGTATTATGGGCAACGTTTATTCTGAGAATACTGTGCAGCTAATGATACTGATGGATACGGGGCATGGTTTGGGGGAAATAAATGAAGTTTTACATCGATGTCTATTGAGTAAGGGAGAGAGGAGGACAGTCACAAAAGCAATATTGTCGTCTATGGTAAGGAGCCTGTAAAATGAGTCACAGTATAGCTAAATAGGTAAAAGAGTAATTATTTATTATTTTTCTGTGTAGTTTGTGATTTTGTGAGAGCTGTGAGATTAGCTATAAATAGCCCAACCAAAGCTGGATTGACCTTTGCATCTAGAATGATCAAGGAAGAGCCAGATATCCCTAGACCTGTGCTGGGCAAGGCAGTGGCCGCCAGCACGGGTGGGCATGGTCCGCTGGCAGAGTGACTGCTCTGAATGGGGTGTGCTCTTAGTGTAAAATGCACACTGGGTTTCAAAGACAGGGTTGCTCTAGACCGGAAGCTTCCAGAGCACAGGTTCTCATATGGCATCTTTAGAGCACAACACAGTTCCTGGAATGCACTGAGATGTTTGCTGGGAGGGTGGGTGGGTGGTGAGTGTGCACCGCACACACACTTTCTGTCCCGTTCATTCTCTTTCTGCCGTAGTTCAGTCACTTCTCACGCGTGCACTCAGAGCTCCCTCTGTGGCATCCAGTGTGCGGACAGCCACCACGGATCCTGTGCTGACCCCATCGGCAGGTGCCAATCCCCCCAGCTTAAATGGGGGTTTTGCAGGCTGAGATGCCTACCTACCAGCGGATCTCTGGGGTTCTGAAACTCTCCGAAAGGGGTTCGTTTGGCCGTTCTTTGCTGTATCTGATAGTGGGGCCGTAGGCAGTGGTTATGTGGCCGCCATTTCTGCATCAAATCGTTTTTCCCACTGCTCCCCATTGTCAGGTTTTCAAGGGTCATTTATTTCTGCTCTTTGTGGTCTGCTAAGTTACAGGCTATAAAGGGATGAGAACTCAGGAAACAGAAAAATGGGCTTATTCGAATTATGTCTAAAAATGAGAAAAAGTCCATGCCAAACGATGACTTGAGGGGCCATTCTCTAAGGAATAGACACAGGCTTTGGACCGTGGGCTGATGCCACTTCTGTTGGCTCTTCCCAGGCTCTGCTTACTGTGGGTCCCTGGCTGCATTGGGGTTAAGTAGAAGTGAGTTTTGGAAAGTGAAATTAAATGATATCTAGGATGAGGCAGTGTCTGGAGAGTTGGTAGCAGTCGGGGTGAGGTTAAGGTAGTATTTGGTCAGGGCGCTCAGATATACTCAACCAGACCTCCCAGTGAGTGTGTCCAGGAAAATATGTACACAGAGAACTAACGACAAGAAGGAGATATCTCCCCGCTGGCTGGGCAGTGGGGCCAGGTGCCACTGCAGAACTGCGCTGAGACTGTCTCCCCCGAGTCAGGCTGCTGTGAGCAGTGGAGGCCCAGAGCAGCTACGGACGATGCCTTAAATCTCTGCCTACACCTTGGAAACAGGACCCCGCTGGGGGAAAGGCCAGAGCTGCCTCCCACCCAGAGAAGAGAGCCTGAGAAAATAACAAAATGAAATTAAGAACCCATCTACCCAAGTCTAAGGGAAGTTCATCCCAGCCACCTTCCCTGAATCTTTGTTGGGGCACACAGTGGGCAATGCACGACCTTTCACAGAAGCTGTAGGGAGAAGATAAAATTTCCAGAAGGAGCCATGCCCACGTATATGTTTGCTTGAGCCTTTGAAAGCACCACCTCTGAGACACTAGCCCAGTCCAAGGCGCTGGAGTCCGGCCAGGCTGAACTAGCTCTCAGCATCGTTGGCCATCGGGGTTGGTCTTGCTGTCTCAGGGGAGACAGAGATGCAAGAAAATCCATGTAAAAGTAGACCCTTGAAGTTTCAACCCATGTTGCCCAAGGGCCAACTGTGTAATTGTTTTTATTGCTTATTTTTTTTGAAAAGGAGCTTTTTATGCAATAGTAGTGGTGACAAGTAAAATGAGAATCAGTATACCACGCGGATTCTTTAAGCTGATTTTCCCCTGAAGAATACAGATCGTGAGTGGGCCGTTAAAAGGGATTCCAGTATGAATCTGTACTGGATACGCAAGCTCCCGCCCTGCAGGGCTGCCCTCTTGGTGAGCATTTCACAGCGAGCACACACTTACACAGAGCCACTGTTTAATAACCTCTTTGTCTCCCTAAGTGCAGTAATTGCACACACTGAGTGAAGAGGGTGACGGACGCGTCCCAGGCTGTCCTTTTGAATTGGGGGAGAAAGAAAGTTAAATCGTTTCCTTCCTCTACACAGAGCCTCGCGTGAAGATGGGTGAGGCCCCCGGTGGAGCTATTGTCATCTCGTAAAAGCCGTTTCATTTTTTGGAGATCAGCTGCGAGAAAATGCGGACACAGCCCCGTCTAGACCACACCGCAAAGTGCTCTCTCGCTAGACTCATCCTTCCCACGGCTCCTTCGCTGTGGGGGGAGCTAGTCCTCCACGCATACCTGCCACATCAATTCTCCTAAAATGCCACATTAATCATGTTACTTCTGCTAACTGATCCTCACAGCTCCTAATGACTTCGAGAATTAAATTTAAACAGGGACTTGATTGTCCCCGGCCCTCCCCAGCGGGGCTGGCTTCCGTGGCTGACATCTTTCCATGCCTGTCCCCTCCTTCTCACACATCAGTCTGTTTCCTCTTTCTCGAATAAATCTCGAACTTCCCCAGCACCAAGCGCTTGCTCTCATCGTGCCCTGAGCCATAGATCTCTTTTATCACTCTCTTCGCCTGCTCACATCCCACCCTCCTTCCTTCCCCCCGTCATCATGGGGCACCCACAATGGATTAGGAACTGTGGGTGAATCCTCTCCCTCTTCCAACTGCCCTGCAAGGTGTCTTTCTTCTCCAGAGCACGTACCACTTAAATATTGTTATTAATTTGTCAGTCGTCAAATGATATTAATAGGCATAGAATCCGCTAACAGCCTCTTAGGCTAGTCATAGTTTTCAAAACTGTATTCACCTTATCTGTCAATGAGATTTCTCCGTGCCAGCATCATGAGTTAGTTTTTTTTTTTTTTTTTTTTTTGGTACCTGGCATAATGCTTTGCCTGGGGTAGGTATGCTTTGCAAACATTTCTTGCAGGCGCGAACATTCCTTGTACGGATGAGTTAATTGCTGGATTCATTTCACTAAAAATCCATCTTGGCTGGGCACGGTGGCTCACACCTGTCTGTAATCCTAGCACTCTGGGAGGCTGAGGCGGGTGGATCGCTTGAGGTCAGGAGTTCGAGACCAGCCTGAGCAAGAGCGAGACCCCTGTATCTACTAAAAATAGAAAGAAATTATCTGGCCAACTAAAAATATATATAGGAAAAATTAGCTGGGCATGGTGGTGCATGCCTATAGTCCCAGCTACTCGGGAGGCTGAGGCAGGAGGATCGCTTAAGCCCAGGAGTTTGAGGTTGCTGTGAGCTAGGCTGACGCCATGGCACTCACTCTAGCCTGGGCAACAAAGCGAGACTCTGTCTCAAAAAAAAAAAAAAAATTGTGTTAATGATTTCTGCGCTCTAATCTTTCCCACAGTAGACCCAGCTAAGTCCTTTGAGCTTAGCCATCCCTGCAGGGAAGAGGACCGGGTAGGACAGAGAAGTCCCTGAGCGAGACATCTGGGCATTTTATGACTATCCAATGGCAACGACAAAACTTTGAGCCAAATCACAGCTTGGGCTGCTCTCTCACCGTTCTCAGCAGATCCATGCCTCAGGGAATCCCCTGGCATAGAGCCTGTGATTTTAAAATGCAGAGTAAATAAATCGAGAGTAAAATATTGCCTATGTACCTGGAGGACATCACGCTAAGTGAAATAAGCCAGTAACAAAAAAAAAATCAAACACTGTACGATTCCACTTATATGAGTTCCTAGAATAGTCAGATTCATAGACACAGAAAGTAGAATGGTGCTTGCCAGGGGCCAGGGTAGGGGAGAAAGGGAGTCATTGCTTACTGTGTGCAGAGTTTCTGTTTTGCAAGAGGGAAAAGTTTAGGAGACTAGTTGCACAACGACATAAATGTCCTTAGCAGTACTGAACTTAAAGATGGTCAATTTTGTATTGTGTGTATTTTTTTTCTTACCACAGTTCTTAAAATTTTATAAAAATAACCATTAAAAAGTAACTGCTTGTGAGAGAATTCTGAGAGGTAAGTTTGGCAGATTGAAATCATTTTGGCAATCCCAAAAAGAAATTGCCTGTATAGTGGTTTTCAGCATAACGAAGGGATTCACGGGTATTTTTTAAAATAGGCAAGAAATCTATTTGAATATAGTTCAGGTGGCTAGATGGGCCCTGCTTTGGAATATCTTCCAATCTTGCCCTTTTTAGAAATAGATGCACACCTCAGTTGTCGAGAAGGAAGGAAGATATCTACGTGGCCTTCCAACTGCCCATTCCCATAAAGACTGGCCCACAAAGGGGGCAGACAAGGCAAGGCACCCCTTGGACAGTGCTACCTTAATTTAGCAGTTATGTACTAAGTAGAACCTGATATTTGAAAGACACTAATTATATCAATTAGGGTTGCATTCAGCTGCATATAATAGAAAAACTAAGGCTTACTAGAGTTACTGATAGTGGCTTAAACAGGATAGACATTTATTTCTTTTTCATGAAAAAACAGTGGCAGGTAGGCAATCCAGAGCTGTCTTGGAGTCTCTGTGGTCAGCAGAGACCCAGGCCTCTGCCTTTTTGCTGCTCTGCTTCCATGGATCACCTCATGGCCCACAATGGCTGCTTGAGATCCAAGCATCACATCTGTATTCCAGGCAGCAGTAAGGAAGGAGAGAGAGATGGTTACATCCCTCTCGTTTCTGAAGACTTCTGTTAATGCTTCAACAGACAAAGCTTACTCACAAGACATATCTGAGTGAAGATGCATTTGTATAATCTTTTAGATCAGATGGACACATTGTGTCTGATTAGAACACGTGTTTTGTTGTACAGAGAAAGGGACGCAGAATGTTGGGCTGGGTGCTGGCAGTCTCTGTCCCTTTAGCAAGTAGGGCCTGCTGTAGGCACCTGTGTGAAGGAGAGGCTTCTGTCATCGAGTCGCACACGAATGACACCCACAAACAGCACATTTCTTCACGTGTCTCCTCCTGACCTTTTTCAAGTGCTCTTGATTTTCTATGGGCTGGGTTTTGAATTCGGGAAAATTAAGCTTCAGGAAGTGGCTGGGACACGTTGCCCCGCGTGAAGCCTCCCATGCACATAATCACCGCACCGGTTCTAACTGAGAGCTAATTTCAGATTTCCTGCATATCATATTGGAAAATTGAGCTGTCAGATCTATTTAAGGTCTACACGCCAACATGGGAGCACCCGAGCCCTACTCTTTTCAATACATTTCCGAGGACTTTTTTCCCCCCTCACTGTCTTCAAGACTCAATAATGTTGTACTAGAAGCCGAATCCATCTCATTGAGTAAGCTTTTGAAGTTCGAATAGTTGCTGTGTATAGAATTGAGAAAATTGGCAGGGAAAACCTCCGAGGTATCTGTTCCCATCAAAAGTCCCTTAATTTCCAAAGTGTTTTAAATTGTGGGTTGTAATAGGGGCCAGTGTCCTATACACGGTGGGAGGTTCCATTGGGTCTTGATTATCCGTGGTCAGGGCACCCCGACATACCTGCGTGATCAAGAGCTGGGTTAATAAGACACGAGCAGGGCGTTATTCAGTCTGTCTCTTGAGAGAGATTAAGCTCCATGCTGTGAATGTATATTCCAGAACTCACTGCTGGTGTGGGGACCTTATCGTCTGCCACTTAACAAAAGGATCTTCTAGTCTGTGGGCTATGTCACTTGTGTTCTTTTCGCGTGGCTTTTTCTGCGCCCTTTTGCATGTTGTGTTTTCTCAAAAGACGCTTAACTGGGAGCAAATCTGCATCTCCTATTCCCTCCAACATGGGGTTTGACTTCAATCCAGTAGAAGCCACTTAACTTTCTCACCAGGTCCTACGAATAGCCGAGAGATGGTGGTCATCGGATAGCTGATGGGAAATATGTCTGGCATGAGATGAGATGACCTTGATAGGAAATACCAAAATGAAGAGGAAGGGAGGGGAGAGAGAATGCACTTCTGTGATTTGTTCTAGGGAGAGTTCATGGGTACCATTCACGGGCAGAGCTGTGTGGTGTTGTGTTTCGTTGTGTTGTGTCTTAGAGGCCAGGCGTATTTGCAGGTAGATGTTCACAAGCGTGGAGATGGCAGCCAGGTGCAGTGGCTCATGTTTGTAATCCCATCACTCTGGGAGGCCAAGGCGGGAGGATCACTTGAAGCCAAGAGTTCCAGACCAGCCCGGGCAACATATAAGCATGGAGATGGGATCTTGAAGACGAGGCCCAAATATGAATAGAACGTGACGTGGTAAAATGTGTCATTGGTTGCCTCTTCCATCTCTTCTCTTCGCCATTTCACCCTTCATCTGATGTCCCTTCCCCCTCCGTTCCCAGTGTCATTTTTTCCCTCTCTCCTATCTCAGAAGATCTGTTAAAACTAATGCACACCTAAATTGTAATAAAGCATAAACGAATGTCATTGGCATTTCACCCCATGATATCTGAGGATCTTTTGAGAAGTGGATCACATAGGCCTATTTTACTTACTCGTAAGACTAACATTGTAGCAAGTAACAGTTTTAAGGCAAAAATCTGGGAAGTGTCTCAGCCGAGTTAATTATTGCAGGTCAGTTCCGCTAGTTTCATTGCCCCCAAGAAGGATAATTTAGGAAGTTCTGGGAAATCCTACAGTCATCATGAGTTATAATATTGGCAAGAGGATTATGCAACCACAGGGGAATAATATCTAGCTATCACCTAGTCCAGAGGTCTTCAAACTATTATAAGTGGAATTATTTTTTAATAGAAATAGTATGGAGGGTTCAAAAATGGAAAACATTTAACAGATAAAGCAGAGCTGTTTGGGTAGAAACCAAGGTGGGCATGTGGGGTGGGGTGAGGGAACTCTGGAGATTCTTGCAGGAACCCCTGGGATTTGGGGTCTGGAGTCTGTGCAGCCCACACATCGTGAGGACCCCGACGCTTGGGTTCATACTAAAAGATTTTCCCAAAGTTACACAGCCAGGAAGGATAGAGTGAAAACTGGATCTAACACTCCAAATTTCTAATTCAGAGTTTTCCTACTAAAATAAACTAATTATTGTTCCCTTAGACATTTATTTTTTTCTGATTATTAGAAAGCCTAAAAAAGTATAAGATGTGGGGGTGGGAGGGGGAGGGGGGAATGAAATGCTTCTAAAACCCTATCAGTCAGAAAAAAAAATGTTCTATTTATAGTCCATGAACTAATCTTCAATAATCTTAACTTTGACGATCTTTTTTTTTTTTTTTTGTGAGACAGAGTCTCACTCTCTTGCCTGGGCTGGAATGCCGTGGCGTCAGCCTGGCTCACAGCAACCTCAAACTCCTGGGCTCAAGCGATCCTCCTGCCTCAGCCTCCTGGGTAGCTGGGACTACAGGCATGCGCCACCATGCCCGGCTAATTTTTTCTATATATATTTTTAGTTGTCCAGCTAATTTCTTTCTATTTTTTTAGTAGAGACGGGGGTCTCAGTCTTGCTCTTGCTCAGGCTGGTCTCGAACTCCTGACCTCAAGCAATCCTCCCGTCTCGGCCTCCCAGAGTGCTAGGATTACAGGCGTGAGCCACTGCACCCGGCCTAACTTTGGCGATCTTAAACAGATCTGGCTTTTCTCATATTGATTCATATATGTGGCTGATCCTTAAACCCAGTGAGTTTATAAAATAAGATGTCTTGGTCCCTAGACTATAACTGTGTACAGAAAGGCCAACATCTTCCATTTATTCAGAGTTTTAGGGGGAACAAATATATGGTAGAAGAGTCTTCTTGGGGTAGCGCTTTCTAAAATCCCTCTAACTCAAGTTTCCCAGAACCCAAACCCAGCCTATCCTCACCGACAACGACAGACTAATTTGGAAATACATATGATGGGATTTTTCTAGGCATTTCTTCCAAGGGTCCAAGTGTCTCGAGCTCGGGCCGCAGCGCGATGTTTCTAATGAATTCTCTGAAGCTCTAGCGTAAATGCCACTTCAAATAAAATAGTGAAAGAAAATGGAAACGTTTCTTTCACCACATGCGATAAGTGATTTTAAATTCATAAGTTCAGGTGCATCAGGACGAGAGTGGAAATGAAGTCGACATAAATGATAGAACAACCCAAGCACAGCAAGCGGCTTTGCCGAGCTCGCTGTAAAACGAGGAGTGGATGGACGACCAAAGGCTGGTGCATTTGGGTGAAGAGAAACGTGCTCTACCTGAGTTTGCATAAACATCAGGGACGGGGAGTTCAGGAGAGACCCAGACAGTGGATGGGGGGAGAAGACGCTCGCTCAGAACCCAGCCCCTAAACCAGGTTGCCTTGGTTCAAATCCGCCTCCATCACTTCCAAGTTATTTAATCGAAGCATGAATGCCCCCATCTAAAAAAAGGGGACGTTAAACATTGTACCAATCTTCTGAAAATTTAATAAGTAAACACAGTTGACCCTTGTACAACACGGGTCTGAACTGTGCCGGGCCACTTATACGTGGCTTGTGTTCCACCAAACGCTATCAAAAACACAGGATTCCAGGGTGCAAAACCCCAGAATGCAGAGGGCTGAATTGGTTTGGGAGAATTTGTTACACTCGAGAGGTCCTGGGACCAGTTCCCCACATGAGCCAAGGGATGACAGTAAACATGAACCCTTAAAGCAGGTTTTGACACGTAGCGTTCAGTAAGCATTGGCTATTTTGATCATAATTTTTATCTTTGTCACTTTCTGATTTCTCTTCTTCCACCTCTCATCTGTTTCCTAACTCTGCCCTGTAAATTTAGACCCTAATGAGTATTTTACTGGATACATTTGGGAGAGGCGATTCAGGTCACATCAGAACTGGGAGTAGGAGGACAGCTGGACGAAGGCTTGGGGCTTAGGCCAAAGGTCACGCCTGAATCTGACATCAACAAAGTCTGAGGCTCGTTGGAGACGGAGCGAGACTTAGATGCCTGGGTGTCACCGAATGGCAGATCCAAGAAAGGGCCTGGAGGTCCCCAAATGAAAACAAACGGAAGCAAATAAAAACAGCTTTCGTTTCCCAAATACGCTGTGCTGGGAGCTTCAGCTGTGATTTCACTGGATGCTCTCAACAAAGCAGGGTTTGATGATGAAAACAAGGTTTAGAGAAGTTGCACTAGTCCAAGGTCCCATGGCTGGCCAAGCTGGGGTTCCAATCCGGGTCCAGTTGACTGCAAAGCTCGGACTCACGCCCACCATGCCGTACTGCCCAGGAAGCCAGGGCGAGTCGGGACCGTGGCATGAGCAAACGTCTCTGACCTTTTGACCATTGAACGGAGATGTTCAGGTAGATGCAAGGAACGTACTAGGAGACAAGACTGGATGGTGGGGCACTTGAGAACCATATTCGGAAGTATTTACTTTAACAGTCAAGTGAAGGGAAAGATTGAGAAGTTTTTGGATGCTGGAGAGAATAATATAACTCACATTTTAAGACCATAACACTAATGGCCCTTTACAGGGATGGATTTGTTGGAACAGAGACAGGGGTTAGGGTGTCCAGTTTGCAGGCAAACAGATTAATCTAATGAGAGCATCCTGGGCTAGGAAAATGGGAAGAGAAAAGAAATTATGTATATAACTATATCCCTAAGACAGAATATATCCATAAGCATAACAAGTCAGAACACTCAAGTTGGAATCCAACAATCCAAAGTTTTGATCTCAGTCTGTCCAGTGTTAGTTAGCTGTTTAACCTTGGACGTTCGACGTCTATTGTGCCTTTGTAAAGCAGAGAGAGAATGTTATTATCTTAAGGAGTATTGTGAAATTCAGGTGAAAAGATGGTTCACTTAAAAGTATTTGGTACAGTGGCCTAGCACATAGTTAGTGCTCATTAAATACTACCTATTTTATTACCATTATAATAATTATTAATATTCCTTACTGCCTTAGTTCTTCCTGTCAACCAGAGAACAAAGGCCTGCAGAGAATCAGAATGAACGGATTTTTGAAAGTGTCATTATGACTCATTTCCACAACTAATAACATTTGCCACAAATTATATCTCTAACATTTCCTACAGACGAGCAGAATAGAGAATTCACGGGGCATAGCATAGTGTCTTCCACAGATGACACTTTTTTGTTCTATAGAAGGGATAAAATGCAACGCAGCTGCACAAGCTGTGTGGGGGAATGGTGAATTGTGATGTCCCTGTTGGACTGCCCGTGCAGCTCTTGCTCGGGTGTCCCTCCTGGGTCCAGGGCCTGTTCCTCACAGATGTCACCTCTGTGTGTCCTCACATGACAGGAGGGGCAAACAGGTTCCCTCGGGCCTCTTTTATAAGGGCACTAATCCTATTCATGAGGCTCCACTCTTGTGATCTAATCGCCTCCCCAAAGCTCTGCCTCTTAATAGCAACACACTGGAGATTAGATTTCGTGAATTTGGAGGGACACAAGCATTCAGATCCTAGCAGAAGGCTTGGCACCTTTCTTCCCCAAGAACAGGACGATGAGGGTTATTTTTACAGCCTGTCACAATCGGGTACATGTGATCCAAATTCAGAGCCTTCCTGGAGTGCCCCAGTTTTCAACTTTCACTCCTTATGTCTTCTTGTTCTTTTTCTGGTTTTATCGATTCATGGAGAAGGGAGCTCTGGCCACTCCCCACTGGTGTACTTTGGGCTCACCCTGGAGCCAGACCCCCAACCTCGGGAAGAGGCCCCAGTGGGACTAAGCTCTAGAGGAGTTGGTCATTGTTTGGGAAGCATGTTAGCTGTGCTTATTACATGCCGCATCATACATGGGCTACTGCACTCTTTGTTCCATCACTTCACAGAGGTTTGACCCACCATGCTGGATAGGAACGGTGATTTTGGAGAAGTGGATCTGGTCTGCAACACTGGCTCTCAGGCTGCAAAGTGCTGGGGTTGAGAGGATGTCTAGAAGTGTGTACATAAAATAATTCAAACCGAGCCATCGCCTGCGATGTGCTTAGGCTCTTTATGCATTGTTCTATTAATAGCTCTGTCCCCACGGAGAGTTCAGGCATTCCGATTCAGTTGACAACTGTAAATTACAATAAATATGGTGTCGAATCAGTGAGTGGCCCAGTGCCAAATGACATCGCCGTGTTTGCAGTGGGGCAAATCTTTTCTGAGTGTGGGAGTGGTGGGTAGCGGGAAGCATGGAGTTCCAGGAAGAATCTTTTAAAACTTTAACTAGTTTCTGAGAAGAGAAACGTTTACTCCGGAAGATGCCAGAGAGGAGAGATGCCATGAGCTCATGGTCAGCGGTCTCCTGAGTGAAAAAATGGATCTTAGAGTTTCATTTGGTCTCATTTAATTATTGAAATCATTGGGTTCTTTGTCTTAGTTCTTGAGCCAGTCAGCCTTACCATCTTCTTAAATATCACAGTCATTAAAATGCACCCTTTCAGAAACAACGTACGTCAATAAGCAACTCAGTGTCATCGATCCCTTAGTGTTCACACACACACACACACACACGCATATGCACGTGTGCACACACAAGTATTTGCACATGCATAGATATACAGCCAGGCACATGTGTGCACACATGAGTATATACACACACATGCACAGATATGCAGCCAGGCACATGTGTGCACACACAAGTATACACATGCACAGATACACAGCCAAGCATATGTGTGAACACACAAGTATACACACAGACACGCACAGATATACAGCCATGCACATGTATGCACACACAAATGCACAAATACATACACACACTCCAAAGGCAGTAGCCACTGCGAATCTTCAGTGTTTCTTTCTGGGGGCTCTGTGGGTGCTACGCTGCCAACCCGAGCATCTACTTCACCAGCACGTGCAAAGAACCTGGGCGGAGCTGAGTGGCCAAAGATCACTCTGGCAAACCTCACGCCCAATAGAGAGAGGCAAGGGGGATTGTGACACACACAGAATTTTTCCGGTGTGGCCAGATCGAGCCAGGCAGGGTGCGCTGAATCAGTACCACACCCACCTCTCTCTCGCAGCTTTGTGTGTGCGTGCTGGAGGAACAAGCATCCTTTCGGTGCTGGGTGGCCCTGGGCATAGGCCTGCTCTCCATCTGGGAGATTACAGCCTTTGTGTTCCCACGGAGGGCAGACTGGGCCAGCCAGAGCTGGGCAGTAGGATAGCTGAGCATTATTACATTTCCGTTCTAATTACCGCTTCCTTCACTCCTGTGATCGCCCGCCCAGGGGGCCTCGTTAACACGGCTCTGATGCCTCCCGTGTGCACTGAGGTTTCTACCCAGGCCTCATCCTCCACACACCCTTTCTCTGCACCGAGCCCCAACATCTGCATGGGGTGGGCAACGCGCCATGTTGCCCTGTGTTTGGGTTCAACCAAGGGGGACTCAAAGCGGAACAGACTTTGATTCTATTGAGCTGGACTGTCAGGTCAGAAGCCCTGAGCTGTCATGAACTGCTCACCTGAACTGGTCCTTCCAGAAGCTTCCTCCGGACAGGGGCTTTGTTTATGTGTTCTGCTCTGATGGGCTGAATTTCATTATCCCCCCCTCTATTTGGCAAGAGACTCCACCCTCCTGCTCCATTATAATTTGTCCATGGAAGTCACTAGTTGAAGCTGTTGCCTTTTAAAAAGCATTTCTTTCCCAGCTCTAATTTCTTTCCCAAATAAATTCACTAGGTGGCAGTGAACAGTGAGGGAAAGAGGGCTGCTTTTGAAAAGAAATTCAAAGGCAAGTAGAGTTAAACATTCTAGGATATCTAATCATGAATTTTAAAAAGCCTTCTAGGAGCCCTGGTCTGTGACATATATAACTAATGGAAGACAAACTACAGCTTTAAGTGAAAGACCTAGTCTGGATTAAGTGATGAAATACCAAGATTTATGGTCAAACCTCCTCTTAGCACTCCACTGATAATTTTATTCATAATATGGTCGAAATCACAGATATTTATTTATTGCCTATAAACATAATTTCCTTTACAGAAATTAGGGATGTGAACTGGCTCACGCCTGTAATCCTATCACTCTTAGAGGCCAAGGCAGAAAGATCGCTTGAGCTCAGGAGTTTGAGACCAGCCTGAGCAAGAGCGAGACCCCATTTCTACTAAAAGTAGAAAATTTAGCAGGGCATCGTGGTGCAGGTCTGTAGTTCCAGCTACTCGGGAGGCTGAGGCTGGAGGATCGTTTGAGCCCAGGTGTTGGAGGTTGCAGTGAGCTATGATGAGGCCACTGCACTCTACCCAGGGTGATAGAGCGAGACTCTGCCTCCAAACAAAACAAAGCAAAGCAGATCCTACTTAAAGTCTCTATTGTGTATGAGTGGGTGTGAATGTGTGCGTAAATGTGTGCTTTCTTCAGAAGGCACCAGAGCCTCCTGATAACTCAAGGATTTGTATCATTACTCTTGGATTAATTTCTCCGTATAACCCTCATTTTTGTTTCTCAATGAAGGATGAAGGACCTTCCTTTCATCCTGTTAAACTCAGTGCTACAGTTGTCCCAGCAGGTAAAGCCTGAGATCTTGTTTCTGCTTTGGGAAGACTCTAAAACTTCAAATTTATTAAAGGACACTAAAATCTTAGTGCATATACTCTAATTAGTTTGTTTGCATGCTTCCTGTTTTCGTTTTGTTTTTTTGAACCAAAATGCACTTTGCTCAGAGGGGAAGAAAACAGTTGTAAATCAACTGAGAAGGCCGTTTGGAGGAGCTGGAGCCGTGTGTGTGGCCTGAGAGGCCGACCTCGCTGGGATCAGGAAGTCAGGCACTGTCGTTCCACGGCCCTGGCCTGGCCTTGGCCTTGGGTCCTTCACAGAAGAGCTGCAGGGAGCTGTGTTTGTAGCCAAACGTCCTTGGACTAGGAAGCACATTGGGTCAGTCATATCGCTGCCCTGACCTTGACCTCACACCCCAGGTCTCACGACTGGACTTCTCCCCATTTCCGGCTCTTTCTCTGCACCTAGGTCTCTGCTGTTCCCTAGGCCCGAGTCCCCTCTTGGCAACCAGTTGACCCTGCCTCCTCCTGCCTTGCTCTTGCCAGATTCTCCAAGGTCTAAAGTCCTACTTTTGTGTCCCAGCCTGGTCCCAGGATCCCTGTCTGGTTGCAGACTCCATCTTCCCATGCCCCCTCCATGCGTCTGAGTCGCTGGATGTTGCTAACCTCAGGGTCCCCATCGTGTCCTCCACTAAGACATTTGGGCACCACATGATTCCATGATGGGCTTCGTCCTCCTTCCATGAGGATCACTACTGAAAACTCCGGCTTTGTCTGATGTCTGTCCCCAAAAACCATTGATGGAGGGTTGCCATGTGCGCGACTCTGCGCTGGGTACCAGAGACAAGGTGGAGGGAAAGACATGGTCCCTGTCACCAGAAAGTTTACAGCCGCCTCCAGAGCCGTGTCTGGCCCCGGCACATCCTCCTAAGGCCAGCGGCAGAGTCAGTTCCCAGCCCTGCCTCCCCCGGGCTGAGCCTCGATGTACCCGAGGACACCAAAGTGTCCAGCTCCGTTTCAAGTAAAACTCTCTCAATTGCTGACACCAGGCAGGTTGCTGCTACTTTTATTCAGCGTGAGAAGGGACCCCAAGTGCTGAATAGTTACCTAGTCACTGTCCCCCGGGGTGGACATGGTCAGGCGTCCCCAGCAGCAAGTACGACACAGGAGCAGGCGTGAGCAGCCTGCCTGGCTTGGGCTGTGAAACACCGAACCTCTCAAGCTCTGCCTGGTTAACTTGCAGTAGGAGCGATTAGCATGTTAGGGGTGTAGCGGGACCTTGCCGTAGCCTCAATAATGTGCGTGATCGAGGGCCCTCGAGGTGGGGTTCGGGCGTGTGTAAGCCACCCCTTGCTAAGAAGATAAAATCTTGTGGAGGCCAAGTTTCTCCGTGTAGCGGACGGTGTATTTTCCAGAACAGCCGTGCTTGTGATACTGTGTTGATTATCTTGGAAGTGAATAGTCTGGCTTGTTAAGAACATCGGTGATTCCAGTTGGGACTTAAAGATACACATGATCGATCTTCCTAATATGCTAGCTGGAAAGCAAATAAGGAAATGCCAAGCTTCTCTTTGGTTCTCCCACTGAAATGAGGCAGACGTAAAAAAAATACCCTATGAAAAAAAGTAAGATTTGAAATATCGGTTTAGGAAGAGATGCTCTTTAAAAAAAAAAAAAAAAAAAAGAACTTATGGACACAATGCAATTTTTTTATGCAGCTATTTTCTCCAAAGTTGAATTACGGTAGTGTGTTGGGTTCATTTGAGGTTTTTTTAATGCTAAGTGAGAGATACCTTTTCTGCTATACACATGCGTGCACGCACACACACACACACACACACACACCCCATTTGATTGCTTTTTAATGTGCTTTTAAAAGATAAAATGTCTTACTTAAAAAAATCAAGTAAATTCTGCAGAGAGTGAGGAGTTCCCTTTTAAGAAGACTTTTAGGGAATCTGAACATTCTGCTCTCTCTTTTCTTGAATCTAGTTCAGGCCTCACAGTTATAATAGATTTGGAGCCATCTGGCGCTTTGCTGGTCACTGCCGTTGGGCAGTGAGTAGGTAGGTGGTGAAATGTTAGTTTGGGTACTTAATCTGAGTGCTTCTCTTGAGGGAAAGCTGAAGCACAGGAATTTATACTGATGACAAAAAGATTCACTGCAAAGTTCTGAACCCGTGCGATGAAGTATACTTGATGTAGTTCATAAAGTGAGAGATAAACAGAAAATTCCAAGCAGTGCCCAGGGCTCACTGCAGTGTGGTTGCAGCAGGAACTGAGAAGTCCTACCCTCTGGGCCGTTGACGAAGGCTTTAGTGCAGAGCTGGGCGATGCTTCCTAACCCTAACCCCAATCCCGTTCTCCTTGACCTGGGTCTACAGTGCCTTCCCTTGCCTCGCTCGGGTCCCTGCAAAGTGGCGCCTTTGTGACATCCGCCAGCATGCTGACTGCAGTGTTCCCGGGCTCTGGCTTTCCACTCGGCGGAGGGCAGTTCTCGCTGGAATTCTGCCTTGACACAATTCACCAATTCTGCTCCGAACAATCTTACTATTCTCCTGTTACCAAGTCCCAGCTTTCAGATCTGGGACCTGGCACAGAGCTTTAGGAGACAGAGTTCTGCTGCTTCACGCTCACTGTTTGGGTTACATGCCCCCAGCACTGCCGTCCATTCTAGAACCATCTCAACAGTTCCTCTCTCCTAGAGACTATCACCCCTGCTCTGCCGGGACAGAGCTAGATTTATTTTATGTTTATTTTTTGTGGTGTATACAAAACAATCAGCAACTCGTGGGCCCATGAAGTTTAATCCACGGACTTATAAAGAGGATGGAAGAAACAAAACCGATCTGGAAGCTACCAGGACACCTAGACTGAGTGTCCCTGCCCGGTGGCGCTGGGCCAGTCCCTCTGATAAATGTACACTGTTGGTGATTGTATCTTTCTAGGGGCCAGGGAGGTATTTTCCCACCAGTGAACATTTTCCAGTAAAACTATAGCCCAGTTTTTTTAATGCTTGAAAGGGTGAACTTTTTTCAATCCACAATAAATAAGGTGTTTGGAGGCCAAGACTCTAATGAGATAATCACCGTGAAAGCTGCCACCGAAACCAACATGTTTGAAAATTTACAGAAAACACAGGATGGGCTGGCCCTGTTCCCAGTGTGCTGGGGGAGAGGTGGGGAAAGAGGCTTTGTTTTCCCTGGAGCAGGTGACAACTCAGAGTCGGACCAGCCCCTGCTCTCTGGGAACCGTGCTGATAAGTGGCTGTGCCCGGCACGGGGCTGGTTGGCGGCACCCGTCGGGGAAACAAGGACTAATGGGTGGGAAGTTGGCCAGTAGCCGTCACGTGGACGCTCTCCTCTCCCCCGGGACACAGAACCTCCAGAGAGCAGCGCCAAGAGCCCGTGGGAAAACAGGTGAAGTCAGAGGCAAGCTTTGTGCTGGGAAGGTCAGCTGGGAAAGTCAATGGACTTCAAGTGCTGGGGACATTCCCAGAGAGAGGCTTTGAAGTGGTGGTGACGAGAGCGTGGCTGAAGGAGCACCGCTGGCCCCCTTATCAATGGGGGCTCACTGTGCACCCCGTCCCAGCCCCTCCCAGCCCGCCCTACACCTGCCCTTGTACTTTCCGGGCCAGCCAGCACCAGCCTTGTCATTGGAGGCAGTGACAAGTAGTGACCGTGCCCAGCCTCCAGCCACAGCTCTTGTCCCCATCCCTGACCCTGCACAGACTGGCCGTGTGAGCCTGGATGGTGTGGGAAACCCACTGTCCCAGCCCATCCTCTGGAAGCCAACCCCGAACCAAGGATTTGAGCAGAAGTGATTTGAGGACGCGCTCCTAGGAAAACTCGGCAGGAGCCAGGTCAGCTAGATCTAGATAGATGGGGAGGAAGCCACGCAAGGCCGGGAGTTCAGGCGGATCCCAGCTGCCACCCGATCCTATGGGATCTCTGGAGTGTAAACTGCATCTCGGCGTCTGCTCCTTCTTCAGGAAGGGGATCCAGGCGTCCGCCCCCTCTCAGCAGTCAGGTCATGGCCAGGGTTCGGGGATGGACTTGAACTCCCACGCAGCTGGGGCTCTCTCTCCCTTTGAGCAAAGCAGCGCCCGGAGCCCGAGGGCCATCCTCTGCAGAAGGTGGCCGGCGGGAGCTGTCAGCAGCACGGGGCACAGAAGCTGGGGACAGGCATGCAGATAGAGGGGACTGAGCTGGGGCCCCGGCAGAGGCGTCTGTGACACGGGGAGAGTCCCAGCAGCGACACTGCAGCGTGGATGAAAGCGTCGAGCGAGCACCTGTGAAGTGCTGCCCAGGGGACCCACGTAGCACATTTGCAGGAGCCACTTCCGGTCGTGCCCAGTGAGCGTCGTGCTCCTTGTCTCAACCTCTCGCCCAGCATGCCGGGAACAGGGGCGGCCCGTTCTGTGTTGCCATCATCAGACACACTGGGCTCGATGGCAGCGTTCACAGGGACTGTCTCACTCCCAGCATTGCTCCTCCGTTGGGCGATACCCCTGGGCAGGTGCCACGAGGCCGGGAGGAATGGGGAATCCGCTGGTGACAGAATGAGCCTCTGGAGGGCCCACACAGGCGGGGACCAGCGTGGGAGAGGCAGGTTAACGGACCCCGCGGGCACAGTCCAGCCCGTGGGAAAGGCACGGAGGAGCCGGCCCACCACAAGCAACGCACAGTTGAAACCATCACAAACCTTAACACAGACTTTAGCTCCGTCGATGGGACTCTCGTTTTCCGCATACTGTGCACAGCGAGCAGTTGCGTCGACTCTAAGCTCGCCGGGCCCCGTGTGCAGCTCCAGCAGGAGCACGCTCAACCTGCAGATCATACTTAGGGGAGACACGTGCACATGAGCAGGAGGCATTGGGGGTTCTGGGGGTGTTTAGCCAGACAAGAAAAATCCGGGCAGTCAGGACGACTGTCTTCAGATAGCTGAAGAACCGTCACAGGGACATAGGTGTGTGGCTAATGAGGGGAAGGCTGCGTGGAAGGGAATTGGGTGGACGTCCTTCTCGAACTTTCCTTCCATCAACATGTTCCAAAGACTGCTTGAATTCCTGGGGGGCTGGCAGGACAAGGCCTTCCCCGCTGTCCGGGGCAGGCGTGCAGGTGCTGACGGCCAGGGGAGGGGACCCGAAGGTGCAGTACAGCCCCCTTCCTGCCTCCAGCTGCCGAGAGCCCTGGTGCTGACGTGGGTCAGCGAGGAGTAGGTGAGTGGATGGTAGGAGGTCAGACAGACAGACCCCCAGGTGGGTAGATGGATGGACAGACAGACGGATGGATGTAGGACACGGGGTCCAATAGAAATAAACACAAAAGAGTCTATTACAACTAGTCTTGCTCCAGGGAGGCAAGTGAGCGGGGACTCAGCTCTAGGTCACATGGGGTTTAGGGCCGACCGCAGTGCACTTCCTCAAGGCAGCAGAGACTGCTGGAGCCCTGAGCCAGGAGCCACGTGGCGTGGAAGCAGGTGGCATCAGCCCCCGGGACCGCGTCTGGTGTGCACAGACTTTGAATGTCCTTGTCAATTGTCTCAGCCACATCTTTCACAGTGGCCCCATTTTCTTCCCCCTTTTCACAGATAACGATATTACTATGAGAAAAGGCCAAATACATTAGCATCCTGGACTGCACAGTAGCCTCTGATAGCCTGTGCCCCCTTCCAGACACCAAGGTGACTTTGCAGACATAAAGGAATCCCGCGCCCGCTCTCGTGAATGACAAACCATCCCCGACTGTCCTTCGCTCCTTAGTATCCAGTAGAAGCCACTGCAGCGCGAGCCTTCAAAGGCCGTCCTCTCTCCGTCTCCGTTTTGTTTCCTCTTCCGTTTTAATAACACAGCGCACGCGGCACCGTTGTTTAGATTAATCATCGATTGTAAGTTACATTGAAATCTACACTGCGTGTGCCGTTTAAATTATAGCCGTAAGTTATGACTCCATATGAAATAGATTTTCACATTTAATTCCTGTTTCTCACAGAGGCGAACAGAGGTAAGTGTGCCCGGGCTGGTGTTTGTTCCAGTCCCTTAACTGGAAGGCTTGGTTTCCACTCTGATCCCCTGGGAACCCCGGCCCTGATGAAGTCATGTCACCTGTCAGAGTCTAAGTGCCACAGCCCCGCACGGAAATGCTGAGAATCTGAGATAAATGGTGTGGAAACACTTGGGAAAAACATCGGTGATGACAATAGCTAACATTGGCTTGATGTGCTGTGCCCGGAAGGATGTGAAGTACTTTACCTATATAATCTCATTTTCCCCCTCACCCCAGCCCTCATAATGAAAAATAATTAAGGACACATCCCATATAAATCAGAGCCTTTGCTCGCACACACAAAACCACATGCCTGTTCCCCACCAGGGTGGCTGAGTGGTCCCAATCTGCCCTGGGCTTGCTCAGCGTTAGCACTAAAATCTCCAAATCCCAGAAACTTTCCCTCAATTCTGGGCAAACCAGAATGTATGGTTCTCACACACACACACACACACACACACACACACCCCTCTAGCATAGGCACCATATAATCCCAGAATTTTGGAGCTGGGGAGAACCTCAAAGACCCACCCAAGACATCAGGAAGCCAAGTTCAAGAGCAGTGAAATCCCTTTGTTAGTAACAAAGGCAGAGCTACAGATCTCCTGGAATTGGATGGAGACCAAGAATGCGTCCACTTGGTGCTGTTTCTTTATGCCATGGTGATCACTCATAAGCCATACAGTATATAAATAAATTCTCATAGGGGCTTGATGCATAAATGATGTTCAAGATCGGCTTTCTTTGAAATGTTAAACCATACCCTGCTTAAGGAGAGCCACAAACTTTGCCCAAAAAATGGCCCCCAAAGAGTGGTAAATCCATTTAATCAATGTTGGAAGTAGCCATTTCCCTTTGAGCTGAAGATGAAGAGAATTTGTGATAAATACTTCCTAACCAAACTTGATCATTCCAAATTCTGTTAGTGGAAAATAACCCTACTTTGCACTTATATACGAGGTAAGATACAAATCATAACAAACTACGAAGAATTTTTTAAATAAGTTTTTTTCTGACATTGGTTTAGAAGACATGAAAATTCAATCAGATCTTTTATAGCAATAAAGGGACGTTCACATGAGTGAATTTGAGGCTCAGTCAGAACTGAATTATCCAAATTGATCACATGTTCAGTCTACTGAAGGCAGAAAAGTGGGCTGTACATTTGAAAGATTTTTGTTTTTTGTTATGAGGATGGAGACCACAATGAGCTTTCTGTTTAGCCTTTAGTTAAGCAGATAATTAAATTAATCAGCCTAGCCCATTCCCCCGGTCTACCTAATTAGTTTAACTTCTTTCGCGATAAAGAGAAAAGCATCCTACTTTCATTTATTTTGTGCGTATATTAAATGTGGACATTTATTAGGGAAGTCTATGCCTTTAAATGTGATGGAGTGCTCTGGAAAGACCTACGCCTAAAATACTTGCTGGCAATCACGTTAAAGTTGAAGGCAGAGGATTCTGCAAAAAAAGGGAAAAATTGGCCGCAATGCTAATCAAAATGCCAGAGCCCATCCCTGCCTGCTGCAGTCCAAAAAAAGGTGCAGATTCTCAAAGCTGTGAAATGAACTGGTAATTCTTCCTGCTGAAATGAACAGTTCCTGCAAATCCCTCCAAGTTCATGCATTACATCTGGGACCAGGCAGATGGTCCATCCCCCACATCGTGGCTTCCCCAATTTCACAGAGAGGAGGTTTTCACAGGAGAGTGAGCGCAAATGAATAGATGGGGAGATAGCTCCCCACAGCGCGCTGTCTGGTCTGCAGGCTGAGCTCTTGCTGGTGTGTGTGGTGCCCGTGTTCCCAGTGGACCTGGGGGCTTGGAGTTGCAAGGCAAGCTGTCTGAGCCTGAGCTTCCAGGACCCGTTCGATCTCCCTGTCTCAGAATGGCTCTCTGATGAGGCCGTGTCCTCTCTGCAAAGTCTCAGAGCCTCACCCAGCAGGGGCTGTCCAGGGACAGCACCAGGACTGCTGATTTGGAGAAAAAGAACAACTCCTAAAAGCTGCCATTTTGTGTAGTGCTAACCGGAAGCCAAACAGCGTTCTGGGTTCTTTACGTACCCCGTCTCACGTGGACCCCGCAACCGTGGGCGGTGGCCATTCATTCACATCGGCATTCTCAGGTGACAAAACTGAGGTTTAAAGGGGATGATCTGCACAAGGTCACACACTTAGTAAACAGGGGTTAGGATTCAGCCACTCCTCCTCCTCTCCAACATCCTGTGATGGCACGAGGTGACCTTCTGTGTAGGAAAGTTTTCAGAGCATGCCACCAACACTTCTTGCTTTCCAAACGGAGTGACTCCCTCAGTAAAACATACAAGAATTTATTTCAGGCCGGTGGGGGGAGGGGGGTGGCTCACGCCTGTAATCCTAGCACTCTGGGAGGCCGAGGCGGGCGGATCATTTGAGCTCAGGAGTTCGAGACCAGCCTGAGCAAGAGCGAGACCCTGTCTCTACTAAAAATAGAAAGAAATTATATGGACAGCTAAAAATATATAGAAAAAATTAGCCGGGCATGATGGTGCATGCCTGTAGTCCCAGCTACTCGGGAGACTGAGGCAGGAGGATTGCTTGAGCCCAGGACTTTGAGGTTGCAGTGAGCTAGGCTGACGCCACGGCACTCTGGCCTGGGCAACAGAGCAGACTCTGTCTCAAAAAAAAGAAAAGAAAAGAAAAGAAAAGAAAAGAATGTATTCTAGCTTTTAATACGGAGATATTTCAAAATGTACCCAGAATCGTGTTTTTATTCTTGCATGGCAAGGGCACCAGATCAGGAGACAATTGCCATTGAAAAGGTAGTTCGTCATTGACAGTTACCAAGAGGAGGCCACGTCACACCACGCAGGGCCACACGGAGAAGCAGCAGGGTCTGTCAGGAGGCGGAGAGAGTTAGGAGAAAGCATGAGAAAGAGGCTTCATTGCAGGTTTTCACGAGCAGGAAGAGTCCAGGCAGATAAGCAGCTGAGCAAGCCTAGGATTGGGTAGTTTAAATAATTTCAGCAGCTCTAGGCTATGGCGGCGGGTGGGGGGGTGTCCTAGTTGTCTGGTACTTGGCCCTGCGGCCACTCAGCGCAGGAGGATGGTGTCCCAGGCTGCAGGAGCATGGCGAAGGAGGCAGGCAGGGGTATGGAGGCTGGACTGGCTGTCCTCACGGGCAAGCTACTTGCCATCTCTAGGAATTAGCTCACGCTGGGAGGCGCAGTCTCCCCCGAGTCTGCAAGGTCCAAGTCATCCAAACACCATAAAACGTAGAAAATGTAAAATACGATTCCACAGGAGGGCACATGGAAACCCTCTGTGCATGAGCCTTTTTACTGTCCCCCATGGCGACAGAAGCAGCAGTCATGGCCGTGAACGTTTTATGGGACGATTCTGCCATCTCTGGAGCCCGCTGCACAGGGACTGCTTCCAAGTCTTGGAGGGCTAACACGTGTGCCCATTTGCCGTTTTCCCTGGGGTGTAACCGCTCATAAATGAGTCTTCCTTCGCCTCAGGGCTTGAGTCACCACATGGCTTCTTTAGAAATATGATCCTCTGCTTCTTTAACAACCTGAGTTGTAATTGCGCAAAGGTGGGAGAAGGTGCCTAGCAAAGCTATTGATGCCGTTATATGTTATTGACAGTATGATGTTCTTTCCAAGGTTTCCTGTCTTATTTTCTGTTTGTTGCAATTGTCGGTCTGTTTTGCTCCCGTCAATGAGGGAATCGTGGCTACGAGAGCAATTTGCTGAAAGTGTCTGCCCATCCATTGGTGGGCACTGAACGGTAGCAGACA
Organism: Eulemur rufifrons; assembly: GCF_041146395.1. Classification (NCBI taxonomy): domain Eukaryota; kingdom Metazoa; phylum Chordata; class Mammalia; order Primates; family Lemuridae; genus Eulemur; species Eulemur rufifrons. The sequence goes on along the minus strand of NC_091007.1, from coordinate 9,427,897 downwards.
CTTGGCCAATCAGAGATGCTGTCAGGTCCTCTGACATGTTCACAACTTAGCTCTGCCCTGAGGTATGTCCCCAGTCTGACCCCATGGCTGGAGGAGCTGCCTTTGTCAGCCTTCCCCCACCTGGAGGACTCAGTTCCTTTTACCCAAAGGTGCAAAACCCAATGGAAACAATCAGAATCCTTCAACCTCCACCCTGCCTCCCTCCCCTTCTCCTAGAGCGGGAGCCAAGGGCAGGCACCCTGGGACAGTCAGGTTCCTCTCCTGGCTGCGCACCTTACCAGCTCATGACCACGGCTGATGCCCTAAGCCCTCAGTGCTTCAGGTCTGGTGTTGTTTCTTTCTGTCTCTAGAATCCAGTGATCATGATAGAACCCACACCACAGCTTTGGGGAGGATTCCAAAACTACGCCGAAGGCAGAGTGAAGGCTCAAACCGTCCGCTGTCGTCAAAATGATCATGAGGACAGCCTTTTTCCAAGTGTGGCTCGTGGTCCATCTGCACCAAAATTACCTGAGATGCTTGTGACGAGGGTCCTACAGAATTAAAGTCTCTAGGGAAGATTCCAGAAGTCTGTACCCCAGTTGGTTGTCAGCCCACTGAAGTGTGGGAACCCTACCTTAGAATTTAGGGTTGTATCCAATTTAGTGACTGGGGAAGGAACAGTCTTTGCAGGTAGATGGATTTAACTTCAAATCTCACCTCTGAGCTAGATCTGTGTGGTGTCCAACAAGCTACTGAATTTAGCTTGTGAGAGTCTTTGTTTCAGTAAGTTCAGATATTGATATCTGCCTCTTCAACAAATATTTATCAGTGCATGCTATGTATAAGACACACCGCTAGGTGCTAGGGGTATAATAGGGAATAGCTTGAAAAGTCTATTTTTTTTTTTTTTTTCAGACAGAGTCTCACTCTGTTGCCCGGGTTAGAGTGCTGTGGCATCAGCCTAGCTCACAGCAACCTCAAGCTCCTGGGCTCAAGCAATCCTTCTGCCTCAGCCTCCCGGGTAGCTGGGACTACAGACACGCACCACCATGCCCAGCTAATTTTTTCTATATATTTTTAGCTGTCCAGATCATTTCTTTCCTTCTTTTTTTTTTTTTTTTTTTTTTTTAGTAGAGACGGGGTCTTGCTCTTGCTCAGGCTGGTCTCGAACTCCTGAGCTCAAACGATCTGCCCGCCTCAGCCTCCCAGAGGGCTAGGATTACAGGCGTGAGCCACCAAGCCCGGCCAAAAAGTCTATTTGTTTAGGTCCTTGTCAGACCTTTGCAGGGTACTACAGATCATTCACATTCAAACCCACCCCTGTTATTAATAATTAATACCTATCATGGGCATCAATAGGTCTGAAAATGCCATGGAAGAGATGATTTCTGGACTCAGTTTATGGGCTACAAAGCCATTCCCTTTACATTTTAGCAGTGCCCATGAAGACGAGTCACTAACTCAAATGCACTTGACTTTCTGATGCCTTCTGCTCGCCCAGCTTCAGTGCCAAGGCCTCAGCTCTCTCCCCTGCAGCTTGGATTGCAGTGAAGTGTTGGTTGCACCACCCAGCCTAAGGGATAGCATAGCATCAGGGAAAGAGCGCTCAGCAGTTGCCAGGGTCCCCAACGCTGACCCCTCCCCCTCCCCACATCAAGCTACTTGTAGGAAAGAAATGTTACATTCTGTATGCAACTACTTATGCTGGTTATCAGCAGAGATTGCAAATCTCTTGCAGAAATCCAGATATCCTAGGTTGTATTTGTGTTTTTCACATGGAGTAGAAAATCTTTGAAAAGTCTGATTTGAATGAAGACAAATATAACTTAATAAAAATGGCATGTTGAATAGCACGGGGCAGTGTAAGACCGCGGGCTTTGGAGCCAGAGAACCGGCATTGGAAGTGTGACTTTGCCACAGTAGGCTGGCCGTGTCACCACAAGCAACTTCCCACCCTCTCTGAGGCTGGGGAGAGGGACTTGCCTTCTCCAAGTGCCATGGGGATCGAAACAAGGACAAATGTCTAGTCCTTGGCACAGTGCCTTGCATGACAAGACATTCAGGACATCGTAGTTCTTTTATTATTGTTATTATTATTGTACTTTTACATTTTCCAAGAGATTGAGCTTGCTACCAAACCTTCGTCGTTTTATCCTCAGTCACTCCCGTGAGGTATGCAGGACTGGGATTATTTTTAGTTGAGAAGTGAAGTCTCTTGCTGGGTCCCAATTCTGCCACTGCATGGCAGCTCCTGCTTTAAGGGATCCCGGTGGTGGCCTTCCTGTCTGTGCTTCTATGTGAGCTATCTGTCCAGCTAGGTGCTTGCAAGACCCCCAGTGCTCCCAGGCACCCAGACCCTGGGAGAGGCACCCTGGCCTTATGGCAGTTGCCTAATGTCATAAGTTGACAAATGTCCCGTGGTCCCATTGTTCTGTTACTAGGCCTTTTGCTGTCACTGCACACTGTACAGAAGGAAGCCTATGTCAGCAATGCCACTCCGCACAGACCAAAACTTGACTGCTGTGGTTTTATAAGTCACGGAGAGTTTATTAACAACTAAATTGTTAGCTAAAAAGGACTCTGACTAGGAGAAGCCCATAAACTTAATGGCACTTATTAATTTATGGGCTACTGTTACAACATGAGTAATCTTTATATGAAAGCGGCGAAGAGCTTAGTTAGGATGATGCTTGCTGTCTCCACCTACGGAGACGCCGACAACCCGCCAACAACGTCTGAGCCGGCGCGGGCGCCCAATGGGACGCTCCCCACTGCAAACCTGGGCGCCTTTCTTTTCTCAAAGCCTCTCTTTGACTGGACACATTTACCTCCTGGAGATCATCAGTCCCTTATTCTCGGGATACAAGCCTGGCGCATGGGCAGGGAGGCAGCACAAGCAGGTAGAGAGCTCCCAACTTGGCATGGACCACCTGGGGTTCTTTTCCCAAATCCATCCTCTTCTTGACTCTAAACTCAAGCTGAACACTGGCCTCCCATGCTTCTGTTTCTTCATCTGTGAAATGACAGGGCTGGATTCGTGGCTTCCAGTGTCCCTCGCATAATTGTAGCCATGGCCAGGATCCGAAAGGCCATCTGGTCCAGCAAACTGTTGGCAAAGAGTCCCCGCCCCAGGAGAGGCTCGGTCATCTTGGCCAGGGCGCTAACGTGGCCTGAGGCTCCCTGCCCGTCAAATCGCTGCTCCCCATGCATTGGATGGGAAAGAGTCTGCGGCGCTGGGAGGCTCACACTGTCGTGGCCGGGTTCCCTTCCTAGACTGTCCCTCGCTCCGGAGCCCGTTCCAAGGTCTGCAGGCTGCAAAACAACAGGGAAGAAAGAAGAGGGCAATGGAGAGATCATAAATGCCTTCAGTTGGTGCATAATAAAGAAAAAAATGGGAAGGTGGCAGGGAGTGGACTGTTAGGAAATGCCTCTCTCCTAGGCACGCCAGGGGCAGGGCGGGGGCAGGCTGGAGAGGGGGTCTTCGTGGGTGACAAGCCCACCTGACCTGCCGGGGCATCGTGGCCACTTCATGTGCTGCCGGGGCTGGCCCAGGAAGCACCTCCCCCTCCCGGACCCAGGCGGGGCTGGCTCGCAGGGCGCTGTGTGCTCAGTTCTTACTTAGGAGCAGGAGAGGTTCAGGCGAGTTGGGTCTTTTCCTCCTGCCTGGAGCTGCTCGTGGTGTAGTTTGTGCCAAGCGAGCTGGACACAGGGCGTGATTCCATTGCATTGATTGACCTGATGTCCCTTCCCCTTGACAAGTGGACAGAATCTCTGTGTCCTTTACCCCTGGTCCTCACGGCTTTTCTCTGCACACATTCAATAGGCTCCTCTGTCTTCTCCCTACCCACCTTCACATCCAGTTTCTCAACATCACCGGCCATGAACCTGGCAAAGCGAAGACACCCAGTTCTGAGTCTCTCAGCCTGGTCCCGGGCGGTGGGTTACGAGCACTCGGATCGGCAATCTCGGTTGTCACACGGTCTTACTGAGCGCCACGAGTGTTAGACACACCCAGGGACACATGGAATCAAGTCAACACAGCTCACGACGCTCTGGCCACAGTCAGTTCATTGCCAAAAAGCAGTGCAGATTTCACCCCTTTCATTAAATACCGTTATTGTGTAGGCTTGATCGTCTGAACGTTAGTGTAGGATGTCCAAAAGGTGCAATCAGGAATCATGGTTTTCATGAATGAAAATAGCAGAAAACACTTCTACCGTCTTTGTCCCGTTGGCCGTCCTTTCACTTTTGAGGTAGGAGCACAACTCGCATCTGTTGGGCACCGACCCTAGGTGCCTTCTGGGACATTGCCTGTTTCATCCTACACCGGCCTCGTATGGTGTTTGCTGTATGGGCATGGGGACAGTGAAACACAGAGTTTTGTGGACATCAGTGGTGAGTGGCTGAGTTGGGATTTGAACACCTCCCAAGGATGTGCTCCTAGACTCTCTCCTGTGTCAGGGACCACAGGCTCCCACACTCCTCCTTCTGTGCTGCTGAACCTGGTCCACGAGAAGATGCCCAGACCTCCTGGTGTCCCAGGCATGCAGAGATGACCAAACCCTGGAAGGTCAGCCCTTTCCTCGCACTGTCGCAGGCCCTAAGGGAAATCCTCCGAGACCTAGGGTTAGCCTTGTGTCCTCTTTTCCAGTGAGGAAGTCCCAGCACTCATCTGGAATGCGGAGCCTTTCTGCAAACTACAGGCAGCTGGAAGAGGCTAAGGCAGATGCACTTGTCCCCAGAGAGAGGGACAGAGCTGCCAGGCAGCCCGGGGTCGGCAGAGGCTGACGTGGCGGAATAGGAGACACACGGGTTTGGAGCCAGAGACCTGAGTTTGCACTTTACTATCTTTGATCTTTGGGCAATTTGCATAACTTCGCAGGTCAGTTTCTCCATCTGTCGTGTAGGAGTCCTGACCTTCACCATGCCCTGGCACGTGAAGCTGTTGTGAGGGTCGCAGGAGAAATCAGGAGAGTACCTCGCATATAATAGGTACTCAGTAATAATTGTTGAAAGAGGCAATTTCCACTTTGGACGGTGGGTCACCTGAGCCACTGCTCCCGTGTTTTCCAGAGGGTGGAGGCAGCTTCCTTTTGACCCGGATGTATGTAGACTGGCCTGGACAGAATATTAACATAGATGTTAAATTTGACACACAAGCAGAAGACTCCCTGACAGCCTTGAGCATGTTCCTGGGGAGGGGGGTATCATTGGGTTTAGTTTGGGGGTAATCTTGCTCGAAGACAAGGGACAAAAGCAGAATGACCCTTTGGGACCTTTCCACTCTTAGGATCCCCAAAGAATGGCTTTGAGAGGTTGCAGCCATGGCTGTGATTCACTCGGGTTCCAGCCAAGCAGACGGTAGAAGCTGAACCTCTGGTGGGTGGTTGCCTTTAGTGTATTTATTCATTCATGGAAATGGCTCCTTGCAATGAGACGCTGTCTGCCTCAGAGACCTAATGACAGGGTCGTTAATTCCTGAAGGTGAATTGAAGCTGCAATCATGCACCAATGTGTAATGTTTTCCAGAATCAGGTTTATTTTGTAAAGCCTTTCTCACCTTCTCCGCCCAGCCCCCATACCCTGCTCACGTGTGGGTGAGTTTACACGAGCACACGCACGCCATGAAACGCATGTGTCTCCCAGCAACAAGCAATGGGAATGTTCAAGACAGATGTTGAGCCTATAGGAGAACAGGGCTATTTCTCGGTATTTCGGAAGCTGCAATTAACATCTGTGATTCAATGATACAATCCTCTGAGGATTAGACATAAAGCCTCCATCCAAACAGGTCTGTTTCTCCTTGTGTTTGCTTCTAAAAATTAACGCATTCAGCAAACCTTCAGGGAAGATGGCTCCAATAGATCACTTTTCACAAAGCGATGCAGCGTCAAGCTGCCAGGTCGCAATGGGCCTCTCAGCATTGACATGAGTGACCTCCCAGTAGCCGGGCAAGGAAAAGGCTGTCCACTCAGAGGGACGGTGGTGCAGAAATTGACATTTCTGCCACTACTACTGGTCATGGCTGCAAATGCAGCACGCTTGCAGACTTTGCAAAGCACCCTTTTAGCCTCATAACAACCCTGAGAGGTCAGTGGGGTGTGTATCATCATCATCATAATCATCATCATCATAATCTTCCTCACTGGACGGGTCAGAAGGCCAAAGCTCCAAGAGGTTGGGCTCCTGTCAAAGGTTGCACAGGCATCAAGCAACAAATGAAGAGCCTGAATCCCAGCTACCCAGGCCCCAATCTCACTCCTTAGTCAGTGTCAATAGCTTTTTTTTTTTTTTTTTTTTTTTTTTTTGACAGAGTCTCGCGCTGTTGCCCAGGGCTATAGTGCTGTGGCATCAGCCTAGCTCACAGCAACCTCAAACTCCTGGGCTCAAGCAATCCTCCTCCCTCAGCCTCCCAAGTAGCTGGGACTACAGGCATGTGCCACCATGCCCAGCTCATTTTTTCTATATATATTTTTTTAGTTGTCCAGCTAATTTCTTTCTGTTCTTAGTAGAGATGGGGGTCTCGCTCTTGCTCAGGCTGGTCTCGAACTCCTGAGCTCAAACGATCCACCCGCCTCGGCCTCCCAGAGTGCTAGGATTACAGGCGTGAGCCACCGCACCCGGCCAATAGCTTTTGATAGAACTAGAAGTTCGTTGCTCAGAATACAATTCCAATAACATGCACATTTGGTCTCACGGACCACCCTCGGTTCCAGACAGCACCTTTAGCCCCTTGTGGTGTCCACCCAGGTTCTGTCACACAACCTGGAATTTCTGGTGTCCCCTCACTCCTCTAAGTGTTTGGGTGACACCAAGCTGGCTCTGAAGGAAGCTGAAAAGTACTCCTAGGCTCAGGCCCTTGGTGGAGAGGGTCAGAGGGCAACGCTCCCAAAGCTACCTTCTCCTGAAGCCTCTGAGCCTCCTCCCACTGCTAGCTCGTCCATCACGACACCTCCACTGTCACTCTGGCTCTTCCCCCCGGCCCTGACCCGTGAGCTCATCAGGGCCAGGGACCACATCTCGTTCAGTTTTGTCTTCTAAGGAAAGTGGTCAGTGTCAATGTTCAGGGACTATTTGTGGAATGAACAAATGGAGAAATTAATTCAGTCCTTAATTATTTGGGAGAAATACAGACAAGTGTAGGAAAAGGCAAATTTGGTAGATTTTATCCATGTTGACATTTTTCCGCCCCAAATTAATAGTGATGTGTTTAACGACTATACACATTAAAATTTTAGCTTCATAAAATGATGGCTTTAATCCGGTCCTGGAAGTGACAAAGTAAACCCAAGCACTTTTTAGTCTTCTGCCACGCTCAAAAAATTCCAGATCTTTGGTGAACTCGCAGACAACCCGAGAAAGATAGGAGGGGATTCGCACATGGGTCTTGGTGACATGGCTGCATGTCACAAGCCTGCATAGTGGGTGTGGGTGGGCTGGCCTCATAGGCCTGGTGTTTTCAGAAGTCCACATTGGGCAGACTGGCCCAAGATGAGGTAGCCATCAGCTAAGTTTGGTTGGGTTCTTCTGGTAAATATTAGTGTCTTCCTATGGCTACAGGTAACTGGTAGAAATACTACAATAAAAGTGAATTTAAGGCCGAATTCTGCCCAACATACAGACATTACCAGCAACACAAATACACAACCAGTTCCTGTAATTTGGGGAGGTTGCAGCTTCATAGCAATGCAGGAACATGATCAAAGGAGGTTTGTGATTCCTAGATTAATGTTTAATGAAATATATATATATATATGCACACAAGTATATGTATATATACACACATGCACACTATGTATAGGTATACATACTGTACAATGTACACATATACTACACACACATGCATATGTATGGCCTATATTTAAGAATTTTGCATCATGCATACCCAGTGAAATTCCACTCATTCATATCTAAAATATTTCGGTTCCCATTGGGCTAAAGTATGTTTTTTCACTGTTGGTTTTCAGAAGCAGCTTGGTATGTTAGAAGGAGCAATGAGGCAGCAGATAGACACAGTTTCCCCTTCTGTCTCTGTTCTTAGTGGGAAAGCTACGTAATCTCTACCAACCTTGGTTTCCTGATTGGCAAAATAGCAATAATAATCAATAACACATAAATAATGTTCTGATGATTATAATAATGGAGTCCAAGCATCTAAGATGTTCCCGGATTGATTAGGTGCTAAGGAAACAATTATTTCCTCCCCTCCTTGTTCTCCTCTTCCCAATATAGTAAGATAATCAGGTAGGCAAGATTTCACTGGAATGTGTAGTGCTTACTGGAGGGAAAGACCATTTTTTAAGAGATGTTGGCCATGTATTGATTGTATGCAAATTGGCTGTCATTTAAAATAAGCCTTATTTAGTCACCGGTGATGACCATGCAGGGCTTTTCTTGGCAGTGCTATATTAATACCAGAAATTGGCTTGAGTTATCAGAGGTTTTTAAAAAATCCTCAAGGGCATCTTTCTTTGACTGTGCTCTGTAGGACAAGTAGACTGTCAGCTAATTCTAGGTGATCTCTCCCTGCCTGCAGGACTTGCTGTGTTACAAGCTCCCGTGTCACTAGATTAAAGCATCCACGAGTAAGTTCCTGAAGGCCAGGAGGCTCTTCTCTTACGTAACTTCACTCAGTCCCCCGTGGTCCCCCATGGCTTCCCAGTGTCATCTGCTTAAAAACCCCTCCTGCCCCCTGCAAGTCTTCTCTTAGCAGTCAGCCTCCATTCTGGTTGTGTGTCACCATGAGTTAAACTAATCAGCTAATTCCTGGACACTTTCCAGAATCTGTAGAGTCTCGAAAAAATGTTAAGCGGAAGGAGTTAGTTTTGCAACCAGACATGTACGCAGACCAAGTCGCTGCCCTTCCGGATGAGACGCTTCCTCTCCTGCGTGTTCATTAGGTGTGTGTGATCTGAAGCGTGAATCCCCACGGGTGTGGTGCCGGGACACAGAGATCCTGCTGCCCTGCGCAACATGCAGAGCAGTTTATGGCATTCACAGGAGCTGCGATGGCCTGTCCGCTGTTGATTTTGGTGGCTGCTGCTTTGATCATCTGTGTGCATCGAACCTGTCAGCCATGAAATAGCCGATCATTCATCTTCCTGAAGACCCAGGTCTCAAACACTTGCACTGCTTGAATCTGGTCCTTACCTGCTGGACAAGTGGGAGCCCAGAGCACAGGACCTGGGCTGGGGGGAGTTGGCACACTCATGAGGCACATGTCCCCCTCCCCCTCCATGGCATCCTTACTTGCTCTATCCATGGAGACACCATTCTATAACCTGCACCCTCACAACTCACCTTGATCACCCCTGTACTTACCACCTAAGTACTTTGTTGGTGCCATGGTACTATCTACACAAAATTTAGAAGGAATTTTTTATGACCCAAATTATACAGAGCAACTTCTAGTCTTCCAACATCTGAGTTATTATGGATTTCAACTTCACCATTGGTTGGTCACAAAAGGATCATGGTGGTGGAAAAAAAAAAAAAAATCCATGAGGATGCCACAGTTGTTCCCCTGAACTGCCCCTAACTCCATTTCTTCCGTCTACGGCAACCATTAAAACATTTCCTGCCATGTGAGTTGTATCTAACTCATGCTAGTTTTGAGCCCAGGGCCTCGTGAAGCATATGTAACTCACACGTCTCTTTACCTTGGGAGCCACGTGGTACGCAGGCAACTCATGCTGCCATGCTGTAGCACACATGGTACATGATAGGTGGCCCCCTGGGCAAAACCCTGCAGTAGGTTCGTGAAAATCTTACCTGTTGATGTTCTTATTGTTACGATTAAAATTGACGATTTAATTGCATATAACTCACACACAGAAAACAATAAAAAATAACAAATTTTTCATTAAATTAGAAAGGGTCATTTTGTTCTCAAAGTTCCTATTATATTTTCATAACAAAACCCCGTGGCCCCAAGGAAAAAAATTTGTTTTTAGTGTGGCAGTGACTGTGTTAAGCCAAGACAGCACCAACCACATCAGCCATCGTTCTTGAGATCCTCCCATCATGGACACCAGCCATGTAGTAACTGACCTCAGCCCCCAGCTCTATTTTGGTTTTGGAGAGTCTATTCATGGTTCTTGGTGTCTGGTTTCAACTGCACAACCCCACAAAGACGGATGGGCAAATTAAGTTCATCATCCGGTGACTTGAAGAATGGTGACATTTCTTGCAGATAACCTGGATCTAGTTCTTCGTGACCTAGAACACCATCCTTTCACACCAAAGATACTTCCAAGCTTCATAGCATCAATCTCCTTAGAACCCAGCTTTGGGGCTCACCCTCACTCGCACCCCCACTCCCAGCCTACTAAAGGGATTGCATGAAGTACACTCGTTAGCAAGAGCCCCCGGGAGGGCATATGAACAAAAGACACCACCTGGCACCAACCTCTGAGCCAAGAGATGTAGGCGCCCTAGGGTGCCTGGACAGTTGGTAAGGGTGTGGGTCACAGGGCAAGTCTGTTCTTGTTGCTTTTCTCTTTTTCTAATGCTGCTATTTTTCTTTTATCCCCTTCTTTGGCTCTTTCTCTCTTTCCCGTCATATAAATTACAAACATCTGTATATATTTTTCTAATAATCAGTATCTCTAGCCTACGCTCTCCCGAGGCTTTCATGGAAGAAACAAACTCCCTAAGTAGGAGGTGCAGGGCTGGGGAAGGGTAGAAAAGCTATTTTCCAGAAGCATGTTTTATTCCTTTTGTGCCTCAAGTATCTCCATCTCACCTCATTTTCCTTTAAAGCTAAATATGTAGCAGAGATGCACCGATATGGGATCTCAGTGGGGAATGAGTGCAGACAAAAAGCTTATTAGCCTGGCTTCCTCTCTTCTAAAAAAAATCCTTCCCTTTCCCAAAATAGCCGATAAACGATCCTTTGTGGGGATGGTTGTGGTGCAGCTTCAACTGTTGTCAGGCGCCTACTTTACATCTTGTTGCAAATTAGAATGTGCATCGTGGTTTGTGGACAACAAATCTGGGGGTTCCTGTATACACGGTAACACCACTGAGGCTCAGAAAGTGCTAGAAGATGAGTTGACTGCAGCTCGCAGAATTTTAATCTTACAGTATTTTAGAGTTTCAATTTTCCAAAGAATGCTTCCATATGAGAAGGGGGAGAGAGATATGAATCCTACACTGTGCCCCAAACTGCATAGCCACGGTTGTTATTTTTGGCTATTCTTCCACAGTCCCCTTCCCCTGGCACTTTTTTACTTCTCCAGGACATTATCCCGGAGAATTAAAATTTTTCTGACCGCCCAAGAGCCCTCTTGTGCCTGAACTCAGCCCAGCGTCATCTCCACGACCCTAAGTTGCCTGAGTCTTATTGTCCACTTGGTCATCAAACTCTCATTGTTCTGCCGGTCCCGACTAGATATCCCAAAGAAAGCAGTCTTATGAAACATTCATTATAAAAGAATGAATGGTCAATTGACTTGAACCTTCCCAAGAGAATTTTTATTTTAAGGAGGAAGTTGTTAATGTCAGTCAACGTCTAATAGGTGGAATTTTAGGTAGCAACATCAACATTTATTGAAGGCTTATTAAATGTTGGTCACAGTCCTTTGTGCTTTGTGGCAAAGTCACAAAATTAAGAGAAGCAGCCTTGTAATGCAGGGAAAGAAATTTTTCTTACGACTTCCTTCTTTGGCTCTCCCAGCCACCGGCTCTGACCTCATCCAAGGGTCCACCTAAGTGTCGACCCTTGCCCAGTGTTCTCATTGCGTCTCATTCTCTTACTTTCCAGTACTTTCCTTGGAGAAGATGCCCACTAAGTGCGCATCTTTCCACATATGTGTCTGGTCCTCTCTGCCCCACTGCCACCCTTGTCCTAAGCCACGGCAAACACCCAAGTTCCCATCCACTTGCCTTCTTAGAAGTGAGTTTAAGGACAATAGTAATCTGTATGTTAACTTTTTTCCCATGCCATCGCCACCTCTTTTTCTCTTAATTTAAACGTTTTTTTCCCAATCCAAAGTAGATCTTTTATTCCTACTAAAATTGGTGCATTAAGTGTTTTCAAATCATGGAAAATTATTAGATCATTTACCAAGATTTTTTCCATTTTGAATTTTCAAATGGAATTCCTCCTAAACCAAAGTTTTCTCATGTCTTCTGGTGACAGAGGCATGGGGTCTGAAGGGGAAGTTTACCTGTCAGCCGAAAGCAGGATTTACACAGTGGTCAGAGTGCACAGGAACTCTGTTTAGAGGTCATCTGCGTTAAATAGACTTCCTCCCTAGCAGCTGCAAGATGCTGGCCTGATTTAACCTTGGTCTGTTAGAGAATTAGCATCTTTTCTGAATGTGGCATATAGTTTCATTAGAGTCTAAGTTAACCTTGGACTTGCATTTGCCCTTGACTGGCTTCCAAGAAATGGAGATCTAAAAGCCCTCATGCATTACATGGCCACATGGAATAGCAGAAAGGCAAATCAAGGAAGTGAAGAGGACACAAATGTCCAGGAATCTGGACTCTCTCCCTAGCAAGGGACATTTTCTTTGGTACACCAGAGACCTCAATGTAAGCCTTTTCCCAGAGAAGAGTTCCTGAAGATTCACCAGCATGAACCTAATCTTGCATTCCTTCTATTCCCTTTGATGAGGTGCATCAATCTTGTCCTAACATTTTTGAATCTTTCTCTTAAGAAGCTAAGGGAACTCCCTTTGGCAATGAATTTGCCAGCTCAGTGATCTTGAAACACACTCTGCTCCCCAATCTTGATGATTCAGGGTCAGTATGAGCTGCCCAATGATTGCAGAAACCATGTGTGTGTTTGTTTCCTGCCACATCCCCAGTATAAAGTCAGCTCTCAGTAGATAGCTATAGAATAAACAAAGGAACCAAGATGTAACAAAGAATAATACTACAACCTGGATGACAGTCTGTTACAAGATGGCGCACTTCATCTTCCAAAATTCCAGGAGGCCTGCTGAGGGGAGGAGGTGCAGGGAGGGAATCGCACATCAGAGGGACCTGTGCAGGGTGGAGGGTCCCCAGGGGTGGGCATGGGGGAGAGCTCAGAGCGGGTGGAGAATGCAGGGGCAGGTTAGCAGTGTGAGGACAGAGAGGGACAGACACTGCGCAGTTCTGGTCAATGTACAATTTGAAGGAAGAGAAAGTCTAGATGCAATGATGGCTGTGTAAGGCATCCCTTCCAGAACACCCGTGGTGAAGACGTCCTTGTTCTTCAAGCCAGTGGCTACGGGTTTGTAGTGAATAGGTTGGCCCCAGAGGTAGCTCGATGATGCTTAACATTATCCTTGAAATAGCCAAGGACAGACAGCAGAAGTTAGAAGGGCAAATAAATGACCAGGAGAATTCTTTATAAAAGCTATAGTTTCCAAATATTTGGTTGCATGGGCCATGAAAATATTATTAAGTTTTTTCAATCTAACTTTTAAATGTTGCCAAGGGAAACCACTAGGGCAGGGGGAGGTGGAACTAACTTACGGTGACACTGTCTTAGAATAGTAAGTGTAAACACCCCCAAAATCAGACTTTAAAGGTTAATAAATTTAGCCTTGTGGAAACCCCCTTAAAATTGTTCGTATGGTGTTTTTTACATGCTGTCACGGATCCATGAAAAATTCTTCATGGATTCTGAGGCCAGTGTTTGGGAACAGCTGCCCCTGAGGCTCCAGGGCACACAGGTCCCTGTGAACTCCGATAAAACTTATGAACCTTCTCCCCCCAAAATAGGCACATGTACAGAGCTTCTGCGAAGAATTTCAGGGGGTTCATCGTTAAGGTAAGTACCTGTGTCACAGAGCAGCCGTTGTTTTGGTAGAGATTGGCCATTTCGATTAAACACACCATGGATTTCAGCAGTTTTTTTTATTGCTGTGTGTACGAAGGCATGGCAGCTCGGTAACTTACAGTCACCACCGCATGAATTAGCGGCAGACCAAGGAATACAATTCACATGACCTAAGTCCAACATTGTTAGACAAACTACTTAACACCCTAAGAATATAACATAGAGGACAAATGATACGTCCCCAACACTAAAGAAAAGTAAATCAGCAAATCCACTTTCTCCCTACCCTAGAGGCAAGAGTGGGGATTAAGGGTTGGGGATGGAGGTATTGGAAACAGAGTGTCATTGAGGACAGAGGACAAAAGCAGTGCACTTTGACATGCGGGAATAATACATCCACAAATCATTCGGAGAAAAACAGGAAACTACTCCAATTAACCCTAATAAAATTAACATCCTAATATGTGAATACTTCAGTTTGGCTACTACAGAACAGTGTGTGATAATGTATGTGTGAGAACTTTGAATTCACGCATATATAAACAATGTCAAATGTAAGGTATTCTCATTTCTGTACAACTTAATTAATTTCAGTGAGAAAGGGAAAAAAATTTCCTCCCAACTCCCATACATAATCTTTCTCAGATTGCAAGGCTCAGAACGCTGGCTGTAGCTACTTAGTACAATCCAAAGTGAGGCTTAAATACAATGCAATGAACAAAACACTGTAACATACAAATTTACTAAGTTAAATGTAATCAAAGCTTTATTGAACTAGATTCTTCCTGTACCACACTTAGATGATGAAATATACACTTCCTAGGAAAACAGATAAATATTGGATATCTGATATGTATTAGCAGTTCTTGAGCAAAACGGTTCACTCTCCAGAACCTTCCCTTCAGAAACATGGTATCACTATAGCTGGAGAAGCCATCAGAGCGGTGAAACTCATGTCTTCGTGTTGACGCCAGCTGAGCTTCTGCCCCGCCCCGAAGCCTGGACCTGGGAGAGGTTGACTTCGTAGCATAACATGTCATTCCTGCTAGGGTGTTAGTGACTGAGGTCATCATGCCCCTCAGGCATATTTATACTCCGAAAGATGATGCTAGAAAGCTGTTTAGTTTATGAAAATAAACTTCTAGTGGTAGAATTTCAGATGGAATAACATTTGGATGGAGAAGATATTTGGAGCGAAAGAAAACTTACCCAGCGCAAATTAAGTCTCGCTAAGCTAGTTATTATTTTTGACACCTAGAATTAGTCCTGGCGCTACTACCACTACTGCTACTAATGGGATGACTATTTGTGTATCTATGTTTGGGTATGTGCTCATGGCCATGTTATTTAAGGCAGCAGGCAAGGGAGCTGATATGTTTGGGTTATTTCCTCGTTCTGCTATTATAAATAAGGCTGGTTGTGCTAGGTTTAGCATTTTTTTTTTTAAGTTTTGTTATATATTCCTGTTTCTCCTCTATACTGGTTATTGTCATCTAAACATTTGTGATTAATTTCAATGAGAGACCTACTAAAATTTTCTATTTGATTTATTGCATTAAAGTTCTTTGGATGGGCTCTCAAGGAGGGAGTTTATTACCTGAAGGATGGAAGGTTAAGTGTGCATATACTGATATACCCCCCTCATAGTTAATGTTTTTCCATGTTATTATTGGATTTTGTCTATTTCATCAGTCAGAAGCCAGAAGATGTATATTTAAGTCTCTTGTACCAATAACCATCATGTTTTTCTCAGTTTCTCTTTATACGTTTTGATAGTTTTGACTTTGCATGTGTTTATGCTAGGTTATTTGCTACACAAAGTTTCATAACTTTTATCGCCATTGTCAGTTCCATATCCTTTTCCAATCCGCTTTGACTTTGGTCGTCCTCTGGGAGCCCGTTGGCCATGAATTCAACGCGCAGCACAAGGACACGTGTTCCAGCTCTGAATCTTGGGGGTGCCAGTGCTCCCTGTTCCTTGTTCTTCTGTGTGTTTTCAGTACAGTCCTCTCCCCATTTCCAACACACACATGCGCACACATGCACACAGACACAAATACACACTTCTTACCTTCTCTTCTGTTGTTTTCTGGAATCTGCAGGATGCAGATGACAGTCTGATGATGTCACCAGGGAGAACTGGGCCTAGGACTCTGGGCACCTCTAAGCCACTACGTGCAGAGGACGGTACTATGACCATCTTTCCTGGTTTATATCCCTGTGTCTGTGAGCCAGGGGCACACAGGGGAGGGACACGGTGTGTTCTGTCTTCTTTCCTGGGGGCGGAGCTTCTTTGTTGTATAGAATGAAGCACGATTGGACCAATGTTTATTTAACTTTAGTTCCATCAACCTTTCTGATAGTGGATATTTCTCCAGATTCTGTTTCTTGATATTTTAGCTCAGGGAGCTTCAGCAAGTTCTTACCGTTCTCCGTATCTCAGATATTTCAGTGGGGACTTGGAAGAGGCTGCACCGAGGCCACCACCCAGATGCTACTCAAAGGAGAATGAGAAAGACAAAGTTTGACTAAAATAGGCAAGGCTACTCCATCTGGCTCCTCTTGTTATTGGTAGAATAAAACATCAGTGGTGGGTGACGACAAGGACCCCATGAGCCCAACACGTGGATTTACCACTCCCCGCCATTCAAATGAGGTAGTATGTAGGAAAACACTTACAGTCTGTATGGTATCCAACAGACACGTGGTGGCATCCCTCTGACACACTGTCACCACTGCCGTGCTGCATTCTAATCCTGCCTCTGCTGCTGTTTCCATTCATGATCCATTTCTTCCTTGTTAAGAATGAGCACAATACTCTCATTGCTCAAGTTCACGGGGAAGACCTCGGTAGCAGAGAACTAGCAAAGTGCCTTGAAAAGTCCACGCAGAAGAACTCACCATTTCCCCAGAACGAGCATTTATTATTCCCCAACGCCTTCCCCTCGGGTGACCATGGCAATGCAGGGGGGGAGGAATTTGATGGTAGCTTTCACAGGGCACCGTTTTACAAGGAGAAATATTTCTGAGACTACTGGAAGTGACCATAACGACATGTAATTTAAAAGCACTGTAGAAGGAAGAGCAGAACTGTGAACACATGCATTCTTTCAGCGAGGCTGTAGTTAGGGAAAACACCAATATAAAAATAGCCTATTTTTAAGGCCTCAATATCTCAGCCCGTGAATGTTCTGAGTCATATTTACAAGGGTGACACACTTGGCTACTGCTGGCCTGCAGCCTCCCTCCAGCTGCGGGGGGGAATTAAGTGGAGTCCGGCTGGTGAGCGCTTCCTGGTGAAATTGCTAGTGAGCTTCTGATTGCAAAATCTTTGCCCTTGGTATTGACTTAAGGAGCAGGAAGAACATGACTTGATTTTTCAAATCCCTAGTTGACATAATGCTGCTCTAAAGCTTTTGAACCGTTCAGTAGGGTCTCAAAAGTCTCAGGGAAGCTGTAAAATTTCCATTTTCAAATTCTTAATTTTTCGTGTGCTTAAAACTCCTGGGACGGGTTTGTAATGATACATATATAACACGTAGAGTTAATTCTCGTGTTTTGACTGCAGTGTCTTTTTCACTGAGGTGGATAGAAATTCTAAGGAGTTTAGAATGCGTTGGAAGGAGAATGTGCACCAGCTGGGAGTTAGCTAAATCCACGTACAAGATTGTGCGGTTTAAAATGGTGATCCCCGGTCTATCCTTGTTCAATTGGATAATAGCCAGATAGTTATTAAGAAATAACTGTATGCCAAGATTCAGTTGAACCCTGGTGGGTTTCAATAGAATTACAAGGGGTGTATCTTTAAGGTGATACAATTGAAGCTTGTGACATAATATACTTTTTTTTAATGAGGAAGAGAGTAGCATAGTGTAAAGAACTTTGGCTTTTTTCACGTTTGTAAGCTCTTTAATTTGGGATATGTTCGTTGAACTCTCTGAGCTTCAATTTCCATACCTATAAAATATCCAGAGATAATAAAAATCCACCTTATTGTTGTCAAGAGAACAATAACATAATAAATGTAAATGGCATAGCAAAATGTCTGGCTCATTTGGATGAGGCCAATCGGGGCTGAAGCTAGAGGAAGAATCTAGATCTTGCCTCTGCTTTGAAGAGTCAGATATTGACCCTCAGCAATGTCTGGGAGTCATTCAAGGTGGAACCGAACACACACTAACCCCAGAGTGCAAGAGACTGAGCTGACACCAACATACTATTAATTTTAAAAAGAAAAAAAAATAGATTTATTCCTTGAAATGGAAATATTCATGCTTCAAAATACATTCTCTCCTACTTATGCGTAAAGCTCTTAAAATCTTGTCTGGCCCATAGTAAGTGCTTCATAAACCATCACTAAGGTGTAAGTGGTCTAATCAGAGTTGTCATGAGAAACACTGTCAGTCAAACAGGAAACATGCCGTACATCATCAGCACATTGTGTCCCTATAGACTAAACTAATGGGAATTAAAACAAGAGAGATGAATGAAATGAGAACCGGTGTCATGGATTGGTGGACACTGTAGGTTGCCCACCCAGCACCCATGTATCCCCCACTTCCTTCTGAAGGTTCTCTGGCTTTGTTCAGGTCCCCACCTCTCAGGTAAAGCCAGCTTGAAGGTACATTGAGCTGGGTAATGCCATTCCTTTTGCAAGCGATTAGTTCACATTCAGTGGTGGGAATGTGAGCAGCGAGACGAACCAGAAGTCCATCAGGAAGCTCCTGGGAGGAGCTGGAGGAAGAGATGGCCTCTCCTCTTTCTCTGTGCAGTGTCTAGGCTGGAGGTGACACCTAGAACTTCTGCAGGCCTCTTGTCACCAAGCTGAGGCTGAAGCTCAAAGCTCTCTGGTGGTCTAGCGACTAGGACTTGTCTGAGGATGAAGCTCACACTGAGGACCACAGAGTGGAGAGAAAAGAGAGGGCCGGTCTTTGAAGAATCAATGGCACCTGGATTAGTCACACCTGAAATGCACCCCAACTCCGGCCTTCAGTCACGTGAGATAATAATTCCGCATTGTTGAAAATTGCGGATTCTGAAACTTGCAGCTGAAGACATCCAAACAGAAACACATGACACCTGCTTAGACTGATGTACTATCTCAGCAGAGAAGATCTAACCAATGAGAGCAGAAATACTTGAAGCTCATTGGTTACAATGCCTGATTTTTATCACCGTCTTAAAGATGGCCTTGGCAGTGGCATAAAAATACTTGAAGTCCAATGGCCAAGACTCCCTTTCCCATGACTCTGTCTCTGGGAGGCTCCTTTCTATGCATCTGTGGCTGGTCACCCCCATTCCCAATTTGATGTATTCCTTCTGTGTGCACATCTCTTTAATCAAATATGCATAATTTTACATAAATGAAATCTTACTTGTATATGCACTTTTGTAATCTGCTTTCTCCCCTGAACAATCTGTCTCAAATTTTTGTCTGTAAATATTAATCTGCATCATCATTTTGTTGACTCTATAAAAGTGGACTATTAATATTTCACCACATATTCAACCAATTTCTTTTCAAATAGCATTTAAGTGGTTTCCTAGTTTTTCACTACTATAAATAAGTGTGTTGTATACACCTCTGTTTACTTTTCTGATTATCTCTTTGAGATAAAGCTCTAGAAGTTACATTTTGGGTTCAAAGGGTATGCACATTTTGAGTTTTGGTTCATTTCATCGGAATTCTGTTAGCTACAAAGAACAAGAGAGGCAATTAAAGAAATTTTTTAAAAAATAAAGAATTGACTATGCCTTATAACAGGAAGTTTAGAAGTTGGCGCATTCTGGGTTAAGTCAGAAACTCAGTAATATCACCAAATACAAGGTCTTTTTCTCTCTTGCTCACATGGTGTCTCCTATGTATTGGGTTGGGTCTCATGATCACACAATGGCAGCACAGTTCCAGCCATCACATGACAACACCAGTGTGAAGAAAAGGGACATTTCCTACCATGCATCTCTTTTTATCATAAGGACAATATTTTCCAGAAGCTTCCACAAATTCCTTCTTGTATCACTTAGCCAGAGTGGGCTGAGCACAAACACAAATCTGTTAGCTAGAGAAGTCTCAAGTAGGGAGGATATTGACAAGCTAGTCTCCAGAAAGATTGCACTTACTGAATTTTTTGTCATTGGCACCTGTTTTTCCACCCTTTGTCATTCAATAATGCATTTAAAATGATACCTTGTTTTTATATTAAATTTTTTTGTTTACTGAATATGCTTTCAAATATTTATTGGCTATTTCAGCTCTTGTTTTATAAAACTACCCGATTATATCCTCTCCCCTTGGTTCAAATTTTATTTCTTTATTGGATTGTAAGTGCTCTAAGTATATCACGAAAAGTAAATCTTGTATATCAGGATCACAGATGTTGCTAATTTCCCCACTAATTGGTCAGTCTATTAAAATTACTTATGGTAGGTTTTGCCATACAGAATTTTTAATTTGTATGCAGTCAATTTATCAATTTTTCCCATCTTATTTTTGGCTTTGTTATCGTGCTTAGAAAGCCATGGGAACTCAAAGATCGAAAGACATTCACACTTACATTTTTTTCTTTTAAGTGGCTAACCATTTGTCCTAGAAAACATGAATCAAATTGTTCGTCTTCTTCCCATTAATTGGAGTATGTCGTCTCCATCACATAACTAAGCTTTCATGTATAGAAATGATTTTCGTATCCCAATTTTAAAAAATGAGGCCATTGACAAATGTTTATTGATTTTTCTCCAATGTTGCAAGCACCTTGCTTGAGGTTGAAAGCAGAATCAGAGAAAAAATAGGGCCAGTGCTTGTCTTTGATCATCCTTGTGCCTTCTAGAAAAGAGTGCAGTATCCGGCGCAAGGGTGCCCGGCTTGACTGCCAAGGAGTCTGCCTGTAAAAGTAATCACCTTATGGGACCTTAAGCTCATCACTTAACCTCTCTGCGCTTCCATTTTCTCGTATGCAAAATAGTACCTATTTCGTAGAGTTGATAAGATAATTAAATACATGGATTCATATAAGATGCATGGAGTCTGGCCCAAAACAAGGGCACAATAAATGCAAGCTTTTGCTTAAACTTAGAGGTAAATAGACTACTTGGGTTGGAATCTTCCTCTCAACATGTAGTTGAGTCATCTTACTTAGCTACTTAACTACACTGTGCCTCAGTTTCCTTTTCTGTAAAATGGTGTAATAATAATAGCATCTTCTTTACAGGGTTGATGTAATTATTAAATAAATTCACACATGGAAGAGGGCCTGGCACACAGTGAGTGCAAAATGCATGATAACTTTTTTCACTATCCAAGGGATATCATCATTGATTCCAAACAATTGTCAGACCCTTCCCACCGACGAGAGGAAGGAGAACGATTTTGAGGTGCTCTTGGGAAACTTGCATTATGGAATCACCCAGCTACACAGGCAGGGGGATGGTGTCTTAGTCTGCTCGGATGCCATAACAAAATCCCACAGTTCTGGAGGCTGGAAGTCCAAGATCCAGGTTCTGACTTGACTCGGTTCCTGGTGAGGGTTCTCTTCCCGGCTGGCAGGTGGTCATCTTCTTGCCGTGGGCTCACATAGCCTTTCCTGGTGCATTGAGAGAGAGAGATCAATCTGGTGTCTCCTCTTGTAAAGACACTAATCCTATTCAATCAGGGCCTTATAATTTTGATATCATTTAACCTTAATTACTTCCTTAGAGTCCCCATCTCCACATACAGCCACACTGGGGGCGAGAGCTCAGTACACGAACTTGGAGGGGACACAATTCAGTCCACAGCAGACAGTTTCCAAGAACTTCTACCTCTAGCCTATACACTGTTGGAACTCCAGAGGAGGCTGAGCTAATAGTAGCTGTATGATTTTATTTGCACACAAATATTATCCTCCACAATGACATTCACAAAACAGAATTAGATACGGACCAGGTTTGCTCTTTCTTTCCATCCTGACATGACTTGGAATACGTTCTTTGCTTTTTAGCTGTTTTGTAATCGAAATTATTGGATAAAGAAGATATGCTTTGCATTTTTTGTTGTTTTCTCCTCAATTATATGCAAACGTATCATTATTATTTTGACTACGAAAACCATTTCTAATTTGACCAGGCAGGGCATTTTTTTTCCTGATCCCACCCACCTTCTAAACCAAGGGTAGATATTTTGCGTCATTGTGGCCACATAAAACTCTACGTGTGACCTCTGAGTGCCGGACATTGCCGTTTGGCCTGTGGTTTAGCTGGTGGGTGGGTGTGATCCTGTACAGCCAGTCTGCCCTCTGAGACCCTGCAGTCACAGGGACCACCGTGGCATGCGTCCCTCCTCCAAAGGGCTTCATGCTAAGCTCAGAGGCCACCACGCTGGGATGTCTTTGGCCGTCCCACCAGCCAGTCCCCTTCCGATCATAGAAGAAGTAGAGAAAGGACCACAAGAATCCAATCTATGCCCCCTAGACTCAGTTCCCAGACAATAATGAATTCTACATTTATCCTTTTTGGGAAACATAGTCAATTTGTTTTCTGGTTTTTACCACGCTATAGAAAATGGAAAGTCCTGTATAGGAACAGTAACATAGATTTAAAAACAAAAAAAAAACTTTTACGTTTCTTTTTTCTCAGACTCTCCCATCCTCTGCCAGTGGTTTATTGATCTCAGCTAGACAATGCACCTCAAAGATAACTGGGGAAAAAATTCAGGATGAGAAATGAAGCTTTTGAAAGTAAAAGTGTGCATTTCAAACATATAACACATAACAACTGGTCCTCGAAAAAAGCAAAAGATGTGTAAGCTTCAAATTTCAGATTGCCCCGAAATGAATTTTATGGGAGGATGAATTCAGTATGAAAACGGCCCAAATCCCCTCTGTTTTCTCATCCCTGTAGGGTTGGGAAAAGAAGAACAAGGGGAAACGAGCATTTCAGGGGAATTAAAGTATTTGGTAAGACAAATCTCCCCACCCTCCACCACCTCCTTCAACCAAGCCTGGGTTTTTCTAACCATTTCTCTCCAGATCCAAGAAGAACCAGCAAAAACACACACATCTATGCCAGGCTCAGTGTAAGGCGAGGTGAGGGTGAGTGAATTGTTTTACTTACATATAACTTCCCCTGACCAAAGCTATTCTTTTATTTCATAGTGAGTTTTTCGTTGTTGTTATTTATATCTACTAACACAGACAAGCAAACTGAGTTCGGTTCCAAGAGAAACTGACACATCCAATGAAAGTTAAGAGTCTAAATACACACAGTAGATGGGATGGGGCCCTCCAGTTTCAAAACTGGCTGCAGCATTTGTTGACTTTTTTCTTGCTTAATTCATGTCCCTCTTTCCTTGAAATTTCTTGAGTTGAAGCAAAAAATGTAAAATAGCCTTGTAGCCTGGTGTTTATGTTCTTGTGTTGCCCAATAGAACATAGTCAGATTGTGCTGACTCTCTTTTATTGTTTTCATTTAGTGAAGAATGTCCCTGTATTTATTGGAATTTGACAATCAGGTGGCTGTGTTCTCTGTTAGTCTTGCCACAGCCAAGAGGCAAATATTTGACAGTCTAGGAACTATATTGACAATATTGCATTGCATAATGTCCACTGACCCGAAAGCAAAATGCCTTAATTACAAAGCTCTTTGAGCCCTCATCCTTCAGCCTGCTGGAGAAGACCCTTACATTTTTACCGTCTGCCGCAGCTTAGCTATGACAAGCCGAAAGAGACACAGAACATCGCCACTGACCAAGGCTTCAAGGTTTTGAGACAAAAACAGAATCTGCCAGACCCAGCAAGAGCTACAGAGAACCACAGAACAACTCACTCACTACTCGGGGAGATACCAGAAACAAGGATTCTTGCAAATATTCCACAAGCAATACCTTTTATTTATTTATTTATTTTTTTTTTTTTTTTATTTTTTTTTTTTGTTGAGACAGAGTCTCACTTTGTTGCCCAGGCTAGAGTGAGTGCCGTGGCGTCAGCTTAGCTCACAGCAACCTCAGACTCCTCGGCTTAAGCGATCCTACTGCCTCAGCCTCCCGAGTAGCTGGGACTACAGGCATGCGCCACTATGCCCGGCTAATTTTTTCTATATAGATTTTTAGTTGTTCATATAATGTCTTTTCTATTTTTAGTAGAGACGGGGTCTCGCTCAGGCTGGTCTCGAACTCCTGACCTTGAGCAATCCACCCGCCTCGGCCTCCCAGAGTGCTAGGATTACAGGCGTGAGCCACCACGCCCGGCCTATTTTTTTTATTTTCTGAATGTATGAGGGGCAGAGAACAAGAACATTAAATAACAAGAGCTCTTTTCTGTCTCTAGAAGAAACAAAGCAGCAGCAAAGAGCAGGGACATGAAATGCCTGACCATTTGCACATGAATGAAGCACAGGATGGCGGGGAAGTCTCCTAGGGCAGAGCGTGAGTGAGCAGCAGTTTAGAAAGCCAATAGCAAGCAAGTGACAAGTGACGCCACGCACACCACGGGGGTCCAAGGAAGGAATAGCTGGAGCTGAAGCTGCAACTGGAGAAATCCGAGGGGAATAACTTTTTTTTTTTTTTTTGACATTTTTCAGTTATAAAAAGGAAATGAAGTTGGTATTTTAAAACTAAAAAGGGCACGTATCTTTCAAAGGAAGGCAGGAGATATTTTCGGTCTTCTGAATCCTTCAGCTGTTTCAAAAGGTTTGTGAGAAAATAAACAAATCTAGTGACCATTCAGTGGTTGCTTGTGTTTGTAATTCACTACTTCACATCTTGAGTGTGAGTGTGTGTGTGTGTGTATCTGTGCACGTGTGTATATGAGTGTGTGTGTGCATCTGTACATGTGTGTGCATGTGTGTGTGTGGCTGGGACAGCACAGGGACAGACAGCAGCGAGGTCAGAAGACAGGGAATTCAAGCCTCACTCTCTGCCACTGAGGATGCCTCGATGGGAAAACGGGAAACCGATCATACAGATGTGAAGATAAAGATGAAGTTGGCATCTGGAAAGAACAGCTCCACTCACGCAAAGCCATATAGGGTAACCCAATAACCTCGGCTCCTTGAATCTTCTTTGGAAGACGATGGAGCATTGATCTACTAATTAATTTATGAACAAAGTGACCGTGGTTGAATTACTTAGGTGGCTGGAGCTGGGGTTTTTCCCTTGCAGTAAATCCGTGCTCTCGCCGCCCATCTTCCTGGGAAGAAGCAGAAATGGAAGATCCAACAAAGTGGATTTGAGAGAGGTGTGGGAGAGAAAACTCTCTCTCTTGGTGTTCACGGAGGCAATTGCTTGGGAGACTGAGGCACGCAGAGAGACCTGAGCCTATCGGTGCTGGGCAGCCTGGCCTTGCTCATTGGAGAATGTCCGGGTACCACGAGGGATGCTGCTGGACACGCACCAAGCCACACTCATTGGGCAATTTTAATTTTTCTTTGCGGAATCACTGAATCTTCGGTAAAGCCTAATGAAACCTTCCATCCTGGTCTCAGCTGTTGTTTGGGAAACTGCTCTCTGCTCTGACCGTTTCACTGCAGCTCCCACCCCTGGGATCTGAGCAGGGGTCCCTAGGACAGAGGCCAGAGAACAGGCCGAGGGCCACCCTCCTGGGTCTCCTCTCCCAGAACTCTATTCCCTCTTCCTTGAGAACTATTTCCAGGACACCCGGGAGGGCTCTTGTCTTCCAAACATGCTCAGGGGGTCTAAATCCCAGGAGGAACGCTCAGGATACAGCGGGAATAATGCCACCGCTGAGCATGCCCACGCAACTGACAGTGTGACTTCAGAGGTCAGGACGGGGCACGATATCTGGTAAGAAGAAACCGTTCCAAGGCTGAAGAGATACAGATTCAGTTAAAAAGAAACAGAGGGAAAACACTAAAGGCAAGATGCTGCATTTTGGTCAGACTGTTAAATTCTTCTCAATTTACAATTCTCTGTCACCAGCTGAGTGTCCAAGGAGTCAATTCCATTCTGACACTCCGTACCCAGAGTTAGTGTCAGATGCCACAGCTTGAGGTCTCAGTCCACAAGGCACTTCCACAAGATGCCTATGGCAAGTTGGTGCCTCACATCCTTCCCGCGGACTGGTTATAAATCAGGGTTTCCCATACCCCCGCCTCAGTTTCAGTGGTTTTCTAGAACGACTCACAGAACTCAGGAACACACGTGAGTGATGCTTACTGGTTTATTATAAGGAAGAGCCAGATGGACGCCATGCCTAAGGCAGGTGTAGGGGGGAGGCGTGGTGCTTCCTGCCCTCTTGGGGTGCACCCCTCTCCCAGCACCTCCCTGTGTTCCCCAACCCGGAAGCTCACTGAACCCTGTCGTTTAGGGCTTTTATTAAGGTTCCATTATCTAGGCGTGATTGATTAAATCATCGGCCATTGGTGATCGGACTTAATCTCCAGCGCCTCTGGCCTCCCTGGAGGTCAGAGATGAGCCTGAAAGTCCCAAACCTCTAATCAGACCTTGGTCTTCCTGGTGGCCAGCCCCCATCCTGAAGCTCCCTAGCCCTCTCCCTGGGCCCATCTCCTTAGCATACAAAAGACAGTAAATTCCAAAGGTTTTAGGAGCTCTGTGCTAAGAACTGGGTATGAAGACATAATATTTCTTTTTTATTATACCACAATACAAATCTGTATGTTATTTATACTCTTGGCTACTCCTTTATCTTCTCTGTTCGTCTTTACAATCACCGGAGCATCACTTACCTTCAGTAAGCCTCAGTTTCACTGTCAGCAAAATGGGGGTAATATTAGTACCTGCCTCACAGGGCCCTGCGGGAATTCAAAGAGTTCATTCACTCGGAGCTCTCAGGATGGCAGTGCCTGGCACAGGTCAGTAAGAACAGCGACTGCTTAAGGTGCCTTCGCTTCGTCCAGGCCCTGAGTGCTTCACACAGATTCGTTTATTTAATCTTCACAACAACTCTGTGAAAAATAACTGGCATAGGAAAGTTCCAGAACTGCTTGACACCATGCAGCTTGTAACTGATGGAGCCCGAGCCTACACTCAAACCAACTCTTGCGTCACCCTTGGAGATGCTCGGTAAAACACCTGTTGACAAGAAAGCATCATCCAGACAGAGATGAGGTGAGCACGCCAGGTACGGCAACTGCGAAAAGGTTGGAAAAGCAAAAGCTTTCCTCATGGTGAATCAAATCTTTACACAATAAGAACCAACTTTTGGAAAGATAAAATCCAACGGCCCCTAAGGAAATCTGGGAGGAAACGAGATGGACTTTAGAGCTCTATGAATTATGAGGCCAGGAAGGACGCAGTCTGGCTGACTTCTATCCTCACGTGCCAAAAACCACACCAGGGGGGGAATTCCAGTTTTAGAAGGTCACAGGCCACCTTTGGTTCCTAAAGCTCTGGAATGCTTGCCAGCACTCTTGCTCCAACTTCCTGTTCTCCACCTGTTTTGAAAACCCCATCTAGTGGGAAATTCTACACCTCACCCTTAATTCCTTACTTACACTAACAATTATCTCCCCACCCTCCAAGTCCCCATTGTGCTGTCTGTGATTTTAATTGGTTTCATTGCTCTGCGTACTGTCTGAAACGTCTTTATTTGAAAAAGGTATGAGGTCCCTTTTCAAGGGTCTGGGGTCCTCTCATCCTGGGTCTGGGACACCCTAAACACGTCAGTAGACAGGAGTGTAGCACTAGGCAAAGCCACTACTTCCTTCCCACCCTGACTGGCTTCTCCACTTGTTACTACATGGTTCTCCAAGCCCCAGGGTGTTCCTGGACACAGAAGCCAGGTGGCTGTGACCACTGCAAGCCTCCTGCTTTTTGAACTACCAGTGGAGTGGGCTTTCCATGTTTTGCCAATAAGACATTTTGGTGGTGGTGGCCAAGTCCTACTTCCGCCATATTTCTGAACAAACTTACGCCACCTGGAGGGACAGTGAATGAATGGAGACCTCCAGGGCCAGCAAGAAAGAACTATCTTTGTCTTACTAACCACCAGGGAAAGCCGTATTCTGTTTACAAAAATGATTGTTTCTACTACTACAAAATTCTATCATAATGCAATAAGTGGGGTGAGGGGGGTTCCAAAAATCAGGCATGCAAAATGGAAGGACATGCTGTTAAAAGGTAAATGAAATAAATAAAGCCGCTCACAGTTTGCCGGCCAGAATCCCCAAAGGCCCTGCTTCTCCGTGCAAATTTGTTCCAGTCTTGGCAGCCGTGTGCTCTGGCTTGAATATCCATTGGGGACCACTCTGGGTCCTGTGACCGGCTGGGACTTTCAGGGCAGTGGCATCCGTAGGAGGAACAGCTCGGCAGGCTGGTGTATGCTTCACCCTGATTCAGAGCGACTGGCTGTTGTTCTCCTCTGCCGCTACGGCTCTTGTATTTGTCCTCTGCCTTCTCCTCCTGCAGAAGAACCCTCCTCCCTCCTCCTTGTCTTGGGCTCTTACTAATTAACAAAACACAATAATGTCTGCTTTGTATCGAGTGAGTGTGCGCTAGGCTGTGTGCTAAATGCCTCGTACATGTTTCATTAAACGGTCAGAACAGCTCTGTGTGGGGGGTGCTGCTGTCCTCACTTGGTGGCGAAGGAGGCTGAGCTCTGACTTCAAGAGTCTGCCCGACCCGCGGCTGGGAAGAGGCAACCCCAATTCTCACCCACCCCGCGCAGCTCCAGAGCCTCTTCCTGTTCGGTGTCACCACCTTGCCACTCGCTGGGACTAAACTCCAAAGGGTCCCCTTCTCCCATACTTCCCGGACTTGGAAATCCCTCAAAAGAAAACATTTCTAAGATGAAAAGTACTTTTCAGCCCTAAAGTTTCACTGTTCACGTTACAGTCAGTTTTGCTTTCTGGATTATTCAGGACTCGTACAATGGGGTTCTTCTTTGGATTTCTGGAACACAGTGGGGAGAGAAATTTACAGGAATATTTGAATGATCTTCTGCATCAACTGATAACCAGCCAGTGAGCGTTAAGGATTGAATGCGGTAAAGGTTGAGTAGAGTTTATATCAATCCCCCGAGACCCTCTGGCCTCTTAAATGGCTGGAAATTGACCGAGCTCCAGTTTGAAAGAATGAAATTAATGCACTAAATTCTGTGTCTTCCGTCTTGCCTGCTTTCTTTGCTTACTTCTGTTTTCTTTCTGTTGTTTTTGTTTTGTTGTCGTTGATGTTGTTCTCCTTTTTGGCGTCATGAGCCCTGTGGATAAGTTGATAAAACTATGTCCTCTCCACCTGGAATCCCACGTGCATTTATTTACACACATTTTGTTTATGGTCTTTGAGGTTCCCTGGCACCATTGAAGCTAAAGGCCCAAAAGAAGAAGGCCTGGAAACTCGACCAACACTGAGTCTACAATTTGTTAAAGGAGATGTTCCCAAAGCCATCAGGTGGTCACACTGTGGCCCAGGCAGTAGACGAGGTGTGACACCTCGTTTCTGGCTTTAACGCCCACTTCTTTCCCTCCTGATCATCGGCAAAAGCAGCACCAGGTTACTCCAGGTCTGGGCTGCAGAAGGTCCAAGCCACGACCAAAGATGACCTGTCACTTTGTTCTGGGCAGATGGGATGTGAAGCTCTGGGACAGTTTCCAGTGTGGCCTGCAGTATTCAGGGCTGGAACCTTTTGTCTCCACAAACACGTTTAGCCATCACTCAGATCAGGACATCCCTCTGCCTCCCAGGGAGTCACTCCACCATATTCTGAGAGCGGCGTTGGCGATGGAAGCCCAACCACCCCATCTTCTGATAGACCAGGGGCTGCAGATAACAGGGCCCTGGGATGTGGCCCTACAGTTTATGGAGACCTTCTTCTTTCCCTTCATTAGAGCAGCCACAAAATCCTTCCCTTCCCCAGTCTTTGGGCTGCTCCAGGACAGAGCCAGGCAGGACATTAAGTCCCTGCCCATCAAAGCACCATGGCTGGAAGCACCGTCATGAACGTCAAAGGTTTGAACATTGCTCTGGGCAAATGGAAATGGTTTCCTCTATTAAGTCAGGAACCAGGAAGGCTAGAACCAGGCATAAAATCACCAGAGAAGAGGTAGAGTTGCAAATGACTTCCACCTTGGCATTAACAAATACTAAAATAATTCTACCTTTTGTGTTCTTAAAATGTCATTCAATGAGGCCCTTTGGGCTCAGTTGATCAGGAAATGAAATAAAAGATATAAAACAGCTTTTCATGTTTCTGAGTGTCTTTTTATAACATTATAAAACATTCCTACAGGGTAACATACGAGAAGGAGAGGAAAGTAGTGGTTCTTCTTATTACATTACCAAGTTTTCACCTCGGGTTTTATACAGAGAAAAGTGTCAACTTCTAATCCCTGTAGTCACTTTAGAGCAGTAGCGATTGTCAAGTTTTCATTGTGTTTAAGCAAATATTTGAATTATTTTAACAAATTTATTTCAACCAGCTATTTAACAAATGTTGAGAAGAGTGAACCAGACGTTATGAGCAGGATAGAATATATCAGATCTGATGATCCAAAAAGATCTATTATATTGGGTTAGTAAACTTGAAAGTCTATTTCAGTGATCCAATTTACTAAAATAGCATTTATTTATAGCTATGTCTTACGTATTTCATAACAAATTTAAGTATCTGAGTCGCTATAACACAGGACAGAATGTACACCTAGGAGAGGTATCAGCAGTAGATATTAACCGAGCGTACCCACACCTGGCTGAAGCAAAGGAAGCTTCAGGAGCACAGTGGCATTTGAATACCTTGACGAAGCAGTACCGTTTCAGCAGGAAGAGGTCAAAGGTCACACCAGACTTTGTATATATGGGGTGGAAAAAGCCAGGATGTCCGGAAGGAAGATCGAACGCAAGCAGTTTTGCTCAGCTATAGCATAGCTCACGTGAAACTGTAGCAGAAGGTCCAGCAAATGCAGCCTGACCGGTGAAGGTATCACGTCATTTAATCTAGCAGACAAGAGGGAGGCATTGACTCTTCTTGAGCAGAGAAGTGGCATGGCTGAAAACAATGCTTTATGAAGACGATGGTGGGAGCTGTGTCACTTTTTCCCCAAGGCTTCTGTAACAAATTGTTACAAACTGGGTGGTTTAAAAGAACAGAAATCTGTGTTTCCACAGTGCCAGAGGCTACAAGTATGAAATCAAGGACTGGGCAAGGCCATGCTCTCTCCCAGGGCTCTAGGGGAGAATTTGTTCCTTGTGGCTTCCTCTGGTTGCCAACAATCCTTGGCATTTCTTGGCTCGCAGATGCGTCCGTCCAATCTCTGCCTGTGTCCTCATACAGTGTTCTTTCTGTGCGTCTGTGTCCAAACTTGCCTCTAATTATAAGGACCCCAATCATATTGGATTCAGGGCCCACTTTAATCCAGGATGATCTCATTTTAGCTTGATTCCATCTGCAAAGACCCTATTTCCAAATGACGTCCCATTCACAGGTTGCAGCGGACATGAATTGCAGGTCAATACATTTTGGGGCAGGGGAGGCGCTATTCAACCTAGTCAAGTAGCCAAATGCAGGAAGAATTAAGGACAAAGATGGCAACAGAGAGATTGGCAAGGAGCCAAATAGATAAAACAAGGAGGTCCCAAACTAGTGTGACCACACTGTGGCTGGAGAGTGCAAAAGAGGAGCTGGACAGGACAGAGAACATCAAAGGCAGAATCAACTGGGTTGGACGACTGATTTGAAATTAGGGAGGGGGGAAGTCACAGGTAGACAACCCAGAGACCTGGGACTGGACACCTGGGTGGATGACGGTACCACCAGCACAGATAGTAGAAAGCTATAGCTAGCGGATGAGCAATTAGTCTGATTTCATGTCTCCTTGCGTAATGCCGGCAAAAGGTATAGCTGGCAGTGGCTGTCCCACAGTGGGCATTTGGGACTGGAGCGATGGGCGGAAAGTAGAACAGAGGATGGGAAGTTAGGAATAATCCATCAAAAGAAAATAGAGAAATCATCATTAGAATGGATAAAATCCCAGACAGCAAGAGGATAGAGTAGGAGAGAGCGGAAGGTAGAATTTGGAGAATAGCTCAGTTGCAAAATCAGAGACACAGAGCCAAGGAAATGGGGGAATTCAGGAAACCAGCGTGGAGGGGAAGAGGCTGCTAAAGGGAAGGAAAAAAAAAATAGTTTGGTGGATAAATCACATGATTTAATCCTATTACACAATATAAACCTGCATTCTCAGACATTTCCTTGGAGTATCACCTTCACATCCGCACAACGCACATCAAATTTTAGAATTCCTTCAGAAATAACGTGGAACCTATGGCCAGAATTTCTCATAAAAACAAAATCCCTCAGAAATATCTTTGTATTCCATCCTCAGCAGCTTTAATGTTATTTGTTCACATTTTTTGTCAATGCACAGATAACAGTGACCTTTCGGAAGTAAAAGTATACTTAAAAAAAAAATTTTTTTTTTTTTCTATCTCCTGTCCTGTCATTACACCTGGAAGACTTTAACACTTTCCAAGTGTCTGGTAAAAAAATATATAGATTTTTGTTATGGGGATTGTACAAGTTGATTTTTCTTCTTTTTCTATACCAGGGAGAATTCTGTATTTTGTTTCTGAATAAATTTCTTATTGAAGTATAACCTGTGCTCAGAGCACAAGTCACTAGAGTACAGCTTGATAAATCTCCACAAAGTGCACACACCGACATAAGCCATCTCTCATATCAAGAAACAGAGCATTTGACCAGCACCCTGGAAGCTCCCCTGGGCTCTTCCCAACCACAATCCCCCTCTCTCCCCAAATGTAGCCCCTTTTCTGACCTCTACCAGCATAGTTTAGTAGTCACTGCTTTGGAGCTTTATATAAATATAACCACACAATACTTACCTTTTGGTGTCCAGCATCTTCCATTCAAAAATATATTTATAAGATTGATTCATGTTGTTGAGCTCAACAGTGGTTCATCCCTTCCCATTGCTATATTTTATCCCATTGTATGATTACACGATACGAATAGACCACGTATTTATCTGTTCTACCTCTGATGGACATTCAGATTGTTTTCCTTTGGGAGCTATTATGAACAGTGCCTCTCTGAAAACCCCAGGTCACGTCTTTTGCAGCTCATATGGGACTCATTTCTTTTGGGTCTATGCCTAGACGTGGAATTTCTTTGTAAGTGTTCCCTAATTTTAACTCTTGTTTAACAAAATAGCTCAGGTATGAAAATCATAACGTTGTTTCCCTTTGGGGTGCAGAGAAAACTAATTTAGAAACAGACGAAAGAAAGGATGTGAGTCCGAATGTTCACGATGGAACGTGAATCTGTAAAATAAAAATGTTGAAATATTGGGAACACGACAACAAAGCGAGGCTTTTTGAAGAATGTCCTGAGAAAGGCTTTTTGAAAGAAAAAGGAAGAAGGACCCAAGTTAGGCTTCCTTAAAAGCAGCTCTGAGGACTCCGCAGGACAGAAAGAGCTCTGTGTTATTTGGAGAAAGCAGAAGTGTTCTCCATTTGCTCTGATTGCCCAGTTTCAGCACAAACACTGAAAAAGAAGACAAAACCAAAAAGGAGAAACGCGTGTAAGTAACTCCGTCGACTCCACGACTTTTTCAAAGTACTGCGAGTGGCTGTTTTTAAAAGCTTCATTACGATAAAATAAGTCATACTGCTTTCTCACAGGGGAGTCATATAATTCCTTTAATTAAGAGGAAGTAGAACAGTGATTCCACTCTGCAGTCCTGGCGCAAGCTGCTTTGCAGCCCCGAGAAATAGATTCCTATATGCTTGTGGGTAATAGGCATCTTGCCCGCCTTCTCACACCCTGTATATTTCTCTTTCAACCACCCTTCCGTCAACACCTCATTAAATGGAACACCTGTGTACAAGAGGCTGCAACCACTATGTCCACCCCAGGGCTAAACTTGTGTCTCCGTCTGACCTTACTTCCTCTGCAGAATGCATTTGCAGGCGGGGGAGGAGAAACCTGACCTAATCTATGGTGTCCGCCCAGTCCCCAGTCCTGTTAATAAGGAGTGAATGAAGCACCTACCCGGAGGTACAACGCCCGGATTCTGGTCGCTGCTCCATGCATGGCCTTTAGCAAACAGGTCAAGTCAGGCCAAGGTCCCCAAGGGCCTGTTCCCTCATCTCCAAAACGCAGTCAGTCTCAAATGAATGTTACACTCTTCCCAACTTTAAGCATTGCATCATTCTCTGTTTTTTGTTCCAACATCCACTAAATTCCTTTAGTACCATTTAATGAATCTCTCCATTACACAATGGAGATGCTATTAAGATTATCTTGTAAATGAATAGCAAACATTTTCCAGTAACCACCCCCTACAGCTCTGCTCTGCACACTTTTCCAGCAGCTTTGCTTCCCCACAAGAAGTCTCTCTGTTTCAGCCAACAGAAGAATGATTTTCTCTCAGTGACAGGGAGCAAGTGATTGTTCACGAAAGCTAGAATGGTGTGCACACACAAGCCCAGTGTGGCGGTGAGAGCCCTGGCTGGGGAGCTAGAATGCTTGTGTTCATATGCGGGCTCTGCCATTTGGCTGGTTGTGTGGCTGTGAGCAAGTGACTTTAAACTCTCTGTTCTTGAGTTTCAACATCTGTAAAAGGAGGATGGTAAAAATGATTAACCACCTTATGGGGCTACTGTGAGGATTAAATAAGTTGATATTTCTCAGGCACTTAGAATAGGGCCTGGCAAAGAGTAAAGGTTAGAAGAGATGATAGCTAGATAGATATGGGGAATGATAGGTAGGTGGGTAGGTAGGTAGATGGACAGACAGACAGACAGATAAGGATGTGGGTAGGCCATAGATCTTACTTGGAAATCAGAACTGCAGATTCTTAGATATGAAAGAACTGCCTCTGCTCTAGCAAATATAACACCTACCCCTTTTGAGCAAAAAGGATATTATTCAACAGCAATACAAGTACACAGTCTAAGTACAGGTCACGTTCTATCAAATAGCTTTCTAACAATTCATGAGTCTAAGCATTTGCAGCCACAGTTTTAATAGCTTGATGCTTGCAGTACATGACAAAAATCACCCCAACCTCGATGCAAATTCAATAGAAAACAACAAGCTCAGTACGTATTTAATATGTGAAATGCATTAAGTTATTTAGGTCATTGGCTTCTGTTGTTCTACAGTGATTTTTTTTTTTTTTACACTGTCCAAGAAATGAATGCGATCCCTGTTGGCCCTTTCCAAAATGCCAAGGAATGGTGTCCTAAAGGTTGCTAGTATTGTTTTGTTTAAACACAGCTAGTGACCTTGAGAGCAAGTAGAAACCTGAACAGATTCACAGCAGAATAAAACAGACGCCAATCATAAATTTAGCGGGGCCCTGGGATCCGCTTGACTGATAAAAGTCCATGGTAACAAGACTTCGCTTCACGAAGTCACAGGGGAATCTGCAGCCTCACTTAGAGGGGCTGACGCTCTCGTATATCTTAGCACACGGTGGAAATTCTGGGAATCTGTATTGCCTACACCACTGATCGCTGATGAGATTAGTTTCTGAGCTTGGTAGATGTGAGCTTGAGAGGCTGACAACTGGTATCAATTTTACACAGTCCACATGGGATCAGGTGTCATGGTCCCAGGTCTTTTAAGATTCAACCCTTTCATTGCTTGGCTATCTCTTTTCAAGGTCAAAGGGAAATTTGACTAAAGGGAAATATTTGGATGAATTACCCTTTGTTCTTGCTTAGTGTGGTTTTCATTTTCATCCACCCTAACAGGTGTGCTTTGGGTATATAATACAGACGTGCATAAGGGAACGATTAATAAAGATTCTCTTCAATTGCCTTTAAAGATGGACTTCAGTGGGTGGATGTTTCTGACATCTCTCTGTTAATCATTAGCTCGTGTCCATCACTTGGATGTTTAGGGGACACAGCCGGCTCCGTCTGGATCAATGAATCCTTGGTTCCAAAAAGGAGATTTGTATTAGGGAAGTTTTGTGAACCAGCATTTTGGCTTATGAAAGGAGATTATAAATTGAAATGAAAATGAGATGTCATTTTTCACCCATCACATGGCCCAAGATTCGAAAGTTTGCTGTGACATTGTGTGGCTGATTTGAGGGTGCAGGGAGTCAAGCTCTCTCTGTGCTGTGGGGGTGTGGGCAACCTCCTGCATAGCCGAATTAACTAAAGCTCATTTTTTAAATACACATGACCTTAGAGGCAACAATTCCATTTCCAGAAGTCTACCATAGGGACATATTGACACATACACAAAATACATTTTCATTTGTATTGGTGACAAATTCAAGTATCCAGCTATAGGGGACTGGTTCAATGAAATATCCCAATGAACTATAATTTACACGTGTAAGATGTGTTACTATTTGCGTGTTTGTGTGTGTGTGCACATGTACGTGTGTGTGTACATATATATATATAAAATCACAAATGGTAATGTTTTATGCCTGAATCTGATTAGAATATCTCACGAAATACATAAAAGTGGCTGCTTTTGGTGAGACTGGGTGACTGTCGGTCAGAGGGATGAGAGAGATTCACTTTCTATCTCTATTCTCTTATTAATTTTGAATTTTGTATCATCTACGTATATTACCTATTCAAAAATAATTAACAAAAAGAATTTCAGAAAAAGAGGTCTCAGTCTTGAGGGTAGGAATTAGGTTGCTTCTTCCCAAGCACATTCTTAGAGAAAAGAATAGAAATCAGTGATTCCATCGTGAGATGTGAGTAGACGCACCCACAATGCACCTGCAGGCAATTCGATCAAGTAGCGAAACAGGCATCAAGACATTTTGCTGTCCCTCTGTCTGGCTTTGTCCCTTCTCTGCAGCCCCGACAAGGAAGGCGTGGCATTTCTCTCGGCGTTCCCTTTCTGCCTTGCCGGCGTCCTGTCCTGTGACTTGGCATTGACGTTGTCAGAGAAGTAAAATGCATGGAAAGGAAGGTGCCGGGTTCTGTTTCCAGGGACTCATTCACTCGTTGGTTTCTGCATATCTTTAGTCTATCTCAGAGGAGCAGTGTGAGGACGTATTGAAAACTGGAGATAAAATCACAGATGTCACAGCTGGCTTGAGGGTGACGATCCACTGGTGCTCTGGTCCCAGATGCCAGTCCCCAATCTCCACTGTAGTAAAGTCCTCAATGGTGTGCAGCCCAGGAGAAAAATACACACAACACAGGGAGTCTTCTATCGATCTACATGTATTCCACTCTAAATCCTGAGATTTGCTCTCTCCTGTTTTGGCGGTGTGTTCGAATGGCTTTTCTTTAGTAAAATCATGGTGAGAGCAAATGAGATTTGGCTTGTTTTGTTTTGTTTGTTTTTAATGGTCCTGACATAGCATATCCGATATTGGCAACCTTATAGCTTGGTCCTCCCAATATTTAATTTCATTTTCAAATTGTACTGTTTCATGATACTCAAGGTCTGGAGACCCTCATCTAGTCGACACCTAAGATTTGACACCTGGGGAAACTGAGCTTGAGATCCTCACCAGCCAGGTGACGCCAGTGTCCCTGCAGGCACCTGAGCTATTAGCAGACACAGCTTCCCATCGTGAAATCGCCCCCAAAATTGTAGCTGTGGCAGGAACGTCATATGGCATATGAGGAAATGCATCCTTTTCTGTTCCGGGGTGGCCTGGGTAAGACCCACGTGCCTAGTCACGGGCACAGTGGTGCCAGTTGAGATACATTCAGGCCACTGCATGTCCTTCCCTCTTTGAGCTAACCTTGACCAGGGATTTGTAAGCTGAGTGAGGGGCTCAGGTTATGTGTTGATCAGAGCTGCGAGGGGTGGGGAGAGATCTGACTGTCCTTCCACTTCAGAGTAATTGTCATGAAAATATTTATCTGTTGTCTCGTGTGAGCTTCACTTTTCTCAGGGATGGGGATTATATGTAGTCATCATGTGGAGGGTTAAAGGTCAAGAGATACCCTCCCATTGCGTGTTTCAGCCAGTCGTACCCAGAACGCTCTTCCCGGCTGTGGCGATGGAGCATGGGCAACACAGGGCCCCGCCGGCTGGAGGTTGGGGCATGATTCGGGGTCCCGTCTCTCTGCATCGCCCTGCACTCTGAGAGCTACGCTCACCCGCTGCCAGCCTGCCACAGAGGACGGGCCCCACCGGCTCCCCTGCAGCCCGGGGAGCAGGCAAGGACACGAGCAACGCCACAGACGCATTTGGGGAGCTCCTGGAAAAGGCGAGGTGCACAGTGTCACGGCCTCCCAGCCTGTCCTTAGTGGGTACATGCTAAGGACCCCATGGGAACATGCCCAAGTTACAACAGATAGCTCTCGTTGCGGAGGGACATCCTGGGAGATGTTCGGCTCCCTTCCAGCCCTGCCTGGTGATGACTGCAGCCTCGGGATTTGCGCTTGGGTTTGTCTGGGAATACCAAGACTGGGAGGAAGAACGTGCAGCCAACACCTGTCCTGGTCAAGTGCACAAAGACACACAGCTGTGTTTCCTTCCCTCCAGGCTCCCCACTGCCTCTCAGGACTAGAGCAGACCAGGGACACCGACTCACAGCCACAGATGGGGTGAGGGGGCACCACGCTGGCACCCAGGGGGTGATGGTGGCATCACCTTGGTGTTGCAGCATCCCAGGTGACTCCCACCTGCAGCCTTCCTCGCCGGCACCCCCTGCCAGCCCTAACGGGAGTGGTGGCAGTGTGGTGCCCAGGCAGCAGCAGCAAGGCAGGAGGAGGTGGCCGGTGTGGGCTGTGACACCTGCGGTTGTTCACCACTGACTGACTCTCCCAGGAATGCAACTGTCTTGCAAATCGGGGGGTGATAATGCTTCATTTTAGTTGGAACTTCACCAAGAATTATTCACGTTCCAGGAAAAGCGCTTCACTGATGGCAATGCCCCAGTGGCATGTGAGTCCCCAACACAAGTGGCCGCTGGCAGTGAGCGTTTGTAGCCCTGGCCCCCACCGTGATTAAGGATCAATGGCTTCCCAGTGATGTCTGGTGTAATCGTGTTATCTGCAAATATTTACATATTGTGACATATGTTATTTGATGATAGAGTACTTTCATTTCTTGATTACAAGACAAAGAATTATGCTGATATTTTAAAAATAATATGTATACGTAGGTCACATTATCCATGAATGTTATATGAGGACAATAAGGAGCATTTAAAAATATTTATTAGAACAAAGAGCCATTGATCATTCCAAGGCCCCAAGGGGAAGGCTCTTGGGGAGAGAAAACCCAATCGAAGTCAGAGTCACATGGAATGGACAGTGGTTCTCCCGGGAGCATTCTTTTTCCCCCAGCAGACTTCCACATTTTGGCAATGACTTTAGAGAGCAAACTCACTCACTCAAAGGTGCCCAAAGTGGAGAACACACAACAGCAGTCACCATCTCAGAGCCTGTGCTCCTACGTTACAGCCTCCCATTTCAGATGAGCTCTAAGGCTTCACCTGGAGCTGTCACTTTATTCTCAGAACAACCCCGGAAGGCGTGGGAATCCCATGTCTCCGTTACAGATGCAAAAGGGTCACCAAAAAACATCTGCACCCAATTACCCTGATTTGATTAACTCACATTGTATGCCTGTATCAAAACATCACATGTCCCCTATGAGGAGATATAACTGCTATGTACCCATAATAATTATTTTTTATTTTTATTTTTTTAATCTGTAAAAGGTTCGGGAGGATGTGGTAGGGTCTGTGCCTCCACAAAGTGCACTTGAACTCTAGAAAGCAAGGTGCCTTAGGAAGTCCACATGGTGGGGCTGAGATGGTCATTCTTGGCACATTCCAAACGCACTCTCGTGCTGGTGACCTCGCAGTCCCTACAAGCCTCTTTTACTCTAAATGGCACAGCAAGTGACAGGTGGCAAGACAGAGAGAGGACCAGACAAGTTATTATGTGTTTCTGTCCATCACAAGCCCAGGGCACCGCGGCACGTGCCTGACACTGATTTCACCGCCTGTGAGTTTTGAAAGTCTTGGAATTCATCCTTGCGAACGGGCAGGGGCTGCGGCGGGGCGGGGAGGCAGATGGAGGGGAATAGAGGCTTTGTACTTGTCAGAGGGGCTGTCAGGATTGAAAATGCCTTGTGAGTGGGGGAGACAAGGTTGGCTGTGTGAGCCGTGCGACACAGACATGGGAGAGCGAGGACACACACTATGAGCCTGGTCCGCTGAGAACCTCCGCCTGATCCCCAGACTGTGCCAGGCTGCAGGGTGAAGGGGGTCGGGGAGGGGGGACCTATAAAAGCAAACCTTTAAATTAACATGTCTGTTCTCCAAGAGACAGCTAGAGCAGACAGGCCGGCCTTTATAACTAGACCCAGACAGGCAGCTAGCTGTCTGCAGGGCCATCAAAAGGGCTTGTTTTACTAAAACAGGCATAATATCTTCAAAATCCCCTCTCCTCCTAGTTTTAAGGTAAGTCAGAAGCTTGACAGACAAGTGCATCAATAGACAGTGGTATCAGTCGCTTTTACACCTATGGTAGAGGCCTTTTCCCCCATCATTATCAAGGTGTAATTGACAAATAACATTGTATATATTTAAGGTATAAGACTTAATGTTTCTATATATGTTTCATTATGAAATAATTACCACAATCAAGCTAATTAACATATCCATCACTTCACATAGTTACCATTTTCTTTTTTCTTTCTTTCTTAATTTTATGAGAACACTTAAGATCTACCCTTTTAGCAAATTTCAAGTACACAGTCCAACATTGTTAATTACATTCACACTGTTATACAATAGGTCTCCAGAACTTACTCATCCTGCATAACTGAAACTTTGTACCCCCTGACTAACACCCTTCCATTCCCCCTTCCCCCCAACCCCTGGCAACCACTATTCTACTCTCTAATTCTGAGACTATCTAATTCTAGTGCTGTGACTATTTTGGATTCTACAGATGAGTGAGATCACGCAGTGTTTGTCTTTCTGTGTCTGGCTTATTTCACTTAGCATGATGTCCTCCAGGTTTGGGGAAAGGGCAGTCTCTTTAAAAACTGTATATCCACATGCAGAAGAATGAAATTAGATCTTTACCTCCCAGCCATATATAAAACATCAACTCAAAAGGTATTAAAAACAGTTCTTGAATGTTTTTTTGCACCATAAACTTGGTCTGTGTGACTCATTGAGTGATGAAAATAAAAGATTTTGCTTTGAAAAAATATTTCAGTAATGATTTAATAAGGTGATCCAATTGCCACATAGATTCACCAATCCTGGCACTAAAACTGTTCAGTAGGTTATCTGATTAACCAGTTCCGATCAACTGTGTAGTCGTCTGATGTAGTACTCGGAACCTGACCTTCGGATAAACGGTCTTGCGGAGTAGAAAATTCCTGCTCTAGGGTCAACAGAAAGATGTTTCCAGATGTTCCAACTGAACATTTTTGTATATTCAGTTGCCTACTGCCTTGGGCTTGCGTACGGTTGTGCATAACAGAGATTGGTTGATATGAGTTGGTTGAACCAAAGGACCTCGCCTTTGTAGAGCACTCATGCGTTTAAGGTGGATGATTTGTTTTCAGGGAGGCAGAATGACACAGGACCTTCTAGAAGAATGCTTTGCCCACTGATTCCCTAAGAAAGACGGAGGGGACACCAGTTTCATGTCTGTATGGAGAATTCAGCCAATCCCCACCCTCCAAAGACTTTTATTTTATTTAAATCCTATCACCAAAATGTTAAGCCACCTGGTGGTGTTTCATAGACAAGGAAGAAGGAGATGGCCATCCAAGATTGGAACAGAAAGAAATTTAAACTTTCCAGATTTAAGAACCTGCCCACAAATGTTATCATCTAAATGTGCAGAACAAATTCTAGTGTTCGCCTACCGTATCAGGTGTGTTGCTGATTAATTCTTCTCTCCTAGCCAAAAGCCCCAGCATGGTGATTCATGTGGGATCATTCTCAGGGGGCCCCTAAGCTTTGATCAGTGGTTAAAGTGTATCTTTTTCCAACTGAGATTTATGCCATCAAAGTGGTGTCTGTAGATGGTGTCCAGATCCTGTGTTGCCATCTCCTAAGCCCGATGGTCCCTGGGCTCAGACTCCTTAGCATCCATCATAGCCCCAGCCCAATGCCCCTGCCACTTAGTGCTGCAAATCCCATCCTCGGGAGGCGTACAATGCATACCTCTCTCTCCCTCCCTCTTTCTTGCTCATTCCCTTCCCCATAGGGTGGGAGCCCTCATCCTCCAAGCCATAGAATGTGTGCCCCTAATACAGAAGTACAAACTATGTTCATGTCCCCCAAGAAAAGATTGCTTATAATTACATCAACACATCATGCCTCATCTCTTCTAGACGGCAAGGTCTTGAAGACAGAACCATGTCTTAATCTTCTTAGTAGACACCACAGCACCTATCCTCTTATCTGGCCCAGTTACTAAATAGATATTTGTCCAAAGGAGACATAAATGAATGAACAACTGAATGTCCAGATTTGATATAAGCATCAATAAAAATTGACCATAATTATCAAAAATATATATCGAGTAGACAGAATATATTACTAAGAAAACATC
The DNA here is from genome assembly GCF_041146395.1 of Eulemur rufifrons. Classification (NCBI taxonomy): domain Eukaryota; kingdom Metazoa; phylum Chordata; class Mammalia; order Primates; family Lemuridae; genus Eulemur; species Eulemur rufifrons. Next base: position 9,385,700 of record NC_091007.1, on the reverse strand, counting down.
CACAGTCGATCTGCCCAAGCCAGCCCGTACCATATTCTCATAGTTGGTAAGCACTCCCCTCAGTGAACTTGCTTTGTAATAATGAATCGTCGGCGGTTTCCCTGTCTTGACACTGGTGTAGTCCTGCTGGCTCCGTGGTACTCAACTATTCCAACTGGCTCACATCATTAACTCTCATTAACTTGCAGCAGAATTCATAATAAATGTCTCTTCTGGGTGACAACCACATCCACTACTCATTTCCTCTGCTCTCTTCAGGAGAGGTCCCTTCTGGTCAATTTCTCCCCTTTGGAAACTGTTAAAGTAACTTTGTTCCTAAAAATAGGATGTTCTCAATACATTGTGCTCAGAGCCTTAGCTCTAGAGTACTGATTACTCACGCTGCCCAAATGATGTAGTTTCTTATCCCTAAAGTTTGCTGTTTATATTCTAAAAGAAACAATAGCACGACTGTCCTTAAAGCCCCCCAAATTGTCATAGAAAATAGCCATGTAAAATCACTGTTGTGACCGTGAGACTGACTGCTTGTTCCCTGTGACCAACAGTCTCTTCTTTCAGGACAGCTATAGTTTTAACAAAAGACGGCGGCAGTGGCAAGAAGTTATCTTGTATTGAGTCTTTGTTGCTGATGTTGTTGTTCTAGTTATTGCATCAGTTTCAGATGTGGCAAACACACTGGCTGATAGGAAGGTCTGTGAATGAGTTCACCCATCAGGGAAATATATTTTCTGTGCATTTCTGGCTATGGAAGCCATTCATCACAGCTTTGCCCATCCACTCCTTGGTGCCAGAGACACCTGCCATGAGCCCACTCTAACTCCTCTATTAGAGACCTAGAAACAGAATAGAAACCATAACTCAAAGAACACTGATGTACACTTTATGACCAACTATCGAGCTAAACTAGTTTGACAGACTCCAAATCTGCTTTTAAAATCATCTGATGCTTTTTATCAGTCTTCTCTTTGTCCTTTATTTTATGGTAGCTTTGTTTAAGTGTTAAAAGCTGAATTTTACGTCTGTATGTATCTCCTTTGGGAAAAATGAAAATTCATGGAAAGATACTAAATTGGAGAATCCTACCGTTCACACGTGAGAGAACTCTTGACACGAAGGGAAGGGAGTTTTATTGCAAAGCAGAAACTTTTATGTTTATATTTCCTTCTCAGTTTCATATGGGCTACCTTTTTCTTTGGCATCAATGTTGACTGTCATGTGGTCACACCTGCTCGGAATCAAGAGACTAGGGTTTAATGGAAATTGTTTAGGGAACTGAGAGAATAGAACTTGGGACTCACTTGCCTAGGTCAAGGGTGTTTTTGTTCATACAGTCACAGCAAGAAGGGCCTTCAGCGCCTTGACAACCAAGTGTCCCTGAGAGATTTTCCTCAGGCCTGAAAAATTGTCCAAAGCAGTGGTCTTTTCTTAGGATACACAATTTCAGCCTTAAAAAGGAAAGAAATTTTGACACATACTACAAGATAGATAAACCTTAAGGACATTATGCAAAATGAAATAAGCCCGTCATCAAAGGACAAATGTGGTATGATACCACTTACATGAGGTCCCTAGAGTAGTCAAACTCTTAGAGAATGGTGGTTGCCAGGGGCTGGAGGAGGAAGAAAGGAGTAATTATTGTTTAATGGAAACAGAGTTTCACTTTTGCAAAATGAAGAGTTCTGGAGATAGATGGTGATGATGATTGCACAAAAATGTGAATGTATTTAATACCACTGAACTGTATGCTTAAAAATGGTCGACAGAAAATTTTATGTTATATATATTTGACCACAATGTTTTTTTTTAAAAAAAATTCTACGTTAAAAAAAAAAAGGCAAACCTTTAGAAGCACAAAAGAAGAACTGGCGTTTGCAAGATTTCGTGGATGTTCTCTAACTGGCAGAAGCTCGAGGAGTTGACACTAGAGATTCAATTTTTTCCTGGATGTTTATCTACTCTTGCAGCAGAGGGGGGTGTGTAGGATGGAGGAAGGAGGAGAGTGGACGAGATCTAATAATATTCTGAGGGAAAATGTAGTCCCCCGACAACTTTCGTTTCCTTGTTTTCCACAAGACTATGTGCTTTTCTGTCATCGCACACAGAACAAGGTCTGATGCGTTTTTTACAAAGAACTATTGATGGCGTGTCTGTGTGAATTGCCCTAGCATTGGTCACAGCCAACTTCTGTGGGACCCACTGCCCCGCTCCACAATACGCTCCAGTGTGTTTGGCCAGTTACGAAAGGTCAGATATGAACTGAGAAATGGGCTCGAGTCAAAAACATGCGGCTCTATAAATATCAGAGGCAGACAGTGTAGTCCATTCTGCACACTCTTGTTTTCACCTCCTCTCATCGGCTTTCTCCTCCGCTCGCTGGCGAGGTTCTCTGCCTCTGGCCAGCACCTCGCACTGTGGCGTCGTGCAGAGAAGGCAGTGGCTGGACTTGTCACCTGGTGACCTCACTTTGTGCCTGGCACCGTTATTAGAGTGGTGTGGTTTTGTTTTTTTTTTTTTTTTTTTTTGGTACTTTACAATTTCTGGCTACAAAGCTCTAGCAGCCCAGTCTGCGATGTTCTGTTTTGTTTTAAGGGTTGCCACTTCCCATTAGTGGCAGCTCTGCCTTGTGACCAGAGCGGGCACCGACAGTGTTTTCCGACTTGAGGAGTTTGTAGGGCCGGGCTGTCCGCGGGGCCGGCGAGCACATCGGAACGTCCATCATGACTTTAGCTGCCAAACTGGAGGACTTCGAGGTGACGCTGGAACACCTGCTTATGGACGTGTTTGTAAGTAAAGGCTTTTCATATTCCACATGCGAGAGCCTCTCCCGCCATGCCAAAAGTCCTCGGGACTCTGTCCCCGTTGCTGAATCTGATTCTAATCTGCAACTGTCGGGTTCCCATACAGCGTCATTATTTCTTCTTACTCATGTGCCTTGTGGGGTGTGGGTTAGAAAACCATAAAGTTTCTAAATGTCTGAGTGGCCCGGCATAGTCCATCTAGATTCAATAGCACAGATGTGGCTTTTCAAACCAAGCCACTTGCAGAAGTCTGAATGAATGGGGTGAAGAAATAGAACCCATTTGCCAGAACAGATCAAAGCAGCTTCCGCAGGCGTGCCCAGGGAGAACCAGATTTGTTTTGTGAACAGTCTCTGTTCTCAGAATCCCAGTGCCTAGATTCTTGCCACTGTCACAGGTGCGGGCTGAGGCTGCCGGAGTGATTCGCCTCTAAAGAAAAGAGTCGCCGACAAGGACACTTGTACTGCCGTGATGATTTTAGCAACGCACCCTTTGCAAACCTCTGGCGTTCCTTGCAACCTCAACATCCTTTCTGCCCCGAATCAACCACACTGATTCTTACACTTTTCTCGGGGTTTTCTGTTGGTGACAGGTCTGTTGGTTTTGTGTTCTCAGATAGGGGTCTAGGGAACTACAGGCTGTGGAACACGCAGGTGGCAAGGCGGCCGAAAGGTGTTCTCGTTCCAAGAACAACACTGGCGCTGGCTGCGGGCAGGCGGCCGTGTTACCATTTTGAGGACTGCGTCTGGGGTCTGGAAAATGCCATGAGGGAGTTGGCGCTTTCTTCACTGTACGTCACTGGGTCCCTTTCAGGAACCTTTCAGGCAATGGTGTGTTTTGGCAGATGTGAGAGTCTGGGGCTTTTTTTTTTTTTTTTTTTTCCTTTATAAATTTATAATTTGTCTGCAAATTGAGGCAACACTGCGCTGGCAGAATTCCCAGAGGGGATCACCCTCTCCAGGGCTGGGTGTGGGGACTGGAGCGACTGGAGTTCATTCCGGCCACGGCGGTGGGAGGCTGTGCCTGAAGGAGGAGTGTGTCAAGAATGATGAGCGTCCTGGACTTCCAGGGACGGGCGGTTCACGGCCAGAGGCATCGCTTTATCAGGAGTATGAACAGAGCTCCAACAGCAGGATGGGGACAGCTCTTTGGTGGCTGATTTCCTCCGCCCAGCCGCCCCTGCGTGGGATGGTAGGGAGGGTGGCTGGTGGCTGTAGGGCCACTTTTGGGGGTGGTCTATGGAGGGCCAAAAGGTTAATGTGAGTTTGGTCATTTCAGAGGGAAAAATTAATTAGGAAATTGTTTTATTTAAATATCGCAGAGCCATTAATGAATTCTCTTGAACTTCCCCTACCCCACCTCATTCCTGCAATACTTGCACCACCTTGGTCTTGGTTTAGAGCCCCAAGATGCACTCGCCTTTGGGAGGGAATGAGGTCGCACGCTCCATACAGTCTATCATTTTACAGTCTATCTTTCTAGCTGTCGCTCGAACTAACCTTCTAGTTATTCTCCTGCATCCAGTATTTCTCCTCCAATTCATCCCCCATTGTCACCTCTAGCTCACTCTCCCCACACTGTGTCTTCAAGTCCTTGCTTGCATAGCATTTGCCTGCCCGCGATAGCAACATTTTGCACCCATATTTCCCCTTTGAAAAGCATCTTAAATCCTCTTTAGCATTAGGTAACATTTAAATTAAACATCAGGATCCAAACAAATCCAGGCAACCAGGCAAAGGTTCAGGCCAGATCACACAAGCTTGGAAGGCCAAGTTCTCCTTGAAGACTCATCTCCTACAATTTCCCATTGTGAGCTCCTCATTCCAGACAAACGGATCAGCAGCCGCCTCTCCCGGACGAAGTGTACTTTCTTGTAACTCTATCTTTCTGCCTGTAATTCCACTTCCTCTCCACCTGGTGAAGTCACCCATCCTTCAAGCCTCAGTGAAATTCTCCCTCCTCTGTGACGTTTAGGCCCATGGATTCCTGCAGCAATTCCCCTCTGTACCCCTTATTATTCATTGCCCTTATTAGTTAATTCTCTCATTCTGTGTCTTTTTCTTACCTCCTCAAGGTGATTTCTAGTTCCAGAAAGGCAAGGATGCCATTGTAGCCTCCATAGCACCTAGAATATTGTATAAATCAACCCCAATAGATACATAGCAATTGTTTGCTTTTTAATTAACATAATATTTTATGGTCATTGGAAAATTTAATTTTTGGCAGGGGCAATAAGATGCAAAAGAAAGAGTTCTCAAAATTCCATGTGTTTCTTAGCAGGTTGTAGTCCGGACTGTGACATAGTCATTATAGAAGCCACCATGGTGACAGATACTGGAAAAATCATTAGCTACAATGCAAAGAAGGGGGACTCCTTATCTGTTTCTAATTTGTTATTGTAGGTGCAGGTGAGGTGCAGGAGAGTTCATAGACATATATGTACACTCTAAAGAATCGTTTGCAAAACACCCCGTGCAACCACTGCACAGATTAAAAATAGAATATTATGAGTGAATACTCTGGGAGTCTCGGTGTACCCCCTCAGGGTTAAAATTCTCTCCTTCCCCCAGAGGGAATGCCCCACCCCAGCTTTATGATAAGTGTTTTCTTGACTTTCTGTGTAGTTCCCCCAGCTATGTGCACATCCTAAAGAAAATTAAGAGTGAGCTTTGAAGTCGCACAGACTTGAGTCTCTAACCCAGTTCGATACCACTTGCTAATCGGGAGACCGCTGGCAGGGGTGTCATCTTCCAGAGCTTCAGTCTGCTCATCAACAAAGTGCAGTGTAGACTACCCAGTTTACAGGGTCGCACGGAAGATTTAGAAGAGGTAAGTTAGAGCAAGTGCTCAGGGGTGTGTCCGATGCTGAGAAGGCACTGTGTAAGGTAGTTCTCTTCTCCTCTGCCCTCCCCTAGAAAAGGCATGTTTTAGGTCTCTTGCTGCAAAAAGTCATTTTTCTTCCCTCCACCTCTAACGCTCTCTCCCACTATTACCACCTAACCCTCCCCCTGCAATTCCTGGGGATCGGGGTTCTCTCCAAGCACAGCCTTCCCTCCCTACCTGAGCACCAGCGACCTGTGGCTGTTTCTTCTGCCACCGGAATGGCAGGAGCCCTGGGGGCCTCAGCTGGCTTCCCTAGTGCAGCCTTGGAGCAAGGTGACTTTGGCAGTGTGACTTTCCAGAGCCACCTCCCAGAAAGAGCCAGGGAGAGTGTCTGACACCCACAGGGTTCGAGAGGATAAAAGCCTACTTAAGAACAAAAGAGGACCTGCCATCTGTAGGCCGGTGTCTTCTCTCCCAGCCTTGCTGGGGACTACGGGCTTTCTCACGTGAGTCTAATTGTCTAGAAAGAATATTCGCATCAGAGACCCATTAGCCTTGGCTTTCCTCTATAGCTCATGGCGTGTTCATTAGAATGTCATCCCACTATCTCAAGAACAGCTGTTTCCAGACTGACACTTCCTTTCCAGGATTACAAAGGGCCACTGGGGGGCTTTGTGGGAACACAAGGCTGCCACTAGATGAGATAAAAGGGACATATCAGTCCTGGAGTTTCATAATTAGTTGTCACCACTCAGGGGCTTTTCTAGCTGCTGCTATGCTGCAGGGTGCATGAGAGGAAATAACACGCATGTACGTGTGCACGAGCATGCACACGCAAACATACACACAGTTGCACCAATGTTGAGAACGCAAAAGGTGAGGCCAGTCAAAGTGCATGAATGGCCCTTAGGACTAGCTCCCAAATTGTTGGCAATGACCTCACTGATGTCTTTGTCCTGTTTCCTTTTGTCTGTCTGCCTCTTGTTTCAGAAGATTTAAGGTGTTTTTCTCAAGTTCCCCTGTGGAGGGTTTGCATTCAGTGGGATCTGCCCATTGAAGGTGTTTTACCCATTCTGCCCAGGGATGTGTACTGGGGATGCCTCTGGCATTTTGATTTATGGGAGGTTGGGTGTTCTGTAGGGCACACTCAGCATAAACCATATTCCTATGATGTGCAGCTTTGCGGTACCTGTCATTCTAACACATTCAAGATGCTTAATTTTCAGGCCAAGCGTGGTGGCTCATGCCTATAATCCTAGCACTTTGGGAGACCAAGACAAGAGGATTGCTTGAGCCCAGGAGGTTGAAACGAGACTGATAACTTCGTCTCCACAAAAAAAAATTTTTTTTTAAGATAGCCAGACTTGGTGGTACACAGCTATAGTCCCAGCTACTCAGGAGGCTGGGGCAGGAGGATCACTTAAGCCTAGGAGTTTGAGGTTGCAATGAGCTATGTAATATGATTATGCCACTGCACTCCAGCCTGGGCAACAGAGACTCCATCTCAAAAAAAAAAAAAAAAAAAAAGCGCTTAATTTTAAAGAAAAAAAATTTCTGCCAATCCAAGCTATTAATAGCTTCCTTAGAAAAATAGAGCCCACGTGGCTTAACCCCAAGGCTCCTGGGCAAATGGGCAGCTGCCCTTGGGAGTGATGTATTCCTGGGCACAAGAGAGAAAGCAATCTCATGGCCCCCAAAGAAAGCCATTGTCCTATGCAACACCAGAGGGATTACTTGAACCAAGATGAACTATTCTGTTGAAGAGAATTACGTGTTAAATTTCTCCTCCTAGAAAAAGGAAGCATGGAAATTAGAAGCAGATGCAAAAGTTGATCATTTGCCACCCAATGTTTATCTAAGACACCTGAAATTTGAGAGCCGAGCCTAGTACAAATGGAGCCAGCCTGCATTGGCTCTGTTTGGAGGCGCACTATATATATTCGGCTAATCCTGGGTAGTCGATACCTTAGATAGGGACATTATTTATTTTGCCATTGCAGGCGCAATTACACAGTTTAGCCTGTGCAAACTGTACTTCATAAACATGGCAAATCAATGCTCGTTATCAAAATCCATCCACAACTGACAGCACAAGAAAAAGGGCTTTGCAAAATGATCTCGAAAGCCAATCTCCTCCACAGCTAACCCCACACGGGTCAGCTTATTACCTGCTTAATCACACAGGCATCTTGCAATTGTGTTGAGTCCTCCGACGTGACATCATTCCTAAGAGCGCACACGATAAGCCACTAGCACCATGCAGAATAGCCGTTGGCCCGGGCTGCAGCCACTGCTGGCCTGACCTGGCCTGGTGCTCGGAAGGGCAAGTGGAGCTCTGATGGGGACATCAAGCCAAGATGTGAAGGACCTTCCTTTGGAGGAATAAAAGAAGCCCAAAGGCTTGCGAGCAAGACCTCTGTCTGCTCCCTCTTTCTGCAGGTGAAGAGTTGAACCGTCTGCACCGGCTGGTGTGCCCTGTGTTTGATGTCGAGGAAGCGAGGCACGCTAAAACAGAACGTAGACCAATCCTCCACACATGTCATTAATATTTCACATTCTCTATGGCTTGGTCCTTGCCATAAAGATGGAGCAAGACTCTGGGAGGCCCAATTAGCACGTGAGGTTTCCATGCAGCAGAGACTTCATTTGCTTCCCTGCCTAGAAGCGTGTAAGATCTGGTTTCCTTTGCGATGTGTTTTTGAGTTGCCGAAGATGGGGGTCTTACTGTGGCCGGATTAATTCTCTACTCCTAGTTACTCAAATGAAACATACCGAACAGGGAGCTATGGAAGGTTCAGGAAGAAGTCTTTTGACCACCTAAAATATGTGGCTAAGCCAGGTGGCCTTTGGGGAATTCATATAGATGAAACAAGGAACTTGTGGCAGAACGTATGTGAAGACACAGAGGCTGGATGATGAGGAACAGGAGGCTGTCGTAGCAACCGAGGTGACGGGAAAAGCGTGTGCAGCAGTGAGAATGGAAGAGACAGGGGGAGGGAAGGGGGTGCATACGCATGCGCACACATACCTGCGCGCACACACGCCTGCGCATGCGCACGTGCATTGTCACAAAGAACTTTCACAGACGCTATTTCATTCCATCCCAGTAACTTTCCAGATACAGACTCCAGTATAAGGTCGGGGGCATCTTTCACATCACCCTAGACACTTCATAACACAGAGTAGCTGAATTTGAGCAACAAAAGGTAACTCTTCCCGTCAGCAGAAGGTTCCTCGTGTCCCCCATTCTGCGTCACACAGCGGCGATACGGGAGCGTGCAGCCTCGGAGCCACATGCTGTGTGACCCTGGGCAAGTCCCCTCACCTCTCTGTGCCTCCTCCATCATCTTCATCCGGGGTAAATAAGAGCACCTCTTTGATAAGGTATTGCGAACACGAAATAAATTAATATATTTAAAAACCTTTAGCATGGTTCCTGCGATAGAATATGCCATAGAACGGGGTGGCATTATTTTACTAAACACTCCATGAAATACTTGTTGAATGAGCGATGCAGCGAAAGTGACAAAAGGAAATGATAAAATTGCTTAGACAAGGCTAAGGTCCCTATCCTGGAGCTTAGTGTGGAATGCAAGAAGAGTACAGACAATGTCATCTCAGGAGCAAGTCGGCGCCTGGTCCATCCTAGAGCCCCACACCTTCTCCCAGCAGGCGTAATCAGGAGTTCGCTGAACAATTCAGTCTACACTTCTCTTAGCTTCTTTGCCTGGCTGGCCGCTCAAGGAGGAGAAGTGTTAAATGAAGAGACAAGGGAAGGAAAGGAGGGAGGGAGGAAGGAAGGAAGGAGGGAAGAAGGGAAAAAGGAAGGAGAAAGAAAAGAAAAAATTTATCCGCCCACCCAGCCTACCTACAGTTCTACCTACAGCGTCCTCCAAATGCCATAGGGGCAGGAAATGTCTGTCCAAAGATGGACATTGCGAGCAATATTGACGGTCAGAGCAAACCTTAGTTAAAACCAAGAGAAACCTAAGCTCTCCCGCACTAACGAGCTGGAAATAATCTCGCGGGCCCCGGGCATGTGGGGTCTGGTGGTGGGAGTGTTGCTTGATGTCTTGGTCCTGTTCTTAGGGTTCTAGCGTTTCATGTTTGGCCTAAATTCCAGCCACTTTTCAAACAGAAAATTATGGATGGAGGCAGCATTTCGGTTTGCCTAACCTCCGTCCCAGCTTCCTCTAATAAGACGTGACATGAATTTCCCAGGTTAGCTGGGTTGCGAGGTAACGGGAATGGTGATGGGATGTTGAAGAAACACAGGGCTTCCCTCCCAAACCCCCTCCTCTGACGCTAGGAATTTTCCAGATTTGTTCAGAATATGCTTTATCTTTAGGTTGAGTTTTTTCTTTTTTATTGATACATAGTATTTGTACATATTTATGAAGCACATGTGATACTTTATCACATGCATAGGCTGTTGAGTGATCGAGTCAGGGTGTTCAGGAAGAATGTGTTTTCTTCCTGTGTGTGTTTGGTTCAATTTCATCCTACTTGTCCTCTTCCCTGTTTCACAGGACGATAATTAAAACCCCAAGTTTCATTCAAAGCTGCAGCTTCTCCCATCGTCCCCCAGCTGGGGGTTGGTTTGGGGTGACGGCTGCCGTGGGAAGGGTGGGTGTGTGGCTCCGTCTCCACGTCCCCGTGATGTGCTCACCTCCCCTGGCCCTGCTCAGCGGGCTGCCTCTAGCCTTCTAGAGTTGAGGTCCTGAGCTGTCATGGGCTGGCCTTGGTTCTGTCTGGGCCTGAACTCTTGTCCTTGTGGGGTGCCTTGTGGGTCTTTGAAGACCCTGCACACCTCCCTGCTGCTTTTCCATTGCTGGGATTTCTCCCTGCAGTTCCCTGGCTTAAGTGAAATCCCTCTTCCAATGAGTCATTTAAGGTTTCTCTCTTTGCCTGGTCCCAACACCCCCGGACTCTCCCGCTGGGGTTTCCTGGCCCTGCACACAACATGCTGAACGCCTAAGTCAACCAAGACCAACTCGTAGGTAGGCACCTGCACCAGGCTCAGCATGGTGGGATCCAGGTGGCTCCTCATGGGCTCTTCATTCCGTCCCTTTCCTGCCA